>NW_027362787.1:6645000-7845000 GCF_046119375.1 Phyllobates terribilis | reverse complement strand
TGATTAATCAAGATGTATAAATCGTCCACAGCCATCCATCAATAGGAGTAACCAGCAGAAAGAGACACGGAAGGCAGCCGCAACCAAGGACAAAAGAGTATGTACTAAGGAAAAAATGAACATTAATTAGACAACAGAGGATAAAACAAGGGGGGGGGGTTAAAAACATCATTAAAATACAGATAAATCTAGCGGGTGCAGGGGTGGGGGAGAGATAGAGGCAATCAGAGGAATGGTGAAAAGCTTAAGGATTCCTTGAGGCCCTGAGGATGTAATGTTTGCAATAGTCAAATCCATCTGGATTATTTCTGTGCAAGTAGGCGACTAGCACTACCTCCACGCAACGTACTATACACATCATCGATGCCTTTAACTTGAAGACCTGATGGATCACAGGCATGATAGTTTTTAAAGTGTCTAGGGATTGTTTTCAACAACTCCAAATTATCCTCAGTGGCTGCTGCCATAATATCACGTCCATGTTCCCTCGCTCTGGTCTTTAACATCCTAGTGGTCAGACCTATGAATACCAAAGAGCAAGGCCATGTAGCGTGATAAATGACATTACGTGCTGTACACGTAATGGAGTGTAGGATAGTCAATTCTTTCCCACTAGATGAAAGAAACTTTTTAGTATGTTCAATGTTTGGACACGAAATACATGAACCACATTGGGTACAACCCCACGTTTGTCTTATTTTAGCCAGTCCTATTTCGGCAATTTTCTTCTGAGTATTAGGTGTAAGGTAGCTCCTTACCAAGTGATCTCGGAGGCTCGGAGATCGACGGGCTGTGACTGACGGATACATAGGCAAATATTGGCGCAACGTCTGATCTGCAAGTAAAATGGGCCAGTGTTTCCTAAGCACATCACACATTTTGCGCCATTGTGTATGGTACTGTGTCACCATCCTGACACAGTTCTCTTGTTTGTGAGCTCGATTAGAATACATTAATTGTTGACGATTACTGTTTTTGGCTCGATTATAGGCATGCTTAATACTTCTTCGACTATATCCGCGATCTAAGAACCTGTGTTTCAATTCCTCCGCTCTCCTTTCAAAATCAACCTCTGTTGAACAAATACTCAAAATTATCAAAATCCTGATGACAGGAGCGCCGCATAAAAGCAGGAATATGCGGCTATTATGCTGCGTGGGAAACTAAGCCTAAGGGACTCCATCTTTAATTAAAAAAAATCCTCGCTCCGACGTCATCCATGGGTCTTCAGCTCTGCTAGATCTTTGCCATCAGACAAATATGTCTGCTGACAGATGAGCAGGCACAGAATGACACTGGAGCACTGTTACTGTGTAGTGCAGTGCTATGTTTCTTTTTTTGTCATTTCATGCAGTGTAGAAATCTTGGGAAAAGTGTGGATTGTGCTCTGGAAGTGATCAGTTATAGCTAACTATGTTATTTTCTGCAGAGATAAGTCCTGCATAGAAGATGTGATATATTGGTCTGCAGATAAAGAACTTGTGAGTATGTGTATTACCTATACATTCACACTGACACTATATACAGAGCTCCTGTGTATAATATCAATGGTGATCATTGTATTACCTGTACACTGACACTATATACAGAGCTCCTGTGTATAATGTCACTGGTGATCACTGTATAACCTGTACACTGACACTATATACAGAGCTTTTTTACATTTTTATTATTTTAGTACTATTTGTCACTATGTGGTGCCATTGTGTGCTTTGGTCATGACATGACGATATTTGTCCCTTGTATGTGGTATTATTCAGTCACTATGTGGTGGTAATATGTGGTCTCATGGTGTGTCAGTATTTATACCTTGTATCTGGTACCATTTGATCACTATGTGGTGGTATTATGTGCTTTGGTCATGGTGTGGCGGTATTTGTGCCTTGTATGTGGCATTATTTGGGCACTATGTGGTGGTAATATGTGATCTGGTCACGGTGTGGTGGTATTTCTGCCTTCTATCTGGTAATATTGGTCTTGGTAGAGTGGATTGTGGTTGGTCATTTGTTTTATCTGATATCAATAAGGGGAAACCTCTTTATTTCCAATAGATATTAAATACTTGGATGTTTAACCCCTCCCTAACCCCTCTGCAGTTACAGAGGTTCACCAGAGAAAGCAAGTTGGCATCTGGTGTGATTTTCACCTCTGTATTTATAAGACAAAACCAGGAGTGGGTGAGAAATGCATAAAACATGACCTCGGATTGCTCCACTCCTGGTTTTGTCTTATAAATACTGAGGTAAAAATCTCACCAAATACTCAAAGTGCCACAATCTTCTGACAGTGCGGATTCCACCAATAAATAAGTGATCACCTTCCCAACCTGTGCATCGCTGATAACTTGTTTTCACCAATAAAAACCCATTAATGCAAACTACAGTAATTGTACATTGCAGTTCTGGTGAGCGCACAGTGATGGGCAGGAGCCGCCAGTATAATGGGTATAACGGCTAACAGGTATTTGCAAATAGCTGAAGGGTGGGCCCGGGTGGGTGGGCCCCTGGAGTTAATTTCCCTGGTGGGCCCCAGACACCCCAGTCCAGTAGGATCTTGTCTGTGTTGTCAGAGGAGAAAAAATATATTTTTTCCCTTCTGGGGATTCTGAGCAGATCTTGCCTTCTTCATCCTGATCAGAATCAAGGGATTGTATGTCCTCTTCTGAGCTTAGCTCCAGCTCCCATCTTGGTCTCTTAGCACGGGGACCTGGCTGAGATGTCTGTGGGGGAACGAAATTAGAGATTGAAGTTTGCACCTCCTCTCTAATCATGGACCTCATGTCAGATAGAAAATTAGACTGTTCATCCCTGATGATTTTAGAGGTCCACCTCTCACATAGCTGTTTCCCAGGCAATTTTATACTGCAGAGAGCACATCTTCTAGATTTCCCTGAGACCTAGACAGCCCTTTTGGGTGCAGATACTGGTGCAGCAGGGGCTCCCTTGTCCTAGAATTGTAAGAATGGGGAAGATACTAAGTATACAGGATTTTTAATAGTGAGTAATTGACGCGCCCCCTCGGCCGTGGGGTACTCGGCAGCCGGGCCTCTGTGTATGCCGGTGGGGGATATCACGGTGGCTGGCCCGGTCTGTGACCCAGGGCGGTCAGCAAAAGGGGAAATATATAGGGGATTTGGAAAGTTCGTGGAACGCGGCAAAAGGGAGCCGCCGCTGTGGAGAAGTCCTCTGAAGCTGATGTTACTGCAGCAGGGATGGTCTGGCTCCAGGGCAGTGTAGGTAGTGTAAGTTGCGCTGGGCGTTGTAGTGCAGGGAAGGAAAGATGGCGCAGATGAAAGGAATGGACGGAGGCAGTGTGGTGCAGTCATCCGAGTCTTTACTCACAGTTCTTATGATAGTTCCACTCGTGCACTTTACAGGTGTCAGCCTCCCACGTCGCGCTGCGTTCACCAGGCAGGGGTTCAGCACTTCCTCAGGCCGATTAGGAGTACCTGACAGAACCCCACTTTCTTGTGTTCCTAGCTAGACCGTCTTCACGCTGGGTCTTTCTCCCTCCTGCCCTGCGCTTCCCCACTCTCAATCCCGCTTGGGTGCTCTGAAGTCCTTCCTGTCTCGTCGGAGTTCCCGGACCTGCTTGACCCTCACGGGGATTAGAATGAGGCTTCGGCAACTGACTATATAAGCCAGAAGCCTCCGGTTTTCCCAGCCGAGACTTAGAGTCACACGGCTGGACCAGGGGCCGATCCCCTTCTTGCGGCCTACGATCCCTCTGTCTTCTGGCAGATTCGGGGCGTACGGGTGCTGTCCTGCACTCGCCGTACCCCCTGGGATCCCTTACTTAGAACGGAGCCTACTCCTCTGCTCCCCACCTGGGCCTCTAGGACTGGGCCCTACATATGGAGCAGAGGTCCTAAAAAGCCTCTGCTCCCAGACTGTCCTCACTCACTCACTCCTCTTACTCCACTGCCACCCTAAGATGGCTTCCCTTTATATACCTACTGTCAAAGTGCTCCCTCTAACTACTTCCTCCACCCACACCCACTACTGGTTCCCCCTACCTTTAGGTTCCCCCCACTCCAGCCAGGGACAGGGCTCAGCAGGAAAACACATTGCATCTTGCCCTTCCAGCCGGCCTGGAGTAGTGTAGTGTTGGATGCAGGTTTTGGGGTTCCGGGCAGCACTCCCTCCTTACCTGAGAGAAGGTGATACCACACCTCTGGGTGAGGTGCAGTACCTCTGTGGCGACTGAACCCTCAGGGGCGCCACATAATCTCTTTACCAAATACTCACATGTACCAGGGTCTGCTCTGCAGGGGCATCTGATCGACCAGAATCCAAAAGGAGGAGACAGTTAAGCAAAAGGCATCAATAGGTGGGAAATACAGCTGGGAAGAGCGGAGGCATTGGAAGTGCTTCCACACACCCAAAGTACTTCAGCCTCGTTTGCTTATCGATTCAAATGCAGCTTTCTCTGTAACGGAGGAATAGACTCTAGCAAAAGGAAATACTGTACTTGTATTTGCAAGAGTTACATGTGCATATAAATAGTTTGAGGCGTGTAATCCTTCTGACAGATTCCTTTTAAAGGGTACCTGTCCTTTCAGGTGACTAGTCAGAACAGGCTGTCACTATTTCTGGTTATTATATGACTTGAATCGTGTGTTTTCATCAGTTTCCCCTCTGCAGGCTCTATCTCTGATTTTCAGTCCTCTCTGAGCTAGTGGGTGGAGATTAGCTACTATGATGTCTATACCGTACACGGACATGATGGATTCTTGCTGCTCTTGCTCTAAGCACAAAGACAGTAGCAACAGAAGCAATGTGGACATTATACAGCATTACTGTGCTGTGGCTGTAAATCCATCAAAGAGAAATACATTACCTATAAGCTGTGGCTCCATCCACCTGTGTCTTTTTGTCTCTGCCCCCTCCTCTCTCTTCCCTCTCCTTGCAGTATAAATGCAGGTGTAACCTGACACCTCACTGTTCTGGCAGTCTATCTTGTTTTGTCCAAGACAGATTTGAGTTTGTTTTTATTCCTGAGCAGGGCAGTATTAGCCGCTAGGCACTGGAGGGCGGGTGCCTAGGGTGGCAGGTTGCTGGGGCGCACTAATCAGCTTCTTGTCCAAATGGAAGAAAACACATCTGAGTAGTAAGGGGTGTGGGATAAAGGGGTGCAGGGTGTGTGGTATAGTAGGTCGACTCACTCAGCTTCTTAGAGGTAGATACAGGAACATTTTCTGTTTAAGTTTTCAACTGATTTATTAAAATTGTACTGCATAAACCAGTCCAAAATTAGGAAAACAAATAGGTTCAGTTCTTTTTAACATGAGCACAGCTCTGGTGCTCTCATCTACAGACACACCAAACACTGAATGAGTCCAAAAGCTTCGTATTTACCTTCTGGCCCATACCCTGGGGTGGAGATATGGTGAACAGCCTCCTACCCACTCTTTAGCTGTTAACTAAACCCAGCCCTTAGCATGGTCGATTAACCCCTCTCAGCACTTAGTATGCTGGAGCATTTTTCCGGGTTCATATCACTGATGGTAACATCCTGATTGACACATAATTCCCCTCCAGTATTTTACCAGTGACCTTCGCACAGTTGATAAGTGTGCATGGATATGCAGGGTGTGTGGGATAGAGGGATGCAAGGGGGTGCTGTGTGCGTGAGCTAGCGGGGTGCGAGGCGGTGCAGGTTGCTTGAGTTAGTGAGCGAGAGCGGTGCAGACTTTGAGAGGGATGCTCTGCCGATATATATGACGCGCCCCCTGGGCCGTGGGGTACCTGGTGCCGGGCCGGTAGATGCTGGGGGATGTCACAGTGGCGGTGACCCGGTTCGTGATCCAGGGCGGTCAATAAAAGGGGATATATTTACAGGGGATTTTTATAGTTTATGTTAAAGTTTGTGACGCCACCTGTGGAATGCGGCTAAAGGGAGCGGCCGCTGCGGAGCCGTCCTCTGAAGCTGATGTTACTGCAGCAGGGATGGTGTGGCTCTCCACAGGAAGAGCTAGCTCCAGGGCAGTGTAGATGTTGTTGTAGGTTGCGCTGGGCGTTGTAGTGCAGGGAGTGATGGCGCTGCAAGAAACACAGACAAGGTGGTGCAGTCCTCTGGATCTTTACTCACGGTTATTGCAGTCCAAGTTACAGACGTCAAGGTAACTTCCCATGCCGTGCTGCATTTACTCAGTGAGGGGTTCAGTCCACCCCCAGGTAACTCCGGAGTACATAGCAGGACCCCCTTCTGTGTCCTCTCTCTGGCTGTCTCCCTGAACCTCATACCAAGTGTCCCAGTCCAGTACCTGCGGGCCTTGGCGGGCGACGTCTGTTCCGTCCCCTGGGTCCTATATAGCTACCTTCCTGGTGAGACTGGTATGGAATGTTGGCTACTGGACATGAAATACTGCAGCCTCCGGTTTCTAGCTAAGACGTGCAATCTTCTACTAGTTGAGGGACCAGTTCCCTGTATGCAGCCTGACCCCTCCACCTCCCGGCAGATTCGGGCGTACGGGTGGCCTCTCGCACTGCCTGTACCCCTGGGATCCTTTCTTCTGGTTCCTGGAGCCTTCCTGCTCCCTCTCCTCTCCTTCTCTTCTTCCTCTCAGCCTTGGAACTCACTGGCTAGGCCCGCCTCTGGAAAAGAGCTCCTACAGAGCCTCTGCTCCTGGCACTTTCCTCCTCAGACTAATCTGTCTTTCTAAGATGGTTTCTCTTTTTATATCTTCCTTCTATGTGCTCCCCTTAACTACGTCCTCCACCCACACCCCTTTACTAGGTTCCCCCCACTCCAGCCAGGGACCAGGGACTGTGCTCTCCCGTAGGAGCAATCTCGCCCCGCCCTCTGAAGTGTGGTGTAATGAATGCAGGTGTTAGGGTCCTGAGCTGTACTCCTCCCTTACCTGAGAGTGAGATACCACAGCTCTGGGTGAGATGCAGTACCTCTGTGGTGACCGAACCCTCAGGGGCGCCACATATATATGTGTGTGTGTATATAATATGTGTGTATGTATATAATGTGTGTGTGTATATATCTATATATATATCTATATATACACAGCTCTGGGTGAGATGCAGTACCTCTGTGGTGACCGAACCCTCAGGGGCGCCACATATATATGTGTGTGTGTATATAATATAATGTGTGTATGTATATAATGTGTGTGTGTATATATCTATATATATCTATATATACACAGCTCATTTTCATTTTCTCTGATTTTTCTCTTTCTAGGTCTATTTTTGAGTAAAATGTACATTGTTGTTTTATTCTATAAGCTACTGACAACTTGTCTCCGAAATTCAAAGCTAAAAATTTTGTATTTATTTGCAGCAAATGAGAAATCGTCAAAATAATAAAAAAGAAACAGAGAACCAGAGAACCAGTGCTGTCAGACCTCAAATACTGCAAAGAAAACAAGTTCTTATTCATTTAGAAACAACAATACTCATGTTTTAACTCAGGAAGAGTTCAGAAATCAATATTTGGTGGAATAACCATGATTTTTAATCACAGCTTTCATGCGTCTTGGCTGCTTTCCACCAGTCTTTCACGCTGCTTTTGGGTGACCTTATGCCACTACTGGCACAAAAATGTAAGCAGTTCTTCTTTGTTTGATGGCTTGTGACCATCCATCTTCCTCTTGATTACATTCCAGAGGTTTTCCATGGGGTTCAGGTCTGGAGATTGGGCTGGCCATGACAGGGTCTTGATGTGGTGCTCCTTCATTCACACATTGATTGACCTAGCTGCGTGGCATGGGGCATTGTCCTGCTGGAAAAACCAGTCATCAGAGTTGGGGAACATTGCCTGAGCAGAAGGAAGCAAGTGTTTTTTCAAGAATAACCTTGTATGCGGCTTGATTCATACGTCCTTCGCAAAGATTAACCTGCCCAATTCCAGCCTTGCTGAAGCATCCCCAGATCATCACTGATCCTCCACCAAATTTCACAGTGGTGCAAGACACTGTGGCTTGTATGCCTCTCCAGGTCTCCGTCTAACCATTAGACGACCAGGTGTTGGGCAAAGCTGAAAATTAGACTCATCAGAGAAGATTACCTTACTCCAGTCCTCTATGGTCCAATCCTTATGGTCTTTGGCAAACTTCAGCCTGGCTCTCCTTTGCTTCTCATTGATGAAAGGCTTTTTTCTCGCTTTACATGACTTGAGGTCTCTAGGAGCCCGTTATGAACTGTTCTTGCCGTGCACTTCACCTCAGCTGCCATTTGCCATTCCTTCTGTAGGTCACTTGATGTCATCCTGCGGTTGCTGAGTGACATTAGAATAAGATGACGGTCATCCCGGTCAGTGGAGAGTCGCTTTCGCCCTCTGCCGGTCTGTAGCTTTGTTGTCCCCAATGTCTGCTGCTTGACCTTGTTGTAATGGACTGCCGTCTTTGAAATTTTAAGGATGGAGGCAACATGACGCTCACTGTATCCCTCTGCTAGAGAAGCCAGAATTGAACCCTTCTTTTCCTCACTCAAGACTTTTCTTTTCAACTCCTTTGGCATGGTTAAAAGTTAGTTTTTCATTCAAATTACTTTTGGGCTATTCCTAGCACTTGTTTTGCCATCCAGCTTGTCCTATTGCAAGAGGATTGTGAAGACCACAGCAGTGTTTTTTATCCTTTCCCTCATTACATAAGATTTGGTTCAGGTGATCACCTAATCAGAAGTACATTAAGTAGAATGAGGTGGACTGTGGTTGGAATTCAGCTGACGCTGGAATAGAATGGCTGTCAGACATGTAGAGATGGGGATTTTTTCCATTGATTTGAACAAAGGCAAACCGAGCCTAAAGTATGAATCTTTAGGCTCCATTTGCTCTGCTTTCAGATGTCTCATTTCAGACAGCACAATCCTGAATTTCAGGGATTCAGTTGTAAGCCTTGTGTAAAGACCTGAATGCAGCGCTGAATGTAGTGTGAATAGGTCCTTACATCCTACACCACCTCAGGGGTTTGTTGTTATGGAGTATTGCCCCTGGGTGGCCGCAGTTATGACCACCACCAGGACTCGCGGTCATCCACCCTAGCTTTGGTATTCTGGGGAGCTGGTATAATGAATATCTGAGAAGAGCCCTAGAGAAGCAAGAACATTGGACAACCAAGATGTGGTGGCCTGAAGTCAGGTGTAGCATTCAACAGGGCAAGACTTTCTACCTTGTATCTATTGTGTATGGGGATCGTGGTTGTGGGGAACCTCATGTGTCCAGTAACCATAGTGGATGCCCATTCCTAAACTAATCAAGGATTCCTGTGGACCTATTGAGCTAATAGAACCAGCAGTCAAATTAATGTCCCAAATGATCCCCACAAATAACTAATAGGGAATTAGGTAATGCACACGGACCATGATGCTTCGCACTTGTCTTTGGTTTGCTGCTGATTGCAGGAGGTTTATGGACTAGTTGATGTGCGGCCCCACAACTTGTCTATAGTAGATACCAGCCCCATCATCTTTTTTTCAACCTTTGTATGTGAGGACCCTGCACACGACTGGTCCCATTTCCATACTTTTTCCATTAATAGCCGGTCATAATAGAGTAAACCAGAGATGTGGGTCATCCATTTCAGGTGTTGTAGGTGTTCTCAGTCTTCTGAAATCCCTTTAAAGAGAACCTGTCACTTTCCATAACGATGTAATTTTTTACCTGGTGTAAATGCCCCTGTTCTGAATACGGCGTTGCTTTTCTTGTGTTGCTGCCCCTCTGTCCCTCTTCTCTGGATGTAAATCATCTTTTTAGCCAAGTGGACTAAGAGTGGGATATATCAACCAATTCGTCTCCACCCACGTGTCAGACAGATATGTTACATCTCCTCAGATGGATGCCAGCTCTGCAGGTAATTATTTGACATAAAGAGGTTGTCCGGCACCACTCACATCTGCATTGGTGGTGAGCGACACTGATGACATTGCTCTGGGAGATACAAAACAGGACATGTACTTTATTAAAGGGAATCTGTCAGCAGATTTTTGCTACTTAATCTGAGAGCAGCATGATGTAGAGCAAGATATCCTGATTCCAGGGATGTGTCACTTATTAGGCTGTGTGTTGTAGTTTCAATACAATCCATGTTTTATCAACAGGAGATGATCACTGCCTGACTAGGTCTCAGGTACAGGCCAGTCAGGCTCATCTGTGTAACCCCGCCCTCACCACTGATTTGCAGTTTGTACACAGGAATCTGCCCGCGTGGGCGGGGTTACACAGGGCTTAACATTCTGAGCACTGCTTCATTTACAACAGAGAAAGCAGGGATTCTATCAAAACTGCACCAAGCAGTCTAGTAAGTGATACATCGCTGGAATCAGGCTCTCTGCCCCTACATCATGCTGATCTCGGATTACGTAGCAAAACCTTCTGACAGATTCCCTTTAACTGGAATTGTGTATCTGTCCTATCCTATTGCAATAACTATAGATGCAAGTCGGAAACGCATTTGCGGTTAAACATTATTCTGGTTAGGATCGTGACCTATGGTGATGTTTTTATATATTTTTTACTACAAATAAACTCACAAGATTTTTAACCCTATCCTGACCCTGTAACACTATTTTCTTCGTTCTAATAAATAGGTGGAAAATTTGGCACAAATCCCTCCAAGTATCTGCTTTACTACCTATAGCCAGCCTTGGTAAATGGGCTATTGTGTTCATTTCTGAGTGCGGCCCTAGTTTTGTCTTGGGGCCCATGGCTACTTATTGCACCCTGTGACACCTATTTAGCCATTTTCCTGGGTTTCCTGCATTCTGCTTTGCTGTGATCTGGTCATCAGTCTTTCAGGTAGTGTGTTTTATAGGACCAATACAATATAAGTGCCCCCATCACAGAGACCGACCCCCAAAACACTGGTGATGTAACTTGGGCTGGAGTTATATGTGACCTGCTCTATGTACAGGTGCATCTCACAAAACTAGAATATCATCAAAAAGTTACTTTATTTCAGTTCCTCAATACAAAAAGTGAAACTCCTATATTATATAGAGTCATTACACACAGAGGGATCTATTTCACGTGTTTATTTCTGTCAATGTTGATGATTATAGCTTACAGCCTATGAAAACACAAAAGTCATTATCTCAGTAAATTAGAATACTTTATAACAGCTTGAAAAATTATTTTAAAATCCGAAATATTGGCCTATTGAAATGTATATTCAGTAAATGCACTCAATACCTGGTATGGGCTCCTTTTGCATCAATTACTGCATCAATGCGGCAATGTGGCATGGAGGTGATCAGCCTGTGGCACTGCTGAGGGGTTATGGACGCCCAGGTGGCTTTGATAGCAGCCTTCAGCTCGTCTGCATTGTTGTGTCTGGGGTCTCTCATCTTCCTCTTGACAATACCCCAAAGATTCTCTATAATAGATTCTCTATGGGGTTAAGGTCAGGCAAGTTTGCTGCCAATCAAGCACAGTGATACTGTTGTGTGTAAACCAGGTATTGGTACTTTTGGCCGTGTGGACAGGGGCCAAGTCCTGCTGGAGAATGACATTTCCATCTCCAAAAGTTTGTCTGCAGAGGGAAGCATGAAGTGCTCTAAAATTTCCTGGTAGGTGGCTGCGCTGACTTTGGTCTTGATAAAACACAGTGGATCTACACCAGCAGATGACATGGCTCCCCAAACCATCACTGATGGTGGAAACTTCACACTAGACCTCCAGCAGCTAAACAAATGAAATGAAACAAATTAAAATTGGAAGTCTGGGACCTTGTGGAGTGTCAATGACTGCCTTCTGGACATCTGTCAAGTCAACAGTTTTCCACATGATTGCGGAGCCTACTGAAACAGACTAAGGGACTTTTTAAATGCTTAGGAAGCCTTTGCAGGTGTTTTTTGTTAATTATTTAAGTTTACTGAGATAATGACTGTTGTGTTTTCATTGGCTGTAAGCCATAACCATCAACATTAACAGAAATAAACACTTGAAATAGATCACTCTGTTTGTAATGACTCTATATAATATATGACTTTGACTTTTTATATTGAAGAACTGAAATTAACTTTTTGATGATATTCTAATTTTGTGAGATGCTCCTGTATGTAGCACCCTCTATACTCCCTGGTCCTGCAGCAGCTGCCATCATGTATACAGCAGATGAGACAGACACTTTATTATATGCCGGATCAGCCAAGTCTGGTTCTAGTTCTGGAATATTGAGCGTCAGCGTTCACTCTCATCATTGTTTCTGTAGGGTGAAGTCCACACAAATAAAACACACAACACAATATATTATTATTAATTTTTTTATTGGAATAGCAATAAGCCACATTGTAATAAAAATATTACTGGCCCTTTAATAAATTAAAGTTCACAATGACTCTCAGGTCAGGCCCGATAGAGACTACAGAACTTGCTGCGGATAGTGCAGACCTGATGAGAGCCACTGGAACCAAAGATCCAGAGGAAGGCGAAGAAAACCCCCTAGGGGGGAAAAAAATTCCTTCCTGACCCCAGTTCTGGCGATCGGATATCTCCCTGGATCTTGTCTCTCCTGCTGCATATTGCTGTATATCTGTACGTCAGGG
Organism: Phyllobates terribilis; assembly: GCF_046119375.1. Classification (NCBI taxonomy): domain Eukaryota; kingdom Metazoa; phylum Chordata; class Amphibia; order Anura; family Dendrobatidae; genus Phyllobates; species Phyllobates terribilis. The sequence continues at coordinate 7,832,506 of NW_027362787.1, read as the reverse complement.
GCGGACACAGCCAGAAGAGGGCCCCTCTATCAGAACAGTATATCTAGCCCCGTGTATGAACTATTGGGCGGGCCGCCTCGGGCATGGCCCCGTGTCTGGACTGTTGGGCCGCCCACCTCGGGCCTGGCTTCGTGTCTGGACTGTGGGACTTCCCGCCTTGAGTCTGGACTGTTGGACCTCCCACTTCGGGTCTGGACAGTTGGGCCGCCCGCCTCGGGTCTGGACAGTTCCCCTCTATCAGTATATTGGCATAGCTCATCATAATGCACAATTGACCTGATTAGGAGGTGGTGGTGGCCCCTTTACATCTTGGGTCCCTGTGAAACTGCACATGTTGCACCAATTGGCCACCCTCCTTGGGTCTGGCCCCATGTCTGGACTGTTGGGCCGCCCGACTCGGGTCTGGACTGTTGGGCCGCCCGACTCAGATCTGGACTGTTGGGCCGCCCACCTTGGTTCTGGACTGGTGGGCCGCTCGCCTCGGGTCTGGACTGTTGGGCCGCCCGCCTCGGGTCTGGACTGTTGGGCCGCCCGCCCTGGGTCTGGACTGTTGGGCCGCCCGCCCTGGGTCTGGACTGTTGGGCCGCCCGCCATGGGTCTGGACTGTGGGGCCCGTCCGCCCTGTGTCTGGACTTTGGGGCCGCCTGCCCTGGGTCTAACCCCAGGTCTGGACTGTGGGGCCACCTGCCCCGGGACTATCCCTGTGTCTGAACTGTGGGGCCCGTCCGCCCCGAGCCTGGACTGTGGGGCCCGTCCGCCCAGAGCCTGGACTGTGGGGCCCGTCCGCCCCGAGCCTGCACTGTGGGGCCCGTCCGCCCCGAGCCTGCACTGTGGGGCCCGTCCGCCCCAAGCCTTGACTGTGGGGCCCGTCCGCCCCGAGCCTGGACTGTGGAGCCCGTCCGCTCTGAGCCTGGACTGTGGGGCCCGTCCGCCCCGAGCCTGGACTGTGGGGCCCGTCCGCCCCGAGCCTGGAGTTTGGGACCTGTCTGCCCCGGGCCTGGACTGTGGGGCCCGAGCGTGGACTGTGGGGCCCGACCGCCTCGAGCGTGAACTGTGGGGCCCATCCGCCCCCGAGCGTGGACTGTGGGGCCAGAATGTGGACTGTGGGGCCCGTCCGCCCCGAGCCTGGCCGGTGGGGCCTGTCCGCCCCGAGCCTGGACTGTGGGGCCCGTCCGCCCTCTGTCCGTACTGTGGCCGCCCCATGTCCGGACTGTGAGGTCGCCTGCCCCGGGTCTAGCCCCAGGTCTGGACTGTGGGGCATGCCCACCCCGTGTCAGGACTGTGGGGCCCGTCCGCCCCTTGTCCTAACTATGGGCCCGCCCGCCCCGTGTCCGGACTGTTGGGCCTGCCCGCCCAGTGTCCTGACTGTGGGGCCCGTCCGCCCCGTATCCAGACTGTTGGGCCTGCCCGCCCAGTGTCCTGACTGTGGGGCCCGTCCGCCCCGTGTCTGGACTGTGGGGCCCGTCCACCCCGTGTCCGGACTGTGGGGCCCGTCCACCCCGTGTCCGGACTGTGGGGCCCGTCCACCCCGTGTCCGGACAGTGGGGCCCGTCCACCCCGTGTCCGGACTGTGGGGCCCGTCCACCCCGTGTCCGGACTGTGGGGCCCGTCCACCCCGTGTCCGGACTGTGGGTCGCCTGCCCCGGGTCTAGCCCCAGGTCTGGACTGTGGGGCATGTCCGCCCCATGTCAGGTCTGTGAGGCCCGTCCACCCTGTGTCTAGAATATGGGACCGCCTGCCCCGGGTCTAGCCTCAGGTCTGGAATGTGGGGCCGCCTGCCCCGGGTCTAGCCCCAGGTCTGGACTATGGGGCATGCCCGCCCCGTGTCCGGACTGTGGGGCCGGTCCACCCCGTGTCTGGACTATGGGCCGCCTGCCCCGGGTCTAGCCCCAGGTCTGGACTGTGGGGCCCGCCCACCCCGTGTCCTGACTGTGGGGCCCGCCCGCCCCGTGTCCTGACTGTGGGGGCGGGCGGGGGCCCGCCCGCCCCATGTCCTGACTGTGCAGCCCGCCCGCCCCATGTCCTGACTGTGGAGCCCGCCCGCCCCATGTCCTGACTGTGGGGCCCACCCGTCCCAAGTCCTGACTGTGGGGCCCGCCCGCCCAGTGTCCTGACTGTGGGGCCCGCCCGCCCCGTGTCCTGACTGTGGGGCCCGCCCGCCCCGTGTCCTGACTGTGGGGCCCGCCCGCCCCGTGTCCTAACTGTGGGGCCCGCCCGCCCCGTGTCCTGACTGTGGGTCCCGCCCCGTGTCCTGACTGTGGGGCTCGCCAGCCCCGTGTCCTGACTGTGGGGCCCGCCCTGTGTCCTGACTGTGGGGCCCGTCCGCCCTGTGTCCTGACTGTGGGTCCCACCCGCCCCGTTTCCTGACTGTGGGGCTCGCCCGCCCCGTGTCCAGACTGTGGGGCTCATCCGCCCCGTGTCCAGACTTTGGGGCCTCCTGCCCCGGGACTAGCCCCGTGTCCGGACTGTGGGGCCCGTCCGCCCCGTGTCCGGACTGTGGGGCCCGTCCGCCCCGTGTCCGGACTGTGGGGCCCGTCCGCCCCGTGTCCGGACTGTGGGGCCCGACCACCCCGGGTCCGGACTGTGGGGCCCGTCCACCTCGTGTCCGGACTGTGGGGCCCGTCCACCCCGTGTCTGGACAGTGGGGCCCGTCCACCCCGTGTCTGGACTGTGGGACCCGTCCACCCCGTGTCCGGACTGTGGGTCGCCTGCCCCGGGTCTAGTCCCAGGTCTGTACTGTGGAGCCCGCCCGCCCCATGTCCTGACTGTGGAGCCCGCCCGCCCCGTGTCCTGACTGTGGGGCCCGCCCGCCCCGTGTCCTGACTGTGGGTCCCGCACGCCCCGTGTCCTGACTGTGGGGCTCGCCCGCCCCGTGTCCTGACTGTGGGGCCTGCCCTGTGTCCTGACTGTGGGGCCCGTCCGTCCTGTGTCCTGACTGTGGGTCCCGCCCGCCCCATGTCCTGACTGTGGGGCTCGCCCGCCCCGTGTCCAGACTGTGGGGCTCATCCGCACCGTGTCCGGACTTTGGGGCCGCCTGCCCCGGGACTAGCCCCGTGTCCGGACTGTGAGGCCCGCCCGCCCCGTGTCCGGACTGTGGGTCGCCTGCCCCGGGTCTAGCCCCAGGTCTGGACTGTGGGGCATGTCCGCCCCATGTCAGGTCTGTGAGGCCCGTCCACCCCGTGTCTAGAATATGGGACCGCCTGCCCCGGGTCTAGCCTCAGGTCTGGACTGTGGGGCTGCCTGCCCCGGGTCTAGCCCCAGGTCTGGACTATGGTGCATGCCCGCCCCGTGTCCGGACTGTGGGGCCCGTCCACCCCGTGTCTGGACTATGGGCCGCCTGCCCCGGGTCTAGCCCCAGGTCTGGACTGTCGCCCGCCCCATGTCCTGACTGTGCAGCCCGCCCGCCCCATGTCCTGACTGTGGGGCCCGCCCGCCCCATGTCCTGACTGTGGGGCCAGCCCGCCCCATGTCCTGACTGTGGGGCCCACCCTCCCCATGTCCTGACTGTGGGGCCCGCCCGCCGCCCGCCCGCCCCATGTCCTGACTGTGGGGCCCGCCCGCCCCATGTCCTGACTGTGGGGCCCGCCCGCCCCATGTCCTGACTGTGGGGCCCGCCCGCCCCGTGTCCTGACTGTGGGGCCCGCCCGCCCCGTGTCCTGACTGTGGCCCACCCCGTGTCCTGACTGTGGGGCCCGCCCGCCCCGTGTCCTGACTGTGGGGCCCGCCCGCCCCGTGTCCTGACTGTGGGTCCCGCCCGCCCCGTGTCCTGACTGTGGGGCTCGCCCGCCCCGTGTCCTGACTGTGGGGCCCGCCCTGTGTCCTGACTGTGGGGCCCGTCCGCCCTGTGTCCTGACTGTGGGTCCCGCCCGCCCCGTGTCCTGACTCTGGGGCTCGCCCGCACCGTGTCCAGACTGTGGGGCTCATCCGCCCCGTGTCCGGACTTTGGGGCTGCCTGCCCCGGGACTAGCCCCGTGTCCGGACTGTGAGGCCCGTCCGCCCCGTGTCCGGACTGTGGGGCCCGTCCGCCCCGTGTCCGGACTGTGGGGCCCGTCCGCCCCGTGTCCGGACTGTGGGGCCCGTCCGCCCCGTGTCCGGACTGTGGGGCCCGTCTCCCCCGTGTCCGGACTGTGGGGCCCGTCCACCCCGTGTCCGGACTGTGGGGCCCGTCCACCCCGTATCCGGACTGTGGGGCCCGTCCACCCCGTGTCCGGACTGTGGGGCCCGTCCACCCCGTGTCCGGACTGTGGGGCCCGTCCACCCCGTGTCCGGACTGTGGGGCCCGTCCACCCCGTGTCCGGACTGTGGGGCCCGTCCACCCCGTGTTCGGACTGTGGGGCCCGTCCACCCCGTGTCCGGACTGTGGGTCGCTTGCCCCGGGTCTAGCCCCAGGTCTGGACTGTGGGGCATGTCCGCCCCATGTCAGGTCTGTGAGGCCCGTCCACCCCATGTCTAGAATATGGGACCGCCTGCCCCGGGTCTAGCCTCAGGTCTGGACTGTGGGGCCGCCCTGGCCCGGGTCTAGCCCCAGGTCTGGACTATGGGGCATGCACGCCCCGTGTCGGGACTGTGGGGCCCGTCCACCCCGTGTCTGGACTATGGGCCGCCTGCCCCGGGTCTAGCCCCAGGTCTGGACTGTGGGGCCCGCCCCGTGTCCTGACTGTGGGGCCCGCCCGCCCCATGTCCTGACTGTGCAGCCCGCCCGCCCCATGTCCTGACTGTGGAGCCCGCCCCATGTCCTGACTGTGGAGCCCGCCCGCCCCATGTCCTGACTGGCACCCGCCCCATGTCCTGACTGTGGGGGGCGGGGGGCCCGCCCGCCCCATGTCCTGACTGTGGGGCCCGCCCGCCCCATGTCCTTTCTGTGGGGCCCGCCCCCCCCATGTCCTAACTGTGGGGGGCGGGGGGGCCCGCCCGCCCCATGTCCTGACTGTGGGGTCCGCCCGCCCCGTGTCCTGACTGTGAGGCCCGCCCGCCCCATGTCCTGACTGTGGGGCCCGCCCGCCCCATGTCCTGACTGTGGGGCCCGCCCGCCCCATGTCCTGACTGTGGGCCCGCCCCATGTCCTGACTGTGGGGCCCGCCCCCCCGGGCCCGCCCCCCCATCTCATGACTGTGGGGCCCGCCCGCCCCATGTCCTGACTGTGGGGCCCGCCCGCCCCGTGTCCTGACTGTGGGGCCCGCCCGCCCCGTGTCCTGACTGTGGGGCCCGCCCGCCCCGTGTCCTGACTGTGGGGCTCGCCCACCCCATGTCCTGACTGGGGCCCGCCCGCCCCATGTCCTGACTGTGGGGCCCGCCCTGTGTCCTGACTGTGGGGCCCGTCCGCCCTGTGTCCTGACTGTGGGTCCCGCCCACCCCGTGTCCTGACTGTGGGGCTCGCCCGCCCCGTGTCCTGACTGTGGGGCCTGCCCTGTGTCCTGACTGTGGGGCCCGTCCGTCCTGTGTCCTGACTGTGGGTCCCGCCCGCCCCGTGTCCAGACTGTGGGGCTCGCCCGCCCCGTGTCCAGACTGTGGGGCTCAACCGCACCGTGTACGGACTTTGGGGCCGCCTGCCCCGGGACTAGCCCCGTGTCCGGACTGTGAGGCCCGTCCGCCCCGAGCCTGGACTGTGGGGCCCGTCCGCCCCGTGTCCGGACTGTGGGGCCCGTCCACCCCGTGTCTGGACTGTGGGGCCCGTCCACCCCGTGTCCGGACTGTGGGGCCCGTCCACCCCGTGTCTGGACTGTGGGGCCCGTCCACCCCGTGTCCGGACTGTGGGTCGCCTGCCCCGGGTCTAGCCCCAGGTCTGGACTGTGGGGCATGTCCGCCCCATGTCAGGTCTGTGAGGCCCGTCCACCCCGTGTCTAGAATATGGGACCGCCTGCCCCGGGTCTAGCCTCAGGTCTGGACTGTGGGGCTGCCTGCCCCGGGTCTAGCCCCAGGTCTGGACTATGGTGCATGCCCGCCCCGTGTCCGGACTGTGGGGCCCGTCCACCCCGTGTCTGGACTATGGGCCGCCTGCCCCGGGTCTAGCCCCAGGTCTGGACTGTCGCCCGCCCCATGTCCTGACTGTGCAGCCCGCCCGCCCCATGTCCTGACTGTGGGGCCCGCCCGCCCGGGGCCCGCCCGCCCGCCCCATGTCCTGACTGTGGGGCCAGCCCGCCCCATGTCCTGACTGTGGGGCCCACCCTCCCCATGTCCTGACTGTGGGGCCCGCCCGCCCCATGTCCTGACTGTGGGGCCCGCCCGCCCCGTGTCCTGACTGTGGGGCCCGCCCGCCCCGTGTCCTGACTGTGGGGCCCGCCCGCCCCGTGTCCTGACTGTGGGGCCCGCCCGATCCGTGTCCTGACTGTGGGTCCCGCCCCCCCCGTGTCCTGACTGTGGGGCTCGCCCGCCCCGTGTCCTGACTGTGGGGCCCGCCCTGTGTCCTGACTGTGGGGCCCGTCCGCCCCGTGTCCTGACTGTGGGTCCCGCCCGCCCCGTGTCCTGACTCTGGGGCTCGCCCGCCCCGTGTCCAGACTGTGGGGCTCATCCGCCCCGTGTCCGGACTTTGGGGCTGCCTGCCCCGGGACTAGCCCCGTGTCCGGACTGTGAGGCCCGTCCGCCCCGAGCCTGGACTGTGGGGCCCGTCCGCCCCGTGTCCGGACTGTGGGGCCCGTCCGCCCCGTGTCCGGACTGTGGGGCCCGTCCGCCCCGTGTCCGGACTGTGGGGCCCGTCCGCCCCGTGTCCGGACTGTGGGGCCCGTCTCCCCCGTGTCCGGACTGTGGGGCCCGTCCACCCCGTGTCCGGACTGTGGGGCCCGTCTCCCCCGTGTCCGGACTGTGGGGCCCGTCCACCCCGTGTCCGGACTGTGGGGCCCGTCCACCCCGTGTCCGGACTGTGGGGCCCGTCCACCCCGTGTCCGGACTGTGGGGCCCGTCCACCCCGTGTCCGGACTGTGGGGCCCGTCCACCCCGTGTTCGGACTGTGGGGCCCGTCCACCCCGTGTCCGGACTGTGGGTCGCTTGCCCCGGGTCTAGCCCCAGGTCTGGACTGTGGGGCATGTCCGCCCCATGTCAGGTCTGTGAGGCCCGTCCACCCTGTGTCTAGAATATGGGACCGCCTGCCCCGGGTCTAGCCTCAGGTCTGGACTGTGGGGCTGCCCTGGCCCGGGTCTAGCCCCAGGTCTGGACTATGGGGCATGCACGCCCCGTGTCCGGACTGTGGGGCCCGTCCACCCCGTGTCTGGACTATGGGCCGCCTGCCCCGGGTCTAGCCCCAGGTCTGGACTGTGGGGCCCGCCCCATGTCCTGACTGTGCAGCCCGCCCGCCCCATGTCCTGACTGTGGAGCCCGCCTGCCCCATGTCCTGACTGTGGAGCCCGCCCGCCCCATGTCCTGACTGGCACCCCCCCCATGTCCTGACTGTGGGGCCCGCCCGCCCCATGTCCTGACTGTGGGGTCCGCCCGCCCCATGTCCTGACTGTGGGGCCCGCCCGCCCCATGTCCTGACTGTGGGGCCCACCCCCCCGGGCCCGCCCCCCCATCTCATGACTGTGGGGCCCGCCCCATGTCCTGACTGTGGGGCCCGCCCGCCCCGTGTCCTGACTGTGGGGCCTGCCCGCCCCATGTCCTGACTGTGGGGCCCGCCCGCCCCGGGGCCCGCCCGCCCCGTGTCCTGACTGTGGGGCTCGCCCACCCCATGTCCTGACTGGGGCCCGCCCGCCCCATGTCCTGACTGTGGGGCCCGCCCTGTGTCCTGACTGTGGGGCCCGTCCGCCCTGTGTCCTGACTGTTGGTCCCGCCCGCCCCGTGTCCTGACTGTGGGGCTCGCCCGCCCCGTGTCCAGACTGTGGGGCTCATCCGCCCCGTGTCCGGACTTTGGGGCTGTGAGGCCCGTCCGCCCCGAGCCTGGACTGTGTGGCCCGTCCGCCCCGTGTCCGGACTGTGGGGCCCGTCCGCCCCGTGTCCGGACTGTGGGGCCCGTCCGCCCCGTCTCCGGACTGAGGGGCCCGTCCACCCCGTGTCCGGACTGTGGGGCCCGTCCGCCCCGTGTCCGGACTGTGGGGCCCGTCCGCCCCGTGTCCGGACTGTGGGGCCCGTCCGCCCCGTGTCCGGACTGTGAGGCCCGTCCACCCCGTGTCCGGACTGTGGGGCCCGTCCACCCCGTGTCCGGACTGTGGGGCCCGTCCACCCCGGGTCCGGACTGTGGGGCCCGTCCACCCCGTGTCCGGACTGTGGGGTCCGTCCACCCCGTGTCCGGACTGTGGGGCCCGTCCACCCCGTGTCCGGACTGTGGGTCGCCTGCCCCGGGTCTAGCCCCAGGTCTGGACTGTGGGGCATGTCCGCCCCATGTCAGGTCTGTGAGTCCCGTCCACCCCGTGTCTAGAATATGGGACCGCCTGCCTCGGATCTAGCCTCAGGTCTGGACTGTGGGGCCACCAGCCCCGGGTCTAGCCCCAGGTCTGGACTATGGGGCATGCCCGCCCCGTGTCCGGACTGTGGGGCCCGTCCACCCCGTGTCTGGACTATGGGCCGCCTGCCCCGAGTCTAGATCCAGGTCTGGACTGTGGGGCCCGCCCCGTGTCCTGACTGTGGGGCCCGCCCGCCCGGGGTCCGCCCGCCCCGCCCGCCCCATGTCCTGACTGTGCAGCCCGCCCGCCCCATGTCCTGACTGTGGAGCCCGCCCGCCCCATGTCCTGACTGTGGGGCTCGCCCACCCCATGTCCTGACTGGGGCCGGCCCGCCCGATGTCCTGACTGTGGGGCCCGACCCCCCGGGGCCCGCCCCCCCATCTCATGACTGGGGGGCCCGCCCGCCCCATGTCCTGACTGTGGGGCCCGCCCGCCCCGTGTCCTGACTGTGGGGCCCTCCCGCCCCATGTCCTGACTGTGGGGCCCGCCCGCCCCGTGTCCTGACTGTGGGGCTCGCCCACCCCATGTCCTGACTGGGGTCCGCCCGCCCCATGTCCTGACTGTGGGGCCCGCCCTGTGTCCTGACTGTGGGGCCCGTCCGCCCTGTGTCCTGACTGTGGGTCCCGCCCGCCCCGTGTCCTGACTGTGGGGCTCGCCCGCCCCGTGTCCAGACTGTGGGGCTCATCCGCCCCGTGTCCGGACTTTGGGGCCGCCTGCCCTGGGACTAGCCCCGTGTCCGGACTGTGAGGCCCGTCCGCTCCGAGCCTGGACTGTGTGGCCCGTCCGCCCCGTGTCCGGACTGTGAGGCCCGTCCCCCCCGTGTCCGGACTGTGGGGCCCGTCCACCCCGTTTCCGGACTGTGGGGCCCGTCCACCCCGTGTCCTGACTGTGGGTCGCCTGCCCCGGGTCTAGCCCCAGGTCTGGACTGTGGGGCATGTCCGCCCCATGTCAGGTCTGTGAGGCCCGTCCACCCCGTGTCTAGAATATGGGACCGCCTGCCCCGGGTCTAGCCTCAGGTCTGGACTGTGGGGCCGCCAGCCCCGGGTCTAGCCCCAGGTCTGGACTATGGGGCATGCCCGCCCCGTGTCCGGACTGTGGGGCCCGTCCACCCCGTGTCTGGACTGTGGGTCGCCTGCCCCGGGTCTAGCCCCAGGTCTGGACTGTGGGGCATGTCCGCCCTATGTCAGGTCTGTGAGGCCCGTCCACCCCGTGTCTAGAATATGGGACCGCCTGCCCCGGGTCTAGCCTCAGGTCTGGACTGTGGGGCCGCCTGCCCCGGGTCTAGCCCCAGGTCTGGACTATGGGGCATGCCCGCCCCGGGTCCGGACTGTGGGGCCCGTCCACCCCGTGTCTGGACTATGGGCCGCCTGCCCGGGGTCTAGCCCCAGGTCTGGACTGTGGGGCCCGCCCGGGGCCCGCCCGCCCCATGTCCTGACTGTGCAGCCCGCCCCATGTCCTGACTGTGGAGCCCGCCCGCCCCATGTCCTGACTGTGGGGCCCGCCCGCCCCATGTCCTGACTGGGCCCGCCCGCCCCATGTCCTGACTGTGGGGCCCGCCCCCCCAATGTCCTGACTGTGGGGCCCGCCCGCCCCATGTCCTGATTGTGGGACCCGCCCGCCCCATGTCCTGACTGTGGGGCCCGCCCGCCCCGTGTCCTGACTGTGGGGCCCGCCCGCCCCGTGTCCTGACTGTGGGTCCCGCCCGCCCCGTGTCCTGACTGTGGGGCCCGCCCGCCCCGTGTCCTGACTGTGGGGCTCGCCCGCCCCGTGTTCTGACTGTGGGGCCCGTCCGCCCCGTGTCCTGACTGTGGCTCCCGCCCGCCCCGTGTCCTGACTGTGGGGCTCGCCCGCCCCGTGTCCAGACTGTGGGGCTCATCCGCCCCGTGTCCGGACTTTGGGGCTGTGAGGCCCGTCCGCCCCGAGCCTGGACTGTGTGGCTCGTCCGCCCCGTGTCCGGACTGTGGGGCCCGTCCGCCCCGTGTCCGGACTGTGGGGCCCGTCCGCCCCGTCTCCGGACTGTGGGGCCCGTCCACCCCGTGTCCGGACTGTGGGGCCCGTCCGCCCCGTGTCCGGACTGTGGGGCCCGTCCGCCCCGTGTCCGGACTGTGGGGCCCGTCCGCCCCGTGTCCGGACTGTGAGGCCCGTCCACCCCGTGTCCGGACTGTGGGGCCCGTCCACCCCGTGTCCGGACTGTGGGGCCCGTCCACCCCGGGTCCGGACTGTGGGGCCCGTCCACCCCGTGTCCGGACTGTGGGGTCCGTCCACCCCGTGTCCGGACTGTGGGGCCCGTCCACCCCGTGTCCGGACTGTGGGTCGCCTGCCCCGGGTCTAGCCCCAGGTCTGGACTGTGGGGCATGTCCGCCCCATGTCAGGTCTGTGAGTCCCGTCCACCCCGTGTCTAGAATATGGGACCGCCTGCCTCGGATCTAGCCTCAGGTCTGGACTGTGGGGCCACCAGCCCCGGGTCTAGCCCCAGGTCTGGACTATGGGGCATGCCCGCCCCGTGTCCGGACTGTGGGGCCCGTCCACCCCGTGTCTGGACTATGGGCCGCCTGCCCCGAGTCTAGATCCAGGTCTGGACTGTGGGGCCCGCCCCGTGTCCTGACTGTGGGGCCCGCCCGCCCGGGGCCCGCCCCGCCCGCCCCATGTCCTGACTGTGCAGCCCGCCCGCCCCATGTCCTGACTGTGGAGCCCGCCCGCCCCATGTCCTGACTGTGGGGCTCGCCCACCCCATGTCCTGACTGGGGCCGGCCCGCCCGATGTCCTGACTGTGGGGCCCGCCCCCCCGGGCCCGCCCCCCCATCTCATGACTGGGGGGCCCGCCCGCCCCATGTCCTGACTGTGGGGCCCGCCCGCCCCGTGTCCTGACTGTGGGGCCCTCCCGCCCCATGTCCTGACTGTGGGTCCCGCCCGCCCCGTGTCCTGACTGTGGGGCTCGCCCGCCCCGTGTCCAGACTGTGGGGCTCATCTGCCCCGTGTCCGGACTTTGGGGCCGCCTGCCCTGGGACTAGCCCCGTGTCCGGACTGTGAGGCCCGTCCGCCCCAAGCCTGGACTGTGTGGCCCGTCCGCCCCGTGTCCGGACTGTGGGGCCCGTCCGCCCCGTGTCCGGACTGTGGGGCCCGTCCGCCCCGTGTCCGGACTGTGGGGCCCGTCCGCCCCGTGTCCGGACTGTGGGGCCCGTCCGCCCCGTGTCCGGACTGTGGGGCCCGTCCGCCCCGTGTCCGGACTGTGAGGCCCGTCCGCCCCGTGTCCGGACTGTGGGGCCCGTCTGCCCCGTGTCCGGACTGTGGGGCCCGTCCGCCCCGTGTCCGGACTGTGAGGCCCGTCCGCCACGTGTCCGGACTGTGGGGCCCGTCCACCCCGTGTCCGGACTGTGGGGCCCGTCCACCCTGTGTCCGGACTGTGGGGCCAGTCCACCCCGTGTCCGGACTGTGGGGCCCGTCCACCCCGTGTCCGGACTGTGGGTCGCCTGCCCCGGGTCTAGCCCCAGGTCTGGACTGTGGGGCATGTCCGCCCCATGTCAGGTCTGTGAGGCCCGTCCACCCCGTGTCTAGAATATGGGACCGCCTGCCCCGGGTCTAGCCTCAGGTCTGGACTGTGGGGCCGCCAGCCCCGGGTCTAGCCCCAGGTCTGGACTATGGGGCATGCCCGCCCCGTGTCCGGACTGTGGGGCCCGTCCACCCCGTGTCTGGACTATGGGCCGCCTGCCCCGAGTCTAGCCCCAGGTCTGGACTGTGGGGCCCGCCCCGTGTCCTGACTGTGGGGCCCGCCCTCCCCGCCCTCCCCGCCCGCCCCATGTCCTGACTGTGCAGCCCGCCCGCCCCATGTCCTGACTGTGGAGCCCGCCCGCCCCATGTCCTGACTGTGGGGGACCCATGTCCTGACTGTGGGGGGGGCGCCGCCCGCCCCATGTCCTGACTGTGGGGCCAGCCCCATGTCCTGACTGTGGGGCCCGCCCGCCCCATGTCCTGACTGTGGGGCCCGCCCGCCCCGTGTCCTGACTGTGGGGCCCGCCCGCCCCGTGTCCTGACTGTGGGTCCCGCCCGCCCCGTGTCCTGACTGTGGGGCTCGCCCGCCCCGTGTCCTGACTGTGGGGCCCGCCCTGTGTCCTGACTGTGGGGCCCGTCTGCCCTGTGTCCTGACTGTGGGTCCCGCCCGCCCCATGTCCTGACTGTGGGGCTCGCCCGCCCCGTGTCCAGACTGTGGGGCTCATCCGCCCCGTGGCCGGACTTTGGGGCCGCCTGCCCCGGGACTAGCCCCGTGTCCGGACTGTGAGGCCCGTCCGTCCCGTGTCCGGACTGTGGGGCCCGTCCGTCCCGTGTCCGGGCTGTGGGGCCCGTCCGCCCCGTGTCCGGACTGTGGGGCCCGTCCGTCCCGTGTCCGGGCTGTGGGGCCCGTCCGCCCCGTGTCCGGACTGTGGGGCCCGTCCGCCCCGTGTCCGGACTGTGGGGCCCGTCCGCCCCGTGTCCGGACTGTGGGGCCCGTCCGCCCCGTGTCCGGACTGTGGGGCCCGTCCGCCCCTGTCCGGACTGTGGGGCCCGTCCACCCCGTGTCCGGACTGTGGGGCCCGTCCACCCCGTGTCCGGACTGTGGGGCCCGTCCACCCCGTGTCCGGACTGTGGGGCCCGTCCGCCCCGTGTCCGGACTGTGGGGCCCGTCCGCCCCGTGTCCGGACTGTGGGGCCCGTCCACCCCGTGTCCGGACTGTGGGGCCCGTCCACCCCGTGTCCGGACTGTGGGGCCCGTCCACCCCGTGTCCGGACTGTGGGGCCCGTCCACCCCGTGTCCGGACAGTGGGGCCGGTCCACCCCGTGTCCGGACTGTGGGGCCCGTCCACCCCGTGTCCGGACTGTGGGTCACCTGCCCCGGGTCTAGCCCCAGGTCTGGTCTGTGGGGCATGTCCGCCCTATGTCAGGTCTGTGAGGCCCGTCCACCCCGTGTCTAGAATATGGGACCGCCTGCCCCGGGTCTAGCCTTAGGTCTGGACTGTGGGGCCGCCTGCCCCGGGTCTAGCCCCAGGTCTGGACTATGGGGCATGCCCGCCCCGTGTCCGGACTGTGGGGCCCGTCCACCCCGTGTCTGGACTATGGGCCGCCTGCCCGGGATCTAGCCCCAGGTCTGGACTGTGGGGCCCGCCCGCCCCATGTCCTGACTGTGCAGCCCGCCCCATGTCCTGACTGTGGAGCCCGCCCGCCCCATGTCCTGACTGTGGGGCCCGCCCGCCCCATGTCCTGACCCGCCCCATGTCCTGGGGCCCACCCGCCCCATGTCCTGACTGTGGGGCCCGCCCGCCCCCCCCATGTCCTGACTGTGGGGCCCGCCCACCCCGTGTCCTGACTGTGGGACCCGCCCGCCCCGTGTCCTGACTGTGGGGCCCGCCCGCCCCGTGTCCTGACTGTGGGGCCCGCCCGCCCCGTGTCCTGACTGTGGGGCCCGCCCGCCCCGTGTCCTGACTGTGGGGCTCGCCCGCCCCGTGTTCTGACTGTGGGGCCCGTCAGTCACCGTGTCCTGACTGTGGGTCCCGTCCGCCCTGTGTCCTGACTGTGGGTCCCGCCCGCCCCGTGTCCTGACTGTGGGGCTCGCCCGCCCCGTGTCCAGACTGTGGGGCTCATGCGCCCCGTGTCTGGACTTTGGGGCCGCCTGCCCCGGGACTAGCCCCGTGTCCGGACTGTGAGGCCCATCCGCCCCGAGCCTGGACTGTGGGGCCCGTCCGCCTCGTGTCCGGACTGTGGGGCCCGTCCGCCCCGTGTCCAGACTGTGAGGCCCGTCCGCCCCGTGTCCGGACTGTGGGGCCCGTCCACCCCGTGTCCGGACTGTGGGGCCCATCCACCTCGTGTCCGGACTGTGGGGCCCGTCCACCCCGTGTCCGGACTGTAGGTCGCCTGCCCCGGGTCTAGCCCCAGGTCTGGACTTTGGGGCATGTCCGCCCCATGTCAGGTCTGTGAGGCCCGTCCACCCCGTGTCTAGAATATGGGACCGCCTGCCCCGGGTCTAGCCTCAGGTCTGGACTGTGGGGCCGCCAGCCCCGGGTCTAGCCCCAGGTCTGGACTATGGGGCATGACCGCCCCGTGTCCGGACTGTGGGGCCCGTCCACCTCGTGTCTGGACTATGGGCCGCCTGCCCCGGGTCTAGCCCCAGGTCTGGACTGTGGGGCCCGCCCGCCCCGTGTCCTGACTGTGGGCGCCCGCCCCGCCCGCCCCATGTCCTGACTGTGCAGCCCGCCCGCCCCATGTTCTGACTGTGGAGCCCGCCCGCCCCATGTCCTGACTGTGGGGCCCGCCCGCCCATGTCCTGACTGTGGGGCCCACCCGCCCGGGGCCCACCCGCCTGCCCCATGTCCTGACTGTGGGTCCCGCCCGCCCCGTGTCATGACTGTGGGGCCCGCCCGCCCCGTGTCCTGACTGTGGGGCCCGCCCGCCCCGTGTCCTGACTGTGGGGCCCGCCCGCCCCGTGTCCTGACTGTGGGGCCCGCCCGCCCCGTGTCCTGACTGTGGGTCCCGCCCGCCCCGTGTCCTGACTGTGGGGCTCGCCCGCCCCGTGTCCTGACTGTGGGGCCCGCCCTGTGTCCTGACTGTGGGGCCCGTCCGCCCTGTGTCCTGACTGTGGGTCCCGCCCGCCCCGTGTCCTGACTGTGGGGCTCGCCCGCCCCGTGTCCAGACTGTGGGGCTCATCCGCCCCGTGTCCGGACTTTGGGGCCGCCTGCCCCGGGACTAGCCCCGTGTCCGGACTGTGAGGCCCGTCCGCCCCGAGCCTGGAATGTGGGGCCCGTCCGCCCCGTGTCCGGACTGTGGGGCCCGTCCGCCCCGTGTCCGGACTGTGGGGCCCGTCCGCCCCGTGTCCGGACTGTGGGGCCCGTCCGCCCCGTGTCCGGACTGTGGGGCCCGTCCGCCCCGTGTCCGGACTGTGGGGCCCGTCCCCCCCGTGTCCTGACTGTGGGGCCCGCCCGCCCCGTGTCCTGACTGTGGGGCTCGCCCGCCCCGTGTTCTGACTGTGGGGCCCGTCCGCCCTGTGTCCTGACTGTGGGTCCCGCCCGTCCCGTGTCCTGACTGTGTGTCCCGCCCGTCCCGTGTCCTGACTGTGGGGCTCGCCCGCCCCGTGTCCAGACTGTGGGGCTCATCCGCCCCGTGTCCGGACTTTGGGGCCGCCTGCCCCGGGACTAGGCCCGTGTCCGGACTGTGAGGCCCATCCGCCCCGAGCCTGGACTGTGGGGCCCGTCCGCCCCGTGTCCGGATTGTGGGGCCCGTCCGCCCCGTGTCCGGACTGTGAGGCCCGTCCGCCCCGTGTCCGGACTGTGGGGCCCGTCCACCCCGTGTCCGGACTGTGGGGCCCGTCCACCTCGTGTCCGGACTGTGGGGCCCGTCCACCCCGTGTCCGGACTGTGGGTCGCCTGCCCCGGGTCTAGCCCCAGGTCTGGACTGTGGGGCATGTCCGCCCCATGTCAGGTCTGTGAGGCCCGTCCACCCCGTGTCTAGAATATGGGACCGCCTGCCCCGGGTCTAGCCTCAGGTCTGGACTGTGGGGCCGCCAGCCCCGGGTCTAGCCCCAGGTCTGGACTATGGGGCATGCCCGCCCCGTGTCCGGACTGTGGGGCCCGTCCACCTCATGTCTGGACTATGGGCCGCCTGCCCCGGGTCTAGCCCCAGGTCTGGACTGTGGGGCCCGCCCGCCCCGTGTCCTGACTGTGGGGCCCGCCCGCCCCGCCCGCCCCATGTCCTGACTGTGCAGCCCGCCCGCCCCATGTCCTGACTGTGGAGCCCGCCCGCCCCATGTCCTGACTGTGGGGCCCGCCCGCCCCATGTCCTGACTGTGGGGCCCGCCCCATGTCCTGACTGTGGGGCCCGCCCGCCCCATGTCCTGACTGTGGGGCCCGCCCGCCCCGTGTCCTGACTGTGGGGCCCGCCCGCCCCGTGTCCTGACTGTGGGTCCCGCCCGCCCCGTGTCCTGACTGTGGGGCTCGCCCGCCCCGTGTCCTGACTGTGGGGCCCGCCCTGTGTCCTGACTGTGGGGCCCGTCCGCCCTGTGTCCTGACTGTGGGGCCGGTCCACCCCGTGTCCGGACTGTGGGGCCCGTCCACCCCGTGTCCGGACTGTGGTTCGCCTGCCCCGGGTCTAGCTCCAGGTCTGGACTGTGGGGCATGTCCGCCCTATGTCAGGTCTGTGAGGCCCGTCCACCCCGTGTCTAGAATATGGGACCGCCTGCCCCGGGTCTAGCCTCAGGTCTGGACTGTGGGGCCGCCTGCCCCGGGTCTAGCCCCAGGTCTGGACTATGGGGCATGCCCGCCCCGTGTCCGGACTGTGGGGCCTGTCCACCCCGTGTTTGGACTATGGGCCGCCTGCCCGGGGTCTAGCCCCAGGTCTGGACTGTGGGGCTCGCCCGCCCCATGTCCTGACTGTGCAGCCCGCCCCATGTCCTGACTGTGGAGCCCACCCGCCCCATGTCCTGACTGTGGGGCCCGCCCGCCCCATGTCCTGACTGTGGGGCCTGCCCGCCCCATGTCCTGACTGTGGGGCCCCCCCCCCCATGTCCTGACTGTGGGGCCCGCCCGCCCCGTGTCTTGACTGTGGGACCCGCCCGCCCTGTGTCCTGACTGTGGGGCCCGCCCGCCCCGTGTCCTGACTGTGGGGCTCGCCCGCCCCGTGTTCTGACTGTGGGGCCCGTCCGCCCTGTGTCCTGACTGTGGGTCCCGCCCGCCCCGTGTCCTGACTGTGGGGCTCGCCCGCCCCGTGTCCAGACTGTGGGGCTCATCCGCCCCGTGTCCGGACTTTGGGGCCGCCTGCCCCGGGACTAGCCCCGTGTCCGGACTGTGAGGCCCATCCGCCCCGAGCCTGGACTGTGGGGCCCGTCCGCCCCGTGTCCTGACTGTGGGGCCCGTCCGCCCCGTGTCCGGACTGTGAGGCCCGTCCGCCCCGTGTCCGGACTGTGGGGCCCGTCCACCCCGTGTCCGGACTGTGGGGCCCGTCCACCTCGTGTCCGGACTGTGGGGCCCGTCCACCCCGTGTCCGGACTGTGGGTCGCCTGCCCCGGGTCTAGCCCCAGGTCTGGACTGTGGGGCATGTCCGCCACATGTCAGGTCTGTGAGGCCCGTCCACCCTGTGTCTAGAATATGGGACCGACTGCCCCGGGTCTAGCCTCAGGGCTGGACTGTGGGGCCGCCAGCCCCGGGTCTAGCCCCAGGTCTGGTCTATGGGGCATGCCCGCCCCGTGTCCGGACTGTGGGGCCCGTCCACCCCGTGTCTGGACTAGGGGCCGCCTGCCCCGAGTCTAGCCCCAGGTCTGGACTGTGGGGCCTGCCCCGTGTCCTGACTGTGGGGCCCGCCCGCCCCATGTCCTGACTGTGCAACCCGCCCGCCCCATGTCCTGACTGTGCAACCCGCCCGCCCCATGTTCTGACTGTGGAGCCCGCCCGCCCCATGTCCTGACTGTGGGCCCCGCCCGCCCCATGTCCTGACTGTGGGGCCCACCCGCCCGCCCCATGTCCTGACTGTGGGGCCCGCCCCGTGTCATGACTGTGGGGCTCGCCCGCCCCGTGTTCTGACTGTGGGGCCCGTCCGCCCTGTGTCCTGACTGTGGGTCCCGCCCGCCCCGTGTCCTGACTGTGGGGCTCGCCCGCCCCGTGTCCAGACTGTGGGGCTCATCCGCCCCGTGTCCGGACTTTGGGACCGCCTGCCCCGGGACTAGCCCCGTGTCCGGATTGTGAGGCCCATCCGCCCCGAGCCTGGACTGTGGGGCCCGTCCGCCCCGTGTCCTGACTGTGGGGCCCGTCCGCCCCGTGTCCGGACTGTGAGGCCCGTCCGCCCCGTGTCCGGACTGTGGGGCCCGTCCACCCCGTGTCCGGACTGTGGGGCCCGTCCACCTCGTGTCCGGACTGTGGGGCCCGTCCACCCCGTGTCCGGACTGTGGGTCGCCTGCCCCGGGTCTAGCCCCAGGTCTGGACTGTGGGGCATGTCCGCCCCATGTCAGGTCTGTGAGGCCCGTCCACCCCGTGTCTAGAATATGGGACCGACTGCCCCGGGTCTAACCTCAGGTCTGGACTGTGGGGCCGCCAGCCCCGGGTCTAGCCCCAGGTCTGGACTATGGGGCATGCCCGCCCCGTGTCCGGACTGTGGGGCCCGTCCACCCCGTGACTGGACTAGGGGCCGCCTGCCCCGAGTCTAGCCCCAGGTCTGAACTGTGGGGCCCGCCCCGTGTCCTGACTGTGGGGCCCGTCCGCCCCGCCCGCCCGCCCCGCCCGCCCCATGTCCTGACTGTGCTGCCCGCCCGCCCCATGTCCTGACTGTGGAGCCCGCCCGCCCCATGTCCTGACTGTGGGGCTCGCCCACCCCATGTCCTGACTGGGGCCCGCCCGCCCCATGTCCTGACTGTGGGGCCCGCCCCCCCGGGCCCGCCCCCCCATCTCATGACTGTGGGGCCCGCCCGCCCCATG
The DNA here is from genome assembly GCF_046119375.1 of Phyllobates terribilis. NCBI lineage: Eukaryota > Metazoa > Chordata > Amphibia > Anura > Dendrobatidae > Phyllobates > Phyllobates terribilis. The sequence goes on along the minus strand of NW_027362787.1, from coordinate 7,813,714 downwards.
TCCTGACTGTGGGGCCCGCCCGCCCCGTGTCCTGACTGTGGGGCCCGCCCGCCCCATGTCCTGACTGTGGGGCCCGTCCGCGACACGGGGCTCGCCCACCCCATGTCCTGACTGGGGCCCGCCCGCCCCATGTCCTGACTGTGGGGCCCGCCCTGTGTCCTGACTGTGGGGCCCGCCCACCCCGTGTCCTGACTGTGGGGCTTGCCCGCCCCGTGTCCAGACTGTGGGGCTCATCTGCCCCGTGTCCGGACTTTGGGGCCGCCTGCCCTGGGACTAGCCCCGTGTCCGGACTGTGAGGCCCGTCCGCCCCGAGCCTGGACTGTGTGGCCCGTCCGCCCCGTGTCCGGACTGTGGGGCCCGTCCGCCCCGTGTCCGGACTGTGGGGCCCGTCCGCCCCGTGTCCGGACTGTGGGGCCCGTCCGCCCCGTGTCCGGACTGTGGGGTCCGTCCACCCCGTGTCCGGACTGTGGGTCGCCTGCCCCGGGTCTAGCCCCAGGTCTGGACTGTGGGGCATGTCCGCCCCATGTCAGGTCTGTGAGGCCCGTCTACCCCGTGTCTAGAATATGGGACCGCCTGCCCCGGGTCTAGCCTCAGGTCTGGACTGTGGGGCCGCCAGCCCCGGGTCTAGCCCCAGGTCTGGACTATGGGGCATGCCCGCCCCGTGTCCGGACTGTGGGGCCCGTCCACCCCGTGTCTGGACTATGGGCCGCCTGCCCCGAGTCTAGCCCCAGGTCTGGACTGTGGGGCCTGCCCCGTGTCCTGACTGTGGGGCCCGCCCCGCCCGCCCTATGTCCTGACTGTGCAGCCCGCCCGCCCCATGTCCTGACTGTGGAGCCCGCCCGCCCCATGTCCTGACTGTGGGGCCCGCCCGCCCCATGTCCTGACTGTGGGGCCCGCCCCATGTCCTGACTGTGGGGCCCGCCCGCCCCATGTCCTGACTGTGGGGCCCGCCCGCCCCGTGTCCTGACTGTGGGGCCCGCCCGCCCCGTGTCCTGACTGTGGGTCCCGCCCGCCCCGTGTCCTGACTGTGGGGCTCGCCCGCCCCGTGTCCTGACTGTGGGGCTCGCCCGCCCTGTGTCCAGACTGTGGGGCTCATCCGCCCCGTGTCCGGACTTTGGGGCCGCCTGCCCCGGGACTAGGCCCGTGTCCGGACTGTGAGGCCCATCCGCCCCGAGCCTGGACTGTGGGGCCCGTCCGCCCCGTGTCCGGATTGTGGGGCCCGTCCGCCCCGTGTCCGGACTGTGAGGCCCGTCCGCCCCGTGTCCGGACTGTGGGGCCCGTCCACCCCGTGTCCGGACTGTGGGGCCCGTCCACCTCGTGTCCGGACTGTGGGGCCCGTCCACCCCGTGTCCGGACTGTGGGTCGCCTGCCCCGGGTCTAGCCCCAGGTCTGGACTGTGGGGCATGTCCGCCCCATGTCAGGTCTGTGAGGCCCGTCCACCCCGTGTCTAGAATATGGGACCGCCTGCCCCGGGTCTAGCCTCAGGTCTGGACTGTGGGGCCGCCAGCCCCGGGTCTAGCCCCAGGTCTGGACTATGGGGCATGCCCGCCCCGTGTCCGGACTGTGGGGCCCGTCCACCTCGTGTCTGGACTATAGGCCGCCTGCCCCGGGTCTAGCCCCAGGTCTGGACTGTGGGGCCCGCCCGCCCCGTGTCCTAACTGCCGCCTGCCCCATGTCCTGACTGTGCAGCCCGCCCGCCCCATGTTCTGACTGTGGAGCCCGCCCGCCCCTGGACTATGGGCCGCCTGCCCCGGGTCTAGCCCCAGGTCTGGACTGTGGGGCCCGCCCGCCCCGTGTCCTGACTGTGGGGCCCGCCCGCCCCATGTCCTGACTCTGCAGCCCGCCCGCCCCATGTTCTGACTGTGGAGCCCGCCCGCCCCATGTCCTGACTGTGGGGCCCGCCCGCCCCATGTCCTGACTGTGGGGCCCACCCGCCCGCCCCATGTCCTGACTGTGGGGCCCGCCCCGTGTCATGACTGTGGGGCCCGCCCGCCCCGTGTCCTGACTGTGGGGCCCGCCCGCCCCATGTCCTGACTGTGGGGCCCGCCCGCCCCGTGTCCTGACTGTGGGTCCCGCCCGCCCCGTGTCCTGACTGTGGGGCTCGCCCGCCCCGTGTCCTGACTGTGGGGCCCGCCCTGTGTCCTGACTGTGGGGCCCGTCCGCCCTGTGTCCTGACTGTGGGTCCCGCCCGCCCCGTGTCCTGACTGTGGGGCTCGCCCGCCCCGTGTCCAGACTGTGGGGCTCATCCGCCCCGTGTCCGGACTTTGGGGCCGCCTGCCCCGGGACTAGCCCCGTGTCCGGACTGTGAGGCCCGTCCGCCCCGAGCATGGACTGTGGGGCCCGTCCGCCCCGTGTCCGGACTGTGGGGCCCGTCCGCCCCGTGTCCGGACTGTGGGGCCCGTCCGCCCCATGTCCGGACTGTGGGGCCCGTCCGCCCCGTGTCCGGACTGTGGGGCCCGTCCGCCCCGTGTCCGGACTGTGGGGCCCGTCCACCCCGTGTCCGGACTGTGGGGCCCGTCCACCCCGTGTCCGGACTGTGGGGCCCGTCCACCCCGTGTCCGGACTGTTGGGCCCGTCCACCCCGTGTCCGGACAGTGGGGCCCGTCCACCCCGTGTCCGGACTGTGGGGCCCGTCCACCCCGTGTCCGGACTGTTGGGACCGTCCACCCCGTGTCCGGACAGTGGGGCCCGTCCACCCCGTGTCCGGACTGTGGGGCCCGTCCACCCCGTGTCCGGACTGTGGGTCGCCTGCCCCGGGTCTAGCCCCAGGTCTGGACTGTGGGGCATGTCCGCCCCATGTCAGGTCTGTGAGGCCCGTCCACCCCGTGTCTAGAATATGGGACCGCCTGCCCCGGGTCTAGCCTCAGGTCTGGACTGTGGGGCCGCCTGCCTCGGGTCTAGCCCCAGGTCTGGACTATGGGGCATGCCCGCCCCGTGTCCGGACTGTGGGGCCCGTCCACCCCGTGTCTGGACTATGGGCCGCCTGCCCCGGGTCTAGCCCCAGGTCTGTACTGTGGGCGTGGGCGGGGCCCGCCCGGGGCCACCCCGCCCCGTGTCCTGACTGTGGAGCCCGCCCGCCCCGTGTCCTGACTGTGGAGCCCGCCCGCCCCGTGTCCTGACTGTGGGGCACGCCCGCCCCGTGTCCTGACTGTGGGGCTTGCCCGCCCCGTGTCCTGACTGTGGGGCCCATCCGCCCTGTGTCCTGACTGTGGGTCCTGCCCGCCCCATGTCCTGACTGTGGGGCTCGCCCGCCCCGTGTCCAGACTGTGGGGCTCATCTTCCCCGTGTCCGGACTTTGGGGCCGCCTGCCCCGGGACTAGTCCCGTGTCCGGACTGTGAGGCCCGTCCGCCCCGAGCCTGGACTGTGGGGCCCGTCCGCCCCGTGTCCGGACTGTGGGACCCGCCCGCCCCGTGTCCTGACTGTGGGGCCCGCCCGCCCCGTGTCCTGACTGTGGGGCCCGCCCGCCCCGTGTCCTGACTGTGGGGCTCGCCCGCCCCGTGTTCTGACTGTGGGGTCCGTCCGCCCTGTGTCCTGACTGTGGGTCCCGCCCGCCCCGTGTCCTGACTGTGGGGCTCGCCCGCCCCGTGTCCAGACTGTGTGGCTCATCCGCCCCGTGTCCGGACTTTGGGGCCGCCTGCCCCGGGACTAGGCCCGTGTCCGGACTGTGAGGCCCATCCGCCCCGAGCCTGGACTGTGGGGCCCGTCCGCCCCGTGTCCGGACTGTGGGACCCGCCCGCCCCGTGTCCTGACTGTGGGGCCCGCCCGCCCCGTGTCCTGACTGTGGGGCCCGCCCGCCCCGTGTCCTGACTGTGGGGCCCGCCCGCCCCGTGTCCTGACTGTGGGGCTCGCCCGCCCCGTGTTCTGACTGTGGGGCCCGTCCGCCCTGTGTCCTGACTGTGGGTCCCGCCCGCCCCGTGTCCTGACTGTGGGGCTCGCCCGCCCCGTGTCCAGACTGTGTGGCTCATCCGCCCCGTGTCCGGACTTTGGGGCCGCCTGCCCCGGGACTAGGCCCGTGTCCGGACTGTGAGGCCCATCCGCCCCGAGCCTGGACTGTGGGGCCCGTCCGCCCCCTGTCCGGACTGTGGGGCCCGTCCGCCCCGTGTCCGGACTGTGAGGCCCGTCCGCCCCGTGTCCGGACTGTGGGGCCCGTCCACCCCGTGTCCGGACTGTGGGGCCCGTCCACCTCGTGTCCGGACTGTGGGGCCCGTCCACCCCGTGTCCGGACTGTGGGTCGCCTGCCCCGGGTCTAGCCCCAGGTCTGGACTGTGGGGCATGTCCGCCCCATGTCAGGTCTGTGAGGCCCGTCTACCCCGTGTCTAGAATATGGGACCGCCTGCCCCGGGTCTAGCCTCAGGTCTGGACTGTGGGGCCGCCAGCCCCGGGTCTAGCCCCAGGTCTGGACTATGGGGCATGCCCGCCCCGTGTCCGGACTGTGGGGCCCATCCACCCCGTGTCTGGACTATGGGCCGCCTGCCCGGGGTCTAGCCCCAGGTCTGGACTGTGGGGCCCGCCCGCCCCGTGTCCTGACTGCCGCCCCATGTCCTGACTGTGCAGCCCGCCCCATGTCCTGACTGTGGAGCCCGCCCGCCCCATGTCCTGACTGTGGGGCCCGCCCGCCCCATGTCCTGACTGTGGGGCCCGCCCGCCCCATGTCCTGACTGTGGGGCCCGCCCGCCCCATGTCCTGACTGTGGGGCCCGCCCGGGGCCCGCCCGCCCCATGTCCTGACTGTGGGGGGGCCCGCCCGACTGTGGGGGGGCCCGCCCGCCCGCCCCGTGTCCTGACTGTGGGACCCGCCCGCACCGTGTCCTGACTGTGGGGCCCGCCCGCCCCGTGTCCTGACTGTGGGGCCCGCCCGCCCCGTGTCCTGACTGTGGGGCTCGCCCGCCCCGTGTTCTGACTGTGGGGCCCGTCCGCCCTGTGTCCTGACTGTGGGTACCGCCCGTCCCGTGTCCTGACTGTGGGGCTCGCCAGCCCCGTGTCCAGACTGTGGGGCTCATCCGCCCCGTGTCCGGACTTTGGGGCCGCCTGCCCCGGGACTAGGCCCGTGTCCGGACTGTGAGGCCCATCCGCCCCGAGCCTGGACTGTGGGGCCCGTCCGCACCGTGTCCGGACTGTGGGGCCCGTCCGCCCCGTGTCCGGACTGTGAGGTCCGTCCGCCCCGTGTCCGGACTGTGGGGCCCGTCCACCTCGTGTCCGGACTGTGGGGCCCGTCCACCCCGTGTCCGGACTGTGGGTCGCCTGCCCCGGGTCTAGCCCCAGGTCTGGACTGTGGGGCATGTCCGCCCCATGTCAGGTGTGTGAGGCCCGTCCACCCCGTGTCTAGAATATGGGACCGCCTGCCCCGGGTCTAGCCTCAGGTCTGGACTGTGGGGCCGCCAGCCCCGGGTCTAGCCCCAGGTCTGGACTATGGGGCATGCCCGCCCCGTGTCCGGACTGTGGGGCCCGTCCACCTCGTGTCTGGACTATGGGCCGCCTGCCCCGGGTCTAGCCCCAGGTCTGGACTGTGGGGCCCGCCCGCCCCGTGTCCTGACTGTGCAGCCAGCCCGCCCCATGTTCTGACTGTGGAGCCCGCCCGCCCCATGTCCTGACTGTGGGGCCCGCCCGCCCCATGTCCTGACTGTGGGGCCCACCCGCCCGCCCCATGTCCTGACTGTGGGGCCCGCCCGCCCCGTGTCATGACTGTGGGGCCCGCCCGCCCCGTGTCCTGACTGTGGGGCCCGCCCGCCCCGTGTCCTGACTGTGGGTCCCGCCCGCCCCCTGTCCTGACTGTGGGGCTCGCCCGCCCCGTGTCCTGACTGTGGGGCCCGCCCTGTATCCTGACTGTGGGGCCCGTCCGCCCTGTGTCCTGACTGTGGGTCCCGCCCGCCCCGTGTCCTGACTGTGGGGCTCGCCCGCCCCGTGTCCAGACTGTGGAGCCCGCCCGCCCCGTGTCCTGACTGTGGAGCCCGCCCGCCCCGTGTCCTGACTGTGGGGCCCGCCCGCCCCGTGTCCTGACTGTGGGGCTTGCCCGCCCCGTGTCCTGACTGTGGGGCCCGTCCGCCCTGTGTCCTGACTGTGGGGCCCGTCCGCCCTGTGTCCTGACTGTGGGTCCTGCCTGCCCCATGTCCTGACTGTGGGGCTCGCCCGCCCCGTGTCCAGACTGTGGGGCTCTTCCGCCCCGTGTCCGGACTTTGGGGCCGCCTGCCCCGGGACTAGTCCCGTGTCCGGACTGTGAGGCCCGTCCGCCCCGTGTCCGGACTGTGGGGCCCGTCCGCCCCGTGTCCGGACTGTGGGGCCCGTCCGCCCCGTGTCCGGACTGTGGGGCCCGTCCGCCCCGTGTCCTGACTGTGGGGCACGTGCACCCCGTGTCCGGACTGTGGGGCCCGTCCACCCCGTGTCCGGACTGTGGGGCCCGTCCAACCCGTGTCCGGACTGTGGGGCCCGTCCACCCCGTGTCCGGACTGTGGGGCCCGTCCACCCCGTGTCCGGACTGTGGGGCCCGTCCACCCCGTGTCCGGACTGTGGGTCGCCTGCCCCGGGTCTAGCCCCAGGTCTGGACTCTGGGGCATGTCCGCCCCATGTCAGGTCTGTGAGGCCCGTCCACCCCGTGTCTAGAATATGGGACCGCCTGCCCCGGGTCTAGCCTCAGGTCTGGACTGTGGGGCCGCCTGCCCCGGTTCTAGCCCCAGGTCTGGACTATGGGGCATGCCCGCCCCGTGTCCGGACTGTGGGGCCCGTCCACCCCGTGTCTGGACTATGGGCCGCCTGCCCCGGGTCTAGCCCCAGGTCTGGACTGTGGGGCCTGCCCACCCCGTGTCCGGACTGTGGGGCCCGTCCAACCCGTGTCCGGACTGTGGGGCCCGTCCACCCCGTGTCCGGACTGTGGGGCCCGTCCACCCCGTGTCCGGACTGTGGGTCGCCTGCCCCGGGTCTAGCCCCAGGTCTGGACTGTGGGGCCCGCCCGCCCCGTGTCCTGACTGTGGGGCCCGCCCGCCCCATGTCCTGACTGTGCAGCCCGCCCGCCCCATGTCCTGACTGTGGGGCCCGCCCGCCCCATGTCCTGACTGTGGGGCCCGCCCGCCCCATGTCCTGACTGTGGGGCCCGCCCGCCCCATGTCCTGACTGTGGGGCCCGCCCCCCCCATATCCTGACTGTGGGGCCCGCCCGCCCCGTGTCCTGACTGTGGGGCCCGCCCGCCCCGTGTCCTGACTGTGGGTCCCGCCCGCCCCGTGTCCTGACTTTGGGGCTCGCCCGCCCCGTGTCCTGACTGTGGGGCCCGTCCGCCCCGTGTCCTGACTGTGGGTCCCGCCCGCCCCGTGTCCTGACTGTGGGGCTCACCCGCCCCGTGTCCGGACTTTGGGGCCGCCTGCCCCGGGACTAGCCCCGTGTCCGGACTGTGGGGCCCGCCCGCCCCATGTCCTGACTGTGCAGCCCGCCCGCCCCATGTCCTGACTGTGGGGCCCGCCCGCCCCATGTCCTGACTGTGGGGCCCGCCCGCCCCATGTCCTGACTGTGGGGCCCGCCCGCCCCATGTCCTGACTGTGGGGCCCGCCCCCCCCATGTCCTGACTGTGGGGCCCGCCCGCCCCGTGTCCTGACTGTGGGGCCCGCCCGCCCCGTGTCCTGACTGTGGGTCCCGCCCACCCCGTGTCCTGACTTTGGGGCTCGCCCGCCCCGTGTCCTGACTGTGGGGCCCGTCCGCCCCGTGTCCTGACTGTGGGTCCCGCCCGCCCCGTGTCCTGACTGTGGGGCTCACCCGCCCCGTGTCCGGACTTTGGGGCCGCCTGCCCCGGGACTAGCCCCGTGTCCGGACTGTGAGGCCCGTCCGCCCCGAGCCTGGACTGTGGGGCCCGTCCGGCCTGTGTCCGGATTGTGGGGCCCGTCCGCCCCGTGTCCGGACTGTGGGGCCCGTCCGCCCCGTGTCCGGACTGTGGGGCCCGTCCGCCCCGTGTCCGGACTGTGGGGCCCGTCCGCCCCGTGTCCGGACTGTGGGGCCCGTCCACCCCGTGTCCGGACTGTGGGTCGCCTGCCCCGGGTCTAGCCCCAGGTCTGGACTGTGGGGCATGTCCGCCCCATGTCAGGTCTGTGAGGCCCGTCCACCCCGTGTCTAGAATATGGGACCGCCTGCCCCGGGTCTAGCCTCAGGTCTGGACTGTGGGGCCGCCAGCCCCGGGTCTAGCCCCAGGTCTGGACTATGGGGTATGCCCGCCCCGTGTCCGGACTGTGGGGCCCGTCCACCCAGTGTCTGGACTATGGGCCGCCTGCCCCGGGTCTAGCCCCAGGTCTGGACTGTGGGGCCCGCCCGCCCCATGTCCTGACTGTGCAGCCCGCCCGCCCCATGTCCTGACTGTGGAGCCCGCCCGCCCCATGTCCTGACTGTGGGGCCCGCCCGCCCCATGTCCTGACTGTGGGGCCCGCCCCATGTCCTGACTGTGGGGCCCGTCCGCCCTGTGTCCTGACTGTGGGTCCCGCCCGCCCCGTGTCCTGACTGTGGGGCTCGCCCGCCCCGTGTCCAGACTGTGGGGCTCATCCGCCCCGTGTCCGGACTTTGGGGCCGCCTGCCCCGGGACTAGCCCCGTGTCCGGACTGTGAGGCCCGTCCGCCCCGAGCCTGGACTGTGGGGCCCGTCCGCCCCGTGTCCGGACTGTGGGGCCCGTCCGCCCCGTGTCCGGACTGTGGGGCCCGTCCGCCCCGTGTCCGGACTGTGGGGCCCGTCCGCCCCGTGTCCGGACTGTGGGGCCCGTCCGCCCCGTGTCCGGACTGTGGGGCCCGTCCGCCCCGTGTCCGGACTGTGGGGCCCGTCCACCCCGTGTCCGGACTGTGGGGCCCGTCCACCCCGTGTCCGGACTGTGGGGCCCGTCCACCCCGTGTCCGGACTGTGGGTCGCCTGCCCCTTGTCTAGCCCCAGGTCTGGACTGTGGGGCATGTCCGCCCCATGTCAGGTCTGTGAGGCCCGTCCACCCCGTGTCTAGAATATGGGACCGCCTGCCCCGGGTCTAGCCTCAGGTCTGGACTGTGGGGCCGCCAGCCCCGGGTCTAGCCCCAGGTCTGGACTATGGGGTATGCCCGCCCCGTGTCCGGACTGTGGGGCCCGTCCACCCCGTGTCTGGACTATGGGCCGCCTGCCCCGAGTCTAGCCCCAGGTCTGGACTGTGGGGCCCGCCCGCCCCGTGTCCTGACTGTGGGGCCCGCCCGCCCCATGTCCTGACTGTGGGGCCCGCCCGCCCCATGTCCTGACTGTGGGGCCCGCCCCATGTCCTGACTGTGGGGCCCGCCCGCCCCGTGTCCTGACTGTGGGGCCCGCCCACCCCGTGTCCTGACTGTGGGGCCCGCCCGCCCCGTGTCCTGACTGTGGGGCCCGCCCGCCCCGTGTCCTGACTGTGGGTCCCGCCCGCCCCGTGTCCTGACTGTGGGGCTCGCCCGCCCCGTGTCCTGACTGTGGGGCCCGCCCTGTGTCCTGACTGTGGGGCCCGTCCGCCCTGTGTCCTGACTGTGGGTCCCGCCCGCCCCGTGTCCTGACTGTGGGGCTCGCCCGCCCCGTGTCCAGACTTTGGGGCCACCTGCCCAGAGCCTGGACTGTGGGGCCCGTCCGCCCCGTGTCCGGATTGTGGGGCCCGTCCGCCCCGTGTCCGGACTGTGGGGCCCGTCCGCCCCGTGTCCGGACTGTGGGGCCCGTCCGCCCCGTGTCCGGACTGTGGGGCCCGTCCGCCCCGTGTCCGGACTGTGGGGCCCGTCCACCCCGTGTCCTGACTGTGGGGCCCGCCCGCCCCGTGTTCTGACTGTGGGGCTCGCCCGCCCCGTGTTCTGACTGTGGGGCTCGCCCGCCCCGAGTCCAGACTGTGGGGCCCATCCGCCCCGTGTCCGTACTTGGGGCCGCCTGCCCCGGGTCTAGCCCCAGGTCTGGACTGTGGGGCCACCTGCCCCAGGACTAGCCCTGTGTCTGGACTGTGGGGCATGCCCGCCCCGAGCCTGGACTGTGGGACATGCCCGCCCCGAGTGGGAAAGGGGAGCCTGTCTGCCCCGGGACTGGACGGTGGGGCCCGTCCGCCCTGAGCCTGGACTGTGGGGCCCGTCCGCCCCGAGCGTGGACTGTGGGGCCCGAGCGTGAACTGTGGGGCCTATCCACCCCGAGCCTGGACTGTGGGGCCCGTCCGCCCGAGCCTGGACTGTGGGGCCCCCCGCCCGCCCCGGGTCTGGACTGTGGGGCCGGCTGGCCCCGGGTCTAGCCCCGAGCCAGGACTGTGGGGCTGCCTGCCCCGGGACTAGCCCCGCATCCGGACTGTGGGGCCCCCTGCCCACCCCGTGTCCTGACTGTGGGGCCCCCCGCCCACTCCGTGTCCTGACTGTGGGGCCAGCCAGCCCCGTGTCCTGACTGTGGGGCCCATCGGCCCCGTGTCCGGCCTTTGCGGCCGCCTACCCCGGGTCTAGCTCCAGGTCTGGACAGTGGGGACCCACGCCTGCCCCGGGTCCGGACTGTGGGGCCCCCCACCCGCCCCGACTCCGGACTGTGGGGCCCCCCGTCCGCCCCGATCCTGGACTTTGGGGCCTGTTCACCCGAGCCTGGACCGTGCGGCCCGTCCTCCCCGAGCCTGGACCGTGGGACCCGTCCTCCCCGAGCCTGGACCGAGGGACCCGTCCTCCCCGAGCCTGGACCGAGGGGCCCGTCCGCCCCGAGCCTGGACTGTGGGGCCCGTCCGCCCCGAGCCTGGACTGTGGGGCCCGTCCAACCCGAGCCTGGAATGTGGGGCCCGTCCTCCCCGAGCCTGGACTGTGGGGCCCGTCCGCCCTGTGTCTGGATTGTTAGGCCGCCTGTCCCGGATCTAGCCTCGGGTCCGGACTGTGGGGCCCGCCCGCCCCGGGTCCGCACTGTGGGGCCCGCCCGCCCCGGGTCCGCACTGTGGGGCCCGCCCGCCCCGGGTCCGGACTGTGGGGCCCGCCCGCCCGCCCCGGGCTACTTTCAGTGGTATGTCAGCCGATTGTGGTTTGTAGGCTTCTTTTCTTTACTGTCTCAATGCTTCATTAACTAGCAATTCTGCTGATATTGGTAAGAATGACTTCCGGGTGATAACGGCTGATCCTATCAAACAACAAGGAGGTGCCTTAATAAAGTACAGTCCTGAGGGTAGCTGGTGAGGCCAACAAATTTCCAGTCCATCCCTCATACTTAGATGTTAAAGGCAGACCTGTTCAATGTGCTATCCATGTCCCAGTTTGGCCTCTTGTTGGTAGGAGGTGTAAATGGTTGCTTTAAACAGAATGAAGCTATTTTAAGTCTGATGTCGGGAGTCTCAGAATGGACTGGTCGACATTTTACTTAGCAAAATATTTATGTCCCAGTTATCCTTCTAGTTGAAGTTGGTCATGGTTGTGATTAGTAGGGGAGTAACGACTGCGGTCGCAGCAAGTCACAAAGGCCCGGAGGATCAGGGGCCCGCCGACACCAGCAGAACCTTTAATTAGATGTGTGTCCTCCTACGCACATCCAGTTGAAGTGTATTGCTGTGGACATACCCATTGGGTCCTTTAGCGACAATGCATTCTGTTGGCCAATCATAGGCCAGCACATGACGGGGCGCATCGCAGTAACGTCATGCACTCCCGTCACAGGCCGAAGTCAGCTGCCTGCTTCACAACAGGACTTGCGGAGCGGGAGTGAAGGGAAGGTGGGTAGAGTATTTAAATATTTATTTTAAATAAGTTGCCATACTACTATATGTAGCATCGGCATCTCTGCCCCCTGCTAGGCAGAGACGCCGTCCCATTCACCTCCTCGCTCCCCGCTCTGTGTTCACCAGCGCTCCTCTTCCTGTTGCCGGCGCGCAGCTCCCCGGGCACTGTGCTTAGGGCGCGCTCGCTCCCTCCCTCTTAAAGGGGCCGCGTGCGCCGTCCTAAGGAGTCCTCGGCCAATAGCCGAGGGTCCTCCCATATATAAGGCACCTCCTCCAAAATGGAGGTGCCCGAGCAAAAGTTGTTGCACAGTGTTTCTGACTTCTGCTTCAGCCCTCAGGTCCCGCTGCTAGCCTGACTACCAGTCTTGCCCACCAGCCTGTTACCTGCCGTGCCTGCCAGCCCGCTCACCTGGGAGCACTTGCCTGTTGCCTGCCTGGTACCTGCCGTGCCTGTCAGCCCGCTCACCTGGGAGCACTTGCCTGTGACCTGCCTGTTACCTGCCGTGCCTTCCTGGAGGCTCCTGCCGTCACTTGCCGTGACCACTTGCCAGCCCACCTAGAGACTCCTGCCGTCACTTGCCGTGACCACCTAGAGACTCCTGCCGTCACTTGCCGTGACCACCTGCCAGCCCACCTAGAGACTCCTGCTCGCCAGCCTGCCTGCTGTGCCTACCTGCTATTCCGGTCAGTCCCTGCCATCTGTACCGTGAAGGTCACCTGCTCCCTTACAAGGTCATCCCCAGAGTAGCACCTGGTCCCTCGGCTCGGTCCCTCCCTGGTCACGGAGTCGTTAACTGCCGTACGACCAGGGTCGGTCCGGGTTGATACTTAGTTACGCCCCTCTGGGTCCCTCCTTGCACCATAGCACAGAGGTTCTACCCCCCGGACCCGTAACACTATATATGACTATGAGGTGCTTTATACTACTATATATGACTACGGGGTGCATTATACTGCTATATGACTATGGGGTACATTATACTACTATATATGAATATGGGGTATACTATACTACTATATATGGCTATAAGGGTGCATTATACTGCTATATATGACTATGATGTACATTATACTGCTATATATGACTATGGGGGTACATTATACTGCTATATATGACTGAAGTGCAATATAGTGCTATATATGACTATAGGGTGCATTTTACTACTATTTATGACTATGGTGGTGCATTATACTACTATTTATGACTATGGAGGTGCATTACACTACTATATATGACTATGGGGGTTGTATTATACTACTACGGATGACTATTGGGGTTGTATTATACTACTACGGATGACTATAGGGGTGCATTATACTTCTGTATATGACTATGAAGGTGTATTATACTACTATATATGACTATGTGGGTGCATTATACTACTATATATGACTATGGGGGTGCATTATACTGATATGACAGTGGGGTGCGTTATACTACTATATATGACTATGGGGGTACATTATACTACTATAAATGACTATGGGGTGCTTTATACTACTATATATGACTATGGGGTGCTTTATACTACTATATATGACTATGGGGTGCTTTATACTACTGTATATGACTATGGGATGCTTTATACTAGTGTATATGACTATGGGGGTGCAGTATACTATTATATATGACTATGGGGGTACATTATACAACTATATATGACCAGGAGGTGCAATATACTGCTATATATGACTATGGGGTGCATTATACTACTATATAAACTATATGGGGGTACATTATACTGCCTTATATGACTATGGAGTGCATTATACTGCTTTATGTGACGATGGGGGTGCATTATACTTCTATGGATGACTATGAAGTGTATTATACTACTATATATGACTATGAGGATGCATTATACTACTGTACATGTCTATGGGGTGCATTATACTACTATATATGACTGGGGGTGCATTATACTGCTATATAGGACTATGGCTTGCATTATACTGCTATATATGACGATGGGGTGCATTATACTGCTATATATGACGATGGGGGTGCATTATACTGCTATATATGACTATGGAGGTGCATTATACTACTATATATGACTATGGGGTGCATTACACTACTTTATATGACTATGGAGGTACATTATATTACCATATATGACTATGGGGGTGAATTATACTACTGTACATGTCTATGGGGTGCATTATACTACTATATATGACTGGGGGTGCATTATACTGCTATATAGGACTATGGCTTGCATTATACTGCTATATATGACGATGAGGTGCATTATACTGCTATATATGACGATGGGGGTGCATTATACTGCTATATATGACTATGGAGGTGCATTATACTACTATATATGACTGGGGGTGCATTATACTGCTATATAGGACTATGGCTTGCATTATACTGCTATATATGACGATGAGGTGCATTATACTGCTATATATGACGATGGGGGTGCATTATACTGCTATATATGACTATGGAGGTGCATTATACTACTATATATGACTATGGGGTGCATTACACTACTTTATATGACTATGGAGGTACATTATATTACCATATATGACTATGGGGGTGAATTATACTGCTATATATTATGATGTGGTGCATTATACTACTATGTATGACTGTGGAGGTGCTTTATACTTTATTGAAAACTATGGGGTGCATTATACTACATGTATGACTAGGAGCTGTGCATTATACTTTATGGACGACTATGGGCTGTACAGTATATTATATAGAGGAGAATGGGATGCATTATACTATATGGAGGACTATGGGATGCATTCTACTATATGAAGGACTATGGGAAGTGCGTTATACTTAAGCTCTGGAGCCCCATGACTTGAATGTACACCCCTGGTGAGTATAATGGCTTAGTTTTTTTTTTATACAATAAAGAACAGCGGCAGAATGGGGGACATATTCGGGATATATATATTCAGACTCTAGTTACGCCACTGGTCATAAGACACATGAAATCATTGTAAGTTCAATTAATATTCGGGGTCTGGAGTCATAAATTGGACTGGTTGGCGTTTAAGTTGGTTAACCATTTAGTTTCCAGGTTATCCTTTAAGTTGAATTTGTAAGTTGGGTATGGCTGAGCTGAGCAAAACCAGTGTAAGTCCAGCTGCTCCTCCTGGTCCGGTGTCATAGGATGGACTGCTCAGCATTTAAGTTGATAAACATCTACATTTCAGTTTACTCTCCTTGTTGGAGGTGCAAGCTGGACATGGCTGCAATAAGCTGAATAAAACCACTGTAAGTCCAGTTAAGGCTCCTAGTTGGAAGAGATGGCCTTGTGGACACAAAGTGATTAAACTGTTAATGCCCCAATCTACCCTCCTGGTATGGAGTGGTAAGATGAGCTTGATGGTGTCATGTTGGACAGCACTACAGTGGAGAAAATAAGTATTTGATACACTGCCGATTTTGCAAGTTTTCCTACCTACAAAGAGCGTAGAGGTCTGTCATTTTTATCGTAGGTCACTTCATCTGTGAGAGACCAAATCTAAAAATCAGAAAATCACATTATATGATTTTTAAATAATTAAATTGCATTTTATTGCATGAAATAAGTATTTGATCACCTACCAACCAGCAAGAATTCTGGCTCTCACATACTTGTTAGTTTTTCTTTAAGAAGCCCTCCTACTCTGCACTCATTACCTGTATTAATTGCACTTGTTTGAACTTATTACCTGTATAAAAGACACAAGGCTGGGATGGGCTACAGGACAATAAGCAAGCAGCTTCACGAGACGCCAACAACTGTTGGCGCAATTATTAGAAAATGGAAGAAACACAAGATGACTAAGTCTTCCTCGGTCTGGGGCTCCATGCAAGATCTCGCCTCGTGGGGTAAGGATGATTCTGAGAAACGTCAGGAATCAGCCCAGAACTACATGGGAGGACCTGGTCAATGACCTAAATAGAGCTGGCACCACAGTCTCAAACATTACCATTAGTTACACACTACGCTATCATGGATTAAAATCCTGCAGGGCACACAAGGTCCAGTGCTCACCCCAGCACATATCCAGGCCTGTTTGAAGTTGCCAATAACCATCTGGATGATCCAGAGGAGGCATGGGAGAAGGTCATGTGGTCAGATGAGATCAAAATAGAACTTTTGGTGTCCACTCCACTCACCTTGATTGGAGGAAGAAGAAGGATGAGTACAACCCCAAGAACACTCTCCCAACCATGAAGCATGGCGGGGGAAACCTCATACTTCGGAGGTGCTTTTTTTTGCAAAGGGGACAGGACGACTGCAATGTATTGAAGGGAGGATGGATGGGGTCATGTATCTTCCTTCCCTCAGTAAGCACGTTGAAGATGGGTTGTGGTTGGGTCTTCCAGCATGACAATGATCCGAAACACACAGCCAGGGCAACCTAAGGCGTGGCTCGATAAGAAGCATTTCAAGGTCCTGTAGTGGTCTAGCCAGTCTCCAGACCTGATCCCAGTAGAAAAGCTTTGGAGGGAGCTGAAACTCAATATTGCCCAGCAACAGCCCCGAAACTTGAAAGATCTGGAGAAGATCCGTATGGAGGAGAGGGCCAAAATCCCTGCTTTATTATGTGCAAACTTGGTCAAGAACTACAGGAAATATCTGACCTCTGTAATTGCAAACAAAGGTTTCTGTACCAAATATTAAGTTCTATTTTTCTATTGTATCAAATACTTATTTCATGCAATAAAATGCAAATGAATTATGTAATGTTAATCATACAATGTGATTTTTCTGGATTTTATTTTTAAACTCGGTCTCTCACAGATGAAGTGACCTACGATAAAAATTACAGACCTCTCCATTCATTGTAGGTGGGAAAACTTGCAAAATCGGCAAAGTATCAAATACTTCTTTTCCCCACCGTATACCAGTCTGCCCTCCTAATGGAAGTTGGATCTGGATTCGCCAGTGTGGGGCTGATAAACCATCAATATCCCAGTCTATCCTCCTAACTGGAGGAGCATGATGGACGGAGTTATACCGGTTCTAGTGAAAATATTCCAAGTCCAGCATATCCTCTTGGTTGAAGTTGGAAAATGGACATATTAGAAATTAAGTCAGTGAAGCCATTATACCCAATAAGTATTTCAGGATTGAAGTCCTAAAATTGCTAGATTGAACTAAGTGGTGAGTTGGTTAAATATCCGGTCAATGCGCTTTTTGGGTGATTAAAACGGCAATTCTGCAATAAATCTACAAGGGGAGGAATTGATGGATGAGATAAAATGTCCACTTACCTGTCAGACTCCTGTAGCAAAGGAGTAACCTCTCCGCTAGTCAAGACGAATGCCTTCTCACTGCGTTTCTTCAGACGACTTAACGTTCCGCCCTATGGGACAAACCAAAAAAAAAAAGATTGGTGAAGTCTGATTGAAATAAGGTATTAAATATTCTGGTTTCTGGATCCCCTTTGGCATTCTGGGATGCTCAATCTACACTTTATAGCAAAAAGTGGGGTAGATATTTTTGAACCATTAGGTGGTCATTGACACTGGAAGGGTTTCTTACTGTCCAGACCTTCGCCTTAGGGGGGCCTTACTTCAATGGAAAATATCAACAATATTGTGTTTGTGATCCAATTCTCTCGCATGCGAGATTCGGATCACAGGTGTGGACAAGATGGAGCATTTAATTTCTCCATCTTCTCAATTGTGTGAGTCAGCCGGCGTATATTGGACTGCACTCAGATGACATCTGAGTGCAGTCCGATGTTTTTCACGTATCCATAGACTTGTATGGGCGCATCGTCTGATATACTCTGCCAATTGCAGCATGCAGCAATTTTTTTCTCATGCCGACTTGGCATGAGAAAATAAACACTAGTTGGCACTGCCCCATAGTATAACATTGGAGTGAGTGCTATACTCATCCGAGTTATATGCCGGCTACTCAGCAGTGTCAGCCATCCCTAAAGGCATCACCTTGACAATCACAGCAATAAGCACATGACACAGACGTGTTGGCTCTGATTTTTTGGGGGGCAAAATGGTGCAGTGCTGAACTTCACCACAAACACCCCCAGCTACATAATGTGTAAACAGGACCCCAAGATTGTGTGAAGAGACGCTTACCTGGACCAGTCTCCTTCAAGCTGTCCGGGGTTAAAGACATAAAATGATTCCGGTTTAGAAATGTGCACATTCTATTTCATCTGTGATGTCATGGGATGTCGATGACGTCACGCGCCCGGTGATGTCATTAAAACTCTCACTGCTTTTTATGGATCCAGTTTACAACATCAGCAAAAAATTAATTCAATAAAAAGACAAAACCCCGACCTCATTTTATAATTCTATGACGCACATTTAAAAGGAGCCTTTTATTTTATCTATATTACCTACTGCTCTATGTACTAAAATAACACCCAGGACCCCATCCTGCCATTCCTGACCCCCAAACTACAACTCCAATGTCCCCCCGAATTCAACAGGAACAAAGGAGCTGACAACAGAGAATGATGGCATACGCTACTAAATTTCTGTTACAAAGTGCTGTAATTCTACCACGTCAATGGCAAAACGATCCAAAAATGGAGCCCCATAAAGATGTCCCAACTTGAGCCCCCCCTATCTACATGCCTTACTAGAGCATAGGGGTGACATAGGGGGCGAGCTCCATTGTAGTCTGCCATAGTGGGGGGGCAGTGCAAAGAGCTGGAAGACCCCCAACAAATATGTATCATCACATTGTCATCCTCCTGCTATAGGGGGCATGTAAAACGCTGCTTCCCCAGCAATATAGCAGCTCATTGCTGGGGGTTTAGCTGCCATACTTGTTCATATCAGCAGATCATCAGTGACTCCTCATTTAGGTAAGGGGTGGTCCTGAAAATGTCTTATTACAGAGCGTTTCTGGCGATCCATGATAAATCCGGGGGATACGCTATAAGTATACCAAAGCTTAAAAGTAATGTGCTCCCTACCTGGACTCGTCCCCTTCCAGCTGTCAGATCCTAGTGACACAAGATGGCTCTGGTGCAGAGCTTCATACATTCTACTCCAACTGTCATGTCTATGATGTCATGTGCATTGTGATGTCATCATGGCTCTCACTGTTATTTCACATTTACAACCACAAGAAAAAGTTGATATTAATTGTTTAAAAAAACAAAACTAAAAAACATTGTGGGTAATTGCAGCCTGTGATTATTTTACACACTATCATTAATATTTGGGGGGATTAGTCAGGTCCTTCGCCTTCCCCTCCTGCACTGCACTTTATATGTTGTATATTATAATAATGGACAATCCACAAGCCCTGCTTGTAGAATATGTAATATATATACAGTACAGACCAAAAGTTTGGACATACCTTCTCATTTAAAGATTTTTCTGTATTTTCATGACTATGAAAATTGTACATTCACACTGAAGACATCAAAACTATGAATTACCACATGCGGAATTATATACGTAACAAAAAAGGGTGAAACAACTGAAAATATGTCTTATATTCTAGGTTCTTCAGAGTAGCCACCTTTTGCTTTGATGACTGCTTTGCACACTCTTGGCATTCTCTTGATGAGCTTCAAGAGGTAGTCACCGGAAATGGTTTTCACTTCACAGGTGTGCCCTGTCAGGTTTAATAAGTGGGATTTCTTGCCTTATAAATGGAGTTGGGAACATCAGTTGTGTTGTGCAGAAGCCTGGTGGATACACAGCTGATAGTCCTACTGAATAGACTGTTAGAATTTGTATTATGGCAAGAAAAAAGCAGCTAAGTAAAGAAAAACGAGTGGCCATCATTACTTTAAGTAATGAAGGTCAGCCAGTGCGAAAAATTGGGAAAACTTTGAAAGTGTCCCCAAGTACAGTTGCAAAAACCATCAAGCGCTACAAAGAACCGGGCTCACATGAGGACCGCCCCAGGAAAGGAAGACCAAGAGTCACCTCTGCTTCTGAGGATAAGTTTATCTGAGTCACCAGCCTCAGAAATCGCAGGTTAACAGCAGCTCAGATTAGAGACCAGGTCAATGCCACACAGAGTTCTAGCAGCAGACACATCTCTTCAACAACTGTTAAGAGGAGACTTTGTGCAGCAGGCCTTCATGGTAAAATAGCTGCTAGAAAACCACTGCTAAGGACAGGCAACAAGCAGAAGAGACTTGTTTGGGCTAAAGAACACAATGAATGGACATTAGACCAGTGGAAATCTGTGCTTTGGTCTGATGAGTCCAAATTTGAGATCTTTGGTTCCAACCACCGTGTCTTTCTGCGACGCAGAAAAGGTGAACGGATGGACTCTACATGCCTGGTTCCCACCGTGAAGCATGGAGGAGGAGGTGTGATGGTGTGGGGGTGCTTTGCTGGTGACACTGTTGGGGATTTATTCATAATTGAAGGCATACTGAACCAGCATGGCTACCACAGCATCTTGCAGCGGCATGCTATTCCATCCGGTTTGCGTTTAGTTGGACCATCATTTATTTTTCAACAGGACAATGACCCCAAACACACCTCCAGGCTGTGTAAGGGCTATTTGACCAAGAAGGAGAGTGATGGGGTGCTACGCCAGATGACCTGGCCTCCACAGTCACCAGACCTGAACCCAATCGAGATGGTTTGGGGTGAGCTGGACCGCAGAGTGAAGGCAAAAGGGCCAACAAGTGCTAAGCATCTCTGGGAACTCCGTCAAGATTGTTGGAAGACCATTTCCGGTGACTACCTCTTGAAGCTCATCAAGAGAATGCCTGGAGTGTGCAAAGCAGTCATCAAAGCAAAAGGTGGCTACTTTGAAGAACCTAGAATATAAGACATATTTTCAGTTGTTTCACACTTTTTTGTTAAGTATATAATTCCACATGTGTTAATTCATAGTTTTGATGCCTTCAGTGTGAATGTACAATTTTCATAGTCATGAAAATACAGAAAAATCTTTAAATGAGAAGGTGTGTCCAAACTTTTGGTCTGTACTGTATATACTAGATGGAGGCCCGATGCTATCGCATCGGGAGGTCAGTAATGTCACGATGGGGGCAGGCTTTGCAGTGCTGAGAATCTCTCCCCCCCATGTGCTCACTCACCTATTCACTCTCTCTTTCCCCCATGTGCTGACTTCTCCCGTCTGTGATCTCTTCTTTGACCTGTCTACCCCATGTGCTCTCCCCCTTGTCTGCTGTCTCTCTCCTTCCTGTGCTGTGTTCTCCCTTCATGTGCTGTCCCGTTTGAGCTGTCTCCCCCCTGTGCTCTGTCTCTCTCCCCCTGTGCACTTTCTCTCTCCCCCATCTGCTGTCTTCTCCTCTCATGTGCTCTCTTCTTTGACCTGTCTACCCCATGTGCTCTCCCCCTTGTCTGCGGTCTCTCTCCTTCCTGTGCTGTGTTCTCCCTTCATGTGCTGTCCCGTTTGAGCTGTCTCCCCCCTGTGCTCTGTCTCTTTCCCCTCCGTGCACTTTCTCTCTCCCCCATCTGCTGTCTTCTCCCGTCTGGGCTCTCTTCTTTGACCTGTCTACCCCATGTGCTCTCCCCCTTGTCTGCTGTCTCTCTCCTTCATGTGCTGTGTTCTCCCCTCATGTGCTGTCCCGTTTGAGCTGTCTCCCCCCTGTGCTCTGTCTCTCTCCCTCTGTGCACTTTCTCTCTCCCCCATCTGCTGTCTTCTCCTCTCATGTGCTCTCTTCTTTGACCTGTGTACCCCATGTGCTCTCCCCCTTGTCTGCGGTCTCTCTCCTTCCTGTGCTGTGTTCTCCCTTCATGTGCTGTCCCGTTTGAGCTGTCTCCCCCCTGTGCTCTGTCTCTCTCCCCCTGTGCACTTTCTCTCTCTCCCATCTGCTGTCTTCTCCTCTTATGTGCTCTCTTCTTTGACCCGTGTACCCCATGTGCTATCCCCCTTGTCTGCTTTCTCTCTCCCCCATCTGCTGTCTTCTCCTCTCATGTGATCTCTTCTTTGACCTGTCTACCCCATGTGCTCTTCCCCTTGTCTGCTGTCTCTCTCCTTCCTGTGCTGTGTTCTCCCCTCATGTGTTGTCCCGTTTGAGCTGTCTCCCCCCTGTGCTCTGTCTCTCTCCCCCTGTGCACTTTCTCTCTCCCCCATGTGCTGTCTTCTCCTCTCATGTGATCTCTTCTTTGACCTGTCTACCCCATGTGCTCTCCCTCTTGTCTGCTGTCTCTCTCCTTCCTGTGCTGTGTTCTCCCCTCATGTGCTGTCCCGTTTGAGCTGTCTCCCCCCTGTGCTCTGTCTCTCTCCCCCTGTGTGCTTTCTCTCTCCCCCATCTGCTGTCTTCTCCTCTTATGTGATCTCTTCTTTGACCTGTGTACCCCATGTGCTCTTCCCCTTGTCTGCTGTCTCTCTCCTTCCTGTGCTGTGTTCTCCCCTCATGTGCTGTCCCGTTTGAGCTGTCTCCCCCCTGTGCTCTGTCTCTCTCCCCCTGTGCACTTTCTCTCTCTCCCATGTGCTGTCTTCTCCTCTTATGTGCTCTCTTCTTTGACCTGTCTACCCCATGTGCTCTCCCTCTTGTCTGCTGTCTCTCTCCTTCCTGTGCTGTGTTCTCCCCTCATGTGCTGTCCCGTTTGAGCTGTCTCCCCCCTGTGCTCTGTCTCTCTCCCCCTGTGTGCTTTCTCTCTCCCCCATCTGCTGTCTTCTCCTCTTATGTGATCTCTTCTTTGACCTGTGTACCCCATGTGCTCTCCCCCTTGTCTGCTCTCTCTCTCCACCCCTGCGCTGTCTTCTTCCCTCATGTGTTCTCTCGTTTGAGCTGTCTCCCCACGCAGTAAATCAGATCGCCGCCATCTTTGTGCAGGCAGATAGCGGCGGTCACATTAAATCTGTGCATGCGCTCCTCCTGTACAAAGATGGCGGCAGTCAGTGAATCATTCGGCTGATCCCGGCGGCGGCGTGTTTGCGACAGTGTTCCGCTGGTGGTACCACGCAAGAGGCTGCGTACGGCGTATACCGTGTGTGTGGTGCGTACGGCGTATACAGAGTGTGTGTGTGTGTGTGGTGGTGCGTACGGCGTATACAGAGCATGTGTGTGTGTGTGTGTGTGTGGTGGTGCATATAGCGTATACAGAGTGTGTGTGTGTGTGGTGGTGCGTACGGCATATACAGTGTGTGTGGTGTGTACAGCATATACAGTGTGTGTGTTGTGCATACGGCGTATACTGTGTGTGTGGTGTGTGCAGCTTATACAGTGTGTGTGTTGTGCGTATGGCGTATACAGTGTGTGTGTGGTGCGTGCGGCGTATACAGTGTGTGTTGCATACGGCGTATACAGTGTGTGTGTTGTGCGTATGGCGTATACAGTGTGTGTGTGGTGCGTACGGCGTATACAGTGTGTGGTGCGTACGGCGTATACAGTGTGTGGTGCGTACGGCGTATACAGTGTGTGTGGTGCGTATGGCGTATACAGTGTGTGTGTGTGTGGTGTGTACGGTGTATACAATGTGTGTGGTGCATACGCCGTATACATTGTGTGTGTGGTGCGTACAGCGTATACAGAGTGTGTGTGGTGGTGCGTACGGCGTATACAGAGCGTGTGTGGTGGTGCATACAGCGTATACAGTGTGTGTGGGGGGGTGCGTACGGTGTATACAGTGTGTGTGGGGGGGGTGCGTATGGCGTATACAGTGTGTGTGGTGTTGCATACGGCGTATACAGGGTATGTGTGGTGAATACAGCGTATATAGTGTGTGTGTGGTGCTTACGGCATATACAGTGTGTGTGTGTGTGTGTGTGTGTGTGTGTGTGTGGTGCGCAGGGTGTATACAGAGTGCGTGTGTGTGGTGGTGCGTACGGCGTATACAGTGTGTGTGTGTGTGTGTGGTGCATACGGCGTATACAGTGTGTGTGTGTGGTGGTGTATACGGCGTATACAGTGTATGTGGTATGTATGGCCAGGGGCATACATAGGAATCATGGGGCCCCATAGCAGAAGCTCTAATTGCCCCCCCCCCCAAAAAAAATAATTAAATAATTGTCGGGGTCACCAAAGATCAGATCTCACAACTTTCCATCTTTACATAGTAATTTTCCTCCTGCTGACGTCCTAGATCTCTTTCATTGCCCCATAAAGTGTGATGCCAATAAAAAGGCCCCCCAAACACAGTATAATACCCCCATGGTGAATTCCTCCACATGCACAGTATAATGACCCTACTGTACCCCACCTCAACTCCCAGGGTAAAGTATGCTGACCCCAACATAGTATGATCCCCCAACTGTGAGCCGCTAGAGAGGATGGTACATAATAAGGGAGGGTGTTATACATAATAAAAGAGGAAACTATATAACTAAGGATGGCGCTATACATAGTAAGTGAGTACACTATATACTAAGGGACTGTCCTATACATAATAAGGCTACATTCCTGCATCTGTGTGCAGTGTCGGTGTGCTGCCCTGCATTGAGCATGTCCTATTCAATATCGGATCAGAACAGGACATTCTCTGACCCTCTTAGATCTCATTCTCAGATCCGTGATTTTCATGGATGTGTGAATGGATCTATAAAACTCTACGAGTCCGTGGACCATCCGACAAAAACATCTGGCAGCACACGGACATTTCACACAAATGTGAGAGTACAGCCTAAGGGATTTTACAGATAACATTATCACTCCAAGTCACACAGTGCAGATACAGAATAATATTCACATCCAGGCACTTACCGCTGTCGTCACATCTGATCAGAGTCGGTTTCTGCTGCTTCTTCTCCATCTGGTCAGACCTTCATGTCGACATCTCCCAGCCACGTCTCGTCTTGTCACGATGATCTCCAGCCTAGAAAATAACAAGGTCACATATTGTATGTATACATGTGTCTCCCCCGCTCTGCGTCCTCGAATACAGATATGTAACCCCCCCCCCATTAATATACTATTAACCACCTAGTAATCAAAATATAAAGTGATAAGCAGCACTGTGCCCCCCATTAACTATAATCTGCACAGGCCAATAATATAAATTATTCAGTCTCTGTGACTCTCCCCAATTAACTGTAAGGCTATGTGCACACGGAAAACATACAAGGCTTCACAGTACAAGCAAAGTGAAACCCCCATAATTGCTCTCTCCCAGCACCCCCATCATTGCTCTCTCCCAGCACCCTTGTCATTGCTCTCTCCCAGCACCCCCATCATTACTCTCTCCCAGCACCCCCATCATTACTCTCTCCCAGCACCCCCATCATTGCTCTGTCCCAGCACCCACGTCATTGCTCTGTCCCAGGACCCTCATCGTTGCTCTCTCCCAGCACCCCCATCTTTGCTCTCCCCCAGCACCCCCATCATTGCTCTCTCTCTTAGCACCTGCATTATTGCTCTGTCCCACCACCCCCATCATTGCTCTCTTCCAACCCCCATCATTGCTCTGTCCAGCACCCCCATCATTGCGCTGTCTCAGCACCTCCATCATTGCTCTGTCCCAGCACCTCCATCATTGCTTCTCCCAGCACTCCCATCATTGCTCTCTCCCAGCACCCCCATCATTTCTCTGTCCCAGCACCTCCATCATTGCTCTCTCCCAGCCTCACATCATTGCTCTCTCCCAGCCCCCCACCATTGCTCTCTCCCAGCCCCCCACCATTGCTCTCTCCCAGCCCCCCACCATTGCTCTGTCCCAGCACCCCCACCATTGCTCTCTCCCAGCACCCCCATCATTGCTCTCTCCCAGCACCCCCATCATTGCTCTCTCCCAGCACCCCATCATTGCTCTCTCCCAGCACCCACGTCATTGCTGTCCCAGCACCCTCATCGTTGCTCTCTCCCAGCACCCCCATCTTTGCTCTCTCCCAGCACCCCCATCATTGCTCTCTCTCTTAGCACCTGCATCATTGCTCTGTCCCACCACCCCCATCATTGCTCTCTCCCAACCCCCATCATTGCTCTGTCCAGCACCCCCATCATTGCGCTGTCTCAGCACCTCCATCATTGCTCTGTCCCAGCCCCCCATCATTGCTCTGTCCCAGCATCTCCATCATTGCTCTGTCCCAGCCCCCCATCATTGCTCTCTCCCAACCCCCCATCATTGCTCTGTCCCAGCACCTCCATCATTGCTTCTCCCAGCACTCCCATCATTGCTCTCTCCCAGCACCCCCATCATTTCTCTGTCCCAGCACCTCCATCATTGCTCTCTCCCAGCCCCACATCATTTCTCTCTCCCAGCCCCCCACCATTGCTCTGTCCCAGCACCCCCACCATTGCTCTCTCCCAGCACCCCCACCATTGCTCTCTCCCAGCACCCCCATCATTGCTCTCTCCCAGCACCCCCATCATTGCTCTCTCTCTTAGCACCTGCATCATTGCTCTGTCCCACCACCCCCATCATTGCTCTCTCCCAACCCCCATCATTGCTCTGTCCAGCACCCCCATCATTGCGCTGTCCCAGCACCTCCATCATTGCGCTGTCCCAGCCCCCCATCATTGCTCTGTCCCAGCACCTCCATCATTGCTTCTCCCAGCACTCCCATCATTGCTCTCTCCCAGCACCCCCATCATTTCCTCTCAGCACCCCCATCATTACTCTGTCCCAGCACCTCCATCATTGCTCTCTCCCAGCCCCCCATCATTGCTCTGTCCCAGCACCCCCATCATTGCTCTCTCCCAGCACCCCCATCATTGCTCTCTCCCAGCACCCCCATCATTGCTCTCTCCCACCATCCCCATCATTGCTCTCCCCAGCTCTATCCGCCCCATTATTGCTCTTCCCAGCCCCATCCCCTCCCCAGCATTTCAGTAAAAAAAAAAAAAACTTACCTCAGCTCGCTCCCCTGCAGCAGCATCCTCCTGGTTGCCGGCAGCTTTCTTCCTGACCCAGGCGCGCGCTGCATGATGACGTCATCAAGCTGCGCGCGCCTGGGTCAGGGAGGAAGTAGAGGATGAACCCTCCAGCTCCGCTGCTATTCTCCTCCTGACAGCAGCGGAGCTGTAGGGATCACTCCCTGACCGCCGCGTGCAGGGAGCAGCTGCACCTTGTGGGCCCCTTTGTGCAGCTGCATGGTGGGGACCCGGCGCAGCTGCACCGGTCGCGGTATATCCACCCCTGGACTGCTATGGGGCCCCCTCGGCTCACGGGCCCCATAGCAGTCGCCTGGTCTGCCGCCATTGGCAGTACGCCACTGTGTACGGCATATACAGTGTGTGTGTGGTGTGTACGGTGTATACAGAGTGCGTGAGTGTGGTGCGTACGGTGTATACAGAGTGCTTGTGTGTGTGGTGGTGCGTACGGCGTATACAGTGTGTGTGTGTGTGTGGTGTGTACGGCGTATACAGAGTGTGTGTGGTGAGTATGGCGTATACAGTGGATGTGTGGTGCGTACGGCGTATACAGTGTGTGTGGTGCGTACGGTGTATACAGAGTGCGTGTGTGTGGTGCATACGATGTATACAGACTGCGTGTGTGTGGTGGTGCGTACGGCGTATATGTAGCACCCTGAGGACTCGGCTGCTACAGGGGTATTACACCTCAAGCCAGAGGTGTGGTATTCCACTCCCGGGTAAGGATGGAGTGTGGAACTGAGCTCAGTAGGCTGCATACACTACATACATCCCATTTCCGGGGGACAGAACTACTGTACTCCCACCAGAGATATGTGCAGGTACGACAGCGTCTGTCCCTGGCTGGAGTGGGAGGGGGGTGGAACATCCCAGTAGTGTAGGGGCAGATAGGGGGAGCAGTCTGGGTAAGGCTAGGAGCTCATTGGGTGCTGGTCACCTGAGCTCACACATAGAGGGAGTATATAAGGTGGGCACCATCTTAGAGCAGGGTCTTTTGTAGAGCCAGAGGAGCAGAGCAGAGAAGCTCAGCCAGAAGGGCTGACAGGGAGCTGTGGTTCCGGCTGGGCCCAGCTCCAAGGCCAAGTCTGAGAGAGAGAGAGAGGAGAAAGGAAGGCCCAGAGAGGAAAGAAGAAAGAACCCCAAGATCCCAGAATACAGACAAAAGGGTGAAGGGTTAGCGAACAAGGGTACCGGATCCCAAGCTGGCAGAGGCCAAAACCCCTGAACTGCACAGCCCGACTCTGAGTCTTCTTACTAAACTCTACTGCACCTTCACAACCACCATCCTCTACATCTGACCCCCTGAGGCTATACCCCTCCCGTTGGGGGTTATACTACCACAGCTGCACACACACCACCAGCCTCAGCGGACCCTTCTGCAGCGGCGGCCTTTTGACCGCAAATCAACGGGTGGCGTAGTCGACACTAAGAACATCTAACAACATCTGTAAAGACTGCCGCACACTGAGTTTGACACCCTGGGCACGGACCGGGTCGCCGCCACTCGGAGACTACAACCCCCATCTGATCCGGCTCCGGGTATCCCAAACAGCACTGGCCCAGGGGGCGCGTCAACATTGGCGTAGTCGGCAGGATAACGTGCCCGCAACAACCGGGTACTGCGCGCCTGAAGAAAAGTTCACCTTTACCTCAAAAAGAAGTCTCCCGCCGGTTCTAGAGGGTCCCCGCCATCGGACCCCATCACAGGTCGTTTCCCGCTGGTTGCCCGCCATTTGCAGCTTTTTCCCGCCATCCACGGAGTTTCCCGCCACTGGGAGACGTTTCCCGCCATCAGAAGAAGATTTCCCGCCTTGGAAGAGCGGACGCCATTATGGGCGTGCCAGAGGGTGGCAAGAGGCCACCTCCCATCGTGGGCCAGGTCGAAGAATGGCGCCAAAAGCGGAAACCTCCCCCACCAACAGAGACTGTGATGATAGAAGTGTCCATCAGCGTGAGGGAACTGCCCCTGGAACTGACAATCACCAAGTTGTCCCGGGACCATCCTCAATGTGGGCGGGGACAGAACAAAAGAGAGAAGATGGGTGCAGCCTGGAGGAGTCTGGAGAGAGCGCACCCGGAGATGAGGAGTCTGGAGAGGAGTCCAGAGAAGTCGCACCCGGAGATGGAGGGAGAGTCAGGCAGCACCGACCCTGTGGTCAGGAGCCTGCTGCAAGCGACCACCCCACTAGGCCTGGTGGAGATACTGGCACAGCTCCCCCGAGACCGGGAGTGTGCACAGACCGCGCTGGAGCGCCTCGCACGGAGGATGGCCCAGGTGCAGCGAGAAACGCTGACGGAGTGGAGCAGAGAGATGGCCCAGCAGGCTGGAACCCGCCAGCGGAGCACGCCACCCGAGACGAGGAGTCAGACCGCCTCTGAGGATGGTGCAGGAGGAATCAAGGCCGGAGACGACGCCGAGGAAGGAGCTGAAGAGACGGAGGCAGGTAAAGGGGACGTCACTACCCCGAGCCGAGAAACCGTGAGCCTGCCCCAGCTACCCGTCGCAGAGCCCGAAATTCCCCCTGCCGTGCCCGTCGCTGCACCGTCACCGCTCCAGACTAGGCCTCAAGCAGAAGCCGCGGCCGCGACCTCTGTGACGTCACGCGCCCCAACCCTGAGCGCGGCCAAGCAGGAAACACCATCGGCCTGGTCGCAAGGTCGAGTGCCCCCGGGCGCTGCAGAGCCAACAGCGCCTTCTACCTCCACCGAGCCACCGGCCTGGTCGCAGGGCCGAGTAACCCCGGGCGCCGCCGTCCTTACGGTGCCCTTTACCTTTAGGGTGCCCCAAGCCTGGTCGCAAGGCCTGGTAAACCCGGGCGCCGCTACCACCACTGCGCCCTCAACATCTAGAGTGCCGCACCTGGGTGAAGACTTATTTGCCCAGCACACTTGCCCGGATGGGCAGCCCTTTATATGGCCACCGGAGTATTATCAACTGGAACTCCAAAAAGCAAGGCCCCTGTGCGAGCCCCTGATTCCGGCTCCGAAGCTCGTCAAGAGGACCCCGCCCCCGCTGGAGGAGGCACAGTTTGAGTGGGACCCCACTGGAGGAGACCTCATGGGGTTCACCCAGGAAACTCGGGCGGCCGCAGCTGAACGTGCGGAGTGCTGCCGCCAGCAGCTAGAGGTCTTCGAGCGAGAACGGAGAGAGAGGCGGGTCCGTGAGCAGCGGCTGCAAATACAAAGCGCAGAGCAGAAGAGCCGGACCAGGAGGAACCCCCGTGCAGCACACGGTCCCCGTGCCACCGGGACTGTGATTAAATTCCAACTGCAGCACGGTTGGGGTTTCATCAGGGATCATCACACCCCCGGCGACGTCTTTGTCACCCGCAGAGACGTAGAAAGCCATCTGCCGGAGGGACACAGAGGTCGTGACCTATACGTTGGGGATGAGGTCACATTCACCCGGCACAAGTGTGCCAAAGGACCCTACGCTCTCCATGTACACCGGCTGACGGAGGAGGAGCTGCGGTGTGAGGAGGAGCAAGAGGACCCGGACGGGTCTGAAGCCTACTTGCAAGGAGGAGCAGGAGGACGCCGTCATTAGAGTACGGTATCGTGAAACTGTACATAGTTACCCGTCGGGATATAAGAACTGTTGCTGATTTAAATATGTTCCCCGTTGGGACAAGTGTGAACTGTACCCGTATGTCCCTATTCCCACTGACCGAGGACTGAGAGCGGTCATCCTTTCCTAATACCTGGCCGAGGACTGAGAGCGGCCACATTTCCCCTGTATATAGTTGCGCTTTCTAAGGCGCCCCCTACTGGTTTTATAGGAAACTACAAGAGACTGTCGCACTTTACCCGGTCACAAGTTGCACCGTGGCCGGAGGAACAAGAATATTTATATGAAAAAGTTTAATATGCTGTTGATAATATATATGATGTTTTTATATGTTTTATATGTTTATGTTTTATGAAAAGAATTGTATGTTTGTGGATGTTTTTATTCTTTTACAGCCCGAGGACGTGCTGTGATTTACCAGGGGGGAATGTAGCACCCTGAGGACTCGGCTGCTACAGGGGTATTACACCTCAAGCCAGAGGTGTGGTATTCCACTCCCGGGTAAGGATGGAGTGTGGAACTGAGCTCAGTAGGCTGCATACACTACATACATCCCATTTCCGGGGGACAGAACTACTGTACTCCCACCAGAGATATGTGCAGGTACGACAGCGTCTGTCCCTGGCTGGAGTGGGAGGGGGGTGGAACATCCCAGTAGTGTAGGGGCAGATAGGGGGAGCAGTCTGGGTAAGGCTAGGAGCTCATTGGGTGCTGGTCACCTGAGCTCACACATAGAGGGAGTATATAAGGTGGGCACCATCTTAGAACAGGGTCTTTTGTAGAGCCAGAGGAGCAGAGCAGAGAAGCTCAGCCAGAAGGGCTGACAGGGAGCTGTGGTTCCGGCTGGGCCCAGCTCCAAGGCCAAGTCTGAGAGAGAGAGAGAGGAGAAAGGAAGGCCCAGAGAGGAAAGAAGAAAGAACCCCAAGATCCCAGAATACAGACAAAAGGGTGAAGGGTTGGCGAACAAGGGTACCGGATCCCAAGCTGGCAGAGGCCAAAGCACACCTTAGCCAGGAACCGGAGGTCGTGGTCAGGATCTGCCACGACCCTCACCAAATCCACTAGAAAGGCACACCAAGCATAGGGTCAGGGAACCCAGAAGAGGGACAACCAACAAGAGGCCCGAGGGAGCCGGACATAAGTGGATCCCTGGTGGGAACGGCCAGTAGAAGGGAAAGTCAGAAAAGAGCTCAGGACCACGCTCCAGAATTGCTTGGGGGTTGGCCGAGTCCAGGACCTGGTGGACGCAGCACGGCTCGGGTGGTCACTCAAGGCCAGAGTGACCAAAAGAACATCAGTAAGTAAAACCCCTGAACTGCACAGCCCGACTCTGAGTCTTCTTACTAAACTCTACTGCACCTTCACAACCACCATCCTCTACATCTGACCCCCTGAGGCTATACCCCTCCCGTTGGGGGTTATACTACCACAGCTGCACACACACCACCAGCCTCAGCGGACCCTTCTGCAGCGGCGGCCTTTTGACCGCAAATCAACGGGTGGCGTAGTCGACACTAAGAACATCTAACAACATCTGTAAAGACTGCCGCACACTGAGTTTGACACCCTGGGCACGGACCGGGTCGCCGCCACTCGGAGACTACAACCCCCATCTGATCCGGCTCCGGGTATCCCAAACAGCACTGGCCCAGGGGGCGCGTCATATACAGTGTGTGTGTGGTGTGTACGGCGTATACAGTGTATGTGGTGGTGCATATGGTGTATACACTGTATGTGGTATGTACAGCGTATACAGTGTGTGTGTGTGTGGTGTGTACGGCGTATACAGTGTGTGTGGTGGTGCATACGGCATATACAGTGTATGTGGTATGTACAGCGTATACAGTGTGTGTGTGTGTGTGTGTGTGTGGTGCGTACGGCGTATACAGTGTATGTGGTATGTACGGCGTATACAGTGTATGTGGTGTGTACGGCATATACAGTGTATGTGGTGTGTACGGCGTATACAGTGTGTGTGGTGTGTACGGCGTATACAGTGTGTGTGTGGTGTGTACGGCGTATACAGTGTGTGTGGTGGTGCGTACAGCGTATACAGTGTATGTGGTATGTACAGCATATACAGTGTGTGTGTGTGTGTGTGTTGCATACGGCGTATACAGTGTGTGTGTGTGTGGTGTGTACGGCGTATACAGTGTATGTGGTGTGTACGGCGTATACAGTGTGTGTGTGTGTGTGGTGTGTACGGCGTATACAGTGTATGTGGTATGTACAGCGTATACAGTGTGTGTGGTGTGTACGGCGTATACAGTGTGTGTGTGTGTGGTGCGTACGGCGTATACAGTGCATGTGGTATGTACGGCGTATACAGTGTGTGTGTGTGTGGTGCGTACGGCGTATACAGTGTGTGTGTGGTGCGTACGCCGTATACAGTGTGTGTGTGTGGTGCGTACGGCGTATACAGTGTATGTGGTGCGTATGCCGTATTCAGTGTGTGTGTGTGTGTGTTGCGTATGGAGTATACAGTGTGTGTGTGTGTGTGGTGCGTACGCCGTATACAGTGTATGTGGTATGTACAGCGTATACAGTGTGTGTGTGGCGTGTACGGCGTATACTGTGTATGTGGTATGTACAGCGTATACAGTGTGTGTGGCGTGTACGGCGTATACAGTGTGTGTGTGGTATGTACGGCGTATACAGTGTGTGTGGTGCGTACGGAGTATACAGTGTGTGTGTGTGTGTGTGTGTGTGTGTGGTGCGTACGGCGTATACAGTGTGTGTGTGTGTAAGTAAATTAACCTTAAAGAGTAAATCAACTTTTGGGACGTTTTTAATGTGATTTAGGGTCATTAATTCTGAGCAGATTTGTGGGGACCCCAATCTTTTGTTCCTTTGCTTAAAAGACCTCCTAGAAGAGCGCAGCTCAGTAGATAGGAGAGTACACTGAGCAGAGCAAATGCAGCAGAAAGTCATAGTCATGTCTCCTCACCTCTTCACTTCTAAGAGATCTTCTGAGTGATCAGGGTCTCAGATTCGCACTAATCTGCTCAAAATTATAGGACCTAAATCATGTAATATATATCCCAAAATGTAAGTTACTTTTTTTTGCATCTAATCAGTACATTGGTTCCTATACGGTCCACAGTCTGATGATGACTGGTAACAACTCCCAGTATCTCCTTACCATTGCTAAGGACATACTGGGAGTTGTAGTTAAGTCCTCCATTCTCTGGAATTCCTATTGTTAGCAATGCCCTTCCTCCACCAATTGCAAATACAAAGGATCCATCCATGGGGCGAGATCTTGGGAATAATTGAATCGTACCTACATTTAAAAAAAAAATAAATCTCCTATTCTTAATAATAACCGTATTTTTCGGACTATAAGATGCACTTTTTTCCTCCAAAATTTTGGAGGAAAGTGGGGGGTGCGTCTTATAGTCCGAATACTATATTATTGTATGGCCGCATGGTGGTGGGTGTGGGGGAGCCACAGGGGTGGATTAAGAGTAGCAAGTGCCCCGGGCAGTTTAGAAGGCGCGGCCCCTTCCCCCCCCCACACACACACACACATGCACACATACCTGTATGTATGACATGTCACATGATCCCCTGTGATAGATCATGTGATAGTTCACGTGAAATTAATTTGGCACAATATTAATTATAATAATTTTTTTTATGCTGTGTGCCCACTACGCGTTTTTTAAGCTTTTCCGCAGCGGCAATTCCGCTGCAGAAACGCTTAAAAAACGCTTGATAGAAGGTCTGCCATGTTCCCCAATGATAATCCGCATGTGCTGTTCACATGCTGTGTAAATTTCCGCTGCGGATTATCATTGCGGAAAAATCCGCAGCAATAACAATTATTTTGCGGAAGCGTGGCGCTTTCGCCGCCATTGACTTGCATTGGAACACATGGAATCCGCATCACTGCATCTGTACATGCAGATTCCATGCGTTTCAATGTGCGGATGGTACCTGGGTTTGGAGAAAAGGAGACTCTCCTCCGGACCCGGGTACCATAGAACCTGTAAAAAAAGAATAAAATAAAAAATAAATATTATACTTACCTTCTGATGGCCCCCGGTGTCTTTATCCGATGCGTCCTGGCTTGCCGGCAGCTCGCGATGGTCTGAAAAGGACCTGCCGTGACGTCATTTAGTCATGTGACGGGTCACGCGACCGCTGACGTCGACAGGCCATCAGAAGGTAAGTATATATTTATTTTTTACCATTCTTTTATGGTCACACTATATAAATCCATGCCGGTTGCATGGATTTATATAGTGTGACCAAGTTGTCAAGTACTTTCCAAGTGATGCTAAAATCGCTTGGAAAGCGCTTGTCAACCCGCATGCGGAAATGCATGTGAAGAACGCTTCACATCCGCATGTCCCTGGCAGGTAATTTTATGACTCAATATTGAGCACACGTAACCATCTATACACAGCAGGAGGCCGCACTGCGCCATCTATACACAGCGGGAGGCCGCACGTAGCCATCTATACACAGCAGGAGGCCGCACGTAGCCATCTATACACAGCAGGAGGCCACACGTAGCCATCTATACACGGCAGGAGGCCGCACGTAGCCATCTATACACAGCGGGAGGCCGCACGTAGCCATCTATACACAACGGGAGGCTGCATGTAGCCATCTATACACAGCAGGAGGCCGCACGTAGCTATCTATACACAGCAGGGAGCCGCACGGTGCCATCTATACACAGCAGGAGGCCACACGGTGCCATCTATACACAGCAGGAGACCGCACGCTGGCATCTATACACAGCAGGAGGCCGCACGGTGCCATCTATACACAGCGGGAGGCCGCACGGTGCCATCTATACACAGCGGGAGGCCGCACGGTGCCATCTATACACAGCGGGAGGCCGCACGGTGCCATCTATACATAGCGGGAGGCCGCACGGAGCCATCTATACACAGCGTGAGGCAGCACGGAGCCATCTATACACAGCGGGAGGCCGCACGGAGCCACCTATACACAGCGTGAGGCCGCACGGAGCCATCTATACACAGCGTGAGGCAGCACGGAGCCATCTATACACGGCAGGAAGCCGCATGTAGCCATCTATACACAGCGGGAGGCCGCACGTAGCCATCTATACACAGCGGGAGGCAGCACGGAGCCATCTATACACGGCAGGAAGCCGCATGTAGCCATCTATACACAGCGGGAGGCCGCACGTAGCCATCTATACACAGCGGGAGGCCGCACGGTGCCATCTATACACAGCGGGAGGCCGCACGGTGCCATCTATACACAGCGGGAGGCCGCACGTAGCCATCTATACACAGCGTGAGGCAGCACGGAGCCACCTATACACAGCGGGAGGCCGCACGGCGCCCCCCCCCCAGAGACAGCAGGAGGCCACACATCGCCATCTATACTCAGCAGGAGGCCGCACGCAGTCACGCACACACACAAACATATACAGACATATACATACACGCATAAACACATTTGAAACACAAAAATACATATAAACAGACATCACACAATGATATCTGCCTGCACACACATACATACATACACACAGACAGACTCACACTCACACACACACAGACAGACACACACACACACACACACACACCATCCCCCGGCTTGGCTCCAGTCCTCCTGGCTCCTGCTCCTATCCGGTGGTAAGTAGCAGTGCAGGCCGGGCACGCACTGCGTGACGTCACAGCTAGGAGACACGGCCGCGCACAGGGCCGTGTCTCCTAGCAGTGACGCGGCCGGGCCAGCAGAGGGAAGTTAACTGCTGCAGTGCTGGCCCGTCCAAAGAAGAAGCAGCGGCTGTGCACCGCTGCTGGGGGAGTGGTCCGGGGCCCCCCCTGCCACTGTCTGCCGGTATGTGCCGCGGGGCTGCACATATAATGAGGGCAATCCGGTCATAGAGACCCGAGGCCCCGGGCGGTAGCCCGGATTGCCCTCATTATAATCCACCTATGGGGAGCCGCAGCGGGGGATCAGCGGGGCACAGGATTTTACAAATCGCAGAAAACCCATTTGATGTTAATTGTTTGGGCTTTTCTCATGCGTCGAGCATCACTCACGAGAAAAACAAGCTTCAAAGAACAAATGAGAGGAGACAGTCCATGCATTATGTGTCACGGTGGCGTGTCATTACCAACCCCCTTGCTGCAGCGCTCCCTAAATTCCCGACAATGTAGAAAAACCTTGTCCACACGTCACGGCTCTGAGCTGACTAGTCCTGGAGGATCGGGAGGTTCCTTCCTTACATCTCTCCTCAATTATCTCGGCTTCTGTAAAATAGGCCGAGTCTAATGGGATGAAAGATGCGGCTGCAGAATAAAGGTTCTCTGGCATTTATCTACTCTGTGATCACCGTTCCTAATCCAATCGTGGAGGCGTTCCTGGCTGTTACAAGGAATTAGTAGAATTACTAAAGTGTGACAGGCGAGGGTACAGCGCCTGTGCCTGTCATGGATTCTCAATAGAGGTGGCTGGGAATGGTCGCTCTCCACTGAAATGATCGGGGGGTGCACATACTTCCCACAAGAAAGCACTTGAATTGCCAAGGTCAATCTATTCTATAGCTGTAACTTTAGCCTTAAAGGAATTGATACAGTGGGTTACATCTGGTGCCCGGGGGGCAGTGTTTGGTTAACTCTGTGTCCCTCTGAAGAAGCTAAAAAAGTGAAACGCGTGTTTAGGAGAGTGGCAGGCACATAATGGGTAAGGATCTCCTCATTACTGGTACTCAGGCGCAAAATATGTAGAATTTACACTACACTAGGGATGAGCGAACCCCGTGGATGTTCGGTTTCGACCAAACTTTAGTCCAAAGTTTGGTTCGGGTACCAGAACTTGAACCCGAACCCCATAGAAGACAATGGAGACACAAACTTTGATGCTGTAAAATGGTCGTAGTAAGGGCTAGGAGGTCTCTCACTCTTAAAACGGACTTGTCAGTGTTCGGAGTTCAGCATTGGACACTAGGTGTCCGGTATGAACCCCAAACTTTACAGTTCGGGTTCGCTGATCTCTACACAACACTCGTTATACTGTTGTACTGATACATTACACGTCTAGTCCCTGTGATTGACTATATATTCATTGTTGAGGACGCTCTTGCAGATGGGTCTAATCTCTGATGTCACGCCATCTGGAGGCTGAATCTTGAACTAAGTGCTCTTGTAATACAGGTCTTAATATTACGCTAATAAAATATATACTGTATACTGTACAATAGCTTTCCGACCCCGTTACACAGTTTTTGAGCACTTGAGCTGAAGTTGTTAAAGCTCAATTGGTGTTTTGCATAGTCTGAGGGGGCTATAGGTGTAATTCTGCTGAGATTTTGACTTCGATGCGTGTTGCAGTTACATTGGTATAATACTCTGTTCCATGTACAATATTATGTAGAACAGAGTTTTGATTCTAAATGGACTGTAGATAAAACAGTATGTCCTGGAACAGTACCAATACACATGCTCTGTAACTTGCCATCCACTCTTTTGAAGTGGACGATTCCTCATTATCAGCATTCTGTCAGCACTATAGGTCCCGGGACATCCCTTCTCTCATTACTCAGCACGTATTGCTTCCGCCATTGCTTAATGAGATGCCTGCAATTAACTGAAAGACTGAATCTCTGTTAAGCCTGCATATACAGTTTGACAGGCAGGAACAAAGAGACAAAGGCCAAGCCCCACTTCCGGTAATCCATATAGGGGGGTTTCTGCTGCTAGAGACAAATTACACTTAGACAAAAGGGAGACCCTACCGGCCGACACTTTTAGGTTATCTAACCCCTGAAAAGTAACTCCAACTTAATTGAACTTTATAAAGGGATTTTGCACATTATCTATCGAATGAGATCAAGTACAGCGACCATTTAATTTGTATTAGGGTTCAACTCACCTGCAAACACCATGGGTTTCGCAGGCTTAAAGCCAGGCAGAGCCACTGGCTGCTTCAGTAAATGCAGAGTGTCTCCTATTTGTGCTTCCTGTGCGTCCTTCATCCCAGCGATTAGATAACCTACTTGCCCAGCATATCTACGAAACAATGAGAGTAATATATATTCACAATTAGTGCAGATTCATCAAATTCTACATTGAATATCAGGTACAAATCAGCTATAAAAGAAGGTAGCAACGGCTCTGAGACCCAGCACTGCATGAGTTCACTACAGCTATATACAGCTGGCACTAGAGGGCGCTCACTGGAGACAGACTTCTACTGCTGCGGGTGGGTCCAATACTAGCTGTACATAATCACATGTCAACAGCTCCCCCTGGTGGTGGCTGCATGCAGCAAAAATAGTGTTTCATCTAGTTACATTCATTTAAGTCAGAAATGCTGTGACATTAGTCAGCACTGAATTTTGGATGTAAAACTATTTTGGATCTATCAACATATATGTTATAACTTCCCAGAGACTAAATACCACATCAGAGAGCTCTGCTAATCGCACTGTAACAAGCTGAGAACCATCATACGGCCATAACAGATTTGTAACTTTCCATAACACAATATTGGCATTTTATTTGCTTTAATAACAGAATCCCCTTTCAGCTCTGCTCTCTCCTGGGCATCAAACACACATGTATATTCATAGAAAGCAGCACCGAGGAGCATCAGTACTGCATGCAGGATTAGAGCGCCATCTAGTGGCACTATAAGAATATTCCTAGTGTGCTAAAATGTCGCTCTATTATATCCGGCACAGGGTCGTACACAATTTTAAATGCTTTGGATATCGGAAAAAATTACTTTAAAAAAATGATGGAAAAACCCTTTTAAAAAGACACAGAAAGCAATAAGGAAAAAGCACAAACAAAAGAAGTGGTGCTGAGATGGGCCGGCTGCAGTTTATGCAGATCCTTGGGTGACAAAGTGCATGTGGGATAATCTTCACTTTTACAATTTGTTTTTTATCCTTGCCTTCTAAAAGCTATAAAACTTTTTTTCCCAGTAGATTCGTTGTATCTGGGCTTTTTTTCCAGTAGATTCGTTGTATCTGGGCTTTTTTTCCAGTAGATTCGTTGTATCTGGGCTTTTTTCCCAGTAGATTAGTTGTATCTGGGCTTTTTTCCCAGTAGATTTGTTGTATCTGGGCTTTTTTCCCAGTAGATTCGTTGTATCTGGGCTTTTTTTCCAGTAGATTCGTTGTATCTGGGCTTTTTTCCAGTAGATTCGTTGTATCTGGGCTTTTTTCCAGTAGATTCGTTGTATCTGGGCTTTTTTTCCAGTAGATTCGTTGTATCTGGGCTTTTTTTCCAGTAGATTCGTTGTATCTGGGCTTTTTTCCCAGTAGATTCGTTGTATCTGGGCTTTTTTCCCAGTAGATTCGTTGTATCTGGGCTTTTTTTCCCAGTAGATTCGTTGTATCTGGGCTTTTTTCCAGTAGATTCGTTGTATCTGGGCTTTTTTCCCAGTAGATTCGTTGTATCTGGGCTTTTTTCCAGTAGATTCGTTGTATCTGGGCTTTTTTTCCAGTAGATTCGTTGTATCTGGGCTTTTTTTCCAGTAGATTCGTTGTATCTGGGCTTTTTTTCCCAGTAGATTCGTTGTATCTGGGCTTTTTTCCAGTAGATTCGTTGTATCTGGGCTTTTTTCCAGTAGATTCGTTGTATCTGGGCTTTTTTCCAGTAGATTCGTTGTATCTGGGCTTTTTCCCAGTAGATTCGTTGTATCTGGGCTTTTTTCCCAGTAGATTCGTTGTATCTGGGCTTTTTTTCCAGTAGATTCGTTGTATCTGGGCTTTTTTTCCAGTAGATTCGTTGTATCTGGGCTTTTTTTCAGTAGATTCGTTGTATCTGGGCTTTTTTCCAGTAGATTCGTTGTATCTGGGCTTTTTTTCCAGTAGATTCGTTGCATCTGGGCTTTTTTTCCAGTAGATTCGTTGTATCTGGGCTTTTTTTCCAGTAGATTCGTTGTATCTGGGCTTTTTTCCCAGTAGATTCGTTGTATCTGGGCTTTTTTCCAGTAGATTCGTTGTATCTGGGCTTTTTTTCCAGTAGATTCATTGTATCTGGGCTTTTTTCCAGTAGATTCGTTGTATCTGGGCTTTTTTTCCAGTAGATTCGTTGTATCTGGGCTTTTTTCCCAGTAGATTCGTTGTATCTGGGCTTTTTTCCAGTAGATTCGTTGTATCTGGGCTTTTTTCCCAGTAGATTCGTTGTATCTGGGCTTTTTTCCAGTAGATTCGTTGTATCTGGGCTTTTTTTCCAGTAGATTCGTTGTATCTGGGCTTTTTTCCCAGTAGATTCGTTGTATCTGGGCTTTTTTCCCAGTAGATTCGTTGTATCTGGGCTTTTTTTCCAGTAGATTCGTTGTATCTGGGCTTTTTTCCCAGTAGATTCGTTGTATCTGGGCTTTTTTCCAGTAGATTCGTTGTATCTGGGCTTTTTTTCCAGTAGATTCGTTGTATCTGGGCTTTTTTCCAGTAGATTCGTTGTATCTGGGCTTTTTTTCCAGTAGATTCGTTGTATCTGGGCTTTTTTCCCAGTAGATTCGTTGTATCTGGGCTTTTTTCCAGTAGATTCGTTGTATCTGGGCTTTTTTCCCAGTAGATTCGTTGTATCTGGGCTTTTTTCCAGTAGATTCGTTGTATCTGGGCTTTTTTTCCAGTAGATTCGTTGTATCTGGGCTTTTTTCCCAGTAGATTCGTTGTATCTGGGCTTTTTTCCAGTAGATTCGTTGTATCTGGGCTTTTTTCCCAGTAGATTCGTTGTATCTGGGCTTTTTTCCAGTAGATTCGTTGTATCTGGGCTTTTTTCCCAGTAGATTCGTTGTATCTGGGCTTTTTTCCAGTAGATTCGTTGTATCTGGGCTTTTTTCCCAGTAGATTCGTTGTATCTGGGCTTTTTTCCCAGTAGATTCGTTGTATCTGGGCTTTTTTCCCAGTAGATTCGTTGTATCTGGGCTTTTTTTC
Organism: Phyllobates terribilis; assembly: GCF_046119375.1. NCBI lineage: Eukaryota > Metazoa > Chordata > Amphibia > Anura > Dendrobatidae > Phyllobates > Phyllobates terribilis. Next base: position 7,772,905 of record NW_027362787.1, on the reverse strand, counting down.
CAGTAGATTCGTTGTATCTGGGCTTTTTTCCCAGTAGATTAGTTGTATCTGGGCTTTTTTCCCAGTAGATTTGTTGTATCTGGGCTTTTTTCCCAGTAGATTCGTTGTATCTGGGCTTTTTTTCCAGTAGATTCGTTGTATCTGGGCTTTTTTCCAGTAGATTCGTTGTATCTGGGCTTTTTTTCCAGTAGATTCGTTGTATCTGGGCTTTTTTTCCAGTAGATTCGTTGTATCTGGGCTTTTTTCCCAGTAGATTCGTTGTATCTGGGCTTTTTTCCCAGTAGATTCGTTGTATCTGGGCTTTTTTTCCCAGTAGATTCGTTGTATCTGGGCTTTTTTCCCAGTAGATTCGTTGTATCTGGGCTTTTTTCCCAGTAGATTCGTTGTATCTGGGCTTTTTTCCAGTAGATTCGTTGTATCTGGGCTTTTTTTCCAGTAGATTCGTTGTATCTGGGCTTTTTTTACAGTAGATTCGTTGTATCTGGGCTTTTTTTCCCAGTAGATTCGTTGTATCTGGGCTTTTTTCCAGTAGATTCGTTGTATCTGGGCTTTTTTCCAGTAGATTCGTTGTATCTGGGCTTTTTTCCAGTAGATTCGTTGTATCTGGGCTTTTTCCCAGTAGATTCGTTGTATCTGGGCTTTTTTCCCAGTAGATTCGTTGTATCTGGGCTTTTTTCCAGTAGATTCGTTGTATCTGGGCTTTTTTCCAGTAGATTCGTTGTATCTGGGCTTTTTTCCAGTAGATTCGTTGTATCTGGGCTTTTTTCCCAGTAGATTCGTTGTATCTGGGCTTTTTTTCCAGTAGATTCGTTGTATCTGGGCTTTTTTCCCAGTAGATTCGTTGTATCTGGGCTTTTTTTCCAGTAGATTCGTTGTATCTGGGCTTTTTTCCAGTAGATTCGTTGTATCTGGGCTTTTTTTCCAGTAGATTCGTTGTATCTGGGCTTTTTTTACAGTAGATTCGTTGTATCTGGGCTTTTTTTACAGTAGATTCGTTGTATCTGGGCTTTTTTTCCAGTAGATTCGTTGTATCTGGGCTTTTTTCCAGTAGATTCGTTGTATCTGGGCTTTTTTCCCAGTAGATTCGTTGTATCTGGGCTTTTTTTCCAGTAGATTCGTTGTATCTGGGCTTTTTTCCAGTAGATTCGTTGTATCTGGGCTTTTTTCCAGTAGATTCGTTGTATCTGGGCTTTTTTCCCAGTAGATTCGTTGTATCTGGGCTTTTTTCCCAGTAGATTCGTTGTATCTGGGCTTTTTTTCCAGTAGATTCGTTGTATCTGGGCTTTTTTCCAGTAGATTCGTTGTATCTGGGCTTTTTTCCCAGTAGATTCGTTGTATCTGGGCTTTTTTTCCAGTAGATTCGTTGTATCTGGGCTTTTTTTCCAGTAGATTCGTTGTATCTGGGCTTTTTTTCCAGTAGATTCGTTGTATCTGGGCTTTTTTCCAGTAGATTCGTTGTATCTGGGCTTTTTTCCAGTAGATTCGTTGTATCTGGGCTTTTTTCCCAGTAGATTCGTTGTATCTGGGCTTTTTTTCCAGTAGATTCGTTGTATCTGGGCTTTTTTTCAGTAGATTCGTTGTATCTGGGCTTTTTTCCAGTAGATTCGTTGTATCTGGGCTTTTTTTCCAGTAGATTCGTTGTATCTGGGCTTTTTTTCCAGTAGATTCGTTGTATCTGGGCTTTTTTCCAGTAGATTCGTTGTATCTGGGCTTTTTTCCCAGTAGATTCGTTGTATCTGGGCTTTTTTCCAGTAGATTCGTTGTATCTGGGCTTTTTTTCCAGTAGATTCGTTGTATCTGGGCTTTTTTTCCAGTAGATTCGTTGTATCTGGGCTTTTTTTCCAGTAGATTCGTTGTATCTAGGCTTTTTTCCCAGTAGATTCGTTGTATCTGGGCTTTTTTCCAGTAGATTCGTTGTATCTGGGCTTTTTTCCCAGTAGATTCGTTGTATCTGGGCTTTTTTCCAGTAGATTCGTTGTATCTGGGCTTTTTTTCCAGTAGATTCGTTGTATCTGGGCTTTTTTCCCAGTAGATTCGTTGTATCTGGGCTTTTTTCCAGTAGATTCGTTGTATCTGGGCTTTTTTCCCAGTAGATTCGTTGTATCTGGGCTTTTTTCCAGTAGATTCGTTGTATCTGGGCTTTTTTCCCAGTAGATTCGTTGTATCTGGGCTTTTTTCCAGTAGATTCGCTGTATCTGGGCTTTTTTCCCAGTAGATTCGTTGTATCTGGGCTTTTTTCCAGTAGATTCGTTGTATCTGGGCTTTTTTCCAGTAGATTCGTTGTATCTGGGCTTTTTTCCAGTAGATTCGTTGTATCTGGGCTTTTTTTCCAGTAGATTCGTTGTATCTGGGCTTTTTTCCCAGTAGATTCGTTGTATCTGGGCTTTTTTCCAGTAGATTCGTTGTATCTGGGCTTTTTTCCCAGTAGATTCGTTGTATCTGGGCTTTTTTCCAGTAGATTCGTTGTATCTGGGCTTTTTTCCAGTAGATTCGTTGTATCTGGGCTTTTTTTCCCAGTAGATTCGTTGTATCTGGGCTTTTTTCCCAGTAGATTCGTTGTATCTGGGCTTTTTTTCCAGTAGATTCGTTGTATCTGGGCTTTTTTTCCCAGTAGATTCGTTGTATCTGGGCTTTTTTTCCCAGTAGATTCGTTGTATCTGGGCTTTTTTCCAGTAGATTCGTTGTATCTGGGCTTTTTTCCCAGTAGATTCGTTGTATCTGGGCTTTTTTTTCCAGTAGATTCGTTGTATCTGGGCTTTTTTTCCAGTAGATTCGTTGTATCTGGGCTTTTTTCCCAGTAGATTCGTTGTATCTGGGCTTTTTTCCAGTAGATTCGTTGTATCTGGGCTTTTTTTCCCAGTAGATTCGTTGTATCTGGGCTTTTTTTTCAGTAGATTCGTTGTATCTGGGCTTTTTTTCCCAGTAGATTCGTTGTATCTGGGCTTTTTTTTCCAGTAGATTCGTTGTATCTGGGCTTTTTTTTCCAGTAGATTCGTTGTATCTGGGCTTTTTTCCCAGTAGATTCGTTGTATCTGGGCTTTTTTCCCAGTAGATTCGTTGTATCTGGGCTTTTTTTCCCAGTAGATTCGTTGTATCTGGGCTTTTTTCCCAGTAGATTCGTTGTATCTGGGCTTTTTTCCAGTAGATTCGTTGTATCTGGGCTTTTTTTCCAGTAGATTCGTTGTATCTGGGCTTTTTTTCCAGTAGATTCGTTGTATCTGGGCTTTTTTCCCAGTAGATTCGTTGTATCTGGGCTTTTTTCCAGTAGATTCGTTGTATCTGGGCTTTTTTTCCAGTAGATTCGTTGTATCTGGGCTTTTTTTCCAGTAGATTCGTTGTATCTGGGCTTTTTTTCCAGTAGATTCGTTGTATCTGGGCTTTTTTTCCAGTAGATTCGTTGTATCTGGGCTTTTTTTTCAGTAGATTCGTTGTATCTGGGCTTTTTTCCAGTAGATTCGTTGTATCTGGGCTTTTTTCCAGTAGATTCGTTGTATCTGGGCTTTTTTCCCAGTAGATTCGTTGTATCTGGGCTTTTTTCCAGTAGATTCGTTGTATCTGGGCTTTTTTTCCAGTAGATTCGTTGTATCTGGGCTTTTTTTGCAGTTAGAGCTGTAGTTTTTATAAATGTTTTCTGATCTTTTTATTACTTTTCTTGGTGAGGCAAAGTGAACAAAATAAACTCCAGAGATTCTGCCGCTTCATCTTTTTTTTTCTTTTTCATTCCATCATCCACTCGATAGGATTTCTAGAAGATATTGTTTTTAGTTTTAACACGAACAGATGTGGTGAAGCCAAAAATTATGTAACGGGAGAATTTAACTTTGCAGGCTCAGGTCACCGAAAACATCCAATGGCTTTACCGCTACAGTGTAGAGTAAAATGACCAATCTGATATTAATCCCAGTTATGGGACGGGCTTCATAGTTGTACAATCATGGAAGACATGGAGGCCTTCAGTAGGATCCTTGGCTGTCAAGACAATGCCATTGCCACATAACACTCATATGATTGATGACATGACATGGCTTTATAACTGATGGGGAGCCGTACCCCTTCAAGCCCACTGATTCTCAGAAAGAGGGGGATGCAGTCTTTGCCTGCACAGCGGCCCCCTAAGGCTATGTGCCCACGATGCAGAAATGCTCCGGTTTTTTCCTGAACATTTCTGTATCTCCCTGGCATGTGGATTTTATATGCGTTTTTTTCAGCCAGGGACAAGCGTTTGTCACGCGTTTTGCACATGCGATTTCGCATGCGGGTTGTCAAGCGCTTTCCAAAAGATTTTAGCATCACATGGAAAAGTGCTTGACAACTTAGTCACACTATATAAATCCATGCAACCGGATTAGCAGGATCCCCCAACAATTTCTTAAGCAATGAGAAAATGCAGTCCCTAATGATGTCCTCTGACAATAAGCGGATCACGGACAGCAGATGCATTGGGTTCTGCATTTCTTGGAGAATGGGATGGGGCAGCTTCTGTCTTCTCAGTGATACAATCAGGAAGGAGATGCAGCGTGAGACAATCCCTGTCTACATCTTTGATCTGATCATCAATACAGAGGGCTGATTGGTGAAGACAGAGGGAAAGGCTAATTAAATTATTTAAAAAAAACTTAGTTTTTCGGCTGGCACTTCCTCTGGGGTCAGTATGCCAACCTCATTGACTTCATAGCACTTGCCAGAGTGGGCAGACACGATTTTATTGCCTTTACACACGTCACCTCCACACAGGGCGATGCGGCTACGACGCCTCTGTAGTGATCAAACGTGGAGTCAAACAGCAGGGCTTTAAGAGGGCTGCCCTTTTCAATCTTGGGAGTAAAACACAAAAATAAGACATCCTGTTAAGGGGGATAAAGGTAAGTAAACTGCGTTCAGTCCAGAGTGATGAATTCCAAAAGACAAAGTTTATTCCGCCATCACATAACGTTTCGACCTGTTATAGGTCTTTATCAAGTATATACAAAGACATACAGGGATACTGATCCCCTTTAAGGAAAATCAGTGGCCAGAACCCTTTAAATTCCCCTTAAATGGTCCAAAACTGAAACTGTGGGAACAATATAATCCACTTAGGGTTCAGCAAACTTACAGTCAAGGGTTTGATAAAATTATCTACACCCTTGTGTCTCTAGAAAGCATGGCGTACGTTCACGTGCTGAAAATGCCGACCAGTGCTGGAGTGAGCGGAGGTCCGCAGCTTGTGACACTCCTGCTGTAGTGAAACTACAGGTCCCAGCAGACTGACGGTCTCTCATCAAGTTATGCTGGGAGCCGCAGTTTCACAAATAGTGCTAGAGGATCCATGTCAGAAATATGAGGCTGCCACTAGGGTTTCTCCCACAAATATGTAATCGGACGTGGAGCAGATCTGCACGTGGATGAGCCATATTCTCTATCTGTGAACATACTACTCCTTCACTCAGATTCTAAGTGGTTCTGCAGCGCATCTGTGCAGAGCAAGCTGTCAATCAAAATCCAGGCCGGGTTTACAGCCGTCGCCCCTGATATAGCGAGCGGTGCTGTGATCCAAGACTGTAGCCGCTCCGTGCACAACGATGAGTGAAGGCCGGCGGCTGCAGGGAGGAAAGAAGTTAATTTTCTCCCGGTACCTGGACTATCAATAAGGCGGCCGGGCAGCATTGTAACAATATTTATCTGCAGATTAACCCTATACCTGCAGGTACATAGCATTTTCCAGGGTGACAGGTTCCCTTTAATAAACAGAAGATGGATAGAGCCGCATTAGTCCGTACTCACGGTGGAAGCCTCCTGACAACTTCTTGAAGAACACTTTCCACATTTGTTCCAAGCTTCCCCGACATCTAATAGAAATAAACAGAGAAATGAATTTCTTAATACAGTTTAGAACTCGGCTACAACGAATCAGAAGAAATGAAACCTGTTTGAAGCTGACAAGCAATCAAGCCCCTCCGTAAGCCACACAGAACATGGCTACTTATGTCATCTGCAGGTGATTAAAGGAACCTGTCATGCTGAAATGGTATAAGATCTGTAGGGGGGTGTTGTAGAGCAGAGAAGTTGATCAGACTGATAGACATATCTGTGGGAAGAGAGTCAGCAAAACTGGCATTTTATGCAGTGAAAAGTCCTGCCGTATGTACACTAGTCCAGTGGGCGGTCCTACTAAGTGATTGACAGTTCCCTGTATGACCATGCAGGCAAAGATAGCTGTCAATCACTAGTAGGACCGCCCACTGGACTCATCTGTACAAACAGCAGGATTCCACTGAATAAATTGATACAGGAAAAACATCTATCTTTGTACCGTATTAGCCAGTAGATAGAAGAGTATTTAGATTTGAGAGTCCTCAGTGGTTGATACCATCTTTTCCGTTAGCCATTAAAAGGTAACAAATTGCAGGCTTTCCAGACTACTCAGGTCTCAGGTCTGCCTGATGAAGAAGCCGGAGTAGTCTGGAAAGCTTGCAATTTGTTACCATCTTTTCAGTTAGCCATTAAAGGTATCAACTACTGAGGACTCTCAAATCTAATGAATAAATTACAATTTATACTGAATCTTCTCCCACAAACCTATATATCATTCTGCTCAGTTTCTCACGGATAAAACCTGTACATCTGAATGGGGCTTTAATGTTGTTATTACAATCATGTAACCGCAGATCACAAAATCTTTCATATGATCATTTTTTTAACACCTGAAACCCCAATGGGTCGTTCTTAGACCGGTGTGGCTTACCAAGCCCAATTTCTAAAAGTTGTAAGAGTGCTGTAAAATAGGAAGCTGCACATTTCTGCGCAAAAATGATGCGTCACAAAAGTTTTTTTTTTAACACCAAAAATTGATGTAAATTCCTCGCTACATTGCCCCTTTTCCAGCCACATTTTGTAGAAAAAAATAAAAAGACAAGGTACAGACAGCGGAGTTAAATTTGCCTACAGGAATGATTTTGATCTGGAGCGCATCGTACCTGGATACAGTCACTAGCGGGAACGTCAAACATCTTCTCAATTTGTTTCTCCACCCTTTCCGGATCTGCATTCTTCAAGTCTATCTAAAAGAATTAGTATAAATACTAATTATTTATCAAAGCTGGACAACATCTAGAAACCATATAAGAAAACTGGCTTAAAATATAGTGTGAACAAGAGTTTAGGGAGAGATGTACAACTGGCACTGGCCTATAAAAGGGATTGTGTAATCGTACAAAACTAGCAAAAATGTAAAGTGCCAGGAAAACAAGGAACGTGCAATTTACCTCTTAGTAAAATCCTATGCTTTCTCAAGAACAGAGGAATTTTAATTTCATATTTATTTTTAATCAAACCATTTTTATTGAAAAACTGCAACTACAAATATTCCATGTTTCAAATAACATACATGACATAGTAATTCCATAGTAAAAATATGAACAAAGTATCTGAACTTCAATTCCCATAACCCACCCTAAACCCAAATCCCAACACTCCAGAGAGAACCATTTTCAGAGCAGTTCTAGAATAACGGACTACAGCATTCGTAGAAGGGGAAGAAGATAAAAAAGTGACTAACAAAGGGGTAGCAGCGTTTTAATGTTATCATTTACTGCTTGATGCCGGAGCCGGGGAGTGCACGCTGAAAACTGTTGCAGGCTGCTGTAATCACAGGACACAAGCAAACAGCATGGCATTTCCTATCAGCAGGGAGGAAGTAAAGGGCGACAGTAATGAAAGTCTCCTCCTACTCCGCTCCATATTGAAATGAATAGTGTGCATGCTACAAATGAGATGCATACAGCAAACAATTGATTTTCCATACATAGGTTTTGAGTTGACCACTGGATATACACATGTGTATCACTAATTACCAGAACTGGAAATCGAAAAAAAAGACGAGCAAGTTTGGGGTGAATCCTGCCTTCATTACTGCACAGCCGCTCAGAGGGATCGGTACTAGGAACAGCAGGAGTGCCGGCGATGTTCACAGATTTACCTGCTGCGGGACTGAAGGAGTCTGATCGCGCTCGGCTCGAAGCTTTTTACCTGGTTTACGATAGGAATAATTGAAAGCTGTGCTTCAAAGGCGAGGAAGAAGTTTGCCACCATCTATTAGAAAATAGACAAACTTAGGATAGAAACAATATGAACATATACCCTGCTATAAGTAAGTAAAAAGCAATAGGAAATATATATAATATAGGGTACTTAGTAAACATGTTTTTTGATTAAAAAAAAAAAAGCCATCCCACCAGCACCAAGGTGTACCCAGTCAGTTATGTGAAGTATATAATAAAATACACTTTAGTACAATATTAGTATCTTGTCCCTTTAAATCTGCAGCTACTTCTGTCACCATGGTAACTGCATTCATACTCAGCCAATAGGATTGCTCGGTTTGAATTAGAAGAAAAAAAAAAAAAAAAGTCCTATATGGTCAGTTTGTTCCATCTCATCTGAGTGTGAAGACAGACACCTGCGATCAGCGAGATTATAGGTATAAGACGTGATATAATATAACGGACGGAGCCACATCCCATCACACGCACTCAGCGACCACAACTGACAGGAATCAGCACATTTATCAGAGGAGAAGTCATTATTCCCCAACACATGATAAGTGACAACTTCTAGATCTGCTGGGAACCCAACTAATCCCTGCTAGTACCTCCCCGGACCACCGCTCCATTCATTCTCTATGCAGGAGAAAGCGGAGTACAGCGCCCCCCATAGAGAATGAACGGACCGGCGGCTGAACATTTGCACTTCGCTCACTTCTATCTATAAGTGCTGTTCTGCTGATTGGGTCATAGCGGCCAAACCCACCGATCTAAGAGTCATCACCTATCCAGAGATCAGTGAGAACTTGTTCCAACTAGACATCCCCTTTAATTAAAGAGATCACATATCTAACAGCCAATACTATTCATTCCCAATCTTCCCTGTGCCCAGTAATGCCCCTGGGTATATCGCCAATATGAGCCAATCACCAAACCCTCTGCTGACTGTTCCCCATGTTTTATAGATTTTGAATCCGTTTCTACAAGAGAAGATCTCAGCGGCCTCCATGGGGATGGGTTACTCTGCCAGCGATGGAGCAGGTAGTATCCACCAGCCTGTGATATCTCACCTTCCTCCATATTCTGCTGTTACATGCGTTTCTTCAGCTTTACCCCTTCCCAACAGAACCAATTGATGTTTTTTTTCTGTTTTTTCCTTGGCTTTTTCCAAGGGCTATAACTTTTTCATGTCTGTCCACATATGTGAGGTCTTGTTATTTTGCAGGACGAGCGGTACTTATAAATCCCACCATTCATTTACCACATAGTACTAGAAAACGGGAAAAAAAGACCAAGTGCAGTAAAAGTGCGAGGAAAAAAAAAGCCTGACCCTGTTTATCTGGGAAGGGTTTTAACGGCGTACATAGTGTGGTAAAAATGACCTGGTAATAGGATCCTACTCCTCAGTGTGATCACAGCAAGACCAAACTTCTCCAAGAGTTTTGGCAAAAGAAAAAAACTTCATTTTTTCTGAGACCCGTAACATTTTCGTTTTTCGGGTTGATGGAGCTGTGTGGGGGCTTATTTTTTGAAGGGCAAGAGGACTTTATTGATAACATTTTGGGACACATATGACATGGTCATCGCTTCTTACAGGGTTTTCTGCAGTATTGTGCCGAACGAAAAAAATGCAATTTTGGCTTTTTGAATTTTTTTCTGTGTTCACTGATCGTTTGTTTTTTATATTTGGATAGATTGTATTTCTCTGAAAGAGACCATACCACAAATGTGTATATTTTTATTATCTTTATTTTTAGTGGGAGGTGAGTTGAACTTGTGGGGTTTTAATATTTTACACTTTTTTTTTTTTAATTTTCACTGCATTTGTATACATTATCTGATTGCTTGTGCTATATACAGCGATACCACAGTAATGCTCCATATAGCAAAATCACGGTCTTCTTTACAGCCCAAATGAAGCTTTATGATGACAGGCACGGAGGCTTCAGCAGACCCCCGGATGTCATAGCAGTCCATCTGCGCCCTGTGATCGCGTCACAGGAGCGCCGGTGGGCGCATGGAACGATGCGTCCCAATGCCGGCGCGCTGTTAATGCTGCTGTTAGAGATTGACAGCAGCACTGAACAGGTTAACAGTGGTGGGCAGATCTTCGCTCCACTCGCAGCTCTTAGAGGCAGGTCCTGGTTGTTTGTCACAGCCATTATCTGCCATGTACGGGGCGAGCTGACTCTGCTCCATACAGTCATGGCCAAAAGTTTTGAGAATGACACCAAAATTATATTTTCACATGATCTGCTGGCCTCTGGTTTTTATTAGTGTTTGTCTGATGTTTATATCACATACAGAAATATAATTGCAATCATATTATGAGTACCAATAGGTTATATTGACAGTTAGAAAGAGTTAATGCAGCAAGTCAATATTTGCAGTGTTGCCCCTTCTTCAAGACCTCTGTAATTCTCCCTGGCATGCTCTCAATCAACTTTTGGACCAAATCCTGACTGATAGCAGTCCATTCTTGCATAATCAATGCTTGCATTTTGCCAGAATTTGTTGGTTTTTGTTTGTCCACCCGTCTCTTGATGATTAACCACAAGTTCTCAATGGGATTAAGATCTGGGGAGTTTCCAGGCCATGGACCCAAAATCTCTATGTTTTGTTCCATGAGCCATTTAGTTATCACCTTTGCTTTATGGCAAGGTGCTCCATCATGCTGGAAAAGGCATTGTTGGGCGCCAAACTGCTCTTGGACGGTTGGGAGAAGTTGCTCTTGGAGGACATTCTGGTACCATTCTTTATTCATGGCAGTGTTTTTAGGCAAGACTGTGAGTGAGCCGATTCCCTTGGCTGAGAAGCAACCCCACACATGAATGGTTTCAGGATGCTTTACAGTTGGCATGAGACAAGACTGGTGGTAGCGCTCACCTCTTCTTCTCCGAATAAGCTGTTTTCCAGATGTCCCAAACAATCGAAAAGGGGATTCATCAGAGAAAATGACTTTGCCCCAGTCCTCAGCAGTCCACTCCCTGTACCTTTTGCAGAATATCAGTCGGTCCCTGATGTTTTTTCTGGAGAGAAGTGGCTTCTTTGCTGCCCTCCTTGAAACTAGCCCTTGCTCAAAGAGTCTCCGCCTCACAGTGCCTGCAGAAGCACTCACACCAGCCTGCTGCCATTCCTGAGCAAGCTCGGCACTGCTGGTAGTCCGATCCCGCAGCTGAAACAGTTTTAAGATCTGGTCCTGGCGCTTGCTTGTCTTTCTTGGGCGCCCTGGAGCCTTTTTGACAACAATGGAAGCTCTCTCCTTGAAGTTCTTGATGATGCGATAGATTGTTGACTGAGGTGCAATCTTTGTAGCTGCAATACTCTTCCCTGTTAGGCCATTTTTGTGCAGTGCAATGGTGGCTGCACGTGTTTCTTTAGAGATAACCATGGTTAACTGAAGAGAAACAATGATACCAAGAGCCAGCCTCCTTTTAAAGTGTCCAGTGATGTCATTCTTACTTAATCATGACTGATTGATCGCCAGCCCTGTCCTCATCAACACCCACACCTGTGTTAATGGATCAATCACTAAAACGATATTAGCTGCTCCTTTTAAGGCAGGACTGCTATGATGTTGAAATGTGTCTTGGGGGTTAAAGTTCATTTTCTGGGCAAATATTGACTTTGCAAGTACAGTAATTGCTGTTAAGCTGATCACTCCTTGACATTCAGGAGTATATGCAAATTGCCATTACAAAAAATGAAGCAGTAAACTTTGGAAAAATTACTATTTGTCTCATTCTCAATACTTTTGGCCATGACTGTACACCCGCTACTGACTTATACCAGACACGTACGGCAGATGTTGGTAAGGAGTTAAAGCGGTTGTCCTGCTTTGGGGCCATTTGTTTTTTTTACTTTAATGCAAGTATTTGGGGCTAAAATTGATTTCCGTTATTGAGTTTCATTAAAAATGTTGCCTTCTGTAGCATCTGCGCTGCACTGTCTATTCCTGGCTGCAAAATTAGCTAACTGAGAATCTATCAGTGAGCTCCTTCTGGCAGTCTTAAGGGAGAGTTTGTAGATCTTTCATCTGTTTTTTTTCCTGAGTGCCTTTTAACTGATCTATGCCCAAAGAAAACATGAAACTTGAATGTGCAGGGAAGCAATAAGTCTGTAATAACCAGTGAAAAATGAAATCTAAATGTAAAAAATTACTTTTAGTAGTAAATACATGGACATAAGAAAATACACACTGCTCAAAAAACTAAAGGGAACACTTAAACAACAGAATATAACTCCAAGTAAATCAAACTTCTGTGAAATCAAACTGTCCACTTAGGAAACAACACTGATTGACAATCAATTTCACATGCTGTTGTGCAAATGGAATAGACAATAGATGGAAATTATTGGCAATTATCAAGACACCCTCAATAAAGGAGTGGTTCTGCAGGTGGGGACCACAGACCACATCTCAGTACCAGTGCTTTCTGGCTGATGTTTTGGTCACTATTGAATGGTGGTTGTGCTTTCACACTCGTGGTAGCATGAGAAGGACTCTACAACCCACAGAAGTTGCTCAGGTAGTGCAGCTCATCCAGGATGGCACATCAATGCGAGCTGTGGCAAGGAGGTTTGCTGTGTCTGTCAGCGTAGTGTCCAGAGGCTGGAGGCGCTACCAGGAGACAGGCCAGTACACCAGGAGACGTGGAGGGGGCCGTAGGATGGCAACAACCCAGCAGCAGGACCGCTACCCCCGCCTTTGTACAAGGAGGAACAGGAGGAGCACTGCCAGAGCCCTGCAAAATGACCTTCAGCAGGCCACAAATGAGCATATGTCTGCACAAATGGTTAGAAACCGACTCCATGAGGGTGGTATGAGGGCCCGACGTCCACACATGGGGGTTGTGCTCACAATCCAACACCGTGCAGGACGTTTGGCATTTGCCACAGAACACCAGGATTGGCAAAGTCGACCACTGGCTCCCTGTGCTCTTCACAGATGAAAGCAGGATCACACTGAGCACATGTGACAGACGTGACAGAGTCTGGAGACGCCGTGGAGAACGATCTGCTGCCTGCAACATCCTTCAGCATGACCGGTTTGGCAGTGGGTCACTAATAGTGTGGGGTGGCATTTCTTTGGAGGGCTGCAAAGCCCTCCATGTGCTCGCCAGAGGTAGCCTGACTGCCATTAGGTACAGAGATGAGATCCTCAGACCCCTTGTGAGACCATATGCTGGAGCGGTTGGCACTGGGTTCATCCTAATGCAGAACAATGCCAGACCTCATGTGGCTGGAGTGTGTCAGCCTCATTTTGACTTGTTTTAAGTACATTACATCAAAGTTGGATCAGCCTGTAGTGTGTTTTTCCAATTTAATTTTGGGGGTGACTCCAAATCCAGGCCTCCATTGGTTAATAAATTTTATTTCCATTGATGATTTTGTATGAACATTTGCTAAAGAAGAACTGCGCCCAGCGGAGCCAAGCTGAAGGAAGAGAATGGACTTGATCTGACTTCAGACATTTTTTCAAGTTTCCCCCCAGGAGGGGGCCAGTTCACTTTTTAGCTGGGTTAAAATACACTGCTCAAAAAAATAAAGGGAACACTCAAATAACACATCCTAGATCTGAATGAATGAAATATTTGTAAGGTGCCCCAGCGAGGTAGTCGTGGGCGAGCTGTAGCCCCCTCTCGCTATGGCACCCTACAGACAATACGTGTCCTCTCTCTGAAGCGTGGCTGTGTATGTAGTGCTCTTCACTTACTTCACGCCATCCGATCGCGGCTGTCTCCAGGCAATTTTCTTCTGGGACCAGGGCAGCAATAATTTCAGAGGACACGAGGATCTTAACCAGAACTTGGACTTTACTTCGGGAAGAGGAATATTTACAGTATTTACAGTCAGATATAATGGATAAGGCCCGACAGGCAATCATCTCCCTCACAGGCGCTGTTAACTGCTTCAGCCCTGGTTCCCTCTTTAGGCGGAGCATCTCTGTGGCTATAATTCCTGGCCCTAGAGACTCCTCTGTATTAACAGTGAACGGATCCGATATCTCTCCCCACGTCTTGGCTTGGAGTACTGTTTAGCTTCCTCTGCTGCCTGCAGACCAGAAGTGCCCCGTGTCCTCACTACGCTTTGGTGAGTTTCTACGGCGAGCGAACAGGACTCGTGCTCATGCGTGGGGAGAACTGCGCACTGGGATCTCACTGTCTGAGGGTTCGGAGCTCCCGTCTACCCTAGCAGCCACTATAGTAAGGCTGTCTCATCAGGTCGCAATCCCTTCTTGTACTACTCAATCACTTCCTGATACAGGAAATTAAAACAGAGACTTTCCTAATATGCCCACCCTCAGTGAGCTGTCATCACAGAACCTTAACCCATCACTGTCTATAGCTCGGCTAGCAGACTCAACCTGACATCTGCACCCCGAACAGTGGCATCTTGTGGCTGTTTTCAGGTACTACAGCCCAGAAGGAACTATACCAGGAACAAGCTCTATATCTCTCTAGGCTTGATAAGGGCACTAAGTTCCCCCTCTGCTCTACCAACTGGACCACTAAAGCTAACCCCCTTAGCTTGGCCTACCACAGTTGGGGAGGTCTGTCTTCAGGAACTCTTCCTTTTACTCTCTCAGTCTCAAGGGAAGGCTACGACCTTCCCCACTATTACATTTTCTCATTGAATACTTTGCTCTGTACAAAGTTGAATGTGCTGACAACAAAATCACACAAAAGTCATCCATGGAAATCAAATTTATTAACCAATGGAGGCCTGGATTTGGAGTCACCCCCAAAATTAAAGTGAAAAAACACACTACAGGCTGATCCAACATTGATGTAATGTCCTAAAAACAAGTCAAAATGAGGCTCAGTATTGTGTGGCCTCCACGTGCCTGTATGACCTCCCTACACCACCTGGGCATGCTCCTGATGAGGTTGCGGATGGTGTCCTGTGGGATCTCCTCCCAGACCTGGACTAAAGCATCCGCCAACTCCTGGACAGTCTGTGGTGCAATGTGATGTTGGTGGATGGAGCGAGACATGATGTCCCAGATGTGCTCAATCGGACTCAGATCTGGGGAACAGGCGGGCCAGTCCATAGCTTCAAAGACTTCATCTTGCAGGAACTGCTGACACACTCCAGCCACATGAGGTCTGGCATTGTCCTGCATTAGGAGGAACCCAGGGCCCACTGCACCAGCATATTGTCTCACAAGGGGCCTGAGCATCTTATCTCGGTACCTAATGGCAGTCAGGCTACCTCTGGCAAGCACATGGAGGGCTGTGCGGCCCTTCAAAGAAATGCCACCCCACACCATTACTGACCCACTGCCAAACCGGTCGTGCTGAAGGATGTTGCAGGCAGCAGATCGCTCTCCACGGTGTCTCCAGACACTGTCACGTCTGTCACATGTGCTCAGTGTGAACCTGCTTTCCAGTGGCGAGTTTGCCAATTCTGGTGTTCTGTGGCAAATGCCAAGCATCCTGCACAGTGTTAGGCTGTGAGCACAACCCCCATCTGTGGACGTCGGGCCCTCATACCACCCTCATGGAGTCAGTTCTAACCGTTTGTGCAGACATGCACATTTGTGGCCTGCTGGAGGTCATTTTGCAGGGCTCTGGCAGTGCTCCTCCTGTTGCTTCTTGCACAAAAGCGGAGGTAGCGGTCCTGCTGCTGGGTTGTTGCCCTCCTAAGGCCCACTCCATCTCTCCTGGTGTACTGGCCTGTCTCCTGGTAGCGTCTCCAGCCTCTGGACACTACACTGACAGACACAACAAACCTCCTTGCCACAGCTCTCACTGATGTGCCATCCTGGATGAACTGCACTACCTAAGCATCTTCTGTGGGTTGTAGAGTCCGTCTCATGCTACCACGAGTGTGAAAGCACAACCAACATTGAAAAGTGACCAAAACATCAGCCAGAAAGCACTGGTACTGAGATGTGGTCTGTGATCCCCACCTGCAGAACCACTCCTTTATTGAGGGTGTCTTGATAATTGCCAATAATTTCCATCTATTGTCTATTCCATTTGCACAACAGCATGTGAAATTGATTGTTAATCAGTGTTGTTTCCTAAGTGGACAGTTTGATTTCAGAGAAGTTTGATTTATTTGGAGTTATATTCTGTTGCTTAAGTGTTCCCTTTATTTTTTTGAGCAGTGTATATAAAAAAATTACTGCAGCTTTAATGCTATTTATTACGTCTCAGGTAATTTTGTGACTAACTATACAGCATCAAAAATACCAAAAAGCTTAAATCGCCAATGGAAGCCGATAGCACTAGTGAGAACATGGCATAAGCGTAATTTAAAGGAAGAGGAGGACATTATTCACTCCAGTTTCCTGCGGCCCCTCGGGAGTATAGGTTGCTGCACAGTAGTCTGCATTCTGTGTAAAACAGGAAAAAACACTTTCTTAGAGGGATGAGGGCAGCGCGGTGGTCAGTAGTAGCACTCTGTCAGTTGAGGATTGCTCCTAATATCTGGTTGTGTTTCCTGAGAAGAGGAGACCCCACCCAAGAGGAGACCCACCCAAGAGGAGACCCCACCGAAGAGGAGACCCCACCGAAGAGGAGACCCCACCGAAGAGGAGACCCAACCGAAGAGGAGACCCCACCGAAGAGGAGACCCACCGAAGAGGAGACCCAAGAGGAGACCCCACCGAAGAGGAGACCCCACCGAAGAGGAGACCCCACCGAAGAGGAGACCCACCGAAGAGGAGACCCCACCGAAGAGGAGACCCCACCGAAGAGGAGACCCCACCGAAGAGGAGACCCACCGAAGAGGAGACCCCACCGAAGAGGAGACCCACTGAAGAGGAGACCCCACCGAAGAGGAGACCCCACCGAAGAGGAGACCCCACCGAAGAGGAGACCAAACCGAAGAGGAGACCCCACCGAAGAGGAGACCCACCGAAGAGGAGACCCAAGAGGAGACCCCACCGAAGAGGAGACCCCACTGAAGAGGACACCCACCGAAGAGGAGACCCCACCAAAGAGGAAACCCCACCGAAGAGGAGACCCCACCGAAGAGGAGACCCACCGAAGAGGAGACCCCACCGAAGAGGAGACCCCACCGAAGAGGAAACCCCACCGAAGAGGAGACCCCACCGAAGAGGAGACCCACCGAAGAGGAGACCCACCGAAGAGGAGACCCAAGAGGAGACCCCACCCAAGAGGAGACCCCACCCAAGAGGAGACCCACCCAAGAGGAGACCCCACCCAAGAGGAGACCCCACCAAAGAGGAGACCCCACCGAAGAGGAGATCCACCGAAGAGGAGACCGCACCGAAGAGGAGACCCCACCGAAGAAGAGACCCAAGAGGAGACCCACCGAAGAGGAGACCCCACCGAAGAGGAGACCCACCGAAGAGGAGACCCCACCGAAGAGGAGACCCCACCGAAGAGGAGACCCACCGAAGAGGAGACCCCACCGAAGAGGAGACCCCACCGAAGAGGAGACCCACCGAAGAGGAGACCCAAGAGGAGACCCCACCGAAGAGGAAACCCCACCGAAGAAGAGACCCCACCGAAGAGGAGAACCACCGAAGAGGAGACCCCACCGAAGAGGAGACCCCACCGAAGAGGAGACCCAGGAGGAGACCCCACCGAAGAGGAGACCCCACCGAAGAGAAGACCCCACCGAAGAGGAGATCCACCGAAGAGGAGACCCCACCGAAGAGGAGACCCAAGAGGAGACCCCACCGAAGAGGAGACCCAAGAGGAGACCCCACCGAAGAGGAGACCCACCGAAGAGGAGACCCCACCGAAGAGGAGACCCAAGAGGAGACCCCACCGAAGAGGAGACCCCACTGAAGAGGAGACCCCACCGAAGAGGAGACCCAAGAGGAGACCCCACCGAAGAGGAGACCCACCAAAGAGGAGGCCCACCAAAGAGGAGACCCACCAAAGAGGAGACCCACCAAAGAGGAGACCCACCAAAGAGGAGACCCCACCGAAGAGGAGACCCAAGAGGAGACCCCACCGAAGAGGAGACCCAAAAGGAGACCCCACCGAAGAGGAGACCCCACCGAAGAGGAGACCCCACCGAAGAGGAGACCCACCGAAGAGGAGACCCACCGAAGAGGAGACCCCACCGAAGAGGAGACCCACCGAAGAGGAAGCCCCACCGAAGAGGAGACCCAAGAGGAGACCGCACCGAAGAGGAGACCCACCGAAGAGGAGACCCCACCAAAGAGGAGACCCATGAGGAGACCCCACCGAAGAGGAGACCCACCGAACAGGAGACCCAAGAGGAGACCCACCGAAGAGGAAACCCCACCGAAGAGGAGACCCAAGAGGAGACCTCAACGAAGAGGAGACCCCACCGAAGAGGAGACCCACCGAAGAGGAGACCCCACCAAAGAGGAGACCCCACCGAAGAGGAGACCCAAGAGGAGACCCACCGAAGAGGAGACCCCACCGAAGAGGAGACCCCACCGAAGAGGAGACCCCACCGAAGAGGAGACCTCACCGAAGAGGAGACCCACCGAAGAGGAGACCCCACCGAAGAGGAGACCCAAGAGGAGACCCACCGAAGGGGAGACCCCACCGAAGAGGAGACCCGACCGAAGTGGAGACCCAAGAGGAGGCCCACCAAAGAGGATACCCAAGAGGAGACCCACTGAAGAGGAGACCCACCGAAGAGGAGACCCCACCGAAGAGGAGACCCACCGAAGAGGAGACCCACCGAAGAGGAAACCCAAGAGGAGACCCACCGAAGAGGAGACCCAAGAGGAGACCCACCAAAGAGGATACCCAAGAGGAGACCCACCGAAGAGGAGACCCAAGAGGAGACCCACCGAAGAGGAGACCACACCGAAGAGGAGATCCCACCAAAGAGGAGACCCACCGAAGAGGAGACCCAAGAGGAGACCCACCGAAGAGGAGACCCCACCGAAGAGGAGACCCCACCGAAGAGGAGACCCCACCGAAGAGGAGACCCAAGAGGAGACCCCACCGAAGAGGAGACACCACCGAAGAGGAGACCCCACCGAAGAGGAAACCCCACCGAAGAGGAGACCCACCGAAGAGGAGACCCAAGAGGAGACCCCACCCAAGAGGAGACCCCACCCAAGAGGAGACCCCACCCAAGAGGAGACCCACCCAAGAGGAGACCCCACCCAAGAGGAGACCCCACCGAAGAGGAGACCCCACCGAAGAGGAGATCCACCGAAGAGGAGACCCCACCAAAGAGGAGACCCCACCGAAGAGGAGACCCAAGAGGAGACCCCACCGAAGAGGAGACCCACCGAAGAGGAGACCCCACCGAAGAGGAGACCCCACCGAAGAGGAGACCCCACCGAAGAGGAGACCCACCGAAGAGGAGACCCAAGAGGAGACCCCACCGAAGAGGAAACCCCACCGAAGAAGAGACCCCACCGAAGAGGAGAACCACCGAAGAGGAGACCCCACCGAAGAGGAGACCCCACCGAAGAGGAGACCCAGGAGGAGACCCCACCGAAGAGGAGACCCCACCGAAGAGAAGACCCCACCGAAGAGGAGACCCACCGAAGAGGAGACCCCACCGAAGAGGAGACCCAAGAGGAGACCCCACCGAAGAGGAGACCCAAGAGGAGACCCCACCGAAGAGGAGACCCACCGAAGAGGAGACCCCACCGAAGAGGAGACCCAAGAGGAGACCCCACCGAAGAGGAGACCCCACCGAAGAGGAGACCCAAGAGGAGACCCCACCGAAGAGGAGACCCACCAAAGAGGAGACCCAAAGAGGAGACCCCACCGAAGAGGAGACCCCACCGAAGAGGAGACCCAAGAGGAGACCCCACCGAAGAGGAGACCCAAAAGGAGACCCCACCGAAGAGGAGACCCACCGAAGAGGAGACCCACCGAAGAGGAGACCCCACCGAAGAGGAGACCCACCGAAGAGGAAGCCCCACCGAAGAGGAGACCCAAGAGGAGACCCCACCGAAGAGGAGACCCCACCGAAGAGGAGACCCACCGAAGAGGAGACCCCACCAAAGAGGAGACCCAAGAGGAGACCCCACCGAAGAGGAGACCCACCGAACAGGAGACCCAAGAGGAGACCCACCGAAGAGGAGACCCCACCGAAGAGGAGACCCAAGAGGAGACCTCAACGAAGAGGAGACCCCACCGAAGAGGAGACCCCACCGAAGAGGAGACCCACCGAAGAGGAGACACCACCGAAGAGGAGACCCCACCGAAGAGGAGACCCAAGAGGAGACCCACCGAAGAGGAGACCCCACCGAAGAGGAGACCCAAGAGGAGACCCACCGAAGAGGAGACCCCACCGAAGAGGAGACCCACCGAAGAGGAGACCCCACCAAAGAGGAGACCCCACCGAAGAGGAGACCCCACCGAAGAGGAGACCCAAGAGGAGACCCACCGAAGGGGAGACCCCACCGAAGAGGAGACCCCACCGAAGTGGAGACCCAAGAGGAGGCCCACCAAAGAGGATACCCAAGAGGAGACCCACTGAAGAGGAGACCCAAGAGGAGACCCACCGAAGAGGAGACCCCACCGAAGAGGAGACCCACCGAAGAGGAGACCCACCGAAGAGGAAACCCAAGAGGAGACCCACCGAAGAGGAGACCCAAGAGGAGACCCACCAAAGAGGATACCAAAGAGGAGACCCACCAAAGAGGAGACCCAAGAGGAGACCCACCGAAGAGGAGACCACACCGAAGAGGAGATCCCACCAAAGAGGAGACCCACCGAAGAGGAGACCCAAGAGGAGACCCACCGAAGAGGAGACCCCACCGAAGAGGAGACCCCACCGAAGAGGAGACCCACCGAAGAGGAGACCCCACCGAAGAGGAGACCCACCGAAGAGGAGACCCCACCGAAGAGGAGACCCACCGAAGAGGAGACCCAAGAGGAGACCCACCGAAGGGGAGACCCCACCGAAGAGGAGACCCCACCGAAGAGGAGACCCACCGAAGAGGAGACCCCACCGAAGAGGAGACCCCACCGAAGAGGAGACCCACCGAAGAGGAGACCCACGAAGGAGACCGAAGAGGAGGCCCACCGAAGAGGAGACCCACCGAAGAGGAGACCCACCGAAGAGGAGACCCACCGAAGAGGTGACCCACCGAAGAGGAGACCTACCGAAGAGGAGACCCACCGAAGAGGAGACCCACCGAAGAGGAAACCCAAGAGGAGCCCCAACGAAGAGGAGCCCCACCGAAGAGGAGAACCACCGAAGAGGAGAACCACCGAAGAGGAGACCGAAGGGGAGACCCACCGAAGAGGAAACCTAAGAGGAGACCGAAGAGGACAGACCTGCACCTTAAGATCCCTAGGGGGAAAGGGATGGCCCAAGGCCAGAAAAGACATCAATCGATCCTACAACAAAAAGGAAGAAGCAGAACCAGAACAAAGTCCGCCATTACATCAACCGGTATTTGAGAGGAAAGAGGAACATCATGTGGACCATCCTGCTGGGACCTCTCTGCCGATAACATCATACGGCAATACCGGCTGGTAAGTATAAATCCAACAAAGTAATAATAGCAGGATTGTAGGAATATAGTGGCAGTATGTCAGTATTAGTGTAATTTGAGTAATAATACTAGTGATAATAGTAAGAAAGTAATAAAATAACAGTAGTAATAGTAGTAGGTAGAATAGCAGTGTGATCCAGGGTTCTAGGACTGATCGCCTTTTCTCGGGGTCAAGAAGGAATTTTTCCGCTGTGACACAAATTGGCTGAAGGTGTCCTGAGGTTTTTGCCTTCTTTTGGATCAACACTCTAGGTATAGGGTAGTATTAGTAGCAATAGGAAAGAAGAATAATACCGTAATAAGATAGCACAATGTTAATAATAACCATATCAAATAGTTAGATTTATACAAACAAATTAAAATAACTCCAGTAATACAATAATTAGTGTAATATTTAACTTGTAATAACATTATTAGGTTTGATCCAGGGTCCTAGGACTGATCGCCTTTTCCCGGGGTCAAGAAGGAATTTTTCCCGTGACACAAATTGGCGTTAGGTGTCCTGGGGTTTTTGCCTTCTTCTGGATCAACAGCTTTAGGCATAGGGATTTTAGTAATACCATTATTAGAATCACAAGATTAATAAAAAAATTAGAATTTATTTTTTTTAATTAGTTTTATAACAGTTATAATTAATTGGATTAATGCAAAAATAATAAATAGTAAAAATGGTGGTAATAATAAAAAAAAATAGTCCCAGTTACTAAGTTAGTGTAGTGTTAGTGTAGGGACCCATCTGAAGAGGTCGCCTTGACGTTGGCAGATGGGCTCGCACAATTTGCTCAAAATGTGCGCTAAGAACCTCATATTTCTATGTACAGGAGATCTAGCAGTAATTCCATTCAGGAGATAGATATCTGTGTACACACACACTTTGTTATATACTTTTGTGCAGCACACAGGGCAGGCATACAGGTACAGGGCGAGAGGAGACCCACCGAAGAGGAGACCCACCGAAGAGGAGACCCCACCGAAGAGGAGACCCCACCGAAGAGGAGACCCCACCGAAGAGGAGACTCCACCGAAGAGGAGACCCACCGAAGAGGAGACCCCACCGAAGAGGAGACCCACCGAAGAGGAGACCCAAGAGGAGACCTACCGAAGAGGAGACCCGCCGAAGAGGAGACCCTCCGAAGAGGAGACCCACCAAAGAGGAGACCCACCGAAGAGGAGAACCACCGAAGAGGAGACCCACTGAAGAGGAAACCGAAGAGGAGACCGAAGAGGACAGAACTGCACCTTAAGATCCCTAGGGGGAAAGGGATGGCCAAAGGCCAGAAAAGACAACAATCGATCCTACAACAAAAAGGAAGAAGCAGAACCAGAACAAAGTCCGCCATTACATCAACCGGTATTTGAGAGGAAAGAGGAACATCATGTGGACCATCCTGCTGGGACCTCTCTGCCGATAACATCATACGGCAATACCGGCTGGTAAGTATAAATCCACCAAAGTAATAATAGCAGGATAGTAGTAATATAGTGGCAGTATATCAGTATTAGTGTAATTTGAGTAATAATACTAGTGATAATAGTAAGAAAGTAATAAAATAACAGTAGTAATAGTAGTAGGTAGAATAGCAGTGTGATCCAGGGTTCTAGGACTGATCGCCTTTTCTCGGGGTCAAGAAGGAATTTTTCCGCTGTGACACAAATTGGCTGAAGGTGTCCTGAGGTTTTTGCCTTCTTTTGGATCAACACTCTAGGTATAGGGTAGTATTAGTAGCAATAGGAAAGAATAATAATACCGTAATAAGATAGCAGGTTATTATTGAGCTCCTAGATTGGGCAGAGGAGCTCAGTCTTCAGCAGGAGCTGGCCGAGGAGAGCAGAGCAACTTGCATGGGGCTGCTGCACAAGAAGTAACTCAAAAGGTGGAGATTAACCCGGAGATGTGGTGCCCGGGCTGTGATCTGCTGTGCAGGCTGCATAGACGATGCCTCCTAGGATCCGAACTTCACCCCTAACAGGCACAGCAGAGCTCGGACGGCTGCAAGTGAATGGAGAGCGGCTGATTAGTAACTGCTGCGTCTCCTGCAGCTCAGATAAGAGCCGTACAGAGCGGGGGCTCAGTAATGATGAATACGGGAAGTGTCCGCCCCTCACATGTCCTATATGCGGCCTCCAGAGGTAAAGTCTCCCCTGTAACCAGCGCCTTCTCCCACCTTCTCTGCTGGCATGCTCCATTGCTTAAAGGGGATGTCTGAAGAAAACAAGTTATCACTTATCCACAGGCTCGGTAATCACTTACTGATTGTGGGGTCTGACCGCTGCGAACCATTGTCTGATCGGGAAGGAGTGGAAAGTCAGGGATCAACTGCAGCTCCATTCATTCTCTATGGGGCTCCAGAAAAGCTGAGCTCAGGGCTTGAATGCCACATAGGGAAGGAATGGAGCAGATCCTGGAGTAATAACATGTCCTCCTCTCCTCAGCTTTCTGTCTGTGTAAGTGGCTCAGCCCTTGTCTCCCTTTCTCACCGGCTTCTGTACTGGTCCCTGTGGACTTTCTCCTATGAGGAAGAGGAAACCCCTCTGCCCTTCTGTTCTCAGTCCTCTGCGGCTTTTCCCCATCGCTCAGTGCAGCCATTATATGTAATAAGGATCATTCTTGTCCAGCTTTCATTCCGCCCAGCTGACAAGATAATAAACATGTGAGGTGGAAGGTTCACAATTATTAGATGTGTTGTGAAAAGTCTCCACAGCAAATTCAGAGAAAACTGCAGGGTGACCGCTTGTGAAACCAGCACAAAATCCAGCGGACAGCGCCTCCCTGCCCCCCGCCGGTCTCTGTATCCTGGCATTCAGCTATTCCATTTGGTGCTTATTCAGGGAGGAAAACAAAAATGTGATGTTCTTACACAGACGCCTGAAGACGCGACGTTCGCTGCTGTGACGCCCAGCTGAGCTTGGTATCACAGATCCTAGAAGTGTGCATTGATGGATTCCTCCACAAGACGCCCTCATAAGCATTCACACACCTCCACCTTCCACCTCAGACCACCAGAGGGAGCCCGCTAGGGATATATAAAGGGAAGGTGGAGCCAGGCAGCCCAGAAAGTGATTCAGCAGTTTCCTGCTCAGACACAGAAGGACTCAGTGCAGTCGAGCCAGAGCCTAGCAGTTCCTGCAGAAAGAGTTCAGTACAGTCTGTAGAGTGATTCCAGACTAGAACTCAGCTCAGGATAGAGAGCTAGGAGTGTGCCGACGCTCTGAGAGCGGCGAAGAAGAGCAGTGTCCCGGCTGCAGTGTGTGTTGCCTAGTGAGGGCCCGAGCGGGACCAAAGGTGAGTGGAGAGTGAGTACATAGGGGGCAGAGGAGCTTAATTAGCTCACCCCGAAGAATTTACCGGACACCAGGTCCGAAGCTTAGCGGGATCTCTACGACCTAGTAAGGCATAACCGGAATCCCTGGAGAACTACAGGTCCCAGGATCGCTAGAGTGCTGATACGTAACAGAGCCGGGAGACACATAGGCCCCGCAAGCTGAGGAGCGTGTACTCCAAGAAAAGGCCCTACCACAAGGTCAGCCAGCGCAAGACAGAGACAAAGTTAGGCCTAGCTCCAGGCAGGTCAGAAACTTACTACGCAGAGGCAAGAAACAGGAAGCCCTACACCCGCTCATGGGGGAGGATCCTGATATGCACCCTTCACCCTACAGTGCTCCGGGATGTGCCTGACTTTCCATCAGTAAAAGGTACTGAAGTGACTACAGTGTCCGTCCCCGTTCTTGCTCTGACCCGGCTGGGTCTCGCCTGTCCTGCATTCCCCTTGCATACGCTGCCCTGAGGCCTAGCTCCGCCTGTGGGGAGCTATACCATCGAGCAACCTTATCACCGGCCTCAGTGGACTGCTGCAGCGCTGGTGATTATCATCAGAAACCACAGGTGGCGTCACGAACGTTCATAAAATTAACAAACAACCACCCTTTTAAAGAGTGACCCCAGGGTACGGGCCTGGGAGCCGACCACCGCGACATCCCCAAGGCCAGGCAAAGGCCCGGGTACCGAGTCATCCCCATCCCCTGGGCTGGTCACTGCTTTTCATCATCCATGTTGGGCTGTTGTACGACGTGTGGACTACTCTGCTTGTTGGATTCTTGCATTACCACAAACACTGCCTTTATTTTGTGATTTCTGTGCCGCTTCCCATTTCTATTGGCAGCGTGATATACCAGCACGTGAGGGCTGCCACAATCATGTGTCAATAGGTTATTGATGGAGGCCGTGATACAGAGACTGTCCTGGACCAGGGAGGAGTTGGTACAGAAGCACCTAGAGAGGAGGGTACAGGGGCTTCATTTCAATTTTAAAACTTAGCTGGATTGTGTTTAGCTACAAGAATGGAAAGAAAAATAGAAAAAAAAAAATGAAGAGTTTATTATTTGGCAAAATCGTCCATCAGAGGTTTGGCCACTACCAAAAAGTTTTTGATGAACTTACAGTAGCAGCTGGCAAAACCCAAAAAACTTTGTAACGCCTTTAAGTCCTGAATATTATACCAATCCAGTACCATCCGGACTTTTGCCAGATCCATGCAAAAACAGTGAATGATAAGAAATAACCCAAAAAAGGGACCTCCTGATGGAGAACATAAATTATTTGTCAAACCAGAGAAATGTATTATCTTTGAGTATCTGTAAGACCTGCCTGACATGTACCTGATGTGATACGAGGTGAATAAATTAGACTGTGGGGACCCCCAACGAAACCCCGACGCTCAGCCCCCCTACCGCCACCCCTTCCTTAACAATACAATAATGTAACTCTTACAACTGGATGGGTGAGGATCAGTCACAGCTAGTGTTGAGCGATACCTTCCGATATCGGGAAATATCGGATCGGATTGGATCGGACCGATACCGAAAAAGTATCGGATATCGCCGATTCCGATACCGGAAACCAATGCAAGTCAATGGGACAGAAATATCGGAATGAAAATAAACCCTTTCTTTCCTTGTAGGTTAATTCTACATGGAGGAAAACAACGAAGAATAATGTAGAATGTATTGGGGGAGGTGGGGGAGACAATAAAGGCATAGAGGTTTAGCCCAATCAAATGGAATAGCAGGAATTAATATTTTTTTTTAAGACGTTCTGAGTTACGGAAATATTGACTATGTTAAGTATTTTTATATTTTGTCAGATATTTATGTTTCACTACTTCCATGCTCTTCACCTTCTTTTTTACTTCTCCCACACTTTCTCCTTCATCATCCTCAGCATCTTTTTCATCCACTTCTTCTTCACCTTCTTCATTTTCTTCTTCTTCACCTTCTTCGTATTATTCTTTTTTTTTACATTCTTCATATTCTACTTCTTCATCTTCTTCATCTTCTTCTTCTTCATCATATTCTTATTTGTGGCAGGCATTCCTGTAGTTGTTATCTATAAAAGGTTGGACATTACACCTTTCGTTCTGCCCGTCACAAAAGATTTACAACAGGATTTGTCCGCGTTCAGTTTGGCCTGCAGCAGCAGGTCTTTTCCAGGGGCACCACGAGGAGGAACGGACTCACCCCCATACACTGCTTAGTCATCTTCTGCTTATAATTTAGATATTATCTTTTGCTCTGATTTTTAGTCTTATGCTTAATGTTCTTCCGCTTTTTGTTCTGCAGCTTCTTGTATTTCTGCTTCTTGGTTTTCTGTCTCTTGTTCTTCTGTATCTTGGTGCTTGTCTTCTCTTCTTTGTCCTCTTGGTCAACTTCTTCAGGGTCATCTTCTTGGTCTTCTTCGGGGTGGTCTTCAGGGTCGTCGTCTTCGGGGGTCCTCGTCTTCGGGGTCCTCGTCTTCTTCGGGTTGGTCTTCTGGGTCCTCGTCTTCTTCGGGGTGGTCTTCAGGGTCCTCGTCTTCTTCGGGGTGGTCTTCAGGGTCCTCATCTTCAGGGTCGTCGTCTTCGGGGTCCTCGTCTTCTTAGGGTTCGTCTTCAGGGTCCTCGTCTTCAGGGTCCTCGTCAGGGAGATCTAGAGTGATTACCAAGAACCATTTCAAAAAGCTTGAACTTGGAAATGTAGCAGAAGGTACAAGAAAGCTGAGGAACTACCGAGGACCAGCTGACGGTACTGGAACCCGGATGGGTAGCAGAAGGTACAAGAGCCAATGGAACTGCCGAAGACCAGCTGACGGTACTGGAACTTGGTTACTAAGCAGGAGGTACCTGTGCCAGAAAGCACTACCAAGGACCAGCAGACGTTGGTGGAACTTGGATACCGAGAAGGAGTCACCTAATCCAAAGGCACTGCCGAGAACCAGCTGACGGTACTGGAACCCGGATGGGTAGCAGAAGGTACCCATGTAAAAAAAGTTCAAGGCCGCGAGCCGGCCGCAGTTACCAAAACCCACAGTCCTACAGGGGGTGCTTGTCCTATTGGCACTATGGAACCAGCCTTCATTGCCAGATCCCGCAGCCCACAAAGGAGTCACCTAAACTGCAGGCACCATAGAGTCGGCTAACCTGACCGCAACACGACAGGACAACGCATTGGAGGCAAAGTGACGTTGACACTACTCGGAAACAGCTGGCGTGCTGGAACCAGGCTGGGCAGGAGGGAGTACCCGTGCCAAAGTCACTGCCGAGAACCAGCTGACGGTACTGGAACCCGGATGGGTAGTAGAAGGTACAAGAGCAAATGGAACTACCGAGGACCAGCTGACGGTACTGGAACCCGGATGGGTAGCAGAAGGTACAAGAGCCAATGGAACTGCCGAAGACCAGCTGACGGTACTGGAACTCGGTTACTAAGCAGGAGGTACCTGTGCCAGAAAGCACTACCAAGGACCAGCAGACGTTGGTGGAACTTGGATACCGAGAAGGAGGCACCTAATCCAAAGGCACTGCCGAGAACCAGCTGACGGTACTGGAACCCGGATGGGTAGCAGAAGGTACCCATGTAAAAAAAAGTTCAAGGCCGCGAGCCGGCCGCAGTTACCAAAACCCACAGTCCTACAGGGGGTGCTTGTCCTATTGGCACTATGGAAACAGCCTTCATTGCCAGATCCCGCAGCCCACATAGGAGTCACCTAAACTGCAGGCACCATAGAGTCGGCTAACCCGACCGCAACACGACAGGACAACGCATTGGAGGCAAAGTGACGTTGACACTACCCGGAAACAGCTGGCGTGCTGGAACCAGGCTGGGCAGGAGGTAGTACCCGTGCCAAAGTCACTGCCGAGAACCAGCTGACGGTACTGGAACCCGGATGGGTAGTAGAAGGTACAAGAGCAAATGGAACTACCGAGAACCAGCTGGCGGTGCTGGAACCCAGGGTAAATACTAAAAACAGAGTGGAGCCAGAGGTGTAATTGGAGCAAGTTTTAAATCCGTAGTACAGTGGATGTGGACAAAGCAGGAGAATTTGCCGGACACACAGCTGGGGATCAGCTGACGTTACTGAACCCCAATAACACTGGAGCAAGCGTTGACTGTGCAGATGGCACTTCTGAGCAGCAACTAGCGGTATTGGAGCCCAGGGTAAATACTAAAAACAGAGGAGCCAGAGGTGTATTTGGAGGAGGTTTTAAATCCGTAGTACAGTGGATGTGGACAAAGCAGGAAAATTTGCCGGACACACAGCTGGGGATCAGCTGACGTTACTGAACCCCAATAACACTGGAGCAAGTGTTGACTGTGCAGACGGCACTTCTGAGCAGCAACTAGCGGTATTGGAGCCCAGGGTAAATACTAAAAACAGAGGAGCCAGAGGTGTATTTGGAGGAGGTTTTAAATCCGTAGTACAGTGGATGTGGACAAAGCAGGAGAATTTGCCGGACACACAGCTGGGGATCAGCTGACGTTACTGAACCCCAATAACACGGCAGCAAGTGTTGACTGTGCAGACGGCACTTCCGAGCGCCAACTGGTGGTGTTGGAGCTCAGGGATAATACTGAAAACAGAGGAGCCAGAGGTGTAATTGGAGCAACTTTAAAATCTGTAGTAGTGAGAATGTGGACAGAGCAGGAGAAATTGCCGTCCGCACAGCAGGGGAACAGCTGACGTTACTGAACCCCAATAACACGGCAGCAAGTGTTGACTGTGCAGACGGCACTTCCGAGCGCCAACTGGCGGTGTTGGAGCTCAGGGATAATACTGAAAACAGAGGAGCCAGAGGTGTAATTGGAGCAACTTTAAAATCACTAGTAGTGAGAATTTGGACAGAGCAGGAGAAATTGCCGTCCGCACAGCAGGGGAACAGCTGACGTTACTGAACCCCAATAACACGGCAGCAAGTGTTGACTGTGCAGACGGCACTTCCGAGCGCCAACTGGCGGTGTTGGAGCTCAGGGATAATACTGAAAACAGAGGAGCCAGAGGTGTAATTGGAGCAACTTTAAAATCTGTAGTAGTGAGAATGTGGACAGAGCAGGAGAAATTGCCGTCCGCACAGCAGGGGAACAGCTGACGTTACTGAACCCCAATAACACGGCAGCAAGTGTTGACTGTGCAGATGGCACTTCCGAGCGCCAACTGGCGGTGTTGGAGCTCAGGGATAATACTGAAAACAGAGGAGCCAGAGGTGTAATTGGAGCAACTTTAAAATCAGTAGTAGTGAGAATGTGGACAGAGCAGGAGAAATTGCCGTCCTCACAGCAGGGGAACAGCTGACGTTACTGAACCCCAATAACACGGCAGCAAGTGTTGACTGTGCAGACGGCACTTCCGAGCGCCAACTGGCGGTGCTGGAGCTCAGGGATAATACTGAAAACAGAGGAGCCAGAGGTGTAATTGGAGCAACTTTAAAATCAGTAGTAGTGAGAATGTGGACAGAGCAGGAGAAATTGCCGTCCTCACAGCAGGGGAACAGCTGACGTTACTGAACCCCAATAACACGGCAGCAAGTGTTGACTGTGCAGACGGCACTTCCAAGCGCCAACTGGCGGTGTTGGAGCTCAGGGATTACAGTTCAGGTAGTAGAAACATGAACACAACAGGAGACCTGGATACTGTTGCCAACCAATTATTTATTCTGGAAGAGGACTGGCAAATTCATGAGAGATCCAGGCCTTGTTCATTTTGAGAAAAGTAAGCCGGTCAACGTTATCGGAGGATAGTCGCATGCGACGGTCTGTTAGTACACCACCTGCGGCACTAAAGACGCGTTCCGATAATACACTAGCAGCAGGGCAAGCTAGCACCTCCAATGCATACTGACTAAGCTCTGGCCATGTATCCAGCTTACAGACCCAAAACTTGAAGGGAGAAGAGCCGTCTGGGAGTATACTAAGAGGGCAAGACATGTAGTCTGTCACCATCTGACGGAAACGTTGCCTCCTGCTGACTGGAGCCGTCTGTGATGGTGTAGACATTTGTGGCGGCGGGGACACAAAACTTTGCCACATTTCGGCCATACTGGTCTTGCCTTGTGCTGAGGCGCTGCTTCTGCTCCCTCTTTGTGCAGAGCTTCCTCCACTGCCTCGACGCACTGAGCTGCTTTGTAAAGCACTAGCAGCACTGCTCTCGGTTGGAATGGAGAACATGATGGAATGCACCAGTGCGTCTTGGTACTCCAGCATTTTACGCTCCCGGTTCAACGGTGTTATGAGGCTTTGTAAGTTGTCCCGGTAGCGAGGATCTAGGAGGGTGGACACCCAATAATCAGCCGTGTTGAGAATGTGGGCGATGCGGCGGTCGTTTCTCAGGCACTGCAGCATGAAATCAACCATGTGCTGCAGACTGGCAACTGGCCAAGAAACGCTGTCCCCTGCTTGAGGCGTGATCTCTGCCTGCTCTGCATCACCCCACCCTCGCTCTAGATCAGGGGTCTCAAACACGCGGCCCGCGGGCCGCATGCGGCCCCTGAGGCTGCTTTATGCAGCCCGCAGGCACAGACCCCTTGATGATCCCGACCAGGTCCAGGAGGAGCCGCCGACAGCAGCGCTGCATTGCCGCACAGAGACTGTCTCCCAGCACTGCATTTCCAATGCCAGCCGCCGGCCAATCAGAGGCCAGCAGCTGATATCTGCGTGTCGGC
Source organism: Phyllobates terribilis (assembly GCF_046119375.1). Lineage (NCBI taxonomy): Eukaryota > Metazoa > Chordata > Amphibia > Anura > Dendrobatidae > Phyllobates > Phyllobates terribilis. Next base: position 7,741,481 of record NW_027362787.1, on the reverse strand, counting down.
GCAGCGAGTATGACGTCATTGCCATATGCAGATGTCAGCTGCTGGCCTCTGATTGGCCGACGGCTGACATTGAAAATGCTGTGCTGGGAGACAGTCTCTGTGCGGCAATGCAGCGCTGCTGTCGGCGGCTCCTCCTGGACCAGGTCGGGATCGTCAAGGGGTCGGACTCTGTGGTGCCTGCGGGCCACATCTGCAGGAAGGCCGCCGAGGGAACGGAGGACAGGTGAGAATCATCTTTTTTTTTTTTTTATGTGTGTGAAGAACAGCACAGGGGGCACATAGCCACAAGAGGGGACCTGGATGGGGCACATAGCCACAGGATGGGGACCTGGATGGGGCACATAGCCACAAGAGGGGACCTGGATGGGGCACATAGCCACAGGATGGGGACCTGGATGGGGCACATAGCCACAAGAGGGGACCTGGATGGGGCACATAGCCACAAGATGGGGACCTGGATGGGGCACATAGCCACAAGATGGGGACCTGGATGGGGCACATAGCCACAGGATGGGGACCTGGATGGGGCACATTAGTACAAGATGGGGACTTGGATGGGGAACATTACTACAAGATGTTTGCCATTATTACTATATGATGCTAATTGTAAGACAATATTACTGAATGTGGCCAATTGGGGGAAACAAAATTGTAAAAATCAAAAAAATAAAAATAAAGCATGAAAAAATATTGTGCACTAAAAATGCTGTTTTATATGTAAACTAAAGTAAACACAAAAAAGTGCATGTTTATTATCGCCACATCCATAACGACCCAAGCCATAAAAAAATAAACACGGAAAAAATGTTCAAAAGGTGTATACAAAAAAAAATGGTATCACTAAAAATGTCACATTGAACAAAGAATGCGGCCCCCCAAATTCAAATTTTTTCCATGTGCGGCCCATATACCCAGCCGAGTTTGAGACCCCTGCTCTAGATACTGACTACTAGAGCATTGTGTACCTCCCTCCTCTGGACAGATGTCTTCCTCATCCATTGACTCCTCCTCATCCTCCTCACAAAGTGTCCCCTGCCTAGGCCTTTGTGAGGAACCACGTTGCGCAGACTGTAGAGAAGCAGATTGCATTTGTGACTCCTCATCCTCCACCTCTTCCAAAACCTCGTCCCTTAGTGCTTGCAGTGTTTTTTCAAGCAGGCAGATAAGGGGGATAGTCATGCTGACTAGTGCATCATCTGCACTCGCCATCCGCGTGGAATAATCGAAGGCACGCAAAACGTGGCAAATGTCCTTCATAGAGGCCCACTCAGTGGTGGTGAAGTGTCACTGCGACTTGTTTGCGCCTGCTGCAGCTGGTACTCCATTACTGCTGCCTGCTGCTCACACAACCTCTCCAACATATGTAACGTTGAATTCCACCTGGTGGGTAGGTCACATATGATGCGATGTTCCGGAAGACGTAATCGGCGCTGCAGAGCTGCAATGCGTGATCTTGCATTGCTGGAACGCCGCAAGTGAGCGCACTCTATGCGGACCTTGTGAAGCAGTGCATCAAGATCCGGATAGTCCCTCAAATAACTCTGCACGACCAAGTTGAGCACATGTGCCAGACATGGGATGTGAGTGAGGTTGCCTAGGCCCAGAGCTGCCACCAGATTTCGGCCATTGTCACACACTACCATGCCTGGCTGGAGATTCGCTGGCACAAACCACACGTCGCTCTGTTGCTTGATGGCATTCCAGAGCTCCTGCGCTGTGTGGCTTCGATTTCCCAAAGAAACTAATTTTAATACGGCCTGTTGACGTTTGGCCACGGCTGTGCTCATATTGGTCACCATAACAGGTAACCGTTCACGGGTCGATGTGGAGGTAGACCGTGACGGCTCCTGCAGCGCTGATTCAGAGGAACTGGAGTATGAGGAGGAGTCAATGTGTACAGACTGGATTCCTGCAATCCTTGGAGTTGGCAGAACACGTACAGTGCCACTCTCAAGATCTGTACCCGGCTCCACAACATTTACCCAATGGGCAGTGAGGGAAAGGTATCGTCCCTGTCCATGCTTACTGGTCCACGCATCGGTGGTCAGGTGGACCTTGCTACTGACGGCGTTTTGTAGCGCATGTTTAATTTTTCCCTCCACATGATGTTGCAGGGCAGGGACGGCTTGCCTGCTGAAATAAAATCGGCTGGGCACGTTGTATTGTGGGACTGCCAATGCCATAAAGTTACGGAATGTGTCAGTCTCCACCAGCCTGAATGATAGCATTTCAAGGGCCAGTAGTTTAGCAATGCCAGCATTCAGAGCCTGTGCTCGGGGGTGGTTTGCCGAGTATGGGCGCCTTTTCTCCCATGCCTGTGCTAACGATGGCTGTAGACTGGCCTGGGAGTGTGAGGATGACTGGGAAAGTGGTGCTGTGGGTGGAATTACACTGTGTCTCTGTACAACAGTGCCAGAGATTCTTCCATGGCGATCCTGTGAGGAAGCCGAACCAGCTGTGTGTGAGCTGGAGGAAGAGGCTACAACACGAGCTGAAGAGGTGGTAGGTGGCGCTGTAGGTTGGCCTAGGTCTTCAGTGTGTTTTTGTAACTCCACCACATGCTTGGTCCGCACATGTTTCCACATATTTGTGGTATTGAGGTTGCTGACACTTTTCCCTCTTTTCACCTTCTGATTACACAGCTTGCATTTGACAAAGCAAATGTCATCTGCAACTGTGTCAAAAAAGGACCAGGCACTGCAAGTCTTGGGAGCGCCCGCTTTGGATTTTGGAAGAGCCATGCTCCTAATAGGTGCCGAAGTGGAGGCTACAGGCAACCAAGTCTGCCCCCTCCCTCTCCCTCCTTTTTGGGCTGTTCGGGGAATCTCTTCCTCAGAGCTGCTCCCACCACCTTCCTGTCCCTCACGCCATGATGGGTCAAGGACCTCATCATCTACACCACCCTCTTCAAACAACTGCTTCTCCTGGGTAGTCTCGACAGCACAGTACGCACCAGAAAGAGTCTCATCATCAGATGCGTACTGAGGTGTGCTGCTGACCATAGGCACTGGCCCACCCGCCTCTTCACATTCAGAGAGACAAAACGGTTGTGCATCACTGCATACTACCTCTTCTTCAAATTCTCGAATTCTGCTTGGCTGGCCCCCTCTTTCCAAGCCAAGAGATTCAGAGAACAGAAGTAGAGATGGCTCCTGTCCAGGGCTCTTTGACTGCCTGGGCAATTTGGCAGGTGGTGAAGAGACAGATGGGTGCTCTTCAGTGCTCAGGACCTGAGAGGATCTGGAACTAATTGAAGTCGATGCATTAGCTGCCATCCATCCGACAACGGCTTCAATTTGGTCCTCCCGCAGCAGTGGGGTACGGCTAGCTCCTACAAAGCTGCGCATAAAGGACTGTTCCCTGGTAAAACTGGGGGATGCTGAGTCACTGGTGCCCGCTGCAGGCACAGAATCCCCACGTCCTCTCCCTGCAGGCACAGAATCCTCACGTCCTCTCCCTGCAGAAACTCCACGCCCACGCCCACGATCACATGCCTTACTCCCTGCCTTCTTCATCTTGGTAGACTGATAAAAATAGGCAGAAAAGTACTAAGGGCTTAGTGTGCTTATTCCTGAACAGCTGCTAACAGGTATAAGAAACACTAATTTTATAAAGTGTGGACTAGACTTTAATATGAGCTAATGTGGCCTACACAACTGTAAAGTGGAGTGTTTGGTGAACTTTATTTAGGTTTTTTTTGTCACAAAAAGACACTGGATGTGCCTGAAGATGTAATAACGATAGTATCACAAACTTTTTGTAGCTATTACAATGTAGGAAGGTAACCTACAATGCAATAGATGAGGCTACAAAAAATAGGCTAATACTAATCTGGCTGGGGCTGCAGGGCCCAATGCTGCAGAAAGGCTCCTCTATCTACTCCTATATAGTGTGTTTGGAACCAGTTTAGCTGAATACGGATGGAACCACCACACTAATAGGAGATATCAGGAAAAATTATGAATTGGCAAAAAAGGACAATGTATGAGGCAGTGACACACACTGAGTGCACTACAACCAGACGTGGCTGAAGCACACACTACAGGGTGAGCTGCACTCACACACAGAGACCTTGCAGAAAGCGGTGAACAGCACAGAGAACTGTGCACTAGCACTGCAAGGCACAGCGATTTATAAAGTAGCTTGGGTAAAGCAGAATAGACCAAATAGGTAGCTAAAACTGTCCCTCAGAACAACAGCGTCCTATCCCTAACTGAATTCACAGCAGCCAAAATGGCGGCGGCGGCTTTTATAGTGCATCATGACATCATTTCAGCAGCCAATCACAGCCATGCCATTAGTTAAGATGCCTACATGCCTAACAGGATGTGCCCACACTTCTTAGGATCCTCATTGGCTGAATAAAATGAAAATGGCTCATTGCATTATGGGAACTTCCGATTCTGGTATACGATATTGCAAAAGTATCGGAATTAAGTATCGGAATTCCGATACCGCGAATATCGGCCGATACCCGATATTTCAGTATCGGAATGCTCAACACTAATGACAATTGAAAAGCACTACAATGATAAATAAGTGCTACAGCTCCTAAGTCTAATAGATGAGATACAAGGGCGGCAGTAGAAGCATTTACCTCACTGCCCACTAATGAATGAAACCAAATATTGCCGAATAAGGCTCATTTGGATATGAAAAGATATCTATTGTGATCCAAATAGTTTTCTATCTATAGAAACTGGAGAGACGGCTGAACACCGGGATGACCAGTTTAGTTGTACATATAAGCAGTTTTCTCTCGCTACGTATAGCATAATCCCTTTTATCCAATTTCCTAATAAATAAGCCCTGATAATAAAGTGAGTAGTGTATACCGAGTAGGATTATATTGAGGACTCACTATTGGTGGTGATTTATTCTGAAGAATAATATATTAGACAGATAAGCCCTCGATACACAACTGCCATAACAGAAGCACAAGCACTTCAATAGTTCTGGCTCATAGAACTCATCGCTGAATTATCAGAAACATTCAGTACTGTGTGATTTTAAGTGTGTGTTATCTTTTCCGTTATTATATCTAATAATCAAAATAAAAGTTATGTTTTATATTTAGGTCTTTATTAAGGGATCTCTATTTTCCTTTGGCAATTTGTGTGTACATGAAGTAAACCCTAAGCCGACCTTTGAACAGAGTTTTTGTGTGTCTGATCCACACAATGTTACTCCACATTATGAGCTAAAGAGGACTTAAAAATGAAAAAAAATTGATGCCTATTTGCTTCTGTGCTGATCTGACACATGGGCCCATCAGGTAAAGTGATGGGATGAAGTTTTCTCTCCTCATGTTGAAAAATGACATTTTCTGCCACCTATTGATGAGAGAAAAAAAGTGATGAAGATTTACAAACTTCTAACATTAGTCAGTGAAAAACATACAGAACAAGGATGCAAATGGATCTTTTTTTGGCAATCCAATCATTTGAATGGGCCAGTTTTATCTGCAAATCAGATTACAATCAAACATGTCTCAAATTTCTTTTGTGAACCATCAGCATCAGAGAAGGTTCATAGACTATAATTATTATGTTTTTATAAGCAAAGAAAAGGAACACAATGCAAACTCTAAAATCAGACATTTAAATGGATGAGTTTGGTGGGCAAACAGGGTCTGACTGGAGCACCGGGACACTGGACGATTATCCGGTGGGCCAGGGTCCTTGGCAGGACCCTGAGCAGGACGTAGAGGGGGCCCACTGGTTTCAACTGAATGTGCATCCGAGGACATTTCATTAATGATCAGTATTGTAATATTCGGTCACTATGTTGTAATATCTGGTCCGGGCATGGTGTGGTATTTATCCCTGTATGTGTTATTATTTGGTCACTATGTGGTGTGGACATGGTGTGGTGGTATTTCTCCCTTGTATGTGCAATTATTTGGTCGCTATATGTTGGTAATATCTAGTCTGGTCATGGTGTGGCGATATTTCTCCCTTTTACAGTCTGAGGTATTGTTCGGTCACTATGTGGTGGTAATATGTGGTCTGGTCACGGTGTGGCTGTATTTCTCTCTTCTACGTGGGATTATTCGGTCGCTTTATGCTGGTAATATGTGGTCTGGTCACAGTGTCACCTTAGTTCTCCCTTGAATGTGGTGTTATTGGTCTTGAAAAAGTGGATTGTGTTGTGTATATCAGTGAATTGTTCTCTCTGATATTAATTAGGAGAATAATCTATATTTAGATTTGTGATTAAATACTTGGAAAAAGATGCACTTACAGGAATTCTACTGTGAAAACAAGTAATCATCTTTCCAAAGGATAAGTGATAAGGTATTGATTGGTGGGGGTCTGACTGCTGGGACCCGCACCGATTGGTAGAATGTGGAGCTTTTATCCCCACTAGACTGGAGCAGCATGTGCGACTTCACCACTGATCCATTCATTCCCTCAATGGCTGTGAGCGCTGCTCTTATTTTTTTCTGGAAGCCCCAAAGAGAATGAATGGATCTGCGGTCAGACATCCCACCTGCCGCTGCATTTTAAAATGGGGATAAAAGTGTCCTGTCAGGGATAAAACTTCCCAATTCTGATCAGTGCGGTTTCCAATGGTCGGACCCAAACGATCATTAAGTTATCACCAATCCTGAGGAGCCCAGGGATCGGTGATAACTTGTTTTCACCAAAGAAGCCCTTTAATGCAAACGACCGTAATTGTCCATCCCAGTTGTGCTGTGCGCACAGTAGATGTGCAGGAGCCGCCTGTGTTTTACAGTCGAGGTCCCACTATAACGGGGATAACGGCTATCAGGTATCTGCATCTAGCTGTAGGGTGGGCCCCAGTCTCCCCAGTCCGACGCTGTGGGCAAATATAACCTGTCTGGGCAATTGTAGCCAATTTTGCTGCAAAAAAAGAAAAGTCTTTTTACCTTTTTAACCATAACTTTCAATGTCTTGGATAAATGTGTAAGCCTTTATTAAATTCTGCCTTTATTATGGGGATCTCATGGTAGTAGAGCATACCAGAGGTTGACTATATTTTATTTTTTATTTCTCTTTTACAGAAAGATCCACGTAAAGAAAAAAAAAAAAGTAAAAAAAAATGGAAACCAAAAGAAAATAAACAGACCACACCTTTTTGGTAAATTTTTATACTTTGAGCAGCCCCATGATATAAGCTGGTGCAGGTCACTAATCAGACAAATCCACATGAATGAGTGTAAGAAGTGAATGCAGCACTCACCGCTATAATAAAACATTGTATTCCATCATTAATAACCATCAGCTTCTCACAGAGGGAGGTCAGCGAGTGGTAGATACAGCGCATTGTGAAAGGATTTGGCCCCCTTGAACTTTTCCACCTTTTGCCACATTTCTGGCTTCAAACATAAAGATATAAAATTCAAATTTTTGGGAAGAATCAACAAGTGGGAATGAAATTTATTGGATATTTTAAACTTGTTAAAAAAAAATAAAAAATGAAAAGTGCAATATTATTCGGCCCCTTTACTTTCAGTGCAGCAAACTCACTCCAGAAGTTCAGTGAGGATCTCTGAATGATCCAATGTTGTCCTAAATGACTGGTAATGATAAATAGAATCCACTGATCCAATGTTGTTCTAAATGACTGGTAACGATAACTAGAATCCACCTGTGTGTAATCAAGTCTCTGTATAAATGCACCTGCTGTGTGATAGTCTCAGGGTTCTGTTTCAAGTGCAGAGAGCATCATGAAGACCAAGGAACACACCAGGCAGGTCCGAGATACTGTTGTGGCGAAATTCAAAGCCGAATTTGGATACAAAAAGATTTCCCAAGTTTTAAACATCTCAAGGAGCACTGTGCAAGCGATCATATTGAAATGGAAGGAGTATCAGACCAATGCAAATCTACCAAGACCCGGCCGTCCCTCTAAACCAGTGTTTCCCAAACTCCAGTCCTCACGGACCCCCACAGGTCGTGTTTTCAGGATTTCATTAGTATTGCATAGATGATGGAAGTATCATCAAGGCATCAGGAATTCTCTCACCTGTGCAATACTATGTAAATCCTGAAAACATGAACTGTGGGGTCTGTGAGGACTGGAGTATGGGAAACACTGCTCTAAACTTTCATCTCCAACAAGGAGAAGACTGATCAGAGATGCAGCTAAAAGGCCCATGATCACTCTGAATGAACTGCCGAGATCTAGAGCTGAGGTGGGTTAGTCTGTCCATAGGACAACAATCAGTTGTACACTGCACAAATCTGGGTTTTACGGAAGAATGGCAAGAAGAAAGCCATTTCTCAAAGATATCCATAAAAAGTCTCGTTTGAAGTTTGCCACAAGCCATCTGGGAGACACACCAAACATGTGGAATAAGGTGCTCTGGTCAGATGAAACCAAAATCAAACTTTTTGGCCACAATGCAAAACGATATGTTTGGCGTAAAAGCAACACAGCTCATTACCCTCAAAACACCATCCTCACTGTCGAACATGGTGGTGGCAGCATCATGGTTTGGGCCTGCTTTTCTTCAGCAGGGACAGAGAAGATGGTTAAAATTGATGGGAAGATGGATGGAGCCAAATACAGGACCATTCTGGAAGAAAACTTGTTGGAGTCTGCAAAAGACCTGAGACTGGGACGGAGATTTATCTTCCAACAAGACAATGATCCCAAACATAAAGCAAAATCTACAATGGAATGGGTCAAAAATAAACATATCCAGGTGTTAGAATGGCCAAGTCAAAGTCCAGACCTGAACCCAATCGAGAATCTGTGGAAAGAGCTGAAAACTGCTGTTCACAAACGCCCTCCATCCAACCTCAATGAGCTCGAGCTGTTTTGCAAGGAAGTATGGGCAAGAATTTCAGCCACTCGATGTGCAAAACTGATAGAGACATACCCCAAGCGATTGCAGCTATAATCGCAGCAAAAGGTGGCGCTACAAAGTATTAACTCAAGGGGGCCGAATAATATTGCACGCCCCACTTTTCAGTTTTTAATTTGTTAAAAAAGTTTAAAATAGCAAATAAATTTCATTCCACTTCACGATTGTGTCCCACTTGTTGTTGATTCTTTCCCCAAAAAATAGAATTTTATATCTTTATGATTGAAGCCAGAAATGTGGCGAAAGGTAGAAAAGTTCAAGGGGGCCAAATCCTTTCACAATGCAGTGTATAGGCGACGGCAGTGCTGTGTATCTGCAGGATTCCAGGCCAGTATCTGCCACCCGCTGGATTTCCCATGTGAGAAGCTCTGGGATTTTATTACAGGGAAACTGTCATCAGGTTTTTGCTATGTAATCTAAAAGCAACAAGTCGGGGCAGAGGACCTTATGCCAGCGATGTGTCACTTGCTGGTCTGCATGATGGCATTTTGATATAATCCCTCTTTTATCTGCTGCAGATCTAGCAGTTCCCTGAATTCACAGATCATGTAGAGACCAATGCGGGAAAGTTACCCCAAATGTTCTAGAAGTCAGCATTGGATTTTCTGCTTTCAGATCACCTCACAGACCAATGTAAGTTAAGGGACAAGTTCAGATGACTGTTTATCCCACTGTTTTTTGAAAGAAATTCGCCATTAAAACTCATGCATACAGTACAAAAAGAAATAGATGCCACAACCAGGGCCGGCTCCAGGATTTCATGGGCCCCGGGCAAAAGTCTCAGTGGGCCCCTTTCACACCTACCACGATTCATGATGCACAGAAATATAGGTATAGTACAATGCTAAAGATTTCACTGACTTCTCACATTACATGAGCGATATCTATTGTAAAGTCTACAACAGCTCAGAAACCGGCGAATCCTTCCAGCGCACAGTTCAGACCAGACAATATAGTCCTCTATACAGTATTATGGGCCCCACGTAGTCCTCCATATACAGTATTATGGGCCCCACGTGGTCCTCCATATACAGTATTATGGGCACCACATGGTCCTCCATATACAGTATTATGGGCCCCACGTGGTCCTCCATATACAGTATTATGGGCCCCACATAGTCCTCCATATACAGTATTATGGGCACCACGTGGTCCTCCATATACAGTATTATGGGCACCACATGGTCCTCCACACAGTATTATGGGCACCACGTAGTCCTCCATATACAGTATTATGGGCCCCACGTGGTCCTCCATATACAATATTATGGGCACCACGTGGTCCTCCATATACAGTATTATGGGCCCCATGTGGTCCTCCATATACAGTATTATGGGCCCCACGTGGTCCTCCATATACAGTATTATGGGCCCCACATAGTCCTCCATATACAGTATTATGGGCACCACGTGGTCCTCCATATACAGTATTATGGGCACCACGTGGTCCTCCATATACAGTATTATGGGCACCACATGGTCCTCCATATACAGTATTATGGGCACCACATGGTCCTCCATACAGTATTATGGGCACCACATGGTCCTCCATACAGTATTATGGGCACCACATGGTCCTCTATACAGTATTATGGGCACCACGTGGCCTCCATACAGTATTATGGGCACCACGTGGTCCTCCATATACAGTATTATGGGCACCACGTGGTCCTCCATATACAGTATTATGGGCACGACGTGGTCCTCCATATACAGTATTATGGGCACCACATGGTCCTCCATATACAGTATTATGGGCACCACATGGTCCTCCACACAGTATTATGGGCACCACATGGTCCTCCATACAGTATTATGGACACCACATGGTCCTCCATACAGTATTATGGGCACCACATGGTCCTCCATACAGTATTATGGACACCACATGGTCCTCCATACAGTATTATGGACACCACATGGTCCTCCATACAGTATTATGGGCAGCACAATAGTGGGCCCAATATATTGCTCCATAAAGAATAGGCCCCATATAATGCTCCATAGATAATGGGCCCTATATAATACTCCATACATAATGGGCCCCATATATTGTTCAATAGATAATGAGCCCCATATAATACTCCATACATAATGAGTCCCATATATTGTTCAATAGATAATGAGCCCCATATAATACTCCATACATAATGAGCCCCATATATTGTTCAGTAGATAATAAGCCCCATATAATACTCCAAACATAATGAGCCCCATATATTGTTCAATAGATAATGATCCCCATATATTACTCCATACATAATGATCCCCATATATTACTCCATACATAATGGGCCCCATATATTGTTCAATAGATAATGAGCCCCATATAATACTCCATACATAATGAGCCCCATATATTGTTCAATAGATAATAAGCCCCATATAATACTCCATACATAATGAGCCCCATATATTGTTCAATAGATAATAAGCCCCATATAATACTCCATGCATAATGGGCCCCATATATTGTTCAATAGATAATGAGCCCCATATAATACTCCATACATAATGAGCCCCATATAATGTTCCATAGATAATGAGCCCCATATAATACTCCATACATGAGCCCCATATATTGTCCAATAGATAATGATCCCCATATATTACTCCATACATAATGAGCCCCATATATTGTTCAATAGATAATGAGCCCTATATAATACTCCATACATAATGGGCCCCATATATTGTTCAATAGATAATGAGCCCCATATAATACTCATTACATTAAAAAAAAAAAATCAAATACTCACCGCTCCTTGCTGGAAGCAGGCCTGTCTCATCAGGATCTTCCGACTCTCTGCACTGGGACTGCTTAGCAGAGGGTGCTCTGTAGTGACGTCATTGCGCCCTCTGCCCTGAGATGTCACAGAGTAAGAAGACGCAGAAGACAGAGGAGCAGCAGAGGAACAGGGAGAGGTAAGTATTGCAAACAGTTTAAAGCACTGGGGAAGGCCCAGTGCAAGTGCCCTTTCGCTGGCATCAGGCCCCGCTGACTCATGGGCCCCATAGCGCGCTGGTGTTCCAGAGGGTGAGTGGGCCCCCCTGCTCGCTCAGGGCCCAGGCACTTGCCCGGGTGGTGATGCCGGCCCTGGGTACAACACATACGGCACCCGTTTTTAACTGATCCGCTGCAATGATTATGTAGGAAACTGTATTCATTTACAATCATCCACAGCGTGAGAGAAAACAGCTACAACATTACTGAATAAACAGAAACCCTGCAAGTATAAGAAAATGATTTTATTAAAAATATTTTGCATATCAATCCAGTTTGAAAAAAAATAACTCATTAAGCATTTTTTGCAACGTAGCAGTCCACATCTGACAGACTCCTGTAACTCTGGACACAGTATAATAGTGTGGCCGCTGTTCTCTAGCAGGACCCTCTAATGATAGAAGCAGGACGGCATACTGGATCTCGCACAACGCTACCTGCATGCCATCTGATTGGCTACTGTAAGTGCTCCAGCCGTATAAATATCACTATGTATACAATATACTCCGAAAAGATGTCAGTGATTACTGTGAAGTCAAAATATTGTGGCCCCCATTGAGCAGGAATGATTAGGGATGGACAAGCTCCAGTTGGCAGACAGTCAGTGATGGCGGAGAGCTGACCATCTTTACTCGCTGCTCATTAGGAAAGTGGTCGCTTTCTGAAACCATTTGACTCTGAACTCGGCGTCAGACGCCATTATGTAAGAGGCCAATGTCTGAGTGGTTTTTGTGTCCATTTGTCCTTCCTCTGTTCTTTCTGCCAAAAGATCCTCACCCATAACCTAAGGATTAAAATAAAGTTGAATTGTTACTAATATTTTTGTAAATTTATCACATGAATTGAATTTCATAAATTAAAAGAAAACTTTCCCTCCGATGTCCACAAAACTGAGCGCCACTACATAAGCCACAAATAGTCTCCCCTCTCTCTCCCAGTCTGTGCAGCGGACGGGAACCATTTAAATGGGTGCAGGGCCGATTTTAGATAAAGTGGGGCCCTGGGGAAAAGTTTAAGGTGGGGTCCCAAATGCTGACATACAGCACCACACAAACATTTAGCTTGTATGTACATGCGCTGAGATCAGGCCGCTAAACGAGCGAAATCCACAATACTGAAGCCGTTCGACGCTTGTTTCCCGACCTCTTTACACCAGCTGAGGAAGAATGATGGATACAGAACAATCACTAATAGATCAATCTGTCCCCATACAGCATCATGTTATCAGCAGCACATCTGCAGGTTACACCGGCCGATGTGCTGCTGAGAACAAGGATTTTTGTTCTGGTAAAAACAATCCAATTACTCGATGAATAGGCAGCATTTTGCTTGTTTAGTATAATACATGCCATAGTCCTCCATATTTTATAATGTGCCCCACAGCCCCCCATATTGTATAATGAGGCCCATAGTCCTCCATATAGTATAATACACTCCCGATAGCCCTCCATATAGTATAATGCACTCCCCATAACCCTCTATATAGTATAATATACTCCCCATAGTCCTCCATACAGCCCTCCATATTGTATAATGTGGCCCATATTCCTCCAAATAGTATAATGCACTCCCCATAGCTCTCTATATAGTATAATGCACCTCATAGTTCTCCATATAGTATAATGCACCTCATAGTCCTCCATATAGTATAATGCACCTCATAGTCCTCCATATAGTATAACGCACCTCATAGCCCTCCATATAGTATAATGCACCTCATAGTTCTCCATATAGTATAATGCACCTCATAGTCCTCCATATAGTATAACGCACCTCATAGCCCTCCATATAGTATAATGCATTCCCCATAACCCTCTATATAGTATAATATACTCCCCATAGTCCTCCATATTGTATAATGTGCCCCACAGCCCTCCATATTGTATAATGTGGCCCATATTCCTCCAAATAGTATAATACACTCCCCATAGCTCTCTATATAGTATAATGCACCTCATAGTTCTCCATATAGTATAATGCACCTCATAGACCTCTATATAGTATAAGTCACCTCATAGCCCTCCATATAGTATAATATACTCCCCATAGTCCTTCATATAGTATAATGCACTCCCCATAGGCTTTCATATTGTATAATGTGCCCCACAGCCCTCCATATTGTATAATGTGGCCCATATTCCTCCAAATAGTATAATACACTCCCCATAGCTCTCTATATAGTATAATGCATCTCATAGTTCTCCATATAGTATAAAGCTCCTCATAGTCCTCCATATAGTATAATGCACCCCATAGTCCTCCATATAGTATAATACACTCCCAATAGCCCTCCATATAGTATAATGCACTCCCCATAGCCCTCCATATAGTATAATACACTCCCTATAGTATAATGCACTCCCCAAAATCTTCAATATTGTATAATGTGCCCCACAGAGCTCCATATTGTATAATGTGACCCATATTCCTCCAAATAGTATAATACACTCCCCGTAGCCCTCCACATAGTATAATACACTCCCCATAGCCCTCCATATAGTATAATGCACTCCCCATAGCCCTCCATATAGTATAATGTGCCCCACAGCCCTCCATATTGTATAATGTGACCCATATTCCTCAATATAGTATAATACATTCCCCATAGTCCTCCATATAGTATAATACACTTCCCATAGCCCTCCATATAGTATAATGCACTCCCTATAGCCCTCCCTATAATATAATGTACTCCCCATAGTCCTCCATATTGTATAATGTGCCCCACAACGCTCAATATTGTATAATGTGGCCCATATTCCTCCAAATAGTATAATACACTCCCCATAGCCCTCCACATAGTATAATATACTACCCATAGTCCTCCATATAGTATAATGCACCTCATATTACTCCATATAGTATAATACACTCCCCATAGTCCTCCATATAGTATAATGCACCTCATAGCCCTCCATATAGTGTAATGCACTCCCCATAGCACTCCATATTAGTATAATGCACCTCATAGTCCTCCATATACTATAATACACTCCCCATAGCCCTCCATATAGTATAATGCACCTCATAGTCCTCCAAATAGTATAGTACACTACCCATAGCCCTCCATATAGTATAATACACTCCCCATAGCCCTCCATATAGTATAATACACTCTCCATAGCCCTCCATATAGTATAATGCACTTCATAGTCCTCCATATAGTATAATACACTCCCCATAGCCCTCTAAATAGTATAATGCACTCCCCAAAGTCCTCCATATAGTATAATATACTCCCCATAGTCCTCCATATAGTATAATGCACTCCCAATAGTCCTTCATATAGTATAATGTGCCCCACAACCCTCCAAATGGTATAATGTGACCCATATTCCTCAATATAGAATAATACATTCCCCATAGTCCTCCATATAGTATAATACACTTCCCATAGCCCTCCATATAGTATAATGCACTCCCTATAGCCCTCCCTATAATATAATGTACTCCCCATAGTCCTCCATACTGTATAATGTGCCCCACTGCGCTCAATATTGTATAATGTGGCCCATATTCCTCCAAATAGTATAACACACTCCCCATAGCCCTCCACATAGTATAATATACTACCCAGAGTCCTCCATATAGTATAATGCACCGCATATTCCTCCATATAGTATAATACACTCCCCATAGCCCTCCATATGGTATAATGCACCTCATAGCCCTCCATATAGTGTAATGCACTCCCCATAGCCCTCCATATTAGTATAATGCACCTCATAGTCCTCCATATAGTATAAAACACTCCCCATAGCCCTCCATATAGTATAATGCACCTCATAGTCCTCCATATAGTATAATACACTCCCCATAGCCCACCATATAGTATAATATACTCCCCATAGCCCTCCATATAGTATAATACACTCCCCATAGCCCTCCATATAGTATAATGCACCTCATTGCCCTCCATATAGTATAATGCACCTCATTGTCCTCCATATAGTATAATGCACTCACCATAGCCCTCCATATAGTATAATATACTCCCCATAGTCCTCCATATAATGGAATGCACCTCATAGTCCTCCATATAGTATAATGTACTCCCTATAATCCTCCCTATAGTATAATGCACTCCCCATAGCCCTCCCTATAGTATAATGCACTCTCCATAGTCCTTCATAGTGTATAATGCACTCCCCATAGTTCTTCATATAGTATAATGCTTTCTCCTCAGTCCTTAATAGAGTATAATGCAGCCTCCCTATAGTATAATGCAGCCAAACATACAGTACATATAATATAATGCAACCCATAGATCTCGATAAAGTATAATTGGGCCCCAACCATAGAGTATAATTCCATATGCCTATAATGAATTAAATAAACCATTTTCTGGTCTCCATGGGAATCAAACCCACAACCGCTATCATTGCCGGTAACAACTAAAGCTATGAGCAACAGCCTCTGCTGATATCACGGAGGATTTTCGATATTTGCACAATCTGAACCCACAGGCAAATGCTACTGATACATAGAGATACATCTATACATAGCAGTGTATTTTTTGTCCCTGTATTATAGAGGAAAATTAAAAGATTTTTTTCCTATAACATTACTAAAAAATAATGAAAAACAATTACAATAATGGCATTTCATTGAGCTTTTTTAGATAATAAACATCACAAATCAGCAAATACCATGGACATATGTGTTCCTGTACCTATAACGACCCGCACAACACAGCGATCAGACGATTTATGGCAGGGATGTCAAACTCAAATACACAGATGGCCAAAATTAAAAACTTAGACAAAGTCGCAGGCTAATGTTCATATTTAAAAAAATGTCTAGAATTGCAGACGTTTTTCCTTATCAAATATAATGATGATACTTTTCTTAAAGGGGTTGTGCCACGAACAAAGTACATTTTAATTAATAGATCTTAGAATAAAATAAAACACAATCACAAATAGGGCATACTGGAATAATATAATGTTATGTAAGAGCAGTAAAAAGCAAATGGCCCAATGGCCTAATTTAAATATGTAATAACAAAGGATAAAAAACTTTGACTTAATAAATAATACAGATAATAAAGTATGATGCAAACAAAAGTGCCTCCCAAACACAGTATGATACCCTCACAGTGAATTCCTCCACTGTATCATCCATACACACGGTATGATGACCCTACTGTGACGCGAACACAATATGATGCCGCAACTGTGATTTGCACAAAGTCCTCCATACAGTATAATGGGCCCCATAGAGTCCTCCATACAGAATAATGTGCCACCTCATAGTCCTCCATACAGAATAATGGGCCTCACATAGTCCTCAATACTGAATAATGGACCCACATAGTGCTCCATACAGTTTAATGTGCCACCTCATAGTACTCCATACAGTATAATGGGCCCCACATAGTCCTCCATACTGAATAATGGGCCCACATAGTGCTCCATACAGTATAATGAGCCCCTCATAATCCTCCATACAGTATAATGGGACCCTCATAATCCTCCATACAGTATAATGGGCCTCATATAGTCACCCATACAGTATAATGGGCCCCACATAGTCCTCCACACAGTATAATGGGCCTCACATAGTCATCCACACAGTATAATGGGCCCCACATAGTCCTCCATACAAAATAATGGGCCCCACATTTTCCTCCATACAGAATAATAGGCCCCACATAGTCCTCCATACTGAATAATGGGCCCACATAGTGCTACATACAGTATAATGTGCCCCACATAGCCCTCCATACAGAATAATGAGCCAACTCATTGTCCTCCATACAGAATAATGGCCCCCACATATTCCTCCATACAGAATAATGGGCCCTAGATAGTCCTCCATACAGAATAATGGGCACCACATATTCTTTCATACAGAATAATGGGCCCTAGATAGTCCTCCATACAGAATAATGGCCCCACAAAGTCCTCCATACAGAATAATGGGTCTCACATAGTCCTCCATACAGAATAATGGCCCCACATCGTCCGCCATACAGAATAATGGCCCCACATAGTTATCCATACAATGTAATGTGCCACCTCATAGTCATCCATACAGTATAATGGGCCTCACAGTCGTCCATACAGAATAATGGGCCCCACATAGTCCTCCATACAGAATAATGGGCCCCACATATTCCTCCATACAGAATAATGGGCCCTAGATAGTCCTCCATACAGAATAATGGCCCCACATACTCCTCCATACAGAATAATGGGCCCCACATAGTCCTCCATACAGAATAATGGCCCCACATCGTCCTCCATACAGAATAATGGCCCCACATAGTTATCCATACAAAGTAATGTGCCACCTCATAGTCCTCCATACAGTATAATGGGCCTCACAGTCATCCATACAGAATAATGGGCCCCACATAGTCCTCCATCCAGAATAATGGGCACCACATGGTCCTCCATACAGAATAATGGGCCCACATAGTGTTCCATACAGTATAATATGCCACCTCATAGTCCTCCATACAGTATAATGGGCCCCACATAGTCCTAGATACAGAATAATAGTCTCCACATAGTCCTTCATACTGAATAATGGGCCCACATAGTGCTCCATACAGTATAATGGGCCCCTCATAATCCTCCATACAATTTAATGTGCCACCTCATAGTCCTCCATGCAGTATAATGGGCCTCACACAGTCATCCATACAGAATAATGGGCCCCATATAGTCCTCCATACAGTATAATGGGCCTCACATAGTCCTCCGTACAGAATAATGGGCACCACATGGTCCTCCGTACAGAATAATGGGCACCACATAGTCCACCATACAGAATAACAAGCCAACTTATTGTCCTTCATACAGTATAATGGGCCCCACATAGTCATCCACCCAGAATAATGAGCCCCTCATAGTCCTCCATACAGAATAATGGCCCCAAATAGTCCTCGATAAAATATAATGGGCTCCACATAGTCCTCCATAGAGAATAATGGCCCCACATAGTACTCCATTCAATATAATGGGCCCCTCATAATCCTCCCTACAGTATAATGGGCCTCACATAGTCACCCATTCAGTATAATGAGCCCCACATAGTCCTCCATACTGAATAATGGGCCAACATAGTGCTCCATACAATATAATGGGCCCCACATAGTCCTCCATACAGAATAATGGGCCCCACATAGTCCTCCATACAGAATAATAGGCCCCACATAGTCCTCCATACAGAATAATGGGCCAACTCATTGTCCTCCATACAGAATAATGGGCCAAACATAGTCCTCCATAAAGAATAATAGTCCCTAGATAGTCCTCCATACAGAATAATGGGCCCCGCATAGTCCTCCATACAGAATATTGGCCCCACATAGTCCTCCATACAGTATAATGGCCCTACATAGTCCTCCGTACAGGATAATAGGCCCCACATAGTCCTCCATACAGTATAATGGGCCTCACACAGTCATTCATACAGAATCATGGGCCCCACATAGTCCTCCATACAGTATAATGGGCCCCACATAGTCCTTCATACAGAATAATGGGCATCACATTGTTCTCCATACAGAATAATGGACCAACTCATTGTCCTTCTTACAAAAAATAGGCCCCACATAGTCCTCAATATGAAATAATGTGTCACCTCATAGTCCTCCATACAGTATAACGGGCCTCACATAGTCATCCATACAGTATAATGAGCCCCACAAAGTCCTCCACATAGTATAATGGGACTCACATAGTCCTCCATACAGAATAATGGCCCCACATAGTCCCCCATACAGAATAATGGCCCCACATAGTCCTCCATGCAGAATATTGTGTGCCACATCGTCCTCCATACACAATAATGGCCCCACATAGTTTTCCATACAATATAATGTGACACCTCATAGTCCTCCATACAGTATAATTGGCCTCACAGTCATCCATACAGTATAATGGGCCCCACATAGTCCTCCATACAGAATAATGGGCACCACATATTCCTGCATACAGAATAATAGGCCCACATAGTGCTCCATACAGAATAACGTGCCACCTCATAGTCCTCCATACAGTATAATGGGCCCCACATAGTCCTCCATACTGAATAATGGGCCCAAATAGTGCTCCATACAGTATAATGGGCCCCTCATAATCCTCCATACAATATAATGTGCCACCTCATAGTCCTCCATACAGTATAACGGCCCTCAGATAGTCATCCATACAGAATAATGGGCCCCACATAGTCCTCCATACAGTATAATGGGCTTCACATAGTCCTCCATACAGATTAATCGGCACCACATAGTCCTCCATACAGAATAATGGGCCAACTTCTTGTCCTTCATACATTATAATGGGCCCCACATAGTCATCCACCCAGAATAATGGGCCCCTCATAGTCCTCCATACAGAATAATGGCCCCAAATAGTCCTCAATACAATATAATGGGCCCCACATAGTCCTCCATACAGAATATTGGCCCCACATAGTCCTCCATACAATATAATGTGCCACCTCATAGTCCTCCATAGAGTATAATGGGCCTCACATAGTCATCCATACAGTATAATGGGCCCCACATAGTAGTCCATACAGAATAATAGGCCCCACATCTTCCTCCATACAGAATAATAGGCCCCACATAGTCCTCCATACTGAATAGTGGGCCCACATAGTGCTCCATACAGTATAATGAGCCCCTCATAATCCTCCATACAGTATAATGGGCCTCTCATAATCCTCCATACAGTATAATGGGCCTCATATAGTCACCCATACAGTATAATGGGCGCCACATGGTCCTCCACACAGTATAATGGGCCTCACATAATCATCCATTCAGTATAATGGGCCCCACATAGTCCTCCATACAGAATAATGGGCCCCACATCTTCCTCCATACAGAATAATAGGCCCCACATAGTACTCCATACTGAATAATGGGCCCCACATACTGCTCCATACAGTATAATGTGCCCCACATAGTCCTCCATACAGAATAATGGGCCAACTCATTGTCCTCCATACAGAATAATGGCCCTCACATATTCCTCCATACAGAATAATGGGCCCTAGATAGTCCTCCATACAGAATAATGGGCCCCACATATTCCTCCATACAGAATAATGGCCCCACATCGTCCTCCATACAGAAAAATGGCCGCACATAGTTATCCATACAATATAATGTGCCACCACATAGTCCTCCATACAGTATAATGGGCCCAGCATAGTCTTAGATACAGAATAATAGGCCCCACATAGTCCTCCATACATTATAATGGGCCCCACATAGTCCTCCATATAGAATAATGGGCCCCACATAGTCCTCCATACAGTATAATGGGCCTCACATAGTCATCCATACAGAATAATGGGCCCCACATAGTCCTTCATACATTATAATGGGCCCCACATAGTCCTCCATATAGAATAATGGGCCACACATCTTCCTCCATACAGAATAATAGGCCCCACATAGTCCTCCATACTGAATAATGGGCCCACATAGTGCACCATAGAGTAAAATGTGCCCCACATAGTCCTCCATACAGAATAATGGGCCAACTCATTGTAATCCATAAAGAATAATGGGCCCCACATATTCCTCCATACAGAATAATGGGCCCTAGATAGTCCTACAAACAGAATAATGGGCCCCACATAGTCCTCCATAAAGAATAATGGGCCCAACATAGTCCTCCATACCGAATAATAGGCCCCACATAGTCGCCTATACTGAATAATGGGCCCACATAGTGCTCCATACAGTATAATGTGCCACCTCATAGTCCTCCATACAGTATAATGGGCCCCACATAGTCCTCCATACAGAATAATAGGCCCCACATAGTCCTCCATACTGAATAATTGTCCCACATAGTGCTTAATACAGTATAATGGGCCCCTCATAATACTCCATACAGTATAATGGGCCCCTCATAATCCTCCTTACAGTATAATGGGCCTCACATAGTCACCCATACAGTATAATGGGCCCCACATAGTCCTCCACACAGTATAATGGGCCTCACATAGTCATCCATACAGTATACTGGGCCCCATATCTTCCTCCATGCAGAATAATAGGCCCCACATAGTCCTCCATTCTGAATAATGGGCCCACATAAGGCTCCATACATTATAATGTGCCCCAGATAGTCCTCCATACAGAATAATGGGCCATCTTATTGTCCTTCATACAGAATAATGGGCCCCACATATTCCTCTATACAGAATAATGGGCCCTAGATAGTCCTCCATACAGAATAATGTGCCCCACATAGTCCTCCATACATAATATTGGCCCCACATAGTCCTTCATATAGTATAATGGCCTCACATAGTCCTCCATACAGTATAATGGCCCCACATAGTCCTCCATACAGTATAATGGCCTCACATAGTCCTCCTTACAGGATAATAGGCCCCACATAGTCCTCCAGACAGTATAATGGCCCCACATAGTCCTCCAGACAGTATAGTGGCCCCATATAGTCCCCAGCGTCGCAGGTCAAACACAATCACCCTGAGAGCCAGACTTGGCCCGTGGGCCAGAATGTGACACGTGTGCTCTACATAGCGCACCTGTAGGACTGGTATCTACTACTTTATGCTCACCGTATGGTGGGAATATTGGTTTTTGTACAGCAGTTTTGTCAATGATCAGTATATAGTCAGTACTGTAGTGCTGGTGATATGCGGTTATGGCCTGTTGATACATTGTGTAGTATTAATGGTAGTATCTCTATAAATTAAAATTAAAAATTCTAAAAAAATATCTGATTCATGACGGATAATTGGCACAAGTCCATTAACCTTCATTCAGATGCACGTGGTTGATCACTGAGGCGTCACATCACTTTTTTATATACGATATGTATATCTCTTTTTTTATTTTTTTTTTCTTTAGTGCAGACACTGAGGCGTCACATCACTTTTTTATATACGATATGTATATCTCTTTTTTTATTTTTTTTTTTATTTTTTTTTTCTTTAGTGCAGACACTGAGGCGTCACATCACTTTTTTATATACGATATGTATATCTTTTTTTTTTTTTTTTTTCTTTAGTGCAGACTACCCCTCACCTCCAATATACTCCTGCGACCTATACTGTATTTATAGTCCGTAAAATGAGAAACTTTGACTTTAGGGAGAGAAACTTTTTTTTCTGCTAATATAATGAGCCGCCCCTGCTGAACACCCTCCTGCTATAGAAAGCTTAACTACGGCGAAAATTTAGGAGATTTACCCTGAATACACGTTGCCTCTGTCCCTTTTCCCAGAAGCTCATTTGCATATGTCACTGATGGAGCTCAGTGATTGGCTGACACAGTAGCTCAGTAGTTAGTGCAGCCCTGCCCACACAGAGCTTCATTGTAGTCTTCATCCTGCCGCCATAGGCCCGGGCTGCAGACAAACAGCTTATAGTGCGACAGTTATTGTAAAACTTGTTATTCATGATGGATGTGCTCTGCTCTAGGAAACGCCCCAGACATCATCCAGCAGGGGGCAGTGTTAATGCCTTCATCAGGCTCTCTTTCCCAACAGTAAGCAGTGATGGATATCTGCTCTGTCCTAATAGAAAGGGGTTGTCTAATAACTGATGCAGATGGGAGCAGAGCGACCCCATTGATTTCTGCATGATGTGATTTTTTTCTGAGAGCGGTGTACGGACACAAGGACTTACCATTGAGCCCCCACACAGCTTATGCAGGCGCTGCGCACTTCAGAGTGGTCTTTTGACCAATAGGTGCTGGGATCAGGACTTTATATCCCATTGATTGGCAGCATAAACAGCACCTATAATATATACAAATGATTGATACATTTTTTAAGTATTTTTATTTTTTTAAGTGGGAAGGATAGATATCTTTATAGTCTCTAGCAACAGCTATGGCTTCAACACCAAGACCGAAGAAAAATGTTTTTTTTTCCTAATCTATAGGGGATTTGAAGATCCAATCTCCTGATCACTTAGATCAGGGCTTTTCAGTCTTCTTATCATTGGGGATCACTTTTTCTTATGGGGACTTTTATGTTCTGTCCCTAACCCTGCCCCCTTTTGGGCTCATCAGAAATTCTCACTTCTAGGTGGGGTTAAAATAAAACCCACTACACTTTTTGTCCAATGGGTGTCAGCACATGCTCCTTGGGGTGGGGTCTGCATCTCTGCTTTGTTCTTACATGAATGAAATAAACCATTTTCTGGTCTCCATGGGAATCAAACCCACAACCGCTATCATTGCCGGTAACAACTAAAGCTATGAGCAACAGCCTCTGCTGATATCACTGGGAGGATTTTCGATATTTGCACACTCTGAACCCACAGGCAAATGATACTGATACATAGAGATACATCTATACATAGCAGTGTATTTTTTTGTCCCTGTATTATAGAGGGAAATTAAAAGATTTTTTTCCTATAACATTACTAAAAAATAATGAAAAACAATTACAATAATGGCATTTTCATTGAGCTTTTTAAGATAATAAACATCACAAATCAGCAAATACCATGGACATATGTGTTCCTGTACCTATAACGACCCGCACAACACAGCGATCAGACGATTTATGGCAGGGATGGCAAACTCAAATACACAGATGGCCAAAATTAAAAACTTAGACAAAGTCGCAGGCTAATGTTCATATTTAAAAAAATGTCTAGAATTGCAGACGTTTTTCCCTATCAAATATGATGATGAAACTTTTGTTAAAGGGGTTGTGCCACGAACAAAGTACATTTAATTAATAGATCTTAGAATAAAATAAAAGACAATCACAAAAAGGGCATACTGGAATAATATAATGTTATGTAAGAGCAGTAAAAAGCAAATGGCCCAATGGCCTAATTTAAATATGTAATAACAAAAGATAAAAAACTTTGACTTAATAAATAATACAGATAATAAAGTATGAAGCAAAAAAAGTGCCTCCCAAACACAGTATGATACCATCACAGTGATTTCCTCCATGGTAACCCTCCACACACACGGTATGATGACCCTACTGTGACCCCAACACAATGTGATGCCGCAACTGTGATCCCCACAAAGCTCTCCATACAGTATAATGGGCCCCATAGAGTCCTCCATACAGAATAATGGGCCTCACATAGCCCTCCATACAGAATAATAGGTCCCACATAGTCCTCAATACTGAATAATGGGCCCACATAGTGCTTCATACAGTTTAATGTGTCACCTCATAGTCCTCCATACAGTATAATGGGCCCCACATAGTCCTCCATACAGAATAATAGGCCCCACATAGTCCTCCATACAGAATAATGGCCCCACATAGTAATCCATACAGTATAATGAGCCCCTCATAATCCTCCATACTTTATAATGGGCCCCTCATAATCCTCCATACAGTATAAGGGGTCTCACATAGTCACCCATACAGTATAATGGGCCCCACATAGTACTCCACACAGCATAATGGGCCTCACATAGTCATCCATACAGTATAATGGGCTCCACATACTCCTCCATACAGAATAATAGGCCCCACATAGTCCTCCATATTCAATAATGGGCCCACATAGTCCTCCATACAGTATAATGTGCCCCACATAGTCCTCCATACAGAAAAATAGGCCAACTAATTGTCCTCCATACAGAATAATGGCCCCCACATATTCCTCCATACAAAATAATGGGCCCTAGATAGTCCTCCTTACAGAATAATGGCCCCCACATATTCCTCCATACAAAATAATGGGCCCTAGATAGTTCTCCATACAGAATAATGGCCCCACATAGTCCTCCATACAGAATAATGGGTCCCACATACTCCTCCATACAGAATAATGTGTCCGACATAGTCCTCCATACAGAATAATGTCCCCACATCGTATTTCATACAGAATAATGGCCCCACATAGTTATCCGTACAATGTAATGTGCCAACTCATAGTCCTCCATACAGTACAATGGGCCTCATAGTCATCCATACAGAATAATGGGCCCCACATAGTCCTCCATACAGAATAATGGGCACCACATAGTCCTCCATACGGAATAATGGGCCCACGTAGTGTTCCATACAGTATAATGTGCCACTTCATAGTCCTCCATACAGTAAAATTGGCCCCACATAGTCCTAGATACAGAATAATAGGCTCCATATAGTCCTCCATACTGAATAATGGGCCCACATAGTGCTCCATACAGTATAATGGGCCCCTCATAATCCTCCATACAATATAATGTGCCACCTCATAGTCCTCCATACAGTACAATGGGCCTCACATAGTCATCCATACAGAATAATGGGCCCCACATAGTCCTCCATACAGTATAATGGGCCTCACATAGTCCTCCGTACAGAATAATGGGCACCACGCAGTCCACCATACAGAATAATGGGACAACTTATTGTCCTTCATACGGTATAATGGGCCCCACATAGTCATCCACCCAGAATAATGGGCCCCTCATAGTCCTCCATACAGAATAATGGCCCCAAATAGTCCTCGATTCAATATAATGGGCCCCACATAGTCCTCCATACAGAATAATGGCCCCACATAGTCCTCCATACAATATAATGTGCCACCTCATAGTCCTCCATACAGTATAATGGGCCTCACATAGTCCTCCATGTAGAATAATGGGCCCCACATAGTCCTCCATACAGAATAATGGGCCCCACATAGTCCTCCATACAGAATAATGGGTCCCACATCTTCCTCGATACAGTATAATGTGCCACCTCATAGTCCTCCATACAGTATAATGGGCCTCACATAGTCCTCCATGTAGAATAATGGGCCCCACATAGTCCTCCATACAGAATAATGGGTCCCACATAGTCCTCCATACAGTATAATGTGCCCCACATAGTCCTCCATACAGAATAATAGGCCCCACATAGTCCTCCATACAGAATAATAGGCCCCACATAGTCCTCCATACTGAATAATGGTCCCACATAGTGCTCCATACAGTATAATGAGCCCCTCATAATCCTCCATACAGTATAATGGGCCCCTCATAATCCTCCATACAGTATAATGGGCCTCACATAGTCACCCATACAGTATAATGGGCCACACATAGTCCTCCACACAGTATAATGGGCCTCACATAGTCATCCATACAGTATAATGGGCCCACATAGTCCTCCATACAGAATAATGGGCCCCACATCTTCTTCCATACAGAATAATGGGCCCCACATAGTCCTCCGTACAGAATAATGAGCACCACATAGTCCACCATACAGAATAATGGGCCAACTTTTTGTCCTTCTTACAGTATAATGGGCCCCACATAGTCATCCACCCAGAATAATGGGCCCCTCATAGTCCTCCATACAGAATTATGGCCCCAAATAGTCCTCGATACAATATAATGGGCCCCACATAGTCCTCCATACAGAATAATGGCCCCACATAGTCCTCCATACAATATAATGTGCCACCTCATAGTCCTCCATACAGTATAATGGGCCTCACATAGTCCTCCATGTAGAATAATGGGCCCCACATAGTCCTCCATACAGAATAATGGGCCCCACATAGTCCTCCATACAGAATAATGGGTCCCACATCTTCCTCGATACAGTATAATGTGCCACCTCATAGTCCTCCATACAGTATAATGGGCCTCACATAGTCCTCCATGTAGAATAATGGGCCCCACATAGTCCTCCATACAGAATAATGGGCCCCACATAGTCCTCCATACAGAATAATGGGTCCCACATCTTCCTCGATACAGTATAATGTGCCCCACATAGTCCTCCATACAGAATAATAGGCCCCACATAGTCCTCCATACTGAATAATGGTCCCACATAGTGCTCCATACAGTATAATGAGCCCCTCATAATCCTCCATACAGTATAATGGGCCCCTCATAATCCTCCATACAGTATAATGGGCCTCACATAGTCACCCATACAGTATAATGGGCCACACATAGTCCTCCACACAGTATAATGGGCCTCACATAGTCATCCATACAGTATAATGGGCCCACATAGTCCTCCATACAGAATAATGGGCCCCACATCTTCTTCCATACAGAATAATGGGCCCCACATAGTCCTCCGTTCAGAATAATGAGCACCACATAGTCCACCATACAGAATAATGGGCCAACTTTTTGTCCTTCTTACAGTATAATGGGCCCCACATAGTCATCCACCCAGAATAATGGGCCCCTCATAGTCCTCCATACGGAATAATGGCCCCAAATAGTCCTCGATACAATATAATGGGCCCCACATAGTCCTCCATACAGAATAATGGCCCCACATAGTCCTCCATACAATATAATATACCACCTCATAGTCCTCCATACAGTATAATGGGCCTCACACAGTCATTCATACAGAATCATGGGCCCCACATAGTCCTCCATACAGTATAATTGTCCCCACATAGTCCTCCATACAGAATAATGGGCCAACTCATTGTCCTTCTTACAATAAAATAGGCCCCACATAGTCCTCAATATTGAATAATGTGCCACCTCATAGTCCTCCATACAGAATAATTGGCCCCACATATTTTTCCATACAGAATAATGGGCCCCACATAATCCTCCATACAGAATAATGGGTCCCACATAGTCCTCCATACAGAAAAATGGCCCCACATAGTCCTCCATACAATATAACCACATTGGCCGTAACAGGTCATGCCTAGTTATAGTTGTTCATTAAAGTCAGATGCTTCCTAATGAGTCACGATCACCCATGGGTCAACAGGTCAATAGCAACAATGCCATAGTGTTAAATGATTGCACACAGTCCTTATAAAACAGCATGGAGCCGGCCCCCCGAATTATCACCGAGGTATTATACACTTTACAAGTCACAAAATATAAGTCCAGCCGTAAGTGGCACAGTATAATGTGTTGGCAAGTAAAGTGACAGGCAAAGTAAGATCAAAGCTGGTGGAGATTATCGTGCAAAACATTATTGGAATTTAGAAGTTAAATTAAAGGGATTCTATCAATTCTGACATCCAAATCAAAGTAATCACAGGTCCTTGTTGGGGTTCTTGCACTTAGGCCATTAATGACATCAGTGTGCAATCAGTGTGTGATCAGTGTGTCATCAGTGTGTGATCAGTGTGCCATAGTGTGATCAGTGTGCCATCAGTGTGCCATTAATGTCATTGGTGTGTGATCAGTGTGCCATCAGTGTGTGATCAGTGTGCCATTAATGTCATTAGTGTGCCATCAGTGTGCGATCAGTGTGTCACCAGTGTCATTAGTGTGTCATAGTGTATGATCAGTGTGCCATCAGTGTGTGATCAGTGTGCCATTAATGTCATCAGTGTGTGATCAGTGTGCGACCAGTGTGTGATCAGTGTGTGATCAGTGTGCCATTAATGTCATCAGTGTGTGGTCAGTGTGTGATCAGTGTGCCATCAGTGTGTCATCAGTATCATTAGTGTGTAATCAGTGTGCCATTAATGTCATCAGTGTGTCATCACTGTGCGATCAGTGTGCCATTACTGTCATCAGTGTGCCATCAGTGTGCGATCAGTGTGCCATTACTGTCATCAGTGTGTCATCAGTGTGTTATCAGTGTGCCATTACTGTCATCAGTGTGTCATCAGTGTGTTATCAGTTTGCCATTACTGTCATCAGTGTGCCATAGTGTATGATCAGTGTGCCATCAGTGTGTCATCAGTGTGTGATCAGTGTGCCATTAATGTCATCAGTGTGTCATAGTGTGTGATCAGTGTGTCATCAGTATCATTAGAGTGTGATCAGTGTGCCATTAATGTCATCAGTGTGCCATAGTGTGTGATCAGTGTGTCATTAGTATCATTAGTGTGTAATCAGTGTGCCATTAATGTTATCAGTGTGTTTTCAGTGTGCCATTACTGTCATCAGTGTGCCATAGTGTGTGATCAGTGTGCCATCAGTGTGCCATTAATGTCATCAGTGTGCCATAGTGTGTGATCAGTGTGCCATTAATGTCATCAGTGTGTCATAGTGCGTGATCAGTGTGCCATCAGTGTGTGATCAGTGTGTCATCAGTATCATTAGTGTGTGATCACATGACCAGCGGTGGTGCATGCATGATGATTCCATATGGATTGCACTGAGTGACAGTTGGAAGTGACAGTTGGAATTGCCCAGCGACAGTGGAGGAGATGTCGTCTGACCCAAAGCAGAGCAATAATATGGATGCAAAAGAGGAGGCGATTGTGGTGAGGACAGAAGGAGTGAAGACTGGAAAACCTTCCCATGACACATCTGATGATGAGAGGAAGTCTTCAGTCAACAGGACAAAACAACCAGTCCACAAGAAAGAAGAAGTAGAGGAGAACGTGGTGAGGAGAGAAGGAGCGAAGAGACTAAGACCTTCCCATGACACATCTGATGATGAGAGGAAGTCTTCAGTCAAACAACCAGTCCAGAAGAAAGAGGAAGCAGAAGAAAAGGAGAAGGTAGAAAGTCAGATGATGGGAGCCAAGAAGAGAGGAGCCATCTTCATCTCATCGGGGGACAAAAAGGAGAAGAAAAGAAGAAGGATTACATCAGGACAGAAACCCATGGATCTAAAGCAGAAGGCTGAAGAAGCTGAAGGAAGCAGCGGTGTTCGGCCAACCGGCTCCAAAAGCACAGTCTCTGATACTGATACCATCAAGAGGAGATTATTATTCCATCATGTGCTTGGCCAGGGAAGTTTTGGGACGGTCCTGCTGGCGGAAGATTCATCTACCCGCAAACATTTTGCTGTTAAGATCATCGGCAAAAGAGCCCTGCTTGCTGAAGGTGATGAGCGTGTGATGGTGGAGCGACGGGTTTTACAGCTGGCATCTGGGAGCCCCTTCCTTGTCCACGCAGACTTTGCATTCCAGACCAAGGTACAGTATTGATTGCTCGATATTAGGAAATGTCACACGTACCACACACTGCTCTGCCTCATGGACCCCACTGATATCATCTTCTTACATCTCAATGTAGCGTGTCCCAAGGTAACCACAGAATATAAGATTAATGTGACACTTATACACATGGGATATTGTGGCCCCTACTGTTATTAATATAATTCATTGTGGGGCGCGGTACATTGGGAATCATTTATTAACAGCTTTTACTTTTCCAGGTCAGTTAAAACAACCTTAGCTGAGCTCTAATTGGTTAGTATGGGCAACTAGTTTTCTAGTAGGCAGATTTATTAATGAGGCCCAATGTACCCCGCTCTATAAATGATTGAAAATATCAGATGTTATCACAGAGGTCAATGACCTGTAAAAATTTACTTCCCCCGGATTTCATGATTCTAATTGGGTGACTGGTAATATTTGTATCATTTACAGTATTAGCTGTGCACTCTATCGTTTGTAGGCATCAATGCCATGTAGTAGTCTATGGACATTTATATCCACTCTGTGATCGGGGCTGTTACAAAAGAGGCTCGATATTCTTTGTAATATTCAACCTGCTGCTGCAGAACCTCTTCCTGCCGTCATCACCTTCTTGATATGACTTATACATTGCTCTGAAGGAAATTTTTTGTATAAAGTAAAATGTGTTTATATGTTTTTTTTGGACTCTATGCCATTTCTTTGACACTATAATTTTGCATATTATTATCTTGTATAGACATGGGATTTCAGAATAGATTAAATGTATTTGTTATTTTTTGTTATTTCCTGGATGACATTGTATTTTGTGTATACCATGTGGGGGACGGGACCCTGTGTACACTATATGTCAGGGCTATTGACTTTTGTGCACTTTATATACAATTTGAAAATGTGTTATTTTTGTATACAAGTATTATCTGTATCTTAATAAAGTTTTTTTAATTAATGGTGGGACAATGTTATGTACTTGGGGTCACTTTTTTTTGTATGAATATACTGTAATAAAGTACCAAATCCATTGTCTTTGAGTGAAACTTCTTCTAACTTAACCAACTAATGGAAAAAATGGTATTATATTGAGCAGGGGCGGGCTGGGCCAGGGGGCAGAGGGGCACATGCTCACTGGGCCGGCCACCAAGCAGCTGTTGAGGGCCGCCCAGCCATCTGCTGCTTTAGAGAACGCAGGGCGGCCCTGTATATGTAAATGTGTACATGTGCCGGCCGGGCATCTGCAGCGCAGCACAGCAGACACTGCTCACATTCTTCTGCCTGCCGGAGAGAAGCTTCAGCCGCTGAGCAGTACCGGAGAGCAGACATCTTTGATTCTTATAAGTCTGAGCTCCGGATAGTGGTCAGGACAGGAGATTTATACTTTTTGTAGAGTGTGGAAGTGGCAGGACGCTGCTCACCTCCTGACAAGTCCAGGGCCAGATCCTGAATGTTATCTATGGTCGCTCTGCTGATGATCAGAAAGATTTATTGTAGCAGATGGACCCTTCATGCAGGTTGGGGTCGTGCTGTCAGTGTGAGATCATCGGCTCTCGATCTGTATGAATGTTCAAATCACATCGGACCGAGATAGAGACACTGCAGACCTGACTATAAAGACCCCTGCCCCAGACTGATCCTGCACCGACTACAGGACAACACAGATTATATCTATACTGCCATCTCTACAATGTGATGTCTTGTAGTCGGTGCAGGATCAGTCCAGGGCATATATGATCTAATGTCAGTGCACAATATAGAAATATGAATATCAAAAGACTGACCGTCACTTCCAAACAGAAAACAGGTGTGTACAGGCATACCTCCCAACTTTGGAAGAAGAGAAAGAAGTACAGATCGGCAAATTTGGCCATGCCCCTGGCCACACCCATTTACCATTTCTTATTCCCAGGGCTGGCTCCAGGTTTTCGCAGGTCCCGGGCCAAAGAGTCTCAGTGGGCTCCTTTAACACATACCATGATACGTGACACACAGATATGGCAGAGAAATCCCTGTGCAAGCCCCCAAATGACCCTTTTCCTGTGCAAGCCCCCAACATTACATCCTACCCTGTGCAAGTCTCTCAACATGACCCCCTTCCCTTTGAAAGCCCCCAACATGACCTCCTACCCTGTGCAAGCCCCCAAATGCTGAGACTTGTAATCCTTATTCCTCACTAAGACTATGTTAATACTAATGATGACAAAAAGTACAAAAAAGTAATAGTACTTGTAGTGCCATACCCTTTCCTACTTCAATTTGCCTGATGACAGAGCTGCTGGGACTTGTAGTGCCCGATCCTACCCAGTAAATAACAGCACATTATAGCCCCTCTCTATATACTAACCCCTTCCTACTGTACTTGCATGATGACAGAGCTGCCTGCATGCTGGGACTTGTAGCTTCGCTCTCCACCCCGTACACAATGCTAATCTTCACCACACCCCTATGTAATAACAATATTACACTTCTGTCTCCCACATCTCCCTGTCAAGTACGAAACTGTATTTCCCGGCAGCCACATAAAACCACATCTAGGGAAACAGGAAGTTCAAGGATGCAGTGTATGCTAGGAAACGTAGTCCTAGTCCAATCTATATACACCCACTATGCACTTAGCATGCGGTTAGAGTCAGCCATCTTCTCAGTGCACAGTGACAATGCGCTCTCTCACCAGCTCTGGTCAGAAGTAATGAGACGGTAACAGAGTGCACTGTCATTACACATTGTAAATAAAAAAGTAGACCAGTGTCGCCCCCACAAGTGATGTCAGATAAGAGATTCAGCAGCCAGGTATCAATTAACTGAATGCTGGACCAGAGTCCCACATATCGATCCGCTCACCTCTGGTTATGTCCTTTCTTTGTAGTAGACCTAGATACATTTAAAAATGTGGTGCAAATTTTGTTTAAGGTCATGTGCAAATGTTGCATGTTTGATGCATTTTTTTCAGCACAAATTTGGCACTGAAAATATGCAACGTTTTTCTGTCCCAGCAAAGTGAATGCAGACATCGCTTATTTTTTTCCTAGCAGATTTGCATCAGATTCAAATCTGAAGCATGTCAATTCTTGCAGCTTTTTTCACCCATGCTAATGAGTGGGGAAAAATACACAACAAAAATGCAAGTAAAAAACGAGGCAAAAACAGGTGTATTTTATGAAGAATTTTCCCTGCCAAGACATCAGGATTTGCAACAGAATTTTCTGCTGCAAATCCTGAATGTTTGCACAGAACTTAAGGTTATATGCACACGTTAAGTATTTGCTGCAGATGTTTCTGCACCAAAAATGTGTCCATTGGCAGGAAAACCGCTGCATAAAATCCACACGTTTTTGCTGAAGTTTTTTATGCGTTTTTCTCCACTCATTGGAATGGGGGAAAACACTGAAAGAATGGACATGCAGCAGATATGAAACTACTTCAAATCTGCAATTAAGAAATAAGCAACGTGTGCATGAGATTTCAGATATCTCAATCACTTTGCTGCGTTTTTTGCAGCAAAAAAGTGGGGAAACCGCAGCACAAAGGCAACGTGTGCACATACCTTAAGGTGGTTGTTCTTGTTAAAATCTAAGCATTAGCTAAACGAGTGCACATTAGAAAAACCACAGAAGGAATTGAGAGGCAGCGCTCTGCAGAGCCATACACTGTACTAGTCAGTGTTACCTAGCCTTATGTATGACTAGCTTTAGGCAGCGCACACGTTTTTAGAGGTGCAGTAAAGCAAGGTACGCTGTGCTGTTCTACACCCCTGAGAAAAACGTATGCCAGGAGTAATGGTGGTCACACAAGTATAGGGGTACTACAGAGTTACCTAGAAATGTCGCTTTTTTTTGTTTGTGTTTTTTTTGCAAATCTACACACTCAAGCAAGTCACAATTGAACTCAACAACATGAAACGGGTAAAAGTATATTATATATGACTAACTTATTATGCTGTATATACCAGTATATATCAGTATTGCACATACAGTATACAGAATATATGTCTGGTATATATTATAGTATGACAACAGACATCAGATATTACACTATCACATATTATCTATATGTAATATCTAATGTCTGTGCACTTAGTATGTTGCATACAGTATACAGAGGAATATGTGACTGGTGTGTGATATACAATGTGAACAGACATCATATGTCTGTACGCAAAGTATAAGGCCTCATTCACACGTCAGTGTGTCCGGTACATGTGGTGATAGTTTTCACACGAACTGGAGACACTTACACATGTAGACCCATTAAATGAATGTGCCTGTGCACATGTCAGTGTGTTTCCACGGACCATGTGTCCGTAGGCAAAACATGCTGAAATGTCAATTTTTTGCACACCGTATGGGTCGGAAGATGTCCAACACACGCGCACACATCTGTGTGTCATAAGTATGACACGTACCAGCGCCTGGGAATCAGCGTACAGTTAGCGCTGTTACGAAGCGCCGGATGCTGGAGGCATCTCTCATCATTGTCCCCTGCTTGCGCTGAGATCAGCCAGCAGGGGACAATGTTAAGAGTAGTATTCTGCTCCTTCTGTCTCCAACAAGTGTAAAAATAAGAATAAAATAAAAAACACATTATACTCACCTGTCCGAAGTTGAAATAATCCAGTCTTCCACGATGTAATCCATCTAACCGACATTTGTTCATCAGCGTGATCAATGGCTTAAGGCGATCACACATGCTGAGGAACAGAGGAGAATGACTCGCTGCAGCGAGCGGGCCCCTGAACTGCGCTGAGTTCACTGACCAGTGTCCTGTCACTCACTAAGCTCAGAGCAGTTCAGGGGCCCGCTCGCTGCAGAGAGTCATTCTCCTCTGTTCCTCCGCGCGTGCGGTCGCCTCAAGCTACCGATCACACTGATGAAGAAATGTCGGTCAGATGGATTACAGCGTGGGACACTGGATTATTTCAACTTCGGACAGGTGAGTAGTGAGTATAATGTGTTTTTAGAGCTCGTACCTCTTCCATACAAATTATAAAATATAACTTTTAATATCTGTATTAAAATTTTGACAGCCATAAAATAACAAACCACAACATCAGTGCACAATAAGAGGAGGGGAGGGTGCCTCACCCTATTTAGGCCCTATTTCACCCTACCTTGCCGCGGAGGTTGGCACCCTATTTTCCTGTGCAATGGCGCCCACGCTCAACGATGACTCTCCCTGGGATCCCTATAACACCCTATATTGACGGCCAGTGGGGTACAGGGATTCTTAGTGGAGAACACACAGTTTCTTGTGACAAATAGAAACAATGCAAAAAATACTCAAAAAGTTTTTATGTATCTGTAGCCCTGATCAGTACAATTCGACCACAGATACAGAAGGGTGCATGAATATAATCAAAGCGCATAACATGGATCAATTTTTAAAATCTTGTTTGCTCGAAATCATGCCACATAGAAAGGGGAAACGCGTTGAGTTGTACAGGCATTGAGTCATATATGCACGATATATTTTCATTCATGACATGTAATCTTAGTTGTGCAGGCATTAAGTCATATATGTATAGATTTGGTAATATATTTTGATTCATGACAGTTAAACAGTGGCCATGAGCTACATATGAATTGCCTTGAGCTATTTGGGCATTTAATTGTGGTTACATCTACTAAGCAATATTTATTTGTATTAAATGGATCCCTGGTCCAAGACAATTTATTAACTGAGATCATGAGCTATATATAAACTGATCGGGCATTGAGTATTATCTTGAAACTAGATGGTGGCCCGATTCTAATGCATCGGGTATTTTAGAACATGTATGCGGCCGACCGGGCGCGACTAATCAGCGAAGCAGTGTTTAAATGGGTTGTGCACTACTTTAAATTAATCCCCCAATGCATCCTCCAGGGGCCCCTAATGAATTTTGTGCTAGTGAGGACCGGGGAGCGGCGCTGCCTGTGTGGGTACTTCCGCAGCGAGCAGCTGACCTCCGGCTACATCCGGTACTTCCGGCTACATCGCCGCTGACCTCCATGCGGCTACCGTAGGGAGATCATCGGCTAGGACCGCTGATCTCCCGACGGCAAGTGTGAAGGGAGGACCGGGGAGCGGCGCCGCCTTGGCCACCGGTCGGGGTACTTCTGCTGCGAGCAGCCAGGAGATGACCGGCTACCGCCGGTCATCTCCCGGCTGCATCGCCGCTGACCTCCATGCGGCAGATGAGCCGCTAACAGCCGCCATCTTGTTCTGAAATCCCGAGTCGCTGATTGGCCGTGGCCGGACCAATTAGCGACGCGGGATTTCCTGGACAGACAGACAGACAGACGGGATAAGCCGATTATATAGTAGATGGATCCTCTGTCCATGTCATGGAAATTAAGTAGTGCACTTTAAGATTTATCCTTCTATGTGGCATGATTTCGAGCAAGCAAAAAAGATTTTAAAAATTGATCCATGTTATGCGCTTTGATTATATTCATGCACCCTTCTGTATCTGTGGTCAAATTGTACTGATCAGGGCTACAGATATATAAAAACTTTTTGAGTATTTTTTGCATTGTTTCTATTTGTCACAAGAAACTGTGTGTTCTCCACTAAGAATCCCTGTACCCCACTGGCTGTCAATATAGGGTGTTATAGGGATCCCAGGGAGAGTCATCGTTGAGCGGGGGCGCCATTGCACAGGAAAATAGGGTGCCAACCTCCGCGGCAAGGTAGGGTGAGATAGGGCCTAAATAGGGTGAGGCACTCTCCCCTCCTCTTATTGTGCACTGATGTTGTGGTTTGTTATTTTCTGGCTGTCAATATTTTAAAACAGATATTAAAAGTTATATTTTAGAATTTGTCTTGAAGAGGTACGAGCTCTGTGAATTGTTAGTTTGGTTGGTACCGTAACTACACTGCTCAAAAATATAAAGGGAACACTCAAATAACACATCCTAGATCTGAATGAATGAAACATTCTCATTGAATAATTTGTTCTGTACAAAGTTGAATGTGCTGACAACAAAATCACACAAAAATCATCAATGGAAATCAAATTTATTAACAAATGGAGGCCTGGATTTGGAGTCACCCCCAAAATTAAAGTGGAAAAACACACTACAGGCTGATCCAACTTTGATGTAATGTCCTTAAAACAAGTCAAAATGAGGCTCAGTATTGTGTGTGGCCTCCACGTGCCTGTATGACCCCCCTACAACGCCTGGGCATGCTCCTGATGAGCTTGCGGATGGTCTTCTGCTGGATCACCTCCCAGACCTGGACTAAAGCATCCGCCAACTTCTGGACAGTCTGTGGTGCAATGTGACGTTGGTGAATGAAGCGAGACATGATGTCCCAGATGTGCTCAATCGTATTCAGGTCTCGGGAAAGGGCGGGCCAGTCCATAGCTTCAATGACTTCATCGTGCAGGAACTGCTGACATACTCCAGCCACATGAGGTCTGGCATTGTCTTGCATTTGGAGGAACCCAGGGCCAACTGCACCAACATATGGTCTCACAAGGGGTCTGAGGATCTCATCTCGGTACCTAATGGCAGTCAGGCTACCTCTGGCGAGCACATGGAAGGCTGTGCGGCCCTCCAAAGAAATGCCACCTCACACCATTACTGACCCACTACCAAACCAGTCATGCTGAAGGATGTTGCAGGCAGCAGATCGCTCTCCACGGCGTCTCCAGACTCTGTCACGTCTGTCACATGTGCTCAGTGTGAACCTGCTTTCATCTGTGAAGAGCACAGGACTCCAGTGGTGACTTTGCCAATCCAGGTGTTCTGTGGCATTTCTTTGGAGGGCCGTACAGCCCTCCATGTGCTCGCCAGAGGTAGCCTGACTGCCATTAGGTACCGAGATGAGATCCTCAGACCCCTTGTGAGACCATATGCTGGTGCAGTTGGCCCTGGGTTCCTCCAAATGCAAGACAATGCCAGACCTCATGTGGCTGGAGTGTGTCAGCAGTTCCTGCACGATGAAGTCATAGAAGCTATGGACTGGCCCGTCCGTTCCTGAGACCTGAATACGATTGAGCACATCTGGGACATCATGTCTCGCTCCATCCAACAACATCACGTTGCACCACACACTGTCCAGGAGTAGGCGGATGCTTTAGTCCAGGTCTGGGAGGAGATCCCACAGGAGACCATCCGCA
This sequence comes from Phyllobates terribilis, assembly GCF_046119375.1. NCBI lineage: Eukaryota > Metazoa > Chordata > Amphibia > Anura > Dendrobatidae > Phyllobates > Phyllobates terribilis. The sequence continues at coordinate 7,702,751 of NW_027362787.1, read as the reverse complement.
GCCTCATCAGGAGCATGCCCAGGCGTTGTAGGGTGGTCATACAGGTAAGTAGAGGTCACACACAATACTGACCCTCATTTTGACTTGTTTAAAGGACATTACATCAAAATTGGATCAGCCTGTAGTGTTTTTTTCCACTTTAATTTTGGGGGTGACTCCAAATCCAGGCCTCCATTGGTTAATACATTTGATTTCCATTGATGATTTTTGTGTGATTTTGTTGTCAGCACATTCAACTTTGTACAGAAAAAAAGTATTCAATGAGAATATTTCAATCATTCCGATCTAGGATGTGTTATTTGAGTGTTCGCTTTATTTTTTTTGAGCAGTGTATATAGATCGTTTACTGTGATTCTTATAATGTGTTTTTAATTTTATTCTTATTTTTACACTTGTTGTAGACAGCGGGGGCAGAATACAACTCTCAACATTGTCCCTTGCTCGCGCTGATCTCAGCGCCAGCAGGGGACAATGATGAGAGCTGCCTCCATCACCCAGCGCTTGGGAACAGCGCTAACTATACCGCTGATTCCCAGGCGCCGGTACGTGTGATCCTGCTGTGGCATATGGGCGGCACATGGTTGCCACACGTATGCCACACAGGGAGACACGGACATCTCCGGTACTGGTTTTTCCAGTACTGGAAATATCAGGACGTGTGAAAGAGGGCTAGCACATACAGAATAATATATTACTTGCATATAGTACTGTTATACAAACATCAGATGTTATACAGGATACACATTGTTGTATGTATATTCATATATCTGACAGTGTGTGTACTGTATAACATCTCATGTCTGTACACAAAGTGTAAGGGTATGTGCACACGTTTAAGCACCACTCCAGCATTTGTTTGTTCTCAGCACTGGAGTGGCGCTTTAAGTGTAAGCCCCCTGCCCCTGGTCATATACTCATCCTCCAGCATCTTCCCCGGTTTTCAACACCGATCCGGTCCAGCGGCACCATCATGTGAGTGCAGCTTCTGAGTGTCCGGAAGTCAGAAGTTACGTCACAAGCTCTCAATACAGGTCTATGAGAGCCAGAACGAGGCTCACATAGACTTGTATTAAGTTTTGACCTCCAGCGCACTCCTTGAAATACAGGAGCTGCAAGCAGGTCACTTTTCACAGGAAACAAACGGGCGTGGTGTCGAAAACTGATGAAGGCTACAGGTGGGTATCAGATAGGGGGCAGGGGACTTACATTTAAAGCACCACTCCAGCAATGCAATAAAAAAATGCTGGAGTGGTGCTTTAAGTATTTGGTGCAGAAACTTCTGTACCCTTTCTGCATCTCTTGGCAGAAAAAATGCTGCATATAGTAGACACGTTTTTGATGTGTTTTTTTTACTTGCGTTTTTATTGCAGATTTTTCCCCACTCATTAGTATGGGTGAAATCTGCAGCAAAAATACTTAAAAAATTTACATGCTGCAGATATTTTGCCCTTCAAGTTTTGTGACGAATATGTTAAGAAAAATCTGTCATAATTTGCAATGTGTGCACAGGTCCTAACACACAGGATAATATATGACTTATACAGTATATACATTGCTGCATGTATATACAGATATATCACAATGTGTATACTGTATAACAGCTGATGTCTGTATTATTCTTTATACTATAGTGGTATACTATGTGCAAAGATATACAATGAACTATGCACTGGACTGATCATTCCTGCACCTGGCACAGGATATACTGTACAAGTGCTTCTCACAAAATTAGAATATCATCAAAAATTTAATTTATTTCAGCTCTTCAATACAAAAAGTGAAACTCCTATATTATATAGAGTTATTACAAACAGAGTGATCTATTGCAAGTGTTTATTTCTGTTAATGTTGATGATTATGGCTTACAGCCGATGAAAACACAAAAGTCATTATCTCAGTTAATTAGAATACTATATAACACCAGCTTGAAATTTTTTTTAATGTTTTTAAAATCCGAAATATTGGTCTACTGAAATGTATGTTCAGTAAATGCCCTCAATACTTGGTCGAGGCTCCTTTGGCATCAATTACTGCATCAATGCGGCAATGTGGCATGGAGGCGATCAGCCTGTGGCCCTGCTGAGGTGTTATGGAAGCCCAGGTTGCTTTGATAGCAGCCTTCAGCTCGTCTGCATTGTTGGGTCTGGTGTCTCATCTTCCTCTTGACAATACCCCATAGATTCTCTATAATAGATTCTCTATGGGGTTAAGGTCAAGCGAGTTTGCTGGTCAATCAAGCACAGTGATACTGTTGTTTTTAAACCAGGTATTGGTACTTTTGGCCGTGTGGACAGGGGCCAAGTCCTGCTGGAGAATGACATTTCTATCTCCAAAAAGCAGAGGGAAGCATGAAGTGCTCTAAAATTTCCTGGTAGACGGCTGTGCTGACTTTGGTCTTGATAAAACACAGTGGACCTACACCAGAAGATGACATGGCTCCCCAAACCATCACCGATTGTGGAAACTTCACACTAGACCTCAAGCAGCTTGGATTATGTGCCTCTCCACTCTTCCTCCAGACTCTGGGACCTTGATTTCCAAAAGAAATGCAAAATTTGCTTTAATCTGAAAACAACACCTTGGACCACTGAGCAACAGTCCAGGTCTTTTTTCTCTTTGGCCCAGGTAAGACGCTTCTGGCGTTGTCTATTGGTCATGATTGGCTTGACACAAGGAATGTGACACTTGTAGCCCATGTCCTGGATACGTCTGTGTGTGGTGGCTCTTGAAGCAATGACTCCAGCAGTCCACTCCTTGTGAATCTCACCCAAATTTTTGAATGGCCTTTTTTAACAATCCTTTCAAGGCTGTGGTTATCCCGGTTGTTTGTGCACCTTTTTCTACCACACTTTTTCCTTCCACTCAACTTTCCATTAATATGCTTGGATACAGCACTCTGTGAACAGCCAGCTTCTTTAGCAATGACCTTTTGTGGCTTACCCTCCTTGTGGAGTGTGTCAATGACTGCCTTCTGGACATCTGTCAAGTCTGCAGTCTTCCGCATGATTGTGGAGCCTACTGAAACAGACTAAGGGATCATTTTAAAGGCTTAGGAAGCCTTTGCAGGTGTTTTTTCGTTAATTATTCTAATTTACTGAGATAATGACTTTTGTGTTTTCATTGGCTGTAATCCATAATCATCAACATTAACAGAAATAAACACTTGAAATAGATCACTCTGTTTGTAATGACTCTATTTAATATACGAGTTTCACTTTTTGCATTGAAAAACTGAAATAAATTCCATTTTTGATGATATTTTAATTTTGTGAGAAGCACCTGTATATAACATGTGATGTCCAGTGTCCATACTCAGGGTTGATCAGTCCAGTGCATGATTCTGTATTGTGTCTCTGGTCACTCTGAGGTATAGGGACAGAGATTTATTGCAGCAGACTGAACTTTCCTGTGGATCTGATGACGCTGGAGCCGATGAGCTGACACTGACAGAGCGACTCTGAGGGTTCAGACTCCTGCAATAAATCTCAGGGGAAATCATCAGAGCGGCCACAGACACAATCCAGGACCCCACACAATCCAGGTCCCTGTATTTATCAGCAGGTGAGCAGCGTCCTGCCATCTCCTCACCACACAGAGAGCTGAAGTTCCTACTCACAGATGCCTCCTGTCTGTCCCGCCCACATGCTCCTCTGCGTCAGTAAGAAGATGCAGCCACGCTCCCTCTACTTCAGCAGACGGACGACGCACACACCATTCAGTGGGCGTGTTTGCTCCACTGTGATGCGACCGGCCTGCACTTACTGTATACAACAGCATCAACCCACCAGTGGCCTTAATCAGCTGCTTAATGACCGGCCCAGGGGGCATATGCCCCTCTACCCCCTGACCCAGCCCTCCCCTGCTCACATATGAGTGAAGTGACTGTGTGATGACTGCTGGAACCTGCAAGCAGAGCTGAATCCTGACAGTGAGTATATTACACACTGTTAGGATTGGCATGCTACAGGGCTTCATTTTATAATTAAAGGGTTTGTTCAGGTTTGAGATGAAAGTCTGCAGTCACAGCACATGCAGTACACACTTTTAGGAGCCTCCCTTGCACAAGTATGCGATTTGTATACTTCTGGCCACATTCTGACTAGACGTATCCAGCCTCACTCAATTCATTTTCATTGAGTTAGGCCACACATGTCTAGTCGGCATGTGACCGCATGTATGAAAATCGCCGGCACAAGAAAATCCTGACAGTGTGCAGTGCACTGTTAGAATTCAGAAGCCTGCAGTCACATAGAGTGACTGCTGACTCACCACAAACTTGGACAATCCTTTTAATGCTTCTAACATAAATAAAAATATGAGAATCAGTACTGAGTTAGTATCACAAATAACATTTACATCCAGGTACCTTATAGATGTTGTTGTTTCTAGTCGTTCTCTTTCTTTTCTTCTTCATCTTGTCCAGACTCCATGATGAGTTTTCTCATCCAAAGCTCGTCTCTGCAGACTTCTATCTTCTCTGATCTTCTGCAGCACATCCCACACGATGCCCTTAAAGATAACAATGGCATTATAATGCTCCTGAATAAAAATATGTGTCCTATGCTGAACCCCTGAATAAATAATTGCCCCTCACTATATTCCCGGCATGAATTATCACCCCCACACTGTCCCTCCTATGGTACATGCTCTGTACACTGCACTCTCCTTTCCATACTGGGTCCCTTCTTCACAGTGTCCTCTCACACTGTGTCCCCCTTATAGGGCCCAGTGTCTATACTATGCTCCTGCACCATACTCTCCCCCTCCTTGGCTTACTATCTCTTCCTGGCTATGTCCTTACACTGTTCCCCAATGCTTACCCCCAACTACTCAATCTCTATTCTGTGCCTTCTCATCACACTGCTCATCCCCTCCTTGGTATACTGTCCCCTCCTGGCTGTGCTCTTACACTGTCCCCCTATGGTACCCCCTACACTACTCAGTCTCTATTCTGTGCCCACTCACACTTTTATCCCCCCCTTACTGTCTCCTCGCACTATTCCCCTCAATATCTCCTCACACATTACCGGCTTCCTCCTCATACATTTACCCTCTCACTAAACAATACTGCCTCCTTACACATCTCCTCAACTCCCCAAACTGTGTCTGAACCCATCCCATCACCCTCACTGTCACGCCAGGTGTGGGAAAGACTAGTGCAACACAAAGGGAAAAGGGAAAGGGAGTCCAGACTCTAGGGAAAAGGGGGAAGGGGAGACCTCCTAGTCTCGTCTAGTGTCACCCTGTCTCAACTACCCTCCCTATATTGGCTCTTCATCAATTGCTACACGGGTGCCTCGCCCTGACTTTCCCTGGCGTATGGCTAAGGCTAGGGACGGGAGGAGATGAGCACTAGTAGATATCCACTAAACTCTATAGACAACAAGGGTAGTCAAACAGGGGGATATTGCTTAGCTTTTGACGACTCCAGACAAATGCACACATGGCCTCAAGCTCCAGAGAGGACGAAGTACTGCTCTTGCTAAAGCCTCACAAGTCGTAATGAATATCGCTGGCACCTCCCTCTCAGACACACCAGGTATTTATACACCCAGCCCAGGGAGCTAATTAGCCAGAGGGAGGTAGTCGCTGGGTCCTAGAGACAGTCAGCCTCTAACAAGATGTCTGTAATGCCAAACGTAGAGATCTCCTGCAACCAACTGCAGGGTGACTGTCTGTCACCTCTGACACACCCGTGACAGTACCCCCCCCTCTACGAGTGGCCTCCTGACACTCAGGAACGAGTTTCTCAGGAAAAGAGGTGTGAAATGAGCGAACCAATCTGGGAGCGTTCACCTCTGATGCTGAAACCCACATCCTCTCCTCTGGACCATAGCCTTTCCAGTGCACCAAGTATTGTAGAGAATGATGTTGGAGACGAGAATCTACAATCCTCGAAATCCGGAACTCCAGATTAACATCAACCATTACTGGGGGCGGTAGTAGAGGCGAGGGTTCAAGAAGTTCCACATGTTTTTTAAGTAAGGACCTATGAAACACGTTGTGGACTTTAAGGGCCTGAGGAAGTTCAAGACGAAATGCTGCTAGGTTAATGACGGCGGTTATTTTATAGGGACCAATAAACCTAGGTCCCAGCTTCCAAGAAGGAACTTTCAATCTTATATTCCTGGTAGGCAACCACACAAAGTCATTCACATTCAGGTCCGGACCTTGCAAGCTTTTTCTGTTAGCCATACGTTTATACCTGTCTCCCATGATCTTTAAATTACTCAGCACACCCTGCCATACCGAGGAGAGCGATGAAGCAAACCGTTCCTCCTCAGGAACTCCTGAAGCTTCTACCCCACTAAAGGTATCAAACTGTGGGTGATAACCGTATGCACCGAAGAACAGTGACATGCCAGTGGATTCTTGACGATGATTATTAATGGAAAATTCTGCCAGCGGTAGGTAGGATGCCCAATCCTCCTGATTTTCGGAAACGAAACACCTGAGGTAGGTCTCCAAATTCTGATTGACACGCTCGGTCTGTCCATTCGACTAAGGGTGGAAGGCAGAGGAAAAGGACAGCTGCACCACCAGTCGAGAACAGAATGCCCTCCAGAACATGGAAACAAACTGGGTCCCCCGATCTGACACCACATGGGAGGAAACCCCGTGAAGCTTCACAATCTCATTTATGAACACCTGAACAAGTGTCTTGTCATTTGGAAGTGCAGGCAATGCGACAAAATAAACCATTTTACTGAACCTATCTACTACCACCAAATCCACCGTTTTGCCTGCAGAAACCAGTAGGTCAGTAATAAAATCCATGGACAATTGTGTCCATGGCCTACTAGGGATAGGTAGCGGAAGAAGAGTACCAGACGGATGGGTATGCGAAACCTTAGAACGCGTGCAAATACTACAAGCAGCTACGTGTTCAATTACATCCTGATGCAACCCCGGCCATCAAAAACGACTAGCGAGGAGGTCTACCGTTGCCTTACCACCTAGATGCCCAGAAAGCACAGAGTTATGATGTTCCTTAATTACTTTGCAGCGCAGATTGGATGGTACAAATAACTTTCCTGAAGGGCAGGAGGCAGGGGCGTCCCCCTGTGCCTCCAGCAACTCACCCTCCAGTTCAGGATAAAGTGCCGAAATGAATTCACCTTTCTGTAATATCGCAGCAGGGTTCTCATGGTCACCACCACCAGTGAAACTCTGGGACAAAGCATCAGCCTTGACATTTTTGACCTCTGGATGAAAAGTGACAACAAAATTGAACCTAGTAAAAAACATGGACCATCTGGCTTGCCTACGGTTGAGACGTTTAGCTGACTGGATATATGACACGTTCTTATGGTCAGTAATAACAGTAATAGGATGGACAGCCCCCTCCATCCAATGTCGCTATTCTTAGAATGCCAACTTGATCACCAAAAGTTCCCTATTACCCACGTCATAATTTCTCTCAGCCGAAGACATTTTTTTGTAGAAAAGAAGGCGCATGGACGCCATTTACCAGGAGACGAATCCTGAGACAACACAGCCCCAACCCCGACATCAGACACATCAATAAAGAGTTGAGAAACATCGGGTTGACTGAGTATAGGTGCAGTGGCAAAATGATTCTTTAAGGAAGAAAAAGCCTGGATGGAAGAATCCGACCATTTGGAAAAATCAGACCCCTTCTTAGTCATGTCAGTAAGGGGTTTCACAGTAACAGAGTGATTCTGGATGAATTTCCGGTAAAAATTAGTAAAGCCCAGAAAACGTTGTAGAGCCTTCAGGTTCTCGGGACGTTCCCAGTCAAGGACTGCACGGATCTTCTCCGGATCCATCCAAAAACCCGAAGATGACAACAAGTACCCCAAAAACTGCACCTCCTGAGCAGTGAAAACACATTTTTCTAGTCCGGCTTAAAGTTTGCTATCCCTTAATATCTGGAGTACCTGCTTAACATGCCCCTGATGAGTCTCAAAATCAGTGGAGTAAAGCAAAATATCGTCCAGATAGACCACCACAAACCTCCCTATCAATTGATGGAAAATATCATTTATGAAGTTCTGGAATACCGCAGGTGCATTGGCCAAACCAAAAGGCATAACTAGACTCTCGAAATGTCCTTCCGGGGTATTGAACGTTGTTTTCCATTCGTCCCCTTCTCTGATTCTAACCAGGTTGTAGGCTCCCCTTAAATACAACTTGGAGAATACCTTAGCTCCCACAACCTGGCTGAACAAATCAGGAATCAGAGGAAGAGGGTATGGATCATGGATGGTAATTTGATTTAATTCCTGGAAATCTAAACAGGGACGTAGACCGCCATCTTTTTTCTTCACAAAGAAACCTGTAGCCACGGGCTAAGATGAGGGTCTGATATGTCCCTTCTCCAGACTTTCCGCAATGAAATCCTTCATGGCTTGTCTCTCAGGGCCAGAAAGATTATACAGTCTGGACTTCAGTAGTTTAGCTCCGGAGGTCAGGTTAATAGGACAGTCATAAGCACGATGAGTGGGCAAATCCTGACATCCCCTCTCAGAAAAAACATCCTCAAAACCAGACAGAAAAGCAGGTAATATTTCCGTAGAGACAGTAGCAAGGGAAATATCTAGACAGTTCTCATGGCAGTAATCTCCCCATTCAATAATCTCCCCAGTTTGCCAATCAACCAACGGATTATGTTTAACAAGCCAAGGGATACCCAAGACAATCAGTGTGGGAAGATTGTCCAGAACATAGCAAGGGATGATTTCACAATGAACTGACCCCACCCTCACTTTTACATTATGTACAATCTGAGTAAATGCTCTCTCTGCAAGGGTCGCCGAGTTGATGGCGAAAATGGAAATAGGTTTATCTAAAGTACAGCAAACAAGACCATGAGTTTTCACAAACTCAGCATCCAAAATGATGACTCCGGCTCCACTGTCAGCAAACACAGAAATTTTTTCCCCACAAAAAAAGCATGCCTTTTTTCTTGTGAATCTCCGGGGAGATGTATGATGCAGATACACCCCCTTACTGCATGGGTTCTTCCACCTCCCCCAATACTGGTTCACCCCCAGACCGCTCCCCTGGCAGAGATACACAACCCCAACAAGAAGGCCCCGGAGAAGGTGGTCTCACCTGTCAATCCCGAAGGCGTCTATCAAGACGTATGGCCAAAGACATGGCAGCCTCCAAGGACTTAGGGGTTTCATATACTGCCAAGGCATCTTTCAACCTTTCAGTAAGCTCCTTACAAAATTGACTTCTAAGGGCTGAGTCATTCCATTTGGAATCCGTTGCCCATCTGCGGAATTCCGAACTGTATGTTTCCACTGACCGATTTCCCTGCTTAAGGCGACGTAGCCTAGACTCAGCCAAGGCGACTCGGTCAAGGTCATCATAAATGAGGGCCAGAGCCTCGAAAAAACACTCCACAGACTGGAGACAAACAGAGTCCTGCGGTAAAGAAAACGCCCATGACTGAGGATCTCCCTGTAATAGAGAGATCACAATACCAATCCGTAGCTCCTCATTACTAGAGGAGTAAGGATGAAGTTTAAAGTATAATTTGCATGCCTCCTTAAATACTAAAAAACATATCCCTACCTCCTGAAAACCTGTCCAGGAGGACAACCTTGGGTTCAGGCTGGACCTGCCTACCTGCAGAGACCCTCAGATTGGCGACCTGTAACCGCTGATGCTGCTGCTAAACCTCACAGCGGAAGTCATTCACCTCCAGTGACAGACTGTGAAACTGCTCTGCGAGCTCTGCAACTGAACCTGTACGAAGGGAGAAAGGAAAAAAAAGGTCCACGCCAAAAAACACACAGAGAAAGAAAAAAAAAAGGCAGATTTTTTTTTTCCTTTTCAAAACGTGCTCGGCCGGTGATAATGTCGTGCCAGGTGTGGGAAAGACTAGTGCAACACAAAAGGAAAAGTGAAAGGGAGCCCAGATTCTTAGCTTTAGACGACTCCAGACAAATGAACACACGGCCTCAAGCTCCAGAGAGGACGAAGTACTGCTCTTGCTAAAGCCTCACAAGTAGTAATGAATATCGGCACCTCCCTCTCAGACACAGCAGTTAATTATACACCCAGACGAGGGAGATAATTAGCCAGAGGGAGGTAGCCGCTGGGTCCTAGAGACAGCCAGCCTCTAGCAAGATGTCTGTAATGCCAAATGTAGAGATCTCCTGCAACCAACTGCAGGGCGACTGTCTGTCACCTCTGACACACCCATGACACTCGCTCCCAATACTGTGTCCGCATAAATTTTCCCCTTGCTCCTCATACTATGTCCACACTCATCCCCCCACTAACCATACTGTGTCTGCACCAACCCCACACACAGTAAATGCACTCACACACACAGTAAATGCCCTCACACACAGCAAATACCCCCCCTACAAGCAGTAAATACACCCCCCAGGCAGTAAATATCCCCCTGCAGTAAAACCCCTCTGAGGCAGTAAACCTCTGACTGGCACCATGCTTGACCCGAGCCTCAGTAATAACAGGGCACCCCCTGTAAATGTCTGAAATAAAATTACATTGAATATTAATTGAACAAAATGTACAGCAGTCCTTTAAATCTCCGTATGCCACTCTAAAGAAAATCATTATACATAACCGCATATTTAAATAACCCTCCACAGGAGCATCATTATGATCCCTAAGGTGTCATTTGTCATTAGAGGTGCCTCATATGGTCGTCAGCTAGAACATTGAAAAAATGTTGGGACATCTGAAATGTAATCCCTCTTAAATGGGAAATGTATACTATCAACCTTCCATTTATCCTGTTGCCTATAGTCATACTGACCTATTCTGTAGTATGTGTGTAGATATTGTAATCTTTTGGCAACTTTACCTGCATATAAATATACTTATACGTTTTTCTGTGCTACAGCGCTATGTGCTGCTTGGTCTGGAATACGTGAGCTGCGGGGACTTTAACACCTTCCTTCTGGAGAAGGGGCGGCTTGACATCCCCAGCGCAAGGTACATTTTATATTACCTACAATCCTGATCATAACTGTACATAAATGTCTAGGGTTGGTTCTGTTCACTTTGGTGCTGTATTATATGCCTTTGGGTTCTGGTGCTTTTTATATCAAAAATATTGTAGACTGCAGCGACAGAAACCTGAGGGGCTCCATTATTCATCAGTGGGATCTGGCAGGATTTGTTGTATGTTCTGCATATGGTCATCTTGTTCTGGTCGATCATGTACATAATATTGGCTGGATCTTGGTGTTTCTTGTTTCTCCTCGGGAAGTTACACTTATTCATGTCTTTCTGTCAGATTCTATGCCGCTGAACTGGTCTGTGGAATCCAGTACCTCCACTCCAAGGGCGTCATCCACAGAGACCTCAAGCCCGAGAACATCCTGGTGGCTGAAACGGGCCATATTAAGATCACAGATTTCGGTCTCGCAATTGACAACATGCATGGAGACCGAACAGCCACCGAATACGCTGGAACACCGGGCTACATGGCTCCTGAGGTGCAGACAATAGTGCTTTCCTATTTCATTTTCACAAAAATTATAGTCCATGGGGTGTTAACATTTTGACCTTTTTGTTCTCTCTTCCATGATAGATTTTTCCTGGCAAGGAGTATAACGCCGGAGTAGACTGGTATTCTTTTGGTGTCATCTTAAAAGATATGGTTACCAGTGAGTGTACGTTCCATCTGACACTCGATGAGGCATCCTCCGGCATTGATGACATCATTAAACAGGTCAGTATAATTCCAGGTTATTAGTACTATGGGTTGTACAATATTCATTTAAATGGTGAAGTTGTGAGAATGTTTTATTGCCTCTACCGCTTACCTTCATGGGTTTTACTTTATTGTTTTTAGCTCCTACAGAAAGATCCTGCCAGACGCTTAGGAGTCCATGGTAACATCAGAGAGCACGTGTTTTTCCAGTGTATTGACTGGGTCTCTGTGGAAGCCCTGAAAGTGCCTCCACCTCACATCCCTGTAGTAAGTATATGTCCAGATCACATTGCACCATCATCTCTGCATAGGGGAAACAATGATGGGTAGAGAACACTTATTGAAAGCTGATAGTTGTTTCTATCATTTTTTGGTGTTGACTTTCTGTTGAGTATTATTTACCGCTGACACTAACATTGTTAAATCAACATCATCCAGAGCTGCAGGTCCTGGTCTGATGGTTCAGATCATTTCACTTTTCACTTTCAAGTTAATGTGGACATCATCCTTCTCCAGAAGGATTAAGATTTTGGTCATTTTAGTGCAGTTTAAAACCAGGAATGTGATAAAAAGTCATATTCTTAATGTTATGATTCTTTTTTTGTTTTATAGCCATCTAAAGCTCATCACCGTTCTCGACCACACCATCTGGAGAAATTAGAAGCAGCGGAGGCCAAAAAGTCACCTCTATCAGCAAAGGACCAGGCCATGTTCAAGGGATTTTCTTTTGTCAACATGGAAACCCTTGTCAAGACACCAGCTCCATAGTCACCAGAGCGAGCTGTCTTCCTCAGCCTCCAGAAGACCTTGAAGAACCGAAGAGTGAACATCACTGATCATCTGGAAAAACTGCTGGAATGAAGATAACCATGGACACAACACTGAGGGACCCCAAAAACAGACTCTAAAGATGGAGAAGCCAGATATTGTAATCATACGCTGGCAGTAAGTATAAGCGCCACAACACCTGCGCTTCACTATAATCATAGGCATGTGCAGAACTTTTTACACTAACCGGTAATTGGATTTCCTCTTGCTCATGACAGCTCCAACTTTCGGTGCTGTCTTGGGCTGAGAAGAAATAACATGGTGTGCGATGGCCGGCTATTAAGGGGAGGAGGAGGCCGGATTTTTTTTTTAAACAAACATCATTGCACATGTCTATGATCATTTTTACCATTACCGGTAGTAAGATTTCCTCACTCTCATGAAAAAGCTGTCATGGGTGTTGGGAAAAGGTGTGTGATGGCCGGCTATCAAGGGGAGGAAGGAGGCCGGATTTTTTTTTTTTTTTTTTTTTTACAAGTGAGCATAAAGATGACAGTGGATCCCAGTGAAAGAAAGAGATGCCAGCAGATCTACTCATATGCTGGCGGTAAGTATACTAACCGGTAATTGGATTTTCCTCTTGCTCATGACAGCTCCATCTTTCGGTGCTGTCTTGGGCTAACAAGAAATAACATGGCGTGCGATGGCCAGCTATTAAGGGGAGGAGGAGGCCGGATTTTTTTTTATGCAGCTGAGCATAAAGTTGACAGCGGATCCCAATGGAAGACATCGAAGATAAAGGAGTCAGCAGATCTACTCATAAACTGGCGGTAAGTATATGCACCACAATATCTGCACTCCATTATAATCATAGCTATACGCAGAACATTTTACACTGTCAGTCAGTGCCGGTGCGCGGTTAGAGCAGCCGATTACTATGTACTGAGCAGTGACTGAAGCCGCGTCGGCTTTATTAAGATCTGGGCCCCAGTCACTCACAGCCGCAGCTACTTACACTGTATGGCCGCAGCAGAGTGGGCTGGCCTCATCTGACATCAGTGACATCAGACACTGCCGACCCGCTCTTTGTTCCCAAGCTGCCGGCGAACCCTGGTTCTTGCGGCACAATAGGAGTTGAAGGCCTCAAAGTGATGAGGTGCACGCGCACACCCACTCGTAAAAAGAGGGTGCAGCTATGCCAACTGGTGCAGTAACAGAAGAATCTGCGGAAACACGGTCCAGTACCATGTCACCAAAGAGTCCTTCTCACAAAATGCTCCCTCCCACTGTTTTTATGGAGATGGAAGAAGAGCCAATGCCTTCATGTTCATGTTCCATTTTAGAACATGTATATGAAGGACAATCTTGCGGCCAAAGTGCAGATGTAATGCAGTTGCCGGAATGCAACGCACAGAGACACAAGGCAGGGACAGTCAGAGATGATTATAAACAGTTTATGTATATATAAAACAGGTATTTTGAACAAGGGGATAGCAACAAGGGTATTGAACGGTAATTTGAAATATTAGCAAAATACGAAGTCTCTCAAAGTAATGTGGTGCACCCAGTCAGGGGAGTCACCACGTCAGTTCTTTATCTCTATATATGGCTCTAGCGAGGGTCACCGGTTATTCCCGCTAGGCCGCAAGTCTTTTCCGGACAAAATCAATTAAAGCAAGTTTAGCTTCTTCCGCCCCAACTATTCCCCTCCCAACCTGAGTACCTAAACCCAACTGGCCCCAGTACCGTGAGTGAACAGAAGAATGACGGCCCTGTTCACGTATGCAGCTCTTCTGCTTTCACTGGCGTGACTTTCGTGGCTCAGCAGTCTCTCAACTCCTCTCTTCCTGGCCGTTGGAGGCAGTCTCTCAAGCCGGGAATAGGGGGGTCCAGACCTTGTCTGTCGGCGGGCGACGTCGGGTTCCGCGAACTCACTCAGCACCACAAGCAGGTTCCGACTCTCCTCAGTAGGTACAGCACTCAGGTCACATCTGTGAGGGATCTGGAGCTCATCCACCGGCGTCCAGCTATGGCACCTGGCAGGCCTCCGGCTTAGGCCTGCCACGCGGGGCTTCTCAGCATGCAGGGAGCACGTCTGCTCCTCTCTGCTGCTTGGCGCCAAAAACTCCTCAGGCTTGGCGCGCTTGGCTCTTATCTCCAGGAACTCCTTCCTGGAAGTCACCTTGACGGGTCCTGCATCTAAATCTGCTCTCTCTTCTACTTCCCTTGTATATCTTGGCTCCGCTTGACTGTGTCTGGCCAGCAGATGGCAGTCTCTTTCCATCTTTGAAGCATCATGTCAGAGTTCTCTTAAAGGCTCTCTTGCCTCTACTACATTCCTCCCTCCTTTTTGTTCGCCAGTCCTCGGGCAAGTGGATTTCTTGCAGGATTGACGTCTCTTTCTAGACAATGCAAGCTCAGACAGGAGTTGGGCACACTCCTGCGTTTTGTGTTGGGCACACTCCTGCGTTTTGTGTTGGATCTGAGACCAGATAAACTCTTCTTGAGCATACCGATTAGGAGGAATTCCGGCATTAGCCCGCTCAGTTCTGCGGGGCTCCTCCTGCGGAGGTGACTCTGGGATATCCGATCAATCAACCTCTGGGGATTGCAAGTCACTTCTTGATTCATTCAGGGTCCTACTCGGGGTTTGCATCGACGGTTCTGACAGGCCCAACTTCATTGTGGCCCATCCTTCTTCATCCCCCAAGGTTCCGGTATGCGAAACCTCAGCCAATTTGTTTGAAGGCCCAACTTCGTTACAGGCCTCTGCTTCAGAAGAGCAAGGTCGCAGCATATTACGGTGCAACACCCTGGGTGTCGCAGCGTCATCCCCTTCGGGCCTTACCTCGTAGACTGGGTTGTCGGGGTGAATCTTCTTCACCACCCAATATGGTATCGCCTCCCAACGATGGTCCAGTTTACTCCCAAATCGTTTGGCCCTGACCAGCACACGGTCTCCTGGCTGGAGTGATCCACCTGAGGTCGGGGGCCGATCTGCATCCTCTACTTCCTGAAACTTCTGAGAGACCAATCTTCTCACCGTATGAAGCCGGCGCTTGTGCTCTCGAATCCAGGTACTCGGGCTACTGCCCGTGCTGGAGTCTTCTGAGTCTAGCTCTAGTTCAGTAATTTCTCGTCCACTCCTTCCAAACAGCAATATGTAAGGGGTGTAGCCAGTAGTCGCATGAACTCGATTATTATACACCCACACCAGTTCGGACACAAATTCGGGCCACTTCATCTTTTTGTCCGCTTCCAGCGTTCGCAACATTTGCAACAGGGTTCGGTTGAAGCGCTCGCATGCGCCGTTCCCTTGAGGGTGGTAAGACGTTCGGGATCGGTCGATCCCATAGATACGGTATAGTTCATCCATCACTCGTCCTTGGAAGCAGGCCCCTTGGTCAGAATGTATTCGCTTCGTACACCCATAAATCCGGATGAAATCCTGACAGATGGCCTTAGCTGCGGCTTCTGCTGTCTGGTCTTTGGTAGGCTTCACTACTGCGAACTTGGTAAAGTGATCAGTCATTACCAGTGTCCGTAACCATTGTATGAAGTTCCGATCATCAGATAGTCAATCATCAGGACTTCCAAGGGTGCAGAAGTTCGGATGGCCTGAATGGGAGCCCTTTGTTCCAGGGGTTTGCTCAACTCACACTGGCAACATGTTCGGCTGACCCCTTCAACTTTTTGCTGCAGTTGAGGCCAATACACCAGCCATTGCAACCACTGAAAGGTCTTCTCCACACAGAAGTGAGCACCTCTTCTATGAGCCTTCTGGGCTACCTGTGTTACCAGCGCCTCTGGAACTACTACCTGCCAGGTAACATCAAACTCTCGAGGTAGCTGGATTCTTCGGCATAGCAAGCCATCCTTCAGGAAGAGCCTCTCCCACTGGCCTAGGATTTGTAGGGTAGTTGGTAGGGAAGCGGCCCTGGCCTCCTGGTCGGGTCTTTGACCAAGGGCGACCCATTCTCTCAGCTTTGCCAGCTCTGGGTCGGATTGTTGCAGATGTATCCACTCGTCTCTTGAGCGGCCCAGGATTTGAGTGGGCCTCGGCTCCTCTCTGGTCTCCTGGGCGTCGACCACAGCAGCAGCAAACTGGCTGAAATCCGGAATCTCTATCCCTCTTCATGCCCGTCTAAGTAACCCGGGACAGGGCATCTGCATGAGTGTTCAGAGCCTTGGACCGATAGGCGATCTTATACTGGTATTTGGACATCCTTGCGACCCACCGCTACTCTAGCGCGCCCAGCTTGGCGTTCTCCAAGTGGGCCAAAGAGTTGTTATCTGTCCACACTTGCACTTCTGACCCCCACAAGTACTCAGCAAATTTCTCGGTCATGGCCCACACCAGTGTCAGTAGCTCCAGCTTGAACGAACTGTAGTTGTCCGGATTCTTCTCCGTATCGCGGAGCGACCTGCTGGCACACGCAATCACCCGCTCTTTTCCTCCTTGCACTTGAGCCAGCACTGCTCCCAGTCCATGCAAGCTTCCATCAGTGTACAACACGAAAGGCTGCGAAAAGTCAGCATAGGCCAGAATTGGGGCATCCGTTAGCGCCATTTTCAATGCTCGGATTGCCTCTTCTTGTCGTGGGCCCCACTGAATGGGCTGCCGCTTGGTTCCCCCAGCCGTTCCTCTCAGCAATTCATTGAGCGGGATCGCAATCTTAGCGAAGTCTTTAATGAATCTGCGGTAGTATCCAGCGAGCCCCAGGAATGCCCTCAGTTCTCTTAGATTGGCGGGTGTGGGCCACTTCTGCACGGCAGCTACTTTCTCCGCAGTGGGGTGCACTCCCTCACTGGACACAGTGTGCCCCAGATATTCAATTTCCTGCTTGAAGAGACGACACTTACGAGGCTTAATTTTCAGGCCGTGCCTCCGAAGCCGTTCTAACACTTGTTCCAGTCGTCAGAGATGATCTTCAAACGGTAGCGGAATAGATAATGATATCGTCCAGATATATTAAAGTGGCTTCAAAGTTGAGGTCCCCCAAGCATCTCTCCATCAGTCTTTGGAAGGTTCCCGGTGCATTTGTTAGCCAGAACGGCATCCGATTGAACTCAAACAGGCCCATAGGGAGAACAAAAGCTGTCTTCGGACGATCCTTCTCAGCTACTGGGACCTGCCAATAGCCACTGGCCAGGTCGAGGGAAGAGAAGAACTTGGGGCATCCTAGCGCAGATAGAGACTCTTCAATTCGGGGGAGTCGATAGGAGTCCCATACTGTACAGGCATTCAGCTTCCGATAGTCTACACAGAATCTCAGGGTACCATCCTTCTTCTGGACCAGCACGATAGGAGCCGCCCAAGGACTCTGACTTTCGCGGATTACGCCGTTCTGCAACATGTGGGCCAACAGCTCTTTCACCTCCTGGTTCATTTGAGGCGGGATCTGCCAATATCTCTCTCGAATGGGAGCAGTATTTCCGGTGGGTATTTCGTGTTGAATGTCCCGAGTGCACCCAAAATCGTCTTCATGTTGTGCAAACCCTCCATCATATCTCTGTAGAAGTTGTTCGATCTGCCTTACTTGTCCAGCAGAAAACTCAGTAAGATTAGCCTCCATTTTCTCCAAGAGGTGGCGCCCAGCCAACGGTTCTCTTCCATTCTCTTGGCTGTTGAGGGACACCTCCAGGGTCCATGGCTCTCCTTCCACAGGTGCCAGCCCTATAGTGTCAGCTCTGGTAAGGGCCTCTGGCATTATACAGACTCACGCCACCTCTTGTCGGGGCAAAAACTGTAAACTCATGCCACTTAGATTGATGCAACGCACGGGCACTCGACCCTGCCGCACGGTGGCCAGGGTCCGAGCAACTTGGAGTCCTGAGGGCGCTTCCTCTCCCTCCACTGGTTCAATTTGAAGGTCCACGCACACTAAGGACACAAGTGCCAGCACCCGTAAAGTGAGTACAGTCTGTCCCACTGGCAGTGTCATTGTGGCTTCAGGTGGTATCGATACCTTACCAAGGTACTGAGAGGTAGCGGGCAATTTTTGAATTTGACTGACCCACACGAGATGCTGGAATACTCTCTTGTTAGCTGGGTCACGAGTGGCGCGGTCCAGTTGTTTTTGTTACAGCCCTCGGCCAGGAACTGTCCGACCTCCTTCAGCACATTCATGCCCAGAGTTACAATGGGCCCATCGCCTT
Source organism: Phyllobates terribilis (assembly GCF_046119375.1). NCBI lineage: Eukaryota > Metazoa > Chordata > Amphibia > Anura > Dendrobatidae > Phyllobates > Phyllobates terribilis. The sequence goes on along the minus strand of NW_027362787.1, from coordinate 7,684,159 downwards.
CGGGCCCTGTGGTCAGTACTATCCCCTTCCGACTGAGGTCCTTTCCACATGCTCGGACAGACATCCATACTACTCCCGCTACTGGGATAGGTAGTTGATTAGCAGCCACCAGCTTGACAGTGGGATCCTGCCAGGAACAAGCAACTTCAGGAAAGTGGCTTTGGAAATACGCCTCAGGCATAGTGGTCACCTGAGACCCAGTGTCCATTAGGCAGTGGATCCGCTGCCCATTAAATTCAGCCCAGATAATGGGCCTCTCAGAGACAATGTCTTCAGAGCTCCCTCTTCCACTTTCTGAAGCTCGAGACCCCACAGTATGCTCCACAACCGTGGGGCATCTTAGTTTAACGGCTGCCCCCGCCTCCTCCTTTCTCGGTTTGGACAGTCTTTGGAGATATGCCCCCTACCATTGCAGGTCCAACACTCTGGTCCTCATTCTACCGATAGGTCTGGTACATGATGTGTTGGGGCCTGGTAGGAACATCTTTCTTGCTCTGGTCTCTACCCATGTGGGGCAGTAGGATGCATCAGCAAGGAGGCAGTAGGGGCCTTTCTAATAGTGTTCAGCTCACCCCGAATATCTCGAATTTCCTGACGTATCTCCCGTACCCAGTCAGGCTCCTTGTTGGTGAATCCAGGGGTAATTGCTTCATGACTTCTAACTGTGGCTTTGAGAACAGGAACTTCTTTCTCCAGGACTCTAGCTTCAACCCCTACCTCCAGGAAGCCCAGATCAGGGCTCAAACGCAGCCGCTCCATCAAGATCTGCCTCAGGAAAGGGTCTTTCAAGCCAGAAATCAGTTGGTCACGCAACACTTCATCCAATGGTCCCAGTCCTTGGTTCCCATCTCGAGCCTTCTTAGTGATATGGGCCGTCACTTCCTGTAATGCATTAACATATTGATTTATGGTCTCATGTTCCCCTTGGACCCGCTGAAACAACCGTAGGCGCAAGTGTCCCAGATTTGTGGTGTCACCGTGCATGTCCTCTAGGATTTTTATCACTTTGTCCACGGTGTCATGGTCCCCAGGTGGGCGGTACATCGCAGTTTGCCGGGCCTCCCCATCAAGGGTTAGGAGGGCCAGTTCCGCCTGGGCTGGGGGATCAAGGGGATACATACGTAGCACACTTCTCAGTCTTTCTACCCAGTCCCACAGTGACATGCCATCTCCCGTGAATTTGGGAAGATGATTGAGCATAGCCCCCAGGGGTATATGGTTCCGGCCAGCCCCAGCCCCAGACTGATCTGCCATCTCTGCGTCTGAATGTTGCATCCTGCCGACTACGCCAAATGTAATGCAGGTGCCGGAATGCAACGCACAGAGACACAAGGCAGGGAAAGTCAGAGATGATTATAAACAGTTTATGTATATATAAAACAGGTATTTTGAGCAAGGGGATAACAACAAGGGTATTGAACAGTAATTTGATATATTAGCAAAATATGAAGTCTCTCAAAGTAATGTGGTGCACCCAGTCAGGGGAGTCACCACGTCAGTTCTTTATCTCTGTATATGACTCTAGTGGGGTCACCGGTTATTCCACCTAGGCCGCAAGTCTTTTCCGGACAAAATCAATTAAAGTAAGTTTAGCTTCTTCCGCCCCAACTGTTCCCCTCCCAACCTGAGTACCTAAACCCAACTGGCCCCGGTACCGTGAGTGAACAGAAGAAGTGACGGCCCTGTTCACGTATGCAGCTCTTCTGCTTTCACTGGCGTGACTTTCCTGGCCCAGCAGTCTCTCAACTCCTCTCTTCCTGGCTGTTGGAGGCAGTCTCTCAAGCCAGGGATAGGGGGGTCCAGACCTCGTCTGTCGGCGGGTGACGTCGGGTTCCGCAAACTCACTCAGCACCGCAAGCAGGTTCCGACTCTCCTCAGTAGGTACAGCACTCGGGTCACATCTGTGAGGGATCCGGAGCTCATCCACCGCTGCCCGGCTATGGCACCTCACAGGCCTCCGGCTTAGGCCTGCCACGCAGGGCTTCTCAGCATGCAGGAAGCACGTCTGCTTCTCTCTGCTGCTTGGTGCCAAAAACTCCTCAGGCTTGGCGCGCTGGCCTCTTATCTCCAGGAACTCCTTCCTGGAAGTCACCTGACCGGGTCCAGCATCTAAATCTGCTCTCTCTTCAACTTCTCTTGTATATCTTGGTTCCGCTTGACTGTGTCTGGACAGCAGATGGCAGTCTCTCTCCATCTTTGAAGCATCATGTAAGAGTTCTCTTAAAGGCTCTCTTGCCTCTACTACACAGAGTCGTTTTCTTCAGAGGAGTGCACTCATGTAACATTACAAGGAGAAGAAATCAATTGGAAAGACCCAGCAATGTGGCCAGATGTCATCATGGACAAGGAAAGGGAGAAGATTGTATTTTCAGGGCTTTCTAATAACGAAGTATTGAAGCAGATAGTACAATCTCTGCCTAAGGATGTTGATGACCGTTCTTTTAGTGACTTTCTCCTATATGCCAAGTCATCTAATGGGCGTGAACATTTTTTCTTGGATTGGCTAACATGGAGCCCAAGTAAGAAAGCAATGTATTGTGTAGCGTGCATGGCATTTTCTGTTGATCAGAGAATCAAGACTGGGAGCAGACTTTATCGGAAAGAAGGTTTTAATCCTTTGGTTTTCAAATGGCATCGCCTGTACCTCAAGTTACCAGAGCATGAACATATTGCACAGAACAGGAAGCACTACTGGAGTTGGAGAACACTCCAAAATGCCCTAGATGGCCATGCTGTTGACTTTGAGATGCAATGAAGTTTAGCGAAGGAAGCGGAGAAGCTCGTGACTCTTCTAGAAAGACTTTTGGATGCGACACTGCAATTAGGTTAATGCAACATGGCTTTCAGGGGAATATTGCAGAGAATTTGAGATCTACATAACGGCAATTTTCTTGGAACTTTGGAAATCCTGGACAATGCAAAATAAATTTATAAATATTTATAGAAAACATGTCCTGGATGCCATATTTTCAGATAGGAAAGAAGCTATTTATTTTTATTTGTGATGCTACTTCAGACGTCTCACGCACTGAACAGAACGTTGTACTTTTGAGGTATGTCTCCAGAGAGACATACATTTTTTTCTCAGAAGACACGAGAAGAAATTGAGGACATGGTTATATCAAGACTGAATGAGCATGCCATTGACCTAAAAACTGCAGAGGCCAGGTATATGATAAAGGAGCAAACATGTCTGGTAGGATTAAAGGTGTAAGGGCCAAAATTCTAGTGATATTTCCAAGGGTTCTCTTTAGTCTTTGTACTGCCCATTCTATAAACTTTGTGGGTGTTCATGCTGTTGCAAGCTGTCCTGAAATGAAGACTTTTTTGGAAGCCTAAACCGGCTATACATTCTGTTTAGCAACGGTCTTCCAACTTGATGCAGTTGGAAGGCCTTTACATGGTCTAAGTGACACCCGGTGGAGCTCAAGAATAGAGGCTGCCAAGCATTTTGAAGTTTCTTGATGAAGTTCTTTCTTACGGAAAACTTACAAATGATGCACATTCAGAAGCTGAAGATGTCTAAGACTATTTTTTGTCTTTCAGGGCAGTGATTTTAGCAACATTTTGGGTAAAAGTTCTTACAACTTTTGAGGAGAGAAAAAAAATACTACAATCTAGATCTGTCTCTTTTGGAAGTTGGAGCTGCCAACATTAAACCTCTCTCTGAAGAAACGATATTACTCAGGGAAAAGTGTCCCACTCTGCTTTCTGAAGCTGGTTTGGTAGCAGATTCCAGATTGCAAAGGACCTATTGAATGCTCAACAATAGTGCCAAAGAAAGTCAAAGCATCATGAAGCTGCAAATCCTGAAGAGCACTTCAAAGCTAATGGCCTTCTTGTGGCAATGGACACTATAATTTCTCATTTTCACCAGCGCCTCAGATCAATGGAATATGTCTGCAAGTTGTTTGCTCCAGTTCTTAAGGTGAGGACAATTAGTGAAAAACAATCTGGTGGCATCCACTGAAGAATTGATCTCTGCATACTCTAAGGATCTAAACATCATCGTTACTTTCTGAGCTGCAACATCTTCGGACAGTTTATGAAGGTACATTTACAGAAAATATGGGTCCACTGGATTTACTAAACGCCATCTACAAATTCGAGCTTCAAGGAATATTTGGAGAGGTGTGTATTGCACTCAGAATTTTTAGCATCCTACCACTTTCAGTAGCAGAAGTACAGATAGCATTTAGCAATCTCTCATTGGTAAAGAACTATCTGCATTCTACAATGACAGAATAACGGTTAAACAGCCGAGCCCTTCTGTCAATTGAACATGAGCTCGCCAGACACCTGAATTTTAAAGACCTGATTAAGGATTTTTCTAACCAGCAGGTAAAACGACTGCTTGTTCCATACATGTAAATTTGCATCTTCACATCTTCTACATTGCAGCCAGTTTTACATTAGTGTGTTATTGCCATGTATGTTCCCCTGTATTATGGATGAGTGTCCTAGCCTGACTGCGGGATTACTGACCCAAAGTCCTAGCATTAGACAGATGTAACAGATCAGTTAGTAATGTTTCAGTTGTGGGACCTGCACCTGACTGACCCTGCGATGCACTATCCGTACCCCAGATGGGAATACCCATTTAATATTAGGGCTCAGTTCTAAGGATAGAGCGCACTATTGTCTGTTGTTCTTAGATTTATGGAAATACGTCTTTATTATTATGGTTCAGTTCCTTAGATCGTGTGCAATACTGTTTGTTGTTTTTATATTGCATTTTCCTGACCTCACAAAATGACCTTATTTTCATTGTATTAATTGGTTATACATGTTGTCATTGTTTTGTTATGTCTTTGTTTTGTTACATTATAATTTGCACTTTACATAATTGACCAAAGGATTTAACTAAATGACTCTCATGAAAAAGAGCGAAATGTTTAGTGGGAATGTGTTCCGAAGCTTTTATGTTAAGGGCATTGACCACTCTCTGGTTATTGTTAACCAATGTGTTTGTAAGAGGAATAAAAGGCACTTAGTGACAAAATTCAATATAGACTATATTTCTATTTCCCATATCTCATATTTAGTGCCAAAATTCAAGAAAGGCCATATTAGTAAGTGCCTTATCATCCTCTCAAACACATTGGTCAACAATAACCAGAAAATGGACAATCCTTTTAATCATAGCTTAAAGTTTTGGAAGAATTTACTTTAAAGTTTGTCACCCCTTATATCACAAAATAATAAATATTCAGAAACTGCTTTTCTAATAGACTGACACATCCAGAAGAGATCCCTTTTCATCAGTCACCTCATTATTATAACAAGCAGGATTACAATGAGAGATAACAGAATCCACCATTCACATTAGGTCGTGTCACAGCTCACCTCTTCCCCTTTCCTGCACAATGACATCTTCATGTCCCTAATATAAGAACATGGAAGGAAAACTGTCCCAAGGAAATACATAGAGTCCCCTATAATGTCTAATGTCCATATCTCCAAATAGGCAAGAGAGCAGCTTCCATAAATGTACAGAAAACAGAATACAATAATCTGCAATCAGAAATACAGATTATAAAAAATTATCACAATCTGATTTCAATTAGTTTAAAAATGTATGTGACACATTCCCTTAAAGAAAAATAAAGAAAAATATCACTAAACAGAGTATTGGATATTTTAAGAAATGTTTAATAGGTTAGAGTAGAGTAGGGCCCTGCCAAAGGAGTGTACCTTGTCGTGGTGGCAGGCTTAAAAAATCTTTTGGCCAAAACAAAAGCTGCTGGCTGTGTATGTGATATAGTGTTTGATGGGAACTGTTAATGTGTGATTGGTAAGGACGTGGTGCAGAAGTGGAGTTTTTCCAAGATTGGGTGGTGGGAGTGTGGAAGATTCAAGAGATGGAGGCGAAGCTGGGGTGGAGTTTCAAGGGGGCTCGAAAATTTTGCCAGAATGGGGTGCTGAAATTCCTGATGACAGCCCTGCTTCTTTATATATCAAAAATCACAGTCTCCTACTCTCCATAGGCTGGTGTTCAAAGGAGTACTGTCATGACAAGCACTGGCGTGTTCAGCAGACCCAAGGCTGTCATGGCAACCCTACGTGTCATCTATTTTGGGAAGAAGAGGTTAAATATAGGGGGAGAATCTCCCCTATTTGTATCTCAATCCGCCTGTTGGTAGACCCAAAATGACATAAAAGGGATTTTGTATCATAAAATATAAATTTTATTAAATGATATTTAAAGTTATACAAAGACAATAAATAAGGAAAGGAGAGGAGGGGTTGGGGATAGGAGAGGACAGCTATAGAGGCAGGATGAGATGGTAAAGATCCTGCAAGGAGACTAACATCCCTAAACCAGCATAGATTGTATCACAAATGTGAGTGTAAGCTGCCGGCCAGGTAATATAATGGTAAAAAACCCAGCATAGATCGTATCAAAAGGTACCTTCACATAAGGAGCATTGATAGCAAAGGTAGGTATAACATGTGGCTTTCAAGGTAATAACCTTATAAGGTAAGTCAGTGACAATAGTAGGTATAACATGTAACAAGAAAAGGTAATAATAGACAATAGATTCAGAGGTTACATTATAAAAGATATCGTCATTGTCAAAGATTTCCATTACCTTGTGCCATAAAGATAAGATCTAAGGCAGCGTGCACTAAGATGCTGGGGGGGTGTAGCAGCCGCAGGTGGAGCTTCCCTCCATTCACTACTGTTAGAAGCAGATGATAGCTGAATAACACAGCCGTCATCTGCCAGCTCAGTTCCCAAGTCCACATCAAAGAACAGGGATGTATGTTATTTTTTTTTATAAACATTTTATTTTATTGTTTTACTTTTTTTATTTTAGTCCCTATACAGAACGTGAACCTGGTTGCTTCATTGCGCGATGCTGCGAGGCATGATTTAACATTGCAGCTGTGGGGGCCATTGTGTAGGTTTATTGACTAAGAAAGCCCCCTAACTTTATTTAACAACCTAGATGCCACTGATACTATAGGTTGCGGCATCAAAGAGGTAAATTAAAGATAACAGCTAGGATCACAGACATTGACTGCTCAGTTCCTGCAGGAGCCCCTCAGTGATCCAGCTGGAATGGCGCCACCACCGGAGGTGAGTATAGCTGCTATTACTTTACTTCGTGGAAACAGTAATTGAGAAGGGTTGGTCCTAGTAGTGGACAACCCTTATATAGACTAAGGGCTTGATTCATTAAGGGGTTTATGTTGGAATTGTGTAAAACTCCTTAACAGTGATGAGCGAGCGTGCTCACCACTGCTCGGTACTCGCCTGAGCATCACCCTGCTCGACATGCTCGGCGAGTATTTTCGGGGTTGCTCGGGCGGGAGCTCTGTTCCCCGCCCTGCATGTTTGGCTCTCTTTAGAGAGCCAATGACCATGCAGGGATTGTTTGCCACACACTGTAATGTCATAGCCATGTTGGTTGTGGCATTACAGTGATTGGCTGGCCGAATAGCGTCATCGAGTCTATATAAGACCGGGCGCCGCTATGCTCATCAAAGTCTATCCCGGAAACAGGCAGAGTACGGAGAGGTCCTGCTGTGTGAGGGAGAGAATTGGCGGTGTAATAGTTACATATAGGTAGTGGTACTTCAGGAGTATGTATATATATATATCCATCTGAACTAACAGTCCTTCTGAGGACTAATCCAGCTGCATATATTAATCCTGATAGCACGAGTTAGGTGTAATTACCGGTGGTCCGAGAGAGATCCAGTGAGTCACAAACTGAGACAGAGACAGAAATAAACAACACTTTCTTTACTAAAACAGGGATTAGACTAAAATTCTGTATTGGATGAATCAGTCTCAGGTTCTGCCTGGGACACTACCTCTACTAGATACACACAATCAGCAAGAGCTGAAATCAATGTGCCAATCTCAAGGTTTCCAGCTCATGTAAATTATTCTAAAGATCTGGAACAATTTTACCTAAACACAGTGTCAGACTAGTGAGGGCGGTATATGGGGACCCCCTGAGATGGCACACTGCATACAATCCTACCACTATAAACAATAGTAATGCAAGAAACTATATCAATTGCTCTTATTATTAGGATATCCGGATATCTTAAAGTTATGGTACCGTTAACCTCGGATGCAGTCTATCACAGGCCTGTGAATCGCGGTGGCTGCAGCTAGTCCCGGAAAACTTTGGCGCCAAAACAAAAACAGAGTTCACAAAACAGCAAAAATTCCTTGTCTTGTCGGCCGATGCCGAGCCCACACGCCGGGGACTTTAGTCCTGTAGCCTCAGATTAAGGTCTGGGAAGATCTCTTCACAAAGTCTTGTCAATATCCTCTCAGTGGAAATAGCACCAGAAATCGTCTTTCCTCCCGAAGTCTCTCACTGTTATCCAGTACACCATACACGTGTTCAGTCACAGAGATGGATTGCTCAGCCTCTTCATCACCCGACAGTGACTCCCCAAGCACAAAGTCTATAATCCACTCAGCATGGACTTTCACAAAACTCCACAGAGCCACACAGCTTCCCCAGCTCAGCACTTGTTCTTAAACAGAGGAAGGGGTAAACAAACTCCACACAGAAGAGAGCAAAGACAGCATCTTCTTGCAGCTCCTTCTCACAGACTTCCTGTCTAGACTCACACATCAGACGCTCTCAAAATACACACAGTTTCTAGCCCTGCCCCTCCTCTGAGCCCAGCCATGCAAAAGTCACAGGGTCCTAGAGCTCTCCAGCTGTTATCACATTTCACACTCTCACATCAGGCAGGCAGGCAGGGTTTGTGGCAGTGTACACAGCACAAGAGGGTCCACTGCACGTTCTGTCTGCTCCTGCTGTTACAGATATCCATAGACATAGCCCCAGATATCAGGGGCCAGAGCTATTTTTTTTATGTTAATCCTGATCATTTGCTTAAAAAAGCAATCCAGAGTACACCACTTTACTTCTCCATTTGCTTGTTAGCACTGCAGAATACAGCCAGATCTTTTCCATCATCAGACGTGATCCCATTTACAGCGATAAAAATTCAGAAATGTGTAGTGAACGTGGAAAATATTATCCTTCATTTACAGTTTGTAGCAGTGTGTCAGTGAAGCTATTCACACGTGGTCGCTGTGAATAATAGGAAACTACAAGCCCGCTATTTAAAACAGTAGGCGTCCATCAGACATATCACATATAACTGCGGTACAAATCCAGCCATTTGTAGCAAGCGTGTAAAATATTGTCTTCCATTTGCAGTTTGTAGCAGTGTGTCAGTGAAGCTATTCACAAGGGCGCATTGAGGAGCATTTTTGTTTTTGGTTATTTATTTTGCCTTATATACAAGTCATTACCTTGGAAAGGATGTTCCTTGACATTTTTCCCACGAAAATCTATTTTGGTTTAGTTTTTGCATGTTTCATTGTGAATCCGTAAAAGTGGGGTAATACTCTGACAACATTGTTCACAGCAGTGACCTGGGAGTCAGAGATGCTTCCAGGGGTCTTCCCCATGCTGTTCCCATGCCATTTGAGCACTGTTCTTATTGATTTGGACAGTTTTTGGCCCCCTGCAGACCTCCGGGGTGGGGGGGTGCCACCGAAAAAATGCTCGAGTTTACCATAGACTTAAATTGGGCTCGTTGCTGGGGTCGAGCACTCGAGCATTCCAATTTGCTCGATTCGAGCAACTAGTACCCGAGCATTTTAGTGCTCGCTCATCACTACTCCTTAATAAGTTGCAATGTTTAGCATAAACGCCAGCTCCACTATTATGAGATAGAATGTGCAGGATATAGACGGGGCGCGGCTACTCCAATCATGATACATTATGCCACTCTAGTGGTGTAACTTACTCCAGAAGTGTACTCCAGTCACTAATTGGAGGACACGTTTGGCTACAGCGCATGCTGGTTATCAGATACACCTAGTCCATTAAGAGTCATACTCTACTTAATGAATAAGGCACATTGTACTCCAGCAAGCCCCTTCATTAAAACTTATGTGCGTAACGCCAGTCTAAATGAATGTGCTTCTAAATGTACACAGAGAAACCTCAACTGAATAAAACTTAAGCCACCAACAAAAAAGTATAAGCAAATTTTAGTTTACAAGCAACTTATTACTTATATACACTATTAAAGGGAATCTGACTGCAGGTTTTTGCTATGTAATCTGAAAGCAGCATAATATAGGGCAAGAAAGCCTGATTCAAGCAATGTATCACTTACTGGACAGCTTGGTACAGTTTTGATATAATCCATGCTTTATCTGCTGTTGATATAGCAGCGCTATAAATGCTGAGCTCGATGTAACCCCTCCCCCACCGCTGATTGGCAGCTTCCTATGTACACTGTACAGTTTCAGAAAACTGCCAATCAGTGGTAGGGGCGGGGTTACACAGATTAACCTGACTGGCCTGCACATGAGACCTAGTCAGGCTGTGATAATCTCCTGCTGATAAATTAATAAAATTCAGTGAAACACATGTGGTGTCAACATGTGCACTATACCTCTAAATTCATTGAAGGGTACAGTTTTTTTTTAAATGTGGTCACTTTGGGGGTTTCTGCTTTTCTGGTACATCAGGCGTTCTGCTGATGTGACATGGCACCACAAACCATTCTGGCCACATACTGGAGATTTGTATTTTCAGGAGAAAATTGTATTATGATTTATAGGGTCCAATTTTTCTTGTTGTCCTTGCAAAACGTTGGGGCTAAACCAACATTTTGGTTGAAAAAATGTCATCCTTCAATTTCACCTCCAAGTGTTTAGTGACTTGTCACCCGGTTTAAGATGGTCACTACACCCAGAAATGAATTCCTTGAGGGATACAGTTTCCAAAATGGGTTAAATTATGGGAGTTTTTGTGGGTTTCTCACCTTATGGGCTCTTGAAATGTGACATGTCATCTGCAATCTATTCCAGGTAAAATTGTGAGCCAAAAGTTTTATAGCGCTTCTTCCCTTCTGAGCCCAAAGAGTAGTCTCCGACCACATATGGAGTATTGATGTACTCAACGTTACCCTTGTAAAAATGAAAATTTGTGGCTTCTTCAACATCTTAGTGGAAAAAAACTTTTTTTTTCTTTTTCACGGCCTAGTGTTATAAAAGTCTCTGAAATGCCTGTGGGTTCAAGATGCTCACCCCACCCCTAAATGAATTCATAGTGGGTGTAGTTTTTATAATTTGGGTAATTGTGGGAGGTTTTGGATTTTAGCACTTCAGGAGCTCCGCAAATGTAACATGATGTTTATAGCCTATCTCTTCCAAAATAGCTTAACAAAGGCCAAATAGCGCTCCTTTCCTTCTGAACCCAGCTATGGGCCCCAAAAATAGGTTTCAGCCTCTTATCGGATTTCAGTGTACTGAGACATTTGGGGCTAAAGTAACATTTTCATAGAAAACATTTTTCTTGTTCCAATGTTATAAACTTTTGTGAAGCATCTTTGGATCTAAAATGGCCAGCATACCCTTAGTTGAATTCCTTGAGGAATGCAGTAACTAACATGGGGCCTTTTATAGGGGCTTTCCGTTCTTTGGGCACCTCAGGAGCTCTGCAAATGTGACATGGGATATGGAATCTATTCCAGCCAAAATTGTGCTCCAATGTAAAATTTTGCTCCTTGCCTTTCAAGCCCTGCCGTTTGTCCAAAAAGTATCTTCCAGCCACATGTGGGGTGTTGGCCCAAAATTAATTGTCTATTTTCTTCTGCTCCGTTACTGAAATGACAAAATTGGGAGCTAAAGTAACATTTTTGTGCATAAAAAGTATTTTTTCATTTAACAGCATGAAGCCCTGTGGGGTATACAAAATTTCTCAATACAGTTTTGAATATCTTGAGGGGTACACGTGACATAGGCCCCTCAAAATCACTTCAAATGTGTAAAGGGCCCCTAAAAAAAAGAGAGTTTGGAAATCTCATTGAGAAAAAGAAAAATTACTGCTAAACTTTTAACCCTTATAAAAAATCCTAACAAAAAATATCAATTAAAAATAGAGCTTATTTAAAGTAGACATATGGTAAATGTTATTTACTTTAAAAAATTCAGCAGTATGGCACAAAAATAAAGTTTTTAGGGACATAAAAATTTCAAAGTTCAAAAATGGAGATTTTTTCAAAATATATGCATCAAATTTCTATTTCTTTAATATAAATGCCAATCATATTAACCTAAATCTACCACTAACATAAAATACAACGTGTCAAGAAAAAAAATATTACCACATAAAATAGCACATTGGTTTAAAAAATTTGGCCTGGTAAGGTAGGTGCAAACTACCTTAGACGGGAAAGGGTTATTCCCAATATATGTGATAACTCTGAAGTGGAGCAGACTCCACAATACAAGCTGTTCACATTATTAAATAGATTTCTTAGGCCTGATAAGGCTTGTTTAGTTACGTTGAAAATCCACTTGCTTTTGAGCTGACGCATTTCCACCTGTTCACACGGGCCAATAAATACACCATTTTTGATGTAATTTTCTATAAAGTGCTGCTCTCTTTTTTGCTTACTTATGTGCCATAGCTTGGTGGGTTGCAGTCTGTGTGCTGGAGCCTTTATTTAGGCTTTTCCAGCTCCTTTTTTTGTTAATCTATCTATCATCTACATTTTGTATTAGTAACCATCCTCCAAATCCCCTTGTCCGGCCACTTTCTGAATAGTTTGGATATTCTATTTGGACACATCACGGCTCATGGAAGAAATAAATCACACAATGACAGCACATCCATATAAAAAACATTCTGTTTCATTATGAAGCTTACAACAGAGTGGCAAGTGACAAGACATAAACACTAGAGATGAGCGTTGTTCTACTCGAACTGTTCGCCAATCTCAAATTCGAGCTGTTTTGGGCGGTGTTCGAGCCGTTCGGCGAACACGAACAATTTGAGAAAAATTCGGCTGTTCGAGGTTATGTTCGATAACTGTTCGTGCACCAAAATCATAACTGGATTTTTTCTCAGTAATGATGAAAATTAATGTTAATACGCAATTTGAGTGTACAGCGGGGTGGGGGGAGGGGCAGGGGATGGATCTCTGCAGGAACAATGAAGATCTCCATTTTTTTTTCTCTTTCCCGCATTTGCAGTGGGGAGGTGCAATCTGTCAGCCTATCAGCAGCGCACACACGGAGCGAAGTGCTTTTTTTCACACAAGCAAGGGCATGTGTCATTGGCAGTGTATGTCACATGTCCTTGCCCTATAAGACCAAGCCATTTTCCCCGTCGCCACCATTTTCTCACTGCTGCAGCTGCGTGTTAGACGGCACCGCTGTTGCTGTGTGCGCTATACCTTGTTAATTTCCAGCCAATTTTCGCACAAATCTACAGATAGCTTGGGAGTAGGGAATAGTTGTGATTGCAGTCCTTTTAAGGACTAGGTTACAGCATTTCCTACGACTTTTATCAGGCAGGTCTGTGCTCTTAAATAGATAGATTGTGGGAGTAAAGACTAATTGTAATTGGAGTCCTTTTCAGAACTAGGTTACATCAGTTCCTATCAGTTTTTGCCAGGCAGGTCTGTGCCAGTGCTGTGCAAGTTTTTTTCACAGCATTTGGCTGAATCTAGCAAAGCTAATCCTTTTTGGCCTATTGCAGAGTGTGTTAGTCAGTGGAGTAGCCTATCTGTGTTGCAAGATATACCACCTGTGTATAGAATACCAATTTTTTTACTGCACCTAGTGAAGTAAAATCTTTTGGGCATAGCATCATTCTATTAGTCCATCTATACTGACCTCCATCAGGTTGCAAATTGAATATAATTTTTTTCTGCATCTAGCTCTGAAAAAATATTGGGCTTCTAGCTGTGTGTGGGACTTGTTGTATTAGTCCATCTATACTGACCTCCATCAGGTTGCAAACTGAATATATTTTTTTCTGCATCTACTTCTGAAAAAATATTGGGCTTCTAGCTGTGTGTGGGACTTGTTCTATTAATCCATCTATACAGACCTCCATCAGGTTGCAAACTGAATATATTTTTTCTGCATCTACCTCTGAAAAAATATTGGGCTTCTAGCTGTGTGTGGGACTTGTTGCATTAGTCCAACTATACAGACCTCCATCAGGTTGCAAACTGAATATATTTTTTTCTGCATCTACCTCTGAAAAAATATTGGGCTTCTAGCTGTGTGTGGGACTTGTTGTATTAGTCCATCTATACTGACCTCCATCAGGTTGCAAACTGAATATATTTTTTTCTGCATCTACCTCTGAAAAAATATTGGGCTTCTAGCTGTGTGTGGGACTTGTTCTATTAATCCATCTATACAGACCTCCATCAGGTTGCAAACTGAATATATTTTTTTCTGCATCTACCTCTGAAAAAATATTGGGCTTCTAGCTGTGTGTGGGACTTGTTGTATTAGTCCATCTATACTGACCTCCATCAGGTTGCAAACTGAATATATTTTTTTCTGCATCTACCTCTGAAAAAATATTGGGCTTCTAGCTGTGTGTGGGACTTGTTCTATTAATCCATCTATACAGACCTCCATCAGGTTGCAAACTGAATATATTTTTTTCTGCATCTACCTCTGAAAAAATATTGGGCTTCTAGCTGTGTGTGGGACTTGTTCTATTAATCCATCTATACAGACCTCCATCAGGTTGCAAACTGAATATATTTTTTTCTGCATCTACCTCTGAAAAAATATTGGGCTTCTAGCTGTGTGTGGGACTTGTTGTATTAGTCCATCTATACAGACCTCCATCAGGTTGCAAACTGAATATATTTTTTTCTGCATCTACCTCTGAAAAAATATTGGGCTTCTAGCTGTGTGTGGGACTTGTTGTATTAGTCCATCTATACTGACCTCCATCAGGTTGCAAACTGAATATATTTTTTTCTGCATCTACCTCTGAAAAAATATTGGGCTTCTAGCTGTGTGTGGGACTTGTTCTATTAATCCATCTATACAGACCTCCATCAGGTTGCAAACTGAATATATTTTTTTCTGCATCTACCTCTGAAAAAATATTGGGCTTCTAGCTGTGTGTGGGACTAGTTGTATTAGTCCATCTATACTGACCTCCATCAGGTTGCAAACTGAATATATTTTTTTCTGCATCTACCACTGAAAAAATATTGGGCTTCTAGCTGTGTGTGGGACTTGTTCTATTAATCCATCTATACAGACCTCCATCAGGTTGCAAACTGAATATATTTTTTTCTGCATCTACCTCTGAAAAAATATTTGGCCTTCTAGCAGTGTGTGGGACTTTCTCTATTAGTCCATCTATACTGACCTCCATCAGGTTGCAAATTAAAAATAATTTTTATCTGCATCTAGCTCTGAAAAAATATTTGGCCTTCTAGCAGTGTGTGGGACTTTCTCTATTAGTCCATCTATACTGACCTCCATCAGGTTGCAAATTAAAAATAATTTTTATCTGCATCTAGCTCTGAAAAAATATTTGGCCTTCTAGCAGTGTGTGGGACTTTCTCTATTAGTCCATCTATACTGACCTCCATCAGGTTGCAAATTGAATATAATTTTTTTCTGCATCTAACCCAGCCAATAGTTTTGGCCTAATACCACAGTTTGGCCACTCAGCTCTGCTCGGTTCCCATCCATTGTTTTTTTGTGCAAACAACTCCAGAGTTGTTAATTAGTTAACCACCAAAATGAGTGGAAAAAGGCCTGCTGCTGGTGGAAAGGGGAATAGGCGTGTTGGGAAGGGGAAAAAAGGTTGTGTCCGTGGGGTAGGTGTTAAAGCAACAGTAACATCTGCAGAAGAAAGACCATCTTCCAGCCAAACTAAAATGTCTACTTCTTTTAGCGGACAATGTGATAAGATCCCTTTCTTACGGCCATGCCAATCGCTACAAATTCCAGATGAGGCACAAAAACAGCAGGTGCTTCAACGGATATCAAGTGCTCCTTTAAGTGGGCTCTCCTCCACATCAACTTCAACATCACAAATACTCCAGTCCTCAAAGGTGTCACCCCAATCGCACTTGCTTCCTCACAGCTCCCAAATCTCCAGCTGCCCGTCTGAGTATGAGGTAGAACAGATGGTTGAGTCTGCTGAGCTGTTTACTCATACTATAGCCTGGGAATCAGAGGTCGACTCCAGCGCTTCTGTGAATCCAGACGAGGAAATGATCTGCACTGATGCCCAGAATCTTTATGAGTCGGATCCAGGACCAGACGCAGAAGGTTCTGACCATAATGTAGACCCTCATTCCCAAACTGTAACTCCTGTTGGTGGAGACAATGAGGAAGACGATGATAAGACTCAAATACCTGATTGGAGCGACAACTTTAGTTTTTTGTCAGGGCAGGAACAGGTTGGCTCTGAGGACGACGGGTGTGATAACGCACAGGGTGATGATGATGAGGTTGGAGATCCCACTTACTGTCAACCCACAGTCAGCCAAGAGATGAGGTCAGCAGAGGAGGTGGAGGAAGATGCTAGTGACGACGAGGTCAGGTTGCGCCTTCCTGGACAGAGACGTAGTACTGGAAGCACGTCAACAACTGCATCCTCAAACACAACTCTGCCTCTCACCACAAGTCGTGGTGGCTCTTCAGGTCGCATGGGTGCTAAGCCTTGCATAGCCTGGGCATTTTTTCAGATCGATAAAGATGACCCAACTCGTGTTATCTGTAACATTTGTCAGCAAAAGCTAAGTAGAGGCCAAAAAATACATAGTTTGAGTACTTCATGCATGAACCGGCACATGGACATGAAGCATAAGTTGCAGTGGGAAGCTCAGTGTGCTACAATGCGGCCTAGCCGGCCGGGCCAACCACCGTCTGCCATATCTTGTGCATCCGCGGCCTCTTCATCCTCTGTGACTGGGGGGACAGCAGTCACACCTGTTTTGGGGCGCAGACCTGCCACCTCTTTACCCGCAACAGCCAGCGTGATTGGCAGGTCATCATTTTCTTTGGAGGTGGTAACACCAGCTGGTGTTGAGCGCTGTCCGACATCGATAGCACCACCTTTGGATCAAGGCAACCTAACATGTCCGCCTGCATCTTCCTCACAGACCGGCAGTTTGCCGGGGACACCCTTATCAACCCCGTCTAAGCACAATAGCCAGCCCTCGGTCCCTCAGATGTGGACAAGTAAAAGACCATTTCCTCCTAGCCATGAGAAAGCTAAGAGGTTGAATTTCACCATCTGCAAGCTCTTGGCTACAGAAATGCTGCCTTTCCGCCTGGTGGACACAGAGGATTTTCGAGACCTTATGTCCGTCGCAGTGCCCCAGTACCAGATGCCCAGTCGGCACTACTTCTCAAAGAAAGGTGTGCCTGCGCTCCACCAGCATGTCGCACACAACATCACCGCTTCTTTGAGAAACTCTGTGTGTGACAGGGTGCATTTCACCACAGACACTTGGACGAGTAGGCATGGACAGGGGCGTTACATGTCGCTGACTGGGCACTGGGTAACTATGGTGACAGCAGGACAAGGGGCTGCTGTCCAAGTCTTGCCGCCCCCACGAGTTGTGCGTCAATCCTCTTTATCTCAAAGTTCCTCCACTGCTTCTGCCTCCTCAACCTCCTCTCGGTCTTCCACCTGCACCCAAAGCCTGTCTGGTCATGCCACAAGCTTTCTAACTGCGCAGAAGGGATCCTGCCCACCTCCTTACTATGCTGGCAGTAGGGCTCAACGTCATCAGGCGGTTTTTACATTGAAATGTCTGGGAAATGTGAGTCACACAGCTGAGGAGTTGTGGTCAGCTCTGGAGAACCAATTTCATGAATGGTTGTCTCCACTGGACCTGAAACCAGGGAAGGCCGTGTGCGACAATGCTGCAAACCTGGGTGCGGCCCTTCGCCGGGGCAATGTCACACACGTGCCTTGTATGGCTCACGTGTTGAACCTGGTTGTCCAGCAATTTTTAGCCCACTATCCCAGACTAGATGGCCTTCTGCAGAGGGCACGGTCGCTGTGTGCTCACTTCCGCCGTTCGCATCCCGCAGCTCAGCGACTTACATCTCTACAGAAGTCGTTGGGCCTGCCACTTCACCGGCTAAAATGCGATGTGCCTACCCGGTGGAATTCAACTCTGCACATGTTGCAGCGACTGTGGCAGCACCGACAAGCCCTGGTGCAATACGTTCTGACGTATAGCCTGGGCCAACGAGATCCAGAGGTGGGGCAAATCACGCTGGAGGAGTGGTCTCAGATCAGGGACCTATGCACCCTTCTGCACAGTTTTGAAATGGCGACGAAGATGTTTAGTGCTGACGATGCCATTATCAGCATGACTATTCCGGTGATTTACATGCTGGAGCACATGTTAAACAGAATTCGGAGTCAGGTGGTGGCACAAGAGGAGGTGGAGGAAGTAGAGGAGGAGGAGTTGTATGCGGAAGGGCTAACATCTGCAAGGTCCAGACGGTCGGCAGCACCAAGGCGGCAGGCATGTGAGGGTGGGGGAGATGGTTTTACCAGGGCGCATGGTAGCAGCCAAACTAGTGAGGAAGGTGCAGGAGCCCAGGAAGAAGTGGAGGACGAACTGATGGAAGACTCATCAGATGAGGGAGACCTTGATCACATTTCTGTTGTGCGAGGTTGGGGGGAGAGGACAGAGGAAGGAAGCATGATTGTTACCTCGCTACCAACACAACAGGGACTTGGTGCTCCTGGATGCGCAACACACATGAGTGCCTTCTTGCTGCACTACCTGCAACATGACCCTCGAATTGTGAGAATTAGAAATAATCCTGACTACTGGGTTGCCACACTGTTAGATCCCCGGTACAAAAGTAAATTTGCAGAAATTATTCCTGCCATAGAAAGGGATGCACGCATGCAGGAGTATCAGCAGAGACTGTTGCAGAATCTTACATGTGCTTTTCCACAAAATACCAGTGGTGCACGTAGTGAATCTCACAGTTCCAACTTGCCAACCGTGGGACCGTCAAGTGTTCAGCACTCAAACCGTAACAGAACCACAGTATCTGCTGGTAACATCAATTTTGCGGAATCATTTCACCACTTTTTTAGCCCATCCTTTGCAAGGCCACAGGAGACAAGAAGTCTGACACATAGTCAACGCCTAGAGACTATGGTACAGGAGTATCTCCAAGTAAACATTGAAGCCATGACTGTGTCACTGGACCCTTGCTCTTTTTGGGCTTCCAATCTGGATAAATGGCCGGAGCTAGCCACTTACGCCTTGGAGATCTTGTCATGCCCCGCAGCCAGCGTTCTGTCTGAACGTGTGTTCAGTGCTGCTGGTGGTGTGCTGACAGATAAGCGCACGCGGCTCTCCACTGATAATGTAGACAGACTCACGTTCATAAAGATGAACAAATCATGGATCCGAAACGACTTTTCTACCCCTGTGTCATCCTGGGGAGAGTAAAAGCTTGATGATTGGTTAAAATCACCCTACCAACCGTTTTAAGCTTTCAAATTACTAATCATGTTTATCTGTATCTTGGCTGGAAAATAATTTGGGCTTTGTAGCAGTGTGCAGCACTGATTCTATTAGGCCATCTATAATAAGCTCCACCAGATTTAAAATTACTAATCATGTTTATCTGTAGCTTGACTGGAAAATAATTTGGGCTTTGTAGCAGTGTGCAGCACTGATCCTATTAGGCCATCTATACTAAAGCTTCACCAGATTTAAAATTAATAATAATTTTTAGCTGCATCTAGCCCGGAAAATAATTTTGGGGCTCCGAGATGCGCAAGACACATAAGTGCCTTCTTGCTGCACTACCTGCAGCATGACCCTCATATTGTCAGAATTCGAAGTAATCATGACTACTGGGTTGCCACACTCTTAGATCCCCCAAACTTTTCGATCAACCTTTCCATTTTAATAAAGACCAAAAAAATGGTCATTTTTGTAATTATAAGCATTAGCAGGTTGTTAGAAACTGAAATCAAACAGTTTTCAACTCAAAACTTTATTCTAGGTGATGTTACATTTTCACATAGGACCCCTTGTTCGAAAGGAGCTTCTGAACTCTCTCGTCCATTGAATTTGTCAGGTTTTGGATGGTTTCTGCTTCAATTGTTTTGCATGAGGACAGAATACCCTCCCAGAGCTGTTGCTTAGATGTGAACTGCCTCCCGCCATCATAGACACTCCTTTTAATGATGCTCCAAAGGTTCTGAATGGGGTAGAGGTCAGGGGAGCATGGGGGTCACACCATAAGTTTGTCCCCTTTTATGCCCATATCAGCCAGAGATGCAGATGTTTTATGTGCAGCATGAGATGGTGCATTATCATGCAGAAAAATGATCTTGCTGTGAAATACACGGTTCTTCTTCTTGAACCATGGCAGGAAGTGCTGTTTGAGAAAATCCACATACATTATGGAGTTCATCTTTAGCGCCTTCAGGGATCCTAAAGGGGCCGACAATCTCTCTCCCCATGATTCCAGCCCAAAACATTACTCCACCTCCTCCTTGTTGGCGCTGTAGCCGTGTTTGCGTGGGGTGTCCATCAACCAGCCATCCTCCACTCCATCCATCTGGACCATCGAGCACAGCACGGCACTCATCCGTGAACAAAACAGTTTTGAAATCAGTCTTCATGTAATGTTTGGCCCACTGGAGCTGTTTCTGCTTGTGTGAAGTGGATAGAGGAGGTCGACAGGATGGCGTATGCACAGCTGCAAACCTCTGAAGGATCCTGCATCTTGTTGTTCGGGGGACGTTGGAGGCACCAGCAGCTTCAAAAACTTGTCTGCTGCTATGACAAGGCTTTCTTGCCGCTGCTCTTTTAACCTGACGTAATTGCCTGTAGGAAAGAGTCCTCAATTTGCCCTTATCAGCACGCACACGTGTGTACTGTGAATCAGCTACATACTTCTTGATTGCCAAGACACTTCATCCTGATCATCGCACAATGTTGATTGTAGTCATGCCTTGACCTAAACACTCCACAATTTGTTGCTTCTCAGCAGCCGACACATCCTTTTTCTTTCCCATTTTGGCAGAAAATGTAGGCTGCTTAATAATGTGAGAGAGCCTTCTTAAGTAGTCTTGCCTTTCATTGGACACACCTGCCAAACTAATTAGCACAGGTGTCTGCAATTGCTTACAGTGATATAAAGAGCCCTGACACACATCACCATCAATGAGTTTAACTGACAAACAAACAAATTCTTCCCTTATCACTCCTAAACACTTTTTGCATAATAATTTGGAACACAGTGTACATGTGCTTTTCCACAAAACACCAGTGGTTCACGTAGTGAATCTTACAGTTCTAACTTGCCAACCGTGGTCTGTATGGAATTGTTCAATAAAGGGCCCAAAATTAAGATAACATAGATGGGAGAGGTCTCTATGAATAGGAATTCCTAAGTATTTGATACCCTGTGAGGGCCAGGCAAAGGGAAAGTTGGACTGGATGGAATCCTATATGGATTTGGGGAGGGAGACATCGAGGGCCTCAGACTTCGCTGCATTGATTTTAAAATTTGACCATGTAACAAAGTGATCTATTTCAGCCATAACAGCATGGATGGATATATGTGATTGAGTGATATATACTAGGACATCATCAGCAAATAGAGAGCACTTGTACTCGGTGCCTCCCACCTCAATCCACCTAATATTGGGGTTATGGCGAATTGATGAGAGCAGGTGCTCCGTCACTAGGATGTATAAGAGAGGGGACAGAGGACATCCCTGCCTTGTCCCATTGGTGATTGTGAAAGGTGATGAAAATGTTCTGATGCACCCCCTGAGCCTTGGGACACCCGGAGCCGGACCCTTTTTGGTGGATGCTGGTGGTTGTAGTCTTCGTGGCGGCGACCCGGTTCCGTGGCTCAGGGCGGTCAAACCAGTAGCGGAACTATTTATGTGGTTTTGATGTTTAAATGTCCGACTACGCCACCCGTGGATTGCGGTCAGAGTGAACCGCCGCTCCAGGGCAGACCGCTGAGGCTGGTGTTGTGGGTGCAGCAGAGCGTAGCATAACTCCCCACGGGAGGAGTATAGCCTCAGGGCAGTGTATGCGGAGGATGGGGGTGATGGTGCAGGGCAGCAGCAGTAATGACACGGAGTCAGTGATGCAGTCCAGGGCCTTTACTCACAGTTCTTATTATCCAGACCACGTCTGCAGGTAACGGCTGCCCACGTCGTACTGTACTCACCAGGTGAGGGGCTCAGACAGCTCCCAGATAACTTTGGAGTGCTTCACAGGACCCCCTTTGTGTGTCCTTTGTCTGGCCTTTCTTACCAACCCTTCTGTCCGGCTGCCTCGGGCCTCCTCTTGGTAAACTTGGCGCCAGTTTCCCTGACCCTATGTGGTGCCTTCCTAGCGGGTGTAGCGAGGGGCTGCGCCACATAAAATGTCACAGCCTCCTGTTTCTAGCTGAGGGTCGTTTCCTGCCTCCACTAGTTTCGGGGACCGGTCTCCCCCTTTGGCCTGACCCCTCCACGCAGGTGGATTCGGGCGTGCGGTGGCGACTCGCCCGTCCGCACCCCTGAGATCCCTTCGTTCCTCGTTCCTGGAGCCTTCTCCGCTCCTCTTCCTTCCTTCTCCCTCTTCCAGGCCTGGGCCTCTGTTACTAGGCCCGCCTCCGGAGCAGAGCTCATGCAGAGCCCCTGCTCCCTGCCACTTCTGCTCAGACTTCTCTGCACTGAACTAAGATGGTGCCCACCTTTTATACTCCCTTCTCAATGCACCCAGGAACTGCTTCCTCCCTGCTCCTGCACTACAGGGTTCCCCTTCCTCAGTGTTCCCTCCCCCCACTCCAGCCAGGGACAGGGACTGTCGTGCCCATCTCAGGGGCATATTGGTCGCCCTGCCCCACGGCAATGTGGTGTAATGCATGCAGGTGTCGGGTCCTGATCCACACTACATCCTTACCTGAGAGTGAGATATCACACCTCTGGGTGAGGTGCAATACCTCTGTAGCAACCGAGCCCTCAGGGTGCTACAGTTCCATTTATCTTCAGCCTAGGTGACGTATTGCGATACAGGGCCGTGATTTTGGCTATAAAAGGGTCCCCTAGACCCCTACCCCAAGCTTTTTAAGAGAATCATATATGGCGTGCCAGGAGACTCTATGGAATGCTTTCTCAGCATCCAACGAGAGTATCTAATTACAAATTTTTAACTGCATCTAGCCCAGGAAATACTTTGTGCCTAGTAGCAGGGTCTGCTAGTCAGCGGATTATCCCGGCTGTTAAGCAAGCTACACCACCTGTAGTTTGGACACTTCATTTTTTCAAAGGAAATGCTTCGGGACCACGGGATACTCAGTGAAGAGCATCAGGAGGCACCCCAAGGCATAGGGGCTGGGACTGGCAGTAGGATGCCTTGCGGTGGACAGCCGAGCTCGATCCTTATAAAAGCTTTTTAACTGCAGCAGCTTTAGTGGACGCTACTGGAGCTGGAATTACGCGGCTGCTGGCATGAGACTTGCCCTCTAATAGATCCTTGTAAATGGATTTAAAGTGTATTCATTCAAATTAGAGGGACAATTTAAATTAAAAAGCTTAGAGCTGCCTCCACCACAGGGGGGCTCGCTCGACCCACCAGCGGACAGGCACCAGTATTGGGAGAGGGGGGCTGGCCGTCAGGGTTCACCGCGGCTCTGGCACAAACCCGGCGACACGGAGGTGGCACGGGCAGGAGCGGACTGAACGTGTCGGCTTCTCACTTTTTGGATTTTAGAAGGGCATGACATGCCTATATCTGTGTCTCCCCCTCCTTTTACTCCTCCACCTCTTTTCTTTTCTTTTCGCATGACTATATGTACTTGTCACTTTTCCATGTGTTAGTTGTGTCTTCTGAGCAGTTTGTCAGCTTTTGGACACCTTTGAAGGTGTTTTCTATGTGTTTCTATGTGTTTTTGTTTGCCTGCCATTGGTTTTAACGGTGTTCGAAGGTGTTCGACGAACAGTTCGACGAACCGAACCGAACTCGAACACTACGGGGGTGGCTCAACACTATTAGGGATATGATTTTTGAGAGCAGATTTAGTGACACGGGATGTCTGCACTCCTGACTTGTCTGACCTCTTTTCCACCCTTTTAAGGCTTGACTGATGATGAATCTTTTTGTCACATCTCCCCAATTCAGTAGTTGGAAATGAAATGCTACTCCGGTCCGCCACCGCTGCGCTGACGCCCCTGATATTCCCCTCATTATTAGCTGGTGGAGAAATTCTATGGTTACATCTAGTCTGGCTTGTTCACATTGGTCAACCAGTCTGCCTGCTACTAGTCGTGTCCAGTCTTCCCATGCCTTACCGTATGCTTTCCACATTGACGGGGCGACTGACGCTCTGATTAATGGCATCAGCTGTTCGCCACTAGATCCCATAGGGAGGGTGGGCAACTGGTGCCCGACGGGTGGGCTTTGGGGAGGCGCTCTCTGAAAACCTGCCAATTGAATTGTGATAAAGCGTTAGCAGCAGCGTTAGATCCCCCCTCCACATTGTGGCTAGCGTGGACTCATACATTGTGTTTTAGGCACAGGAATGCTAGCCGGCGTAGTAGGCCTAGCACTGGGAGAAACGATGATGCCATCTTATTAATGCAGTGCGCTAGGCTGGTGTTATTTGTTATGAAGCGTATATTTTTGTTCGCTAGGTATGTGCCCCATATTTCTATGGCTACCACTATTGGGAAGAGTTCCAGGAGTGTCTGTTTTTTTGTTAACCCTTGTTCAGACCAATACGGAGGCCATAAGCCTGTGCACCACTGGTTATCTAGTATCGCTGCATATCCGCCCACTTCTGCTGCCCCGGTGAATAATGTTAGTTCAATGTTGGACTGTTCTGCTGACATAAATAACGTGTGACCATTGAATGATTGTAAGTATGTTTTCCACACCTCTAAGGCAAGAAAGCCTTGTCATAGCAGCAGACAAGTTTTTGAAGCTGCTGGTGCCTCCAACGTCCCCCGAACAACAAGATGCAGGGTCCTTCAGAGGTTTGCAGCTGTGCATACGCCATCCTGTCGACCTCCTCTATCCACTTCACACAAGCAGAAACGGCTCCAGTGGGCCAAACATTACATGAAGACTGATTTCAAAACTGTTTTGTTCACGGATGAGTGCCGTGCAGCGCTCGATGGCCCAGATGGATGGAGTGGAGGATGGCTGGTTGATGGACACCCCACGCAAACATGGCTACAGTGCAAACAAGGAGGAGGTGGAGTAATGTTTTGGGCTGGAATCATGGGGAGAGAGATTGTCGGCCCCTTTAGGATCCCTGAAGGCGCTAAAGATGAACTCCATAATGTATGTGGATTTTCTCAAACAGCACTTCCTGCCATGGTTCAAGAAGAAGAACCGTGTATTTCACAGCAAGATCATTTTTCTGCATGATAATGCACCATCTCATGCTGCACATAAAACATCTGCATCTCTGGCTGATATGGGCATAAAAGGGGACAAACTTATGGTGTGACCCCCATGCTCCCCTGACCTCTACCCCATTCAGAACCTTTGGAGCATCATTAAAAGGAGTGTCTATGATGGCGGGAGGCAGTTCACATCTAAGCAACAGCTCTGGGAGGGTATTCTGTCCTCATGCAAAACAATTGAAGCAGAAACCATCCAAAACCTGACAAATTCAATGGACGAGAGAGTTCAGAAGCTCCTTTCGAACAAGGGGTCCTATGTGAAAATGTAACATCACCTACAATAAAGTTTTGAGTTGAAAACTGTTTGATTTCAGTTTCTAACAACCTGCTAATGCTTATAATTTCAAAAATGACCATTTTTTTGGTCTTTATTAAAATGAAAAGGTTGATCGAAAAGTTTGGGGGATCTAAGAGTGTGGCAACCCAGTAGTCATGATTACTTCGAATTCTGACAATATGAGGGTCATGCTGCAGGTAGTGCAGCAAGAAGGCACTTATGTGTCTTGCGCATCTCGGAGCCCCAAAATTATTTTCCGGGCTAGATGCAGCTAAAAATTATTATTCATTTTAAATCTGGTGGAGCTTAGTATAGATGGCCTAATAGGATCAGTGCTGCACACTGCTACAAAGCCCAAATTATTTTCCAGTCAAGATACAGATAAACATGATTAGTAATTTGAAAGCTTAAAACGGTTGGTAGGGTGATTTTAACCAATCATCAAGCTTTTACTCTCCCCAGGATGACACAGGGGTAGAAAAGTCGTTTCGGATCCATGATTTGTTCATCTTTATGAACGTGAGTCTGTCTACATTATCAGTGGAGAGCCGCGTGCGCTTATCTGTCAGCACACCACCAGCAGCGCTGAACACACGTTCAGACAGAACGCTGGCTGCGGGGCATGACAAGATCTCCAAGGCGTAAGTGGCTAGCTCCGGCCATTTATCCAGATTGGAAGCCCAAAAAGAGCAAGGGTCCAGTGACACAGTCGTGGCTTCAATGTTTACTTGGAGATACTCCTGTACCATCGTCTCTAGGCGTTGACTATGTGTCAGACTTCTTGTCTCCTGTGGCCTTGCAAAGGATGGGCTAAAAAAGTGGTGAAATGATTCCGCAAAATTGATGTTACCAGCAGATACTGTGGTTCTGTTACGGTTTGAGTGCTGAACACTTGACGGTCCCACGGTTGGCAAGTTGGAACTGTGAGATTCACTACGTGCACCACTGGTATTTTGTGGAAAAGCACATGTAAGATTATGCAACAGTCTCTGCTGATACTCCTGCATGCGTGCATCCCTTTCTATGGCAGGAATAATTTCTGCAAATTTACTTTTGTACCGGGGATCTAACAGTGTGGCAACCCAGTAGTCAGGATTATTTCTAATTCTCACAATTCGAGGGTCATGTTGCAGGTAGTGCAGCAAGAAGGCACTCATGTGTGTTGAGCATCCAGGAGCACCAAGTCCCTGTTGTGTTGGTAGCGAGGTAACAATCATGCTTCCTTCCTCTGTCCTCTCCCCCCAACCTCGCACAACAGAAATGTGATCAAGGTCTCCCTCATCTGATGAGTCTTCCATCAGTTCGTCCTCCACTTCTTCCTGGGCTCCTGCACCTTCCTCACTAGTTTGGCTGCTACCATGCGCCCTGGTAAAACCATCTCCCCCACCCTCACATGCCTGCCGCCTTGGTGCTGCCGACCGTCTGGACCTTGCAGATGTTAGCCCTTCCGCATACAACTCCTCCTCCTCTACTTCCTCCACCTCCTCTTGTGCCACCACCTGACTCCGAATTCTGTTTAACATGTGCTCCAGCATGTAAATCACCGGAATAGTCATGCTGATAATGGCATCGTCAGCACTAAACATCTTCGTCGCCATTTCAAAACTGTGCAGAAGGGTGCATAGGTCCCTGATCTGAGACCACTCCTCCAGCGTGATTTGCCCCACCTCTGAATCTCGTTAGCCCAGGCTATACGTCAGAACGTATTGCACCAGGGCTTGTCGGTGCTGCCACAGTCGCTGCAACATGTGCAGAGTTGAATTCCACCGGGTAGGCACATCGCATTTTAGCCGGTGAAGTGGCAGGCCCAACGACTTCTGTAGAGATGTAAGTCGCTGAGCTGCGGGATGCGAACGGCGGAAGTGAGCACACAGCGACCGTGCCCTCTGCAGAAGGCCATCTAGTCTGGGATAGTGGGCTAAAAATTGCTGGACAACCAGGTTCAACACGTGAGCCATACAAGGCACGTGTGTGACATTGCCCCGGCGAAGGGCCGCACCCAGGTTTGCAGCATTGTCG
The DNA here is from genome assembly GCF_046119375.1 of Phyllobates terribilis. Lineage (NCBI taxonomy): Eukaryota > Metazoa > Chordata > Amphibia > Anura > Dendrobatidae > Phyllobates > Phyllobates terribilis. The sequence continues at coordinate 7,656,601 of NW_027362787.1, read as the reverse complement.
CACACGGCCTTCCCTGGTTTCAGGTCCAGTGGAGACAACCATTCATGAAATTGGTTCTCCAGAGCTGACCACAACTCCTCAGCTGTGTGACTCACATTTCCCAGACATTTCAAAGTAAAAACCGCCTGATGACGTTGAGCCCTACTGCCAGCATAGTAAGGAGGTGTGCAGGATCCCTTCTGCGCAGTTAGAAAGCTTGTGGCATGACCAGACAGGCTTTGGGTGCAGGTGGAAGACCGAGAGGAGGTTGAGGAGGCAGAAGCAGTGGAGGAACTTTGACATAAAGAGGATTGACGCACAACTCGTGGGGACGGCAAGACTTGGACAGCAGCCCCTTGTCCTGCTGTCACCATAGTTACCCAGTGCCCAGTCAGCGACATGTAACGCCCCTGTCCATGCCTACTCGTCCAAGTGTCTGTGGTGAAATGCACCCTGTCACACACAGAGTTTCTCAAAGAAGCGGTGATGTTGTGTGCGACATGCTGGTGGAGCGCAGGCACACCTTTCTTTGAGAAGTAGTGCCGACTGGGCATCTGGTACTGGGGCACTGCGACGGACATAAGGTCTCGAAAATCCTCTGTGTCCACCAGGCGGAAAGGCAGCATTTCTGTAGCCAAGAGCTTGCAGATGGTGAAATTCAACCTCTTAGCTTTCTCATGGCTAGGAGGAAATGGTCTTTTACTTGTCCACATCTGAGGGACCGAGGGCTGGCTATTGTGCTTAGACGGGGTTGATAAGGGTGTCCCCGGCAAACTGCCGGTCTGTGAGGAAGATGCAGGCGGACATGTTAGGTTGCCTTGATCCAAAGGTGGTGCTATCGATGTCGGACAGCGCTCAACACCAGCTGGTGTTACCACCTCCAAAGAAAATGATGACCTGCCAATCACGCTGGCTGTTGCGGGTAAAGAGGTGGCAGGTCTGCGCCCCAAAACAGGTGTGACTGCTGTCCCCCCAGTCACAGAGGATGAAGAGGCCGCGGATGCACAAGATATGGCAGACGGTGGTTGGCCCGGCCGGCTAGGCCGCATTGTAGCACACTGAGCTTCCCACTGCAACTTATGCTTCATGTCCATGTGCCGGTTCATGCATGAAGTACTCAAACTATGTATTTTTTGGCCTCTACTTAGCTTTTGCTGACAAATGTTACAGATAACATGAGTTGGGTCATCTTTATCGATCTGAAAAAATGCCCAGGCTATGCAAGGCTTAGCACCCATGCGACCTGAAGAGCCACCACGACTTGTGGTGAGAGGCAGAGTTGTGTTTGAGGATGCAGTTGTTGACGTGCTTCCAGTACTACGTCTCTGTCCAGGAAGGCGCAACCTGACCTCGTCGTCACTAGCATCTTCCTCCACCTCCTCTGCTGACCTCATCTCTTGGCTGACTGTGGGTTGACAGTAAGTGGGATCTCCAACCTCATCATCATCACCCTGTGCGTTATCACACCCGTCGTCCTCAGAGCCAACCTGTTCCTGCCCTGACAAAAAACTAAAGTTGTCGCTCCAATCAGGTATTTGAGTCTTATCATCGTCTTCCTCATTGTCTCCACCAACAGGAGTTACAGTTTGGGAATGAGGGTCTACATTATGGTCAGAACCTTCTGCGTCTGGTCCTGGATCCGACTCATAAAGATTCTGGGCATCAGTGCAGATCATTTCCTCGTCTGGATTCACAGAAGCGCTGGAGTCGACCTCTGATTCCCAGGCTATAGTATGAGTAAACAGCTCTGCAGACTCAACCATCTGTTCTACCTCATACTCAGACGGGCAGCTGGAGATTTGGGAGCTGTGAGGAAGCAAGTGCGATTTGGGTGACACCTTTGAGGACTGGAGTATTTGTGATGTTGAAGTTGATGTGGAGGAGAGCCCACTTAAAGGAGCACTTGATATCCGTTGAAGCACCTGCTGTTTTTGTGCCTCATCTGGAATTTGTAGCGATTGGCGTGGCCGTAAGAAAGGGATCTTATCACATTGTCCGCTAAAAGAAGTAGACATTTTAGTTTGGCTGGAAGATGGTCTTTCTTCTGCAGATGTTACTGTTGCTTTAACACCTACCCCACGGACACAACCTTTTTTCCCCTTCCCAAACACGCCTATTCCCCTTTCCACCAGCAGCAGGCCTTTTTCCACTCATTTTGGTGGTTAACTAATTCACAACTCTGGAGTTGTTTGCACAAAAAAACAATGGATGGCAACCGAGCAGAGCTGAGTGGCCAAACTGTGGTATTAGGCCAAAACTATTGGCTGGGTTAGATGCAGAAAAAAATTATATTCAATTTGCAACCTGATGGAGGTCAGTATAGATGGACTAATACAACAAGTCCCACACACAGCTAGAAGCCCAATATTTTTTCAGAGGTAGATGCAGAAAAAAATATATTCAGTTTGCAACCTGATGGAGGTCAGTATAGATGGACTAATACAACAAGTCCCACACACAGCTAGAAGCCCAAATATTTTTTCAGAGGTACTGTAGATGCAGAAAAAAATTATTTTGAATTTGCAACCTGATGGAGGTCAGTATAGATGGACTAATAGAGAAAGTCCGACACACTGCTAGAAGGCCAAATATTTTTTCAGAGCTAGATGCAGAAAAAAATTATATTCAGTTTGCAACCTGATGGAGGTCTGTATAGATGGATTAATAGAACAAGACCCACACACAGCTAGAAGCCCAATATTTTTTCAGAGGTAGATGCAGAAAAGAATAGAATAGAATTAATAGAACAAGACCCACACACAGCTAGAAGCCCAATATTTTTTCAGAGGTAGATGCAGAAAAGACCACTGCATCTACTGACCTCAACGTTGCACATTTACTTGTGCTTCTTCATAAGTGCTTGAATGACACATCTTGAACCCTCAATCTGCTGTGAAATTTGTGCCTTAGAGACCTTGCTGATGTAGTATAACTTCCTTGTGTATTCTTGCTCAGTCTTGCCATGGTGTATGACCAGACACCTGACTGTATTATTACAAAATCCCTGACTTTGCGCAGGTGTACCTGGAATAATTGATGCTGTTTTAAAGTGAAAAGTTAGTCACACCAAATATTGATTGGATCTAGATTTTTCGTTTGTTCATTCACTTGTATTTTGTTAATTGATTAAATAAATCATTAACATTTCTATTTTTGAAGCGTTCTTACTTTACAGCATTTTTTCTACACCTTTCTAAAAATTATTTTTATGTGATTGTGTCTTTTATTTGCTCATTAATAATCTGATATATCTTTTGGTATTTTGTGTATAGTTGTTTTTTTGCTGTTGGGGTAAATTGTAGGATATTGATTTCAGAGTGGTTTCCTGATCCTTTGATTGTAGGAATGAGTGGTATATATGTGCTAATAAATTAGGATAAAACATAGGAAATTTAGGAAAAAACTGAACATCTCAGCAGTAATAACATGCTGATTGTGATGTCATGAAGATGACTTGAATTTCCACCAATCAGAGATCAGCATGTTTCAGGTCACCCAGATAGAACAGTCCATGAAACATGAGTCACGGCCACTGTGAGGTCATAATGCTGATTAGAATTTCCACCAGTCAGAAAACAGAACCGCCCAGAAGAACCACCCAGGAGGTATGAGTCATCGCCACTGTGAGGTCATAATGCTGACCAATCACAGAGCAGCCACACCCAAATTTTCCACCAATCAGAGAGCAGCCACGCCCAGATTTTCCACCAATCAGAGATCAGCAGTGGGTATAAATAGCCGCTGCCGCCTGCCCGGCTTAGCCTTGCACTGGTTGGGTCTCTCTTTTTTTCTCTCTCTTGGTATCTCCCGGTTTCTCTCCCTCCCCTCTCTCTTCTCTCTCTCTCTGACCCAACGGCCCTCTTAAGGGCTACTCCAAATGGGTAAAAGATAGAACCAATATTTGTGTTGTTTGTCCGTTTTATGAGCCTGTGATTAACCCCTTCCCACTCTTTGCCATATATATATATTATATACATAGTATGTGCAGGTGGGCCTTAAATGGAATTTCCAGGACAAACATATTGATGGCCTATCCCCTGGTTAGCTCATTAATATCAGATTTGTGGGGTTCCGGCACATGGCACCTCCACTACTCAGTTGTTTGAAACTCTGGCAGAGGTCAGATGTAAACATTGTTGAGGAGCTGAACATCACAGCTCTGGTCACTGTGTAGTGGCTGCTACCTGGTGCTGCAGATCAGCTCCTATTACATGAATATTAGCTGACTTGCAGGACCTACAGTTCAGTGAATGGAGCAGTGATGTTCAGATCTTCAAACTATTTACATCTGAGCGTTGCAAACAACTGATGGGTAGAGTCAGTGCCGCGTGTCGGAGCCCACCGATCTGATATTGATAACCCATCCCCAGGATGGCAGATCGATAGCCACCATACCAGGATGGGGGATATTATGCAACAATGGGTACATTATACCAGAATGGGGACATTATGTCAGAATTAGGTCATTATGCCAGAATGTGAGACACTGTAACCGAATGGAGTGCATTGTACCAGGATGGGGGACATTAAACCAGGGCGAGGGACATTAAACCAGTATGATGGTCATTAAACCAGTATGATGGTCATTATACCAGGATGGGGACATTATACCAGAATGGGGACACTATACTAGTATGGCGACATTTTACCAAGATGAAGGACACTATATCAGAATGGGGACAATATATCAGAATGGGGACAATATACCAGGAAGGGGGGCATTAAATCAGAATGGGGACATTATATCAGAATGGGGAAATTATACCAGAATTTGGGACATTATACCAGAATAATGGACACTATACCAGAATGGGGTACACCATACCCGGATGGGTGACACTATATCAGAATTGGGACATTATATCACAATGATGATGTTATACCAGGATGGTGGAAATTATATCACAATGATGATATTATACCGGTATGGTGGATATTATAGCAGCATGGGGGACATTATGCCAGAACTGGAGATACTATAGCAGGATGTGGGGCATTATACCAGCTTTGGGGACATTATAGCAGAATTGGGAGCATTACACCAGCATGGGGGATATTATACCAGTTTAGAGACATTATACCATAATGGGGACATTATATCAGAATGGGGACACTATACCAGGATGGGGACATTAAACCAGAATGAAGGAAATTATGCCAGAATTGGGACATTACCAGACAGGGGCACAGGTGGGGGAAAATGTTATAGCATAAGGCCCTGTATGTGGGAGATTATTACAAGAAGGAGCCAGGATGGGGGACATTCCTACATAGGGAGAGAACACATATACTGTATCTTTTTAGGATCCAGAACGCTACAAGGGCCCATACATCTGACCAACATGCAGGTGGGGGCCTATCAGACTCTAGTTACTCCACTGGGTGGGACCAGATCATTTCCAGGACTCCTTGTTCTTTACATTGAAGATAATTCTTAATGACATTGGCTGTACGTTTGGGGTTGTTGTTCTGCTGAAGAAAACATTTGGATCCAATCAGACACCTCCCTGATGATATTGCATGATGGCTAAGTATCTGCCTCTATATCTCAGCATTGAGGGAACCAATAATTCTAACCCAATTCCCACTTCCATTTGCTGAAATGCAGCCCCAAACTTACAGGACCCTCCACCGTGCTTATGGATCACTATTGCCCACAGACACTCATTATTGTACTGCTCTCCAGCCCTTTAGTGAACAAAATCTCTTCTGTAATAACAAAATTTTTCATATTTGGACTCAACCGTCCAGAGCACATCCTGCCAATTTTCTACACCCTGGTTCCTCTGTTTTAATGCATAGTTGAGTCACTTGGCCTTGTTTTGATGTGGAAGATATGGCTTTTTCACCACAATTCTGCTATGAAGAGAACTTCTGGCCAGTCTTCTCTGAACAGTAGATGAGTGAAGCTGAGTCCCACTGGTTGCTGCCAGTTCTGAGCTCATGGCACTGCTGGACATCTTCCGCTTTTGAAGGAAAGTAACCGTAATGTGTCATACATCTGCTGCACTAAGTTTCCTTGGCCGATCACTGCATCTACTGACCTCAACGTTGCACATTTTCTTGTGCTTCTTCATAAGTGCTTGAATGACACATCTTGAACCCTCAATCTGCATTGACATTTGTGCCTTAGAGACCTTGCTGATGTAGTATAACTTCCTTGTGTATTCTTGCTCAGTCTTGCCATGGTGTATGACCAGACACCTGACTGTATTATTACAAAATCCCTGACTTTGCGCAGGTGTACCTAGAAGAATTGATGATGTTTTAAAGTGAAAAGTTGGTCACACCAAATATTGATTGGATCTAGATTTTTTGTTTGTTCATTCACTTGTATTTTGTTAATTGATTAAATAAATCATTAACATTTCTATTTTTGAAGCGTTCTTACTTTACACCATTTTTTTACACCTTTCTAGAAATTATTTTTACGTGATAGTGTCTTTTATTTGCTCATTAATAATCTGATATATCTTTTGGTATTTTGTGTATAGTTGTTTTTTTGCTGTTGGGGTAAATTGTAGGATATTAATTTCAGAGTGGTTTCCTGATCCTTTGATTGTAGGAATGAGTGGTATATATGTGCTAATAAATTAGGACAAAACATAGGAAATTTAGGAAAAAACTGAACATCTCAGCAGTAATAACATGCTGATTGTGATGTCATGAAGATGACTTGAATTTCCACCAATCAGAGATCAGCATGTTTCAGGTCACCCAGATAGAACAGTCCATGAAACATGAGTCACGGCCACTGTGAGGTCATAATGCTGATTAGAATTTCCACCAGCCAGAAAACAGAACCACCCAGAAGAACCACCCAGGAGGTATGAGTCATCGCCACTGTGAGGTCATAATGCTGACCAATCACAGAGCAGCCACACTCAGATTTTCCACCAATCAGAGAGCAGCCACACCCAGATTTTCCACCAATCAGAGATCAGCAGTGGGTATAAATAGCCGCTGCCGCCTGCCCGGCTTAGCCTTGCACTGGTTGGGTCTCTCTTTTTTTCTCTCTCTTGGTATCTCCCGGTATCTCTCCCTCCCCTCTCTCTTCTCTCTCACTCTTTGACCCAACGGCCCTCTAAAGGGCTACCCCAAATGCGTAAAAGATAGAACCAATATTTGTGTTGTTTGTCCGTTTTATGAGCCTGTGATTAACCCCTTCCCACTCTTTGCCATATATATATTATATGCATAGTATGAGCAGGTGGGCCTTAAAGGGAATTTAAAGGACAAACATATTGATGGCCTATCCCCTGGTTAGCTCATTAATATCAGATTTGTGGGGGTCCGGCACGTGGCACCTCCACTACTCAGTTGTTTGAAACTCTGGCAGAGGTCAGATGTAAACATTGTTGAGGAGCTGAACATCACAGCTCTGGTCACTGTGTAGTGTCTGCTACCTGGTGCTGCAGATCAGCTCCTATTACATGAATATTAGCTGACTTGCAGGACCCACAGTACAGTGAATGGAGCAGTGATGTTCAGATCTTCAAACTATTTACATCCGAGCGTCGCAAACAAGTGATGGGTAGAGCCAGTGCCGCGTGTCGGAGCCCACCGTTCTGATATTGATAACCCATCCCCAGGATGGCAGCTCAGTAGATACCATACCAGGATGGGGGACATTATGCCAGAATGGATACATTATACCAGAATGGGGACATTATATCAGAATTAGGTCATTATGCCAGAATGTGAGACACTGTAACAGAATGGAGTACATTGTACCAGGATGGGGGACATTAAACCAGGGCGAGGGACATTAAACAGTATAATGGTCATTAAACCAGGATGGGGGGCATTATACCAGGATGGGGACATTATACCAGAATGGGGACACTATACTAGTATGGGGACATTTTACCAAGATGAAGGACACTATATCAGAATGGGGACAATATATCAGAATGGGGACAATATACCAGGAAGGGGGACATTAAATCAGAATTGGGACATTATATCAGAATGGGGAAATTATACCAGAATTGGGGACATTATACTAGAATAAGGGACACTATACCAGAATGGGGTACACCATACCCGGATGGGTGACACTATATCAGAATGGGAACATTATATCACAATGATGATGTTATACCAGGATGGGGGACATTATATCACAATGATGATATTATACCAGTATAAGGGATATTATAGCAGCATGGGGGACATTATGCCAGAACTGGAGATACTATACCAGGATGTGGGGCATTATATCAGCTTTGGTGACATTATAGCAGAATTGGGAGCATTACACCATCATGGGGGTATATTATACCAGATTAGAGATATTATACCAAAAGGGGGACATTATATCAGAATGGGGACACTATACCAGGATGGGGACATTAAACCAGAATGAAGGAAATGATGCCAGAATGGGGACATTACCAGACAGGGGCACAGGTGGGGGAAAATGTTATAGCATAAGGCCCAGCATGTGGGAGATTATTACAAGAAAGAGCCAGGATGGGAGACATTGCTACATAGGGAGAGAACACATATACTGTATCTTTATAGGATCCAGAACGCTACAAGGGCAAATACATCTGACCAACATGCAGGTGGGGGCCTATCAGACTCTAGTTACTCCACTGGGTGGGACCATATCATTTCCAGGACTCCTTGTTCTTTACATTGAAGATAATTCTTAATGACATTGGCTGTACATTTGGGGTTGTTGTTCTGCTGAAGAAAACATTTGGATCCAATCAGACACCTCCATGATGATATTGCATGATGGATAAGTATCTGCCTCTATATCTCAGCATTGAGGGAACCAATAATTCTAACCCAATTCCCACTTCCATTTGCTGAAATGCAGCCCCAAACTTACAGGACCCTCCACCGTGCTTATGCATCACTATTGCCCACAGACACTCATTATTGTACTGCTCTCCAGCCCTTCAGTGAACAAAATCTCTTCTGTATTAACAACATTTTTCATATTTTGACTCAACCGTCCAGAGCACATCCTGCCAATTTTCTACACCCTGGTTCCTCTGTTTTAATGCATAGTTGAGTCACTTGGCCTTGTTTTGATGTGGAAGATATGGCTTTTTCGCCACAATTCTGCTATGAAGACCACTTCTGGCCAGTCTTCTCTGAACAGTAGATGAGTGAAGCTGAGTCCCACTGGTTGCTGCCAGTTCTGAGCTGATGGCACTGCTGGACATCTTCCGCTTTTGAAGGAAAGTAACCATAATGTGTCATACATCTGCTGCACTAAGTTTCCTTGGCCGACCACTGCATCTACTGACCCCAACGTTGCACATTTTCTTGCTTCTTCATAAGTGCTTGAATGACACATCTTGAACCCTCAATCTGCTTTGAAATTTGTGCCTTAGAGACCTTGCTGATGTAGTATAACTTCCTTGTGTATTCGCGCTCAGTCTTGCCATGGTGTATGACCGGACACCTGACTGTATTATTACAAAATCCCTGACCTTGCGCAGGTGTACCTGGAATAATTGATGCTGTTTTAAAGTGAAAAGTTGGTCACACCAAATATTAATTGGATCTAGATTTTTCGTTTGTTCATTCACTTTGTATCACTTTGTATTTTGTTAATTGATTAAATAAATCATTAACATTTCTATTTTTGAAGCGTTCTTACTTTACAGCATTTTTTCTACACCTTTCTAAAAATTATTTTTATGTGATTGTGTCTTTTATTTGCTCATTAATAGTGTTGAGCGATACCTTCCGATATCAAGAAATATCGTATCGGATTGGATCGGACCGATATCCAAAAAGTATCGGATATCGCTGATTCCGATACCGGAAACCAATGCAAGTCAATGGGACACAAATATCGGAATGAAAATAAACCCTTTCTTTCCTTGCAGGTTAATTCTACATGAAGTAAAACAACTAAGAATAATGTTGAATGTATAACGCGAAAAGCCGGCAATTCATCAGCGCATACACCGGTACCCGACAATTTACAACAGAAAGAATAGAGCTTCACACATAGATTAGATAGATAGAAACATGTCAGTGAAATATATATGAAGTACTGTGACAGTGTTGCTTACTGTACTTGTCATTTAGTGTAAAGGATTTATTAAAAAAAATAATAGTGTTTTCATGCACCGTCTCTTTAAAAAAGCCGGCCGGCAATTCAGCATCTGTACCCGACAATTTATAACAGAAAGAATAGAGCTTCACACATAGATTAGATAGAAACATGTCAGTGAAATATATATGAAGTACTGTGACAGTGTTGCTTACTGTACTTGTCATTTAGTGTAAAGGATTTATTAAAAAAAATAATAGTGTTTTCATGCACTGTCTCTTTAAAAAAGCCGGCCGGCAATTCAGCAGCGGTACCCGACAATTTAGAATAGAAGGAATAGAGAATCACACATAGATTAGATAAATAGAAACATGTCAGTCACATATATATGAAGTACAGTGACAGTGTTGATTACTGTACTTGTCATTTAGTGTTAAAATAAAGGATTTATTTAAAAAAAAATTGGCGTGGGGTTCCCCGTAATTTTAGGCTCTAGCGGAGGTTAAGCAGACGGCTGGGGCAGATGTTTAAAGCCTGGGAAGGGGGTAATACCCACGGAGCTTCCCAGGCTACTAATATCAGCCCCCAGCTGAATACCTAGCCTTTACTAGCTATTAAAATGGGGGGCCCCCCCAAAAAATGACGTGGGGTCCCCCCTAATTTAATAGCTAGCAAAGGCTAGGCAGACAGCTGGGGGCTGATATTAATAGCCCAGGAAGGGTGCCATGAATATTGGCCCCCTCCCAGGCTAGAAACACCAGCCGTCAGTCACCCCAGAAATGGCGCATCCATAGGATGCGCCAATTCTGGCATTTAGCCTCGCTCTTCCCACTGCCCTGTAGCGGTAGCAGTGGGGTAATAGGGTTGGGGTTGATGTCAGCTTATAATGCCAGCTGACATCAAACCCAGGTTAGTAATGGAGAGGCGTCTATAAGACACCCCCATTACTAACCCCATAGTCAAAGTTAAAAAAAAAAAACACAAACACCCAGAATAAAGTCCTTTAATTGAAATAAACACACAATTCTTTATTGTTCTAAATTAAACTCTACTTACCATCACGCCCATTCCAGCTGAAGCCAACGATCTCCTGCAATAAAAGAAAAATAATAAAGCAACATCATCCTTACCTTTCCATGGTTCCCACGACAGCTTCAGCTCTGCTACATCGAGATGACAGGCTGGACCGCAGCAGAACGCTGCCATCCAGCCTGTCATCCCGCGGACACTGAGAAGTGCAGGCTTGCTTGCGCTCCTCAGTGTCTCGCTGTGACGGCATAAAGATGAGCCGAGGTCATGTCCAATGAACTCGGCTCACCTCATGCACGTCACTGACAGCGTGGGAAAATTCTCCTGCACTCAGCACTTAGAATTCTCCCACGCTGTCAGTGATGTGCATGAGGTGAGCCGAGTTCATTGGACATGACCTCGGCTCATCTTTATGCCGTCACAGCGAGACACTGAGGAGCGCAAGCAAGCCTGCACTTCTCAGTGTCCGCGGGATGACAGGCTGGATGGCAGCGTTCTGCTGCGGTCCAGCCTGTCATCTCGATGTAGCAGAGCTGAAGCTGTCGTGGGAACCATGGAAAGGTAAGGATGAGGCTGCTTTATTTTTCTTTTATTGCAGGAGATCGTTGGCTTCAGCTGGAATGGGCGTGATGGTAAGTATGGTTTAATTTAGAACAATAAAGAATTGTGTGTTTATTTCAATTAAAGGACTTTTTTCTGGGTGTTGTGTTTTTTTTAAATACTTTACTAGAAATTCATGGTGGTCATGTCTAATATTGGCGTGACCCCATGAATTTCGGGCTTAGGGCCAGCTGATAATGCCAAGCTGGCCCTAACCCCTTTATTACCCAGTGAGCCACCGCACCAGGGCCCTGGATGAGTTGGGTACAGCGCCAGAAGATGGCACTTCTATGAACGCGCCATTTTGCGGGGTGGCTGCGGACTGCAATTTGCAGCGGGGGTGGCCCAGAAAGCTTGGGCCTCCCAGCGCTGTGGATTCCAGTCCCCAGCTGCCTAGTTGTACCTGGCTGGATACAAAAACAGGGCGAAGCCCCACGTCAATTTTTTTTAAATTATTTCATGAAATAATTTAAAAAAAAGGGCTTCCCTATATTGTTGTGTCCAGCCAGGTACAAATAGGCAGCTGGTGGTTGGGGGCAGCCCGTTCCTGCCTGCTGTACCTGGCTGGACACAAATATAGTGCGAAGCCCCACGTCAATTTTTTTTTAATTATTTCATGAAATAATTTAAAAAAAAGGGCTTCCCTATATTGTTGTGTTCGGCCAGGTACAAATAGGCAGCTGGGAGTTGGGGGCAGCCCGTCCCTGGTTGCTGTACCTGGCTGGCATACAAAAATATGGCAAAGCCCACGTCAGAATTTTTGGGAAAAATTAATTAAAAAATAAATATTAATTTAGGGACTGCATCTTTATTAACCCCTCAAGTGTCATTTAGTGTTAAAATAAAGGATTTATTAAAAATAAAATTGGCGTGGGATCCCCCATAATTTTAGTCTCTAGCGGAGGTTAAGCAGACGGCTGGGGCAGATGTTTGAAGCTTGGGAAGGGGGTAATACCCACGGAGCTTCCCAGGCTACTAATATCAGCCCCCAGCTGAATACCTAGCCTTTACTAGGTATTAAAATGGGAGACCCCCCCAAAAAATTATGTGGGGTCCCCCCTATTTTAATAGCTAGCAAAGGCTAGGCAGACAGCTGGGGGCTGATATTAATAGCCCAGGAAGGGTGCCATGAATATTGGCCCCCTCCCAGGCTAGAAACACCAGCCGTCAGCCGCCCCAGAAATGGCGCATCCATAGGATGCGCCAACTCTGGCACTTAGCCTCGCTCTTCCACGCTGCCCTGGTGCGGTGGCAGGGGGTAATAGTGGTGGGGTTCATGTCAGCGCCAGCTGCCACGAAGCCCAGGTTAGTAATGATGGGCGTCTATAAGACACCCCCATTACTAACCTACAAAGTGTTAAAAATAAAAAACACACACTACACCCAGAAAAAAAATAATTTATTTGAAATAAAACACACCATTTTATTTAATTCTTAGTTTACTAAAAAAAAAAATAGTTACCTGTCCACGTTCCTGCGCTGATCTCCCATGCACAGCTGTCACATCTGGAGATGGTAAGCTCACGCTGCCGGGAACACGTCCGCTCCCGGCAGCGGGAGCCACTGACTGAGGTCACCGGAGTGCATTCAGTCAGCGCAGCTCCGGTGACCTCCTTTACGGCACTGCTGTATCGTGGGAATTTCTCACGGTACAGCGGGGCCATAAAGCAGCTAACCGGAGCAGTGCTGCCTGAACTTCGGCGAACCCGCTTATGCAATGACGGGGCTGCTTTACGGCCCTGTCATTCTAGCGGCGGCGGCGGTTCAGAGCGGTCACATTCTATGTGGCTGCTATAAACTGGAGATCTTCGTGGGACACTCGTGGACTACTACGGAGGGATAAGGATAAGGTTGTGGTTTATTATTTTAAATTTTATTACAGGAGATCGATGGCTTCGGGGAATTAGGTGTCTAGGTGAGTATAGGTGTAGGTTTTTATTTTTTACTTTATTTTAGGTGGCGATTGGCGGGGACAGGTAATGTATAAACTAATTTATTTTAGGCAACCACTGGCCACCAATGAAATGTATTTAAAATTTATTGGGGACTAAAAACAAAAAAAAGATAAAACATGTATAGGGCCAAAACAACATATGGGGTAGTTTAAATAGCAGGATCAGGCTGATGGGAACTACTGCTCCCATCAAGCTGATCCTGCTGGCACAAGTGGACGGGGGACAGACATAGGCCGATGGGAGTAGTAGTGTCACATCGGCCTATGTTTGCCTGCACGCACACACCCACAGACATCGCACAGACACCGCGCACACCCGCACATATCGCACAGACACCCCGCACACACCCGGAGACATCGCACACACACCACGCACACCCGCACACATCGCACAGACACCCCGCACACCCGCAGACATCGCACAGACACCGCGCACACACCTGCACAGACACCCCGCACACACCGCACACACACCGCACACACATCACGCACACCCGCACACATCGCACAGACACCCACACACACCAATCATGACCGGTCTGGGAGGTGAGGCTGACCTGTGCGACCGTGGGAAAGTTCATGTGAGTTCATGCAATGCAGTCAAGCATGAATTGACATGAACCCTCTGAGGGCAGCGGCTACTTCAAATGAACAGCTGATCAGCATCACCTGATACCTCAGCTGTTCATTTGAAATAACTGGCGGGAAAGCGCAGCACAGAACGGGAAAGCCGGCGGTGAAGTCTTTTCACTGCCGGCTTCCCCGCCCGGGTCCTTCGCTCCCCGCTCCTTGGTGCTGCGCTCCCCGCCCGGTCCTAACTTACGATCGGGATGGGAGGTGGCGAGGGGAGCGGAGGATCGGGGTGGGAGGCTGCGGGGAAGCGAGTGTGGGGCTGTGTGATTGTTTAAAAGCCGGCGGCTTTTTACCGCCCGCCGGCTTTTAAACAATCAGGAGAATTCTCTCACGCTAGGATGGCATTCTGATGACAGGCTGGATCGCAGCTGAGCGCTGCCATCCAGCTTGTCATCCTTCAGAGACACTGCAGAGCGCAGGCATTATGGGAACTTCCGATTCCGGTATTCGATATTCTAAAAGTATCGGAATTAAGTATCAGAATTCCGATACCGCGAATATCGGCCGATACCCGATATTTCAGTATCGGAATGCTCAACACTAGTCATTAATAATCTGATATATCTTTTGGTATTTTGTGTATAGTTGTTATTTTGCTGTTGGGGTAAATTGTAGGATATTGATTTCAGAGTGGTTTCCTGATCCTTTGATTGTAGGAATGAGTGGTATATATGTGCTAATAAATTAGGACAAAACGTAGGAAATTTAGGAAAAAACTGAACATCTCAGCAGTAATAACATGCTGATTGTGATGTCATGAAGATGACTTGAATTTCCCCCAATCAGAGATCAGCATGTTTCAGGTCACCCAGATAGAACAGTCCATGAAACATGAGTCACGGCCACTGTGAGGTCATAATGCTGATTAGAATTTCCACCAGCCAGAAAACAGAACCGCCCAGAAGAACCACCCAGGAGGTATGAGTCATCGCCACTGTGAGGTCATAATGCTGACCAATCACAGAGCAGCCACACCCAGATTTTCCACCAATCAGAGATCAGCAGTTGGTATAAATAGCCGCTACCACCTGCCCGGCTTAGCCTTGCACTGGTTGGGTCTCTCTTTTTTTCTCTCTCTTGGTATCTCCCGGTATCTCTCCCTCCCCTCTCTCTTCTTTCTCTCTCTCTCTTTGACCCAACGGCCCTCTTAAGGGCTACCCCAAATGTGTAAAGATAGAACCAATATTTGTGTTGTTTGTCCGTTTTATGAGCCTGTGATTAACCCCTTCCCACTCTTTGCCATATATATATTATATACATAGTATGTGCAGGTGGGCCTTAAAGGGAATTTCCAGGACAAACTTATTGATGGCCTATCCCCTGGTTAGCTCATTAATATCAGATTTGTGGGGGTCCGGCACGTGGCACCTCAACTACTCAGTTGTTTGAAACTCTGGCAGAGGTCAGATGTAAACATTGTTGTGGAGCTGAACATCACAGCTCTGGTCACTGTGTAGTGGCCGCTCCCTGGTGCTGCAGATCAGCTCCTATTACATGAATATTAGCTGACTTGCAGGACCCACAGTACAGTGAATGGAGCAGTGATGTTCAGATCTTCAAACTATTTACATCTGAGCGTTGCAAACAACTGATGGGTAGAGCCAGTGCCGCGTGTCGGAGCCCACCAATCTGATATTGATAACCCACCCCCAGGATAAATCATCATTATTATACTACTGGAAACTCCATTAATGGATTGTCTGGGATTAATAACTCGAGCCCCTTCTTTAAGAAAAAACAGTCCCTAACTGGTCACAGGATGAATGTGGGATTTAGGTCACCCATTTACTGCAATGTAGCTGGCAATGCCACGCAGCGGATCTAAGCAAGTCCCGGGGCCACAACAATATACAGTCAGTGCCCGAGTATAGGATGGAAGATTAAAAAAAAATCTTCAAAAATGTATTTAGTGTGAGGCATACATCAAAAATACAGGCAATGCTTTTCCTGACAACTCTGAGTTTTATAATGTGGAAAAAAACATTTAAAAAAACACTGTGTGAACATAACCCTAACTGCATTGTGACTGTGTATATACATATATAAGCTGCCCCTCCCCCACCATGTGAGCATTCTCAGCGTGTACTGACCAATTCTGTCCACCAGGTGGCAACAGCAGGAAATTACAGCGATGAGACAAGCACTGCATGACATGATATATGTATACTGTATATGTGTGTATATGTATACTGTATATGTGTGTATATGTATGTATACTGTATATGTGTGTATATGTATGTATACTGTATATGTGTGTATATATATGTATACTGTATATGTGTGTGTGTATATGTATACTGTATATGTGTGTATATATATGTATACTGTATATGTATGTATATATATATATGTATACTGTATATGTGTGTATATATATATGTATACTGTATATGTGTGTATATATGTATACTGTATATGTGTGTATATATGTATACTGTATGTGTGTGTATATATATGTATACTGTATATGTGTGTATATGTATACTGTATATGGGTGTATATATGTATACTGTATGTGTATATATATGTATACTGTATGTGTGTATATATATATGTATACTGTATATGGGTGTGTATATATGTATACTGTATATGTGTGTATATATGTATACTGTATATATGTGTGTATATATGTATACTGTATATATGTGTATATATATGTATACTGTATATGGGTGTGTATATATATATATATATATGTATACTGTATGTGTGTATATATATATGTATACTGTATATGTGTGTGTATATATATGTATACTGTATGTGTGTATATGTATACTGTATATATGTGTATATATATGTATACTGTATGTGTGTGTATATATATGTATACTGTATATGGGTGTGTATATATATGTATACTGTATATGTGTATATATATATGTATACTGTATATGTGTGTGTATATATATGTATACTGTATATGTGTGTATATATGTATACTGTATATGTGTATATATATGTATACTGTATATGGGTGTATATATGTATTCTGTATATGTGTGTATATATATGTATACTGTATATGTGTGTATATATGTATACTGTATATGTGTGTATATATGTATTCTGTATATGTGTGTATATATATGTATACTGTATATGTGTGTGTATATGTATACTGTATATGTGTGTATATATATGTATACTGTTTATGGGTGTATATATGTTTACTGTATATGTGTATATATGTATACTGTATATGTGTATATATGTATACTGTATATGTGTGTATATATGTATACTGTATGTGTGTATATATGTATACTGTATATGTGTGTATATGTATACTGTATATGTGTGTGTATATGTATACTGTATATGTGTGTATATATGTATACTGTATGTGTGTGTATATATGTATACTGTATGTGTATATATGTATACTGTATATGTGTATATGTGTATACTGTATATGTGTGTGTATATGTATACTGTATATGGGTGTATATATGTATACTGTATATGTGTGTGTATATATGTATACTGTATGTGTGTATATATATATGTATACTGTATATGTGTGTATATATGTATACTGTATGTGTGTATATATATATGTATACTGTATATGGGTGTATATATGTATACTGTATGTGTGTATATATATATGTATACTGTATGTGTGTGTATATATGTATACTGTATATGTGTGTGTATATATATGTATACTGTATATGTGTGTATATATATGTATACTGTATATATGTGTGTATATGTATACTGTATATGTGTGTGTATATGTACACTGTATATGTGTGTGTATATTTATACTGTATATATGTGTATATATATGTATACTGTATATGTGTGTGTATATGTATACTGTATATGGGTGTATATATGTATACTGTATATGTGTGTGTATATATGTATACTGTATGTGTGTATATATATATGTATACTGTATATGTGTGTATATATGTATACTGTATATGTGTGTGTATATTTATACTGTATATATGTGTATATATATGTATACTGTATATGTGTGTGTATATGTATACTGTATATGGGTGTATATATGTATACTGTATATGTGTGTGTATATATGTATACTGTATGTGTGTATATATATATGTATACTGTATATGTGTGTATATGTATACTGTATATGTGTGTGTATATGTACACTGTATATGTGTGTGTATATTTATACTGTATATGTGTGTATATATATGTATACTGTTTATGGGTGTATATATGTATACTGTATATGTGTGTATATATATGTATACTGTATATGTGTATATATGTATACTGTATATGTGTGTATATATGTATACTGTATGTGTGTGTGTATATATGTATACTGTATGTGTGTATATATGTATACTGTATATGTGTATACTGTATATGTGTATATATGTATACTGTATGTGTGTGTGTATATATGTATACTGTATGTGTGTATATATGTATACTGTATATGTGTATATATGTATACTGTATATGTGTGTGTATATATGTATACTGTATATGGGTGTATATATGTATACTGTATATGTGTGTGTATATATGTATACTGTATGTGTGTATATATGTATACTGTATATGTGTGTGTATATATGTATACTGTATATGCGTGTATATATATGTATACTGTATATATGTATACTGTATGTGTGTATATATGTATACTGTATATGTGTATATGTGTATACTGTATATGTGTGTGTATATATATGTATACTGTATATGGGTGTGTGTATATATGTATACTGTATATGTGTGTATATATGTACACTGTATATGGGTATATATGTATACTGTATATGTGTGTGTATATGTATACTGTATATGTGTATATATGTATACTGTATATGTGTGTATATATGTATACTGTATATGGGTATATATGTATACTGTATATGTGTGTGTATATATGTATACTGTATGTGTGTATATATATGTATACTGTATATGTGTGTATATATGTATACTGTATATGTGTGTATATGTGTATACTGTATATGTGTGTGTATATATGTATACTGTATATGGGTGTATATATGTATACTGTATATGGGTGTATATATGTATACTGTATATGTGTGTGTATATATGTATACTGTATATGTGTATATATGTATACTGTATGTGTGTGTATATGTATACTGTATATGTGTGTATATATATGTATACTGTATATGTGTGTGTATATGTGTACACTGTATATAGGTGTATATATGTATACTGTATATGTGTATATATGTATACTGTATATGTGTGTATATATATATATGTATACTGTATATGTGTGTATATATGTACACTGTATATGGGTGTATATATATATATATATGTATACTGTATGTGTATATATATACTGTATATGTGTGTATATGTATACTGTATATGTGTGTGTATATATGTATACTGTATATGGGTGTATATATATGTATACTGTATATGTGTGTATATATGTATACTGTATATGGGTGTATATGTGTACACTGTATATGGGTATATATATGTATACTGTATGTGTATATATGTATACTGTATATGTGTATATATATGTGTACTGTATATGGGTGTATATGTATACTGTATATGGGTGTATATATGTACACTGTATATGGGTATATATATGTATACTGTATATGTGTGTATATGTGTATACTGTATATGTGTGTATATGTGTATACTGTATATGTGTATATATATGTATACTGTATATGGGTGTATATGTATACTGTATATGGGTGTATATATGTACACTGTATATGGGTATATATATGTATACTGTATGTGTATATATGTATACTGTATATGTGTATATATATGTATACTGTATATGGGTGTATATGTATACTGTATATGGGTATATATATGTACACTGTATATGGGTATATATATGTATACTGTATATGGGTGTATATATGTATACTGTATATGGGTGTGTATATGTATACTGTATGTGTATATATGTATACTGTATATGTGTATATATATGTATACTGTATATGGGTGTGTATATGTATACTGTATATGTGTGTATATGTGTATACTGTATATGTATGTGTATATATGTATACTGTATATGT
Organism: Phyllobates terribilis; assembly: GCF_046119375.1. Taxonomy (NCBI): domain Eukaryota; kingdom Metazoa; phylum Chordata; class Amphibia; order Anura; family Dendrobatidae; genus Phyllobates; species Phyllobates terribilis. Next base: position 7,636,329 of record NW_027362787.1, on the reverse strand, counting down.
GTATATATGTATACTGTATATGGGTGTATATATGTACACTGTATATGGGTATATATATGTATACTGTATGTGTATATATGTATACTGTATATGTGTATATATATGTATACTGTATATGTGTGTATATGTGTATACTGTATATGTGTGTGTGTATATATGTATACTGTATATGTGTATATATATGTATACTGTATATGGGTGTATATGTATACTGTATATGGGTGTATATATGTACACTGTATATGGGTATATATATGTATACTGTATGTGTATATATGTATACTGTATATGTGTATATATATGTATACTGTATATGTGTGTATATGTATACTGTATATGGGTGTATATATATGTATACTGTATATGGGTGTATATATGTACACTGTATATGGGTGTATATATGTATACTGTATGTGTATATATGTATACTGTATATGTGTATATATATGTATACTGTATATGGGTGTATATATGTATACTGTATATGTGTGTATATGTATACTGTATGTGTGTATATATATATGTATACTGTATATGTGTGTGTATATATATGTATACTGTATGTGTGTGTATATGTATACTGTATATGTGTGTATATGTATACTGTATATGTGTGTATATATGTATACTGTATATGGGTGTATATATGTACACTTTATATGGGTATATATATATGTATACTGTATATGTGTATATATATATGTATACTGTATATGGGTGTGTATATGTATACTGTATATGTGTATATATATGTATACTGTATATGTGTGTGTATATGTATACTGTATATGTGTGTGTATATGTATACTGTATATGGGTGTGTATATATATGTATACTGTATATGTGTGTGTATATATATGTATACTGTATATGTGTATATATGTATACTGTATATGTGTGTATATATGTATACTGTATATGTGTGTATATATGTATACTGTTTATGGGTGTATATATGTATACTGTACATGTGTATATATATATGTATACTGTATATGTGTATATTTGTATACTGTATGTGTGTATATATGTATACTGTATGTGTGTATATATATATGTATACTGTATGTGTGTGTGTGTGTATATATGTATACTGTATATGTGTGTATATATATATGTATACTGTATATGTGTGTGTATATATATATGTATACTGTATATGTGTATATATATATATGTATACTGTATATGTGTATATATGTATACTGTATATGTGTGTGTATATGTATACTGTATATGTGTGTATATATATGTATACTGTATGTGTGTATATATATATGTATACTGTTTGTGTGTGTGTGTATATATATGTATACTGTATATGTGTGTATATATATATGTATACTGTATATGTGTGTGTATATATATATGTATACTGTATATGTGTGTATATATATATGTATACTGTATATGTGTATATATGTATACTGTATATGTGTGTGTATATGTATACTGTATATGTGTGTATATATATGTATACTGTATGTGTGTATATATATGTATACTGTATATGTGTGTGTATATATATATGTATACTGTATATGTGTGTGTGTGTATATATATGTATACTGTATATGTGTGTGTATATATATGTATACTGTATATGTGTGTGTGTGTATATATATGTATACTGTATATGTGTGTGTATATATATGTATACTGTATATGTGTGTGTGTATATATATGTATACTGTATATGTGTGTGTATATATATGTATACTGTATATGTGTGTGTATATATATATGTATACTGTATATGTGTGTGTATATATATGTATACTGTATATGTGTGTGTATATATGTATACTGTATATGTGTGTGTATATATATATATGTATACTGTATATGTGTGTGTATATATATGTATACTGTATATGTGTGTGTATATATATATGTATACTGTATGTGTGTATATATATGTATACTGTATATGTGTGTGTGTGTATATATATGTATACTGTATATGTGTGTGTATATATATATGTATACTGTATGTGTGTATATATATGTATACTGTATATGTGTGTGTGTGTATATATATGTATACTGTATATGTGTGTGTATATATATGTATACTGTATATGTGTGTGTATATATATATGTATACTGTATATGTGTGTGTATATATATGTATACTGTATATGTGTGTGTATATATGTATACTGTATATGTGTGTGTATATATATATATGTATACTGTATATGTGTGTGTATATATATATGTATACTGTATATGTGTGTGTATATACATGTATACTGTTTATGGGTCATAGTCATAGTTAGTAAAGCCGAATAAAGACTTGCGTCCATCAAGTTCGACCTGTTAGTTCTGTAATTGCTAAAGTTGATCCAGAGGAGGGCAAAAACCCCAAATGATTTGGCCAATCTTCACCTGAGGAAAAATTCCCTCCCGACTCTGAAACCAGCAGTCAGAATAAATCCCTGTATCAACCTACTATTTTATTTTATTTTTAAGTATATGCTGAAATCTGCCTGGTATCTAGAAATGCATCCAGTCCCCGCTTGAACTGGTGTAGTGAATCCGACATTACCGTCTCCTCACTCTGTGAATTCCATATTCTCACTGCTCTTACCGTAAAGAACCCCTTCCTATGCTGGTGCTGAAACCTTTTCTCTTCCAGTCTTAGTGAGTGCCCTCTTGTTACCGTAATATCCCTCCTTTTGAACAAATCCCGGGCAAGATCTCTATACTGTCCCCTAACATATTTGTACACATTTATTATGTCCCCCCTCAACCTTCTCTTTTCCAGGCTGAATAGTCCTAGTTTTGCCAACCTCTCTGGGTATTGCAGTCCCTCCATTCCCTTTATTAATTTTGTTGCCCTCCTTTGTACCTTTTCAAGCTCATTTATATCCTTTCTATATATTGGGGCCCATAACTGAGCACAGTATTCCAAGTGTGGTCTGACCAGAGCTTTGTACAGTGGAAGAACAACGTTCTCATCCTTTGCAGCTATACCTCTTCTGATACATCCCATTACCCTGTTTGCCCTTACAGCAGCCGCCTGACTTTGGGCACTCCAATTTAGTTTGCTATCAATCAAGATGCCCAAGTCCTTCTCCATCTCTGAATTCCCCAATGATTTCCCATTCAGTGAGTACTGGTGACTTCCATTTTTCCTTCCCATATGTATGACCTTACATTTCTCCTCGTTAAACCTCATTTGCCATTTAATGCTCCACCTACCCAGCTTATCCAAATCCCTCTGTAGGTCTTCACTATCCTCTTTTGTATTAATTGTTTTACATAACTTTGTGTCATCTGCAAATATTGATATTTTACTATTTATCCCGTTGACTATGTCGTTAATAAAGATATTAAATAACATTGGGCCTAGTACAGACCCCTGTGGTACCCCACTAGTGACGCTTACCCAATCTGAGTATATTCCATTTATAACCACCCTCTGCCTTCTATCCCTTAGCCAGTTAGCTACCTACTTGCAGACATTTTCCCCCAGCCCCATCATTCTCATTTTGTATACCAACCTATTATGTGGCACGCTATCGAACGCTTTTGAGAAGTCGAGATACACGACATCCACTGGTTCCCCCTGATCTACTCGAGAGTTAACCTCCTCGTAGAAGTCAATCAGGTTTGTTTGGCAGGAGCGATTCCTCATGAATCCATGTTGGTTCGGGATTAAAAGATTATTAGCATCAAGATGCTCCGTAATTGCCTCTTTAATGAAGCTTTCAAAAATTTTGCCCACAACGGACGTCAGACTCACCGGCCGATAGTTTCTGGCATCACTTTTCGCTCCCTTTTTGAATATTGGCACTACATTCGCCTGTCGCCAATCAAGTGGCACAGACCCAGTCTCAACAGAGTCCTTAAATATAAGATATAACGGTCTGTCTATCACATTACTTAGTTCCCTTAGTACCCGTGGGTGTATGCCATCAGGTCCTGGTGATTTGTTTATTTTAATGTGTATACAGTATACAGTATATGTATACTGTATATGTATATATATGTATACTGTATATGTGTATATATGTATACTGTATATGTGTGTATATGTATACTGTATGTGTGTATATATATGTATACTGTATATGTGTGTGTGTATATATATACTGTATATGTGTATATATGTATACTGTATATATGTATACTGTATATGTGTGTGTATATATATATGTTTACTGTATATGTGTGTGTATATGTATACTGTATGTGTGTGTATATATGTATACTGTATGTGTGTATATATATGTATACTGTATATGTGTGTATATATGTATACTGTATGTGTGTGTATATATATGTATACTGTATATGTGTGTGTATATATATACTGTATATGTGTATATATGTATACTGTATATGTGTATATATGTATACTGTATATGTGTGTGTATATATGTATACAGTATATGTGTGTATATATGTATACTGTATGTGTGTGTATATATATGTATACTGTATATGTGTGTATATGTATACTGTATATGTGTATATATATGTATACTGTATATGTGTGTATATGTATACTGTTTATGTGTGTATATATATGTATACTGTATGTGTGTGTGTATATGTATACTGTATATGTGTGTATATATATGTATACTGTATATGTGTGTATATATATGTATACTGTATGTGTGTATGTATATGTATACTGTATATGGGTGTGTATATATATGTATACTGTATATGTGTGTATATATATGTATACTGTATATGTGTGTATATATATGTATACTGTATATGTGTATATATGTATACTGTATATGTGTGTGTATATATACTGTATATGTGTATATATGTATACTGTATATGTGTATATATGTATACTGTATATGTGTGTATATATATGTATACTGTATATGTGTGTATATGTATACTGTATATGTGTGTGTATATGTATACTGTATATGTGTATATATGTATACTGTATATGGGTGTATATATATATGTTTACTGTATATGTGTGTGTATATATATGTATACTGTATATGTGTGTATATATGTATACTGTATGTGTGTATATATATGTATACTGTATATGTGTGTGTGTATATATATACTGTATATGTGTATATATGTATACTGTATATGTGTATATATGTATACTGTATATGTGTGTGTATATATGTATACTGTATATGTGTATATATGTATACTGTATGTGTGTGTATATATATGTATACTGTATATGTGTGTATATATATATATGTATACTGTATATGGGTGTGTATATGTATACTGTTTATGTGTATATATATATATGTATACTGTATGTGTGTATGTATATGTATACTGTATATGTGTGTATATGTATACTGTATATGTGTGTATATATATGTATACTGTATGTGTGTATGTATATGTATACTGTATATGGGTGTGTATATATATGTATACTGTATATGTGTGTGTATATATACTGTATATGTGTTTATATATATGTACACTGTATATGTGTGTATATATATGTATACTGTATATGTGTGTGTATATATACTGTATATGTGTTTATATATATGTATACTGTATATGTGTGTATATGTGTATACTGTATATGTGTGTGTATATATGTATACTGAATATGTGTGTGTATATGTATACTGTATATGTGTGTATATATGTATACTGTATATGTGTGTGTGTATATATGTATACTGTATATGTGTGTATATGTGTATACTGTATATGTGTGTATATATGTATACTGTATATGTGTGTATATATATGTATACTGTATATGTGTGTATATGTGTATACTGTATGTGTGTATATATATGTATACTGTATATGTGTGTGTATATGTATACTGTATATGTGTGTATATATGTATACTGTATATGTGTGTATATATATGTATACTGTATATATGTGTATATATATATGTATACTGTATGTGTGTATATATATTTATACTGTATGTGTGTATATATATATGTATACTGTATATGTGTGTGTATATGTATACTGTATATGTGTGTGTATATATATGTATACTGTATATGGGTGTATATATGTACACTGTATATGTGTGTGTATATATGTATACTGTATATGTGTGTATATATATGTATACTGTATATGTGTGTATAAATGTATACTGTTTATGGGTGTATATATGTATACTGTATATGTGTATATATGTATACTGTATATGTATACAGTATACATATATACACACACATATACAGTATACACATATACACACATATACAGTATACAGATATATACACACATATACAGTATACATATACACACACATATACAGTATACATATATACACACATATACAGTATACATATACACACATATACAGTATACATATATATACACACATATACAGTATACATATATACACCCATATACAGTATACATATATATACACACATATACAGTATACATATATACACACACATATACAGTATACATATACACACATATACAGTATACACATATATACACACATATACAGTATACATATATACACACACATACAGTATACATATACACACACATATACAGTATACATATATATATACACACATATACAGTATACATATATATACACACATATACAGTATACATATACACACACATATACAGTATACATATACACACACACACATATACAGTATACATATATACACACATATACAGTATACATATATACACACACATATACAGTATACACATATACACACATATACAGTATACATATATACACATACAGTATACACATATACACACATATACAGTATTCATATATACACCCATATACAGTATACATATATACGCACACATATACAGTATACATATACACACATATACAGTATACACATATATACACACATATACAGTATACATACAGTTATATGAAAAAGTTTGGGCACCCCTATTAATCTTAAGCTTAATGTTTTATAAAAATTGGTGTTTTTGCAGCAGCTATTTCAGTTTGATATATGTAATAACTGTTGGACACAGTAATGTTTCTGCCTTGAAATGAGGTTTATTGTACTAACAGAAAATGTGCAATCTGCATTCAAACAAAATTTGACAGGTGCATAAGTATGGGCACCCTTATCATTTTCTTGTTTTAAATACTCCTACCTACTTTTTACTGACTTACTAAAGCACTTTTTTTGGTTTTGCAACCTCATTGAGCTTTGAACTTCATAGCCAGGTGTATGCAATCATGAGAAAAGCTACTTAAAGTGGCCACTTGCAAGTTGTTCTCCTGTTTGAATCTCCTCTGAAGAGTGGTATCATGGGCTCCTCAAAACAACTGTCAAATGATCTGAAAACAAAGAATATTCAACATAGTTGTTCAGGGGAAGGATACAAAAAGCTGTCTCAGAGATTTAACCTGTCAGCTTCCACTGTGAGGAACATAGTAAGGAAATGGAAGAACACAGGGACAGTTCTTGTTAAGGCCAGAAGTGGCAGGCCAAGAAAAACATCAGAAAGGCAGAGAAGAAGAATGGTGAGATCAGTCAAGGACAATCCTCAGACCACCTCCATAGAGCAGCAGCATCAACTTGCTGCAGATGGTGTCACTGTGCATCGGTCAACTATACAACGCACTTTGCACAAGGAGAAGCTGTATGGGAGAGTGATGCGAAAGAAGCCGTTTCTGCAAGCACGCCACAAACAGAGTCGGCTGAGGTATGCAAAAGCACATTTGGGGAAGCCAATTTCTTTTTGGAAGAAGGTCCTGTGGACTGATGAAACCAATATTGAGTTGTTTGGTCATACAAAAAGGTGTTATGCATGGCGGCAAAAAAACAGAGCATTCCAAGAAAAACACTTGCTACCCACAGTAAAATTTGGTGGAGGTTCCATCATGCTTTGGGGCTGTGTGGCCAATGCCGGCACCGGGAATCTTGTTAAAGTTGAGGGACGCATGGATTCCACTCAGTATCAGCAGATTCTTGACAATAATGTTCAAGAATCAGTGATAAAGTTGAAGTTACGCAGGGGATGGATCTTTCAGCAAGACAATGATCCAAAACACCGCTCCAAATCTACTCAGGCATTCATGCAGAGGAACAATTACAATGTTCTGGAATGGCCATCCCAGTCACAAGACCTGAATATCATTGAACATCTGTGGGATCATTTGAAGAGGGCTGTCCATGCTCGGCAACCATCAAACTTAACTGAACTGGAATTGTTTTGTAAAGAGGAATGGTCAAAAATACCTTCATCCAGGATCCAGGAACTCATTAAAAGCTACAGGAAGCGACTAGAGGCTGTTATTTTTGCAAAAGGAGGATCTACTAAATATTAATGTCACTTTTCTGGTGAGGTGCCCATACTTATGCACCTGTCAAATTTTGTTTGAATGCAGATTGTACATTTTCTGTTAGTACAATAAACCTCATTTCAAGGCAGAAACATTACTGTGTCCAACAGTTATTACATAGATCAAACTGAAACAGCTGTTGCAAAAACACCAATTTTTATAAAACATTAAGCTTAAGATTAATAGGGGTGCCCAAACTTTTTCATATAACTGTATATATACACACATATACAGTATACATATACACACACATATACAGTATACATATACACACACATATACAGTATACATATATACACCCATATACAGTATACATATACACTCATATACAGTATACACACATATACAGTATACATATATACACATATACAGTATACATATATATACACACATATACAGTATACATATATACACACATATACAGTATACATATATATACACACATATACAGTATACATATACACACACATATACAGTATACACATATACACACATATACAGTATACATATATATATACACACATATACAGTATACATATATACACACACATATACAGTATACATATATACACACACACATATACAGTATACATATATCCACACACATATACAGTATACACATATACACACATATACAGTATACATATATATACACACATATACAGTATACATATATACACCCATATACAGTATACATATACACACACATATACAGTATACATATATACACACATATACAGTATACATATACACACATATACAGTATACATATACACACACATATACAGTATACATATACACACATATACAGTATACATATATATACACACATATACAGTATACATATACACACACATATACAGTATACACATATACACACATATACAGTATACATATATATACACACATATACAGTATACATATATACACACACATATACAGTATACATATACACACATATACAGTATACATATATACACCCATATACAGTATACATATACACACACATATACAGTATACATATACACACACATATACAGTATACATATATACACACATATACAGTATACATATATACACACATATACAGTATACATATACACACACATATACAGTATACATATACACACACATATACAGTATACATATATACACACATATACAGTATACATATACACACATATACAGTATACACATATACACACATATACAGTATACATATACACACACATATACAGTATACATATATACACACACATATACAGTATACATATACACACACATATACAGTATACATATATACACACATATACAGTATACATATACACACACATATACAGTATACATATATATACACATACATATACAGTATACATATATACACATATACAGTATACATATATATACACACACATATACAGTATACATATATACACACATATACAGTATACATATATACACATACAGTATACATATATATATACACACATATACAGTATACATATATATATATATACACACATATACAGTATACATACATATATACACACACCCATATACAGTATACATATATATATACACACCCATATACAGTATACATATATACACACACATATACAGTATACATATACACACCCATATACAGTATACATATATACACGCATATATACAGTAATACAGCATATACACACACATATACAGTATACATATACACACACACATATACATTATACATATATATACACACATACAGTATACATATATACACACATATACAGTATACATATACACACCCATACACAGTATACATATATACACACACATATACAGTATACATATATATACACACATACAGTATACACATATACACACATATACAGTATACATATATACACACACATATACAGTATACATATATACACACACATATACAGTATACATATATACACCCATATACAGTATACATATACACACCCATATACAGTATACATATATACACACACATATACAGTATACATATATATACACACATACAGTATACACATATACACACATATACAGTATACATATATACACATACATATACAGTATACATATATACACCCATATACAGTATACATATATACACACATACAGTATACATATATACACACACATATACAGTATACATATATACACCCATATACAGTAAACATATACACACATATACAGTATACATATATACACACATATACAGTATACATATATATACACACATATACAGTATACATATATATATACACACTCATATATACACACATATACAGTATACATATATATATACACACACATATATACACACATATACAGTATACATATATACACATACAGTATACATATATATATACACACCCATATACAGTATACATATATATACACACCCATATACAGTATACATATATACACACATACGGTATACATATATACACACATATATACAGTATACATATACACACCCATATACAGTATACATATATACACGCATATATACAGTAATACAGCATATACACACACATATACAGTATACATATACACACACATATACAGTATACATATATATACACACATACAGTATACATTATACACACATATACAGTATACATATACACACATATACAGTATACATATATACACACACATATACAGTATACATATATATACACATATACAGTATACGTATATATACACACATATACAGTATACATATATACACGCATATATACAGTAATACAGCATATACACACACATATACTGTATATATATACACACATATACAGTATACATATATATATACACATATACAGTATACATATATATACACACCCATATACAGTATACATATACACACACATACAGTATACATATATATATATACACATATACAGTATACATATACACACCCATATACAGTATACATATATACACATATACAGTATACATATATATATACACACACATATACAGTATACATATATACACACACATATACAGTATACATATATATACACACATATACAGTATACATATATACACATATACAGTATACATATATATACACATATACAGTATACATATATATACACACACACATATACAGTATACATATACACACACATATACAGTATACATATATATATACACACCCATATACAGTATACATATACACACACATATACAGTATACATATATACACACATATACAGTATACATATATATACACATATACAGTATACATATACACACCCATATACAGTATACATATATACACGCATATATACAGTAATACAGCATATACACACACACATATACTGTATATATACACACACACATATACAGTATACATATATACACACATATACAGTATACATATATACACACATATACAGTTTACATATATATACACACATATACAGTATACATATATATACACATATACAGTATACATATATATACACACACATACAGTAATACAGCATATACACACACACATATACAGTATATATATATACACACATATACAGTATACATATACACACCCATATACAGTATACATATATACACACATATACAGTATACATATATATACACACACATATACAGTAAACATATATACACATATACAGTATACATATATACACATACATATACAGTATACATATACACACACATATACAGTATACATATATATACACACACATATACAGTAAACATATATACACATATACAGTATACATATATACACATACATATACAGTATACATATACACACACATATACAGTATACATATATACACACACACATATACAGTATACATATATATACACACATATACAGTATACATATATACACCCATAAACAGTATACATATATATACACATATACAGTATACATATACACACACATATACAGTATACATATATATACACACACATACAGTATACATATACACACACACATATACAGTATACATATATATATATACACACACACACATATACAGTATACATATATATATATATATACACACATATACAGTATACATATACACACCCATATACAGTATACATATATACACACATATACAGTATACATATATATACACACACATATACAGTATACATATATACACATACATATACAGTATACATATACACACACATATACAGTATACATATACACACACATATACAGTATACATATATATACACACACATATATAGTATACATATATATACACACATATACAGTATACATATATACACACACACATATACAGTATACATATATATACACACATATACAGTATACATATATACACACACATATACAGTATACATATACACACACATATACAGTATACATATATATACACACACATATACAGTATACATATATATACACACATATACAGTATACATATATACACACACACATATACAGTATACATATATATACACACATATACAGTATACATATATACACCCATAAACAGTATACATATATATACACATACAGTATACATATATACACACACATATACAGTATACATATACACACATATACAGTATACATATATACACACACATATACAGTATACATATATATACACATATACAGTATACATATATATACACACATATACAGTATACATATATACACGCATATATACAGTAATACAGCATATACACACACATATACTGTATATATATACACACATATACAGTATACATATATATATACACATATACAGTATACATATACACACCCATATACAGTATACATACAGTACAGACCAAAAGTTTGGACACACCTTCTCATTTAAAGATTTTTCTGTAGTTTCATGACTATGAAAATTGTACATTCATACTGAAGGCATCAAAACTATGAATTAACACATGTGGAATTATATACTTAACAAAAAAGTGTGAAACAACTGAAAATATGTCTTATATTCTAGGTTCTTCAAAGTAGCCACCTTTTGCTTTGATGACTGCTTTGCACACTCTTGGCATTCTCTTGATGAGCTTCAAGAGGTAGTCACCGGAAATGGTTTTCACTTCACAGGTGTGCCCTGTCAGGTTTAATAAGTGGTATTTCTTGCCTTATAAATGGGGTTGGGACCATCAGTTGTGTTGTGCAGAAGTCTGGTGCATACACAGCTGATAGTCCTACTGAACAGACTGTTAGAATTTTTATTATGGCAGGAAAAAAGCAGCTAAGTAAAGAAAAACGAGTGACCATCATTACTTTAAGAAATGAAGGTCAGTCAGTGAGAAAAATTGGGAAAACTTTGAAAGTGTCCCCAAGTGCAGTTGGAAAAACCATCAAGCGCTACAAAGAAACTGGCTCACATGGGGAAAGGAAGACCAAGAGTCACTTCTGCTTCTGAGGATAAGTTTATCCGAGTCACCAGCCTCAGAAATCGCAGGTTAACAGCAGCTCAGATTAGAGACCAGGTCAATGCCACACAGAGTTCTAGCAGCAGACACATCTCTTCAACAACTGTTAAGAGGAGACTTTGTGCAGCAGGCCTTCATGGTAAAATAGCTGCTAGGAAACCACTGCTAAGGACAGGCAACAAGCAGAAGAGACTTGTTTGGGCTAAAGAACACAAGAAATGGACATCAGACCAGTGGAAATCTGTGCTTTGGTCTGATGAGTCCAAATTTGAGATCTTTGGTTCCAACCACCGTGTCTTTGTGCGACGCAGAAAAGGTGAACGGATGGACTCTACATCATTGGTTCCCACTGTGAAGCATGGAGGAGAAGGTGTGATGGTGTGGGGGCGCTTTGCTGGTGACACTGTTGGGGATTTATTCAAAATTGAAGGCATACTGAACCAGCATGGCTACCACAGCATCTTGCAGCGGCATGCTATTTCATCCGGTTTGCGTTTAGTTGGACCATCATTTATTTTTCAACAGGACAATGACCCCAAACACACCTCCAGGCTGAGTAAGGGCTATTTCACCAAGAAGGAGAGTGATGGGGTGCTACGCCAGATGACCTGGCCTCCAGAGTCACCAGACCTGAACCCAAGCGAGATGGTTTGAGGTGAGCTGGACCGCTGAGTGAAGGCAAAAGAGCCAACAAGTGCTAAGCATCTCTGGGAACTCCTTCAAGATTGTTGGAAGACCATTTCCGGTGACTACCTCTTGAAGCTCATCAAGAGAATGCCAAGAGTGTGCAAAGCAGTCATCAAAGCAAAAGGTGGCTACTTTGAAGAACCTAGAATATAAGACATATTTTCAGTTGTTTCACACTTTTTTGTTAAGTATATAATTCCACATGTGTTAATTCATAGTTTTGATGCCATTAGTGTGAATGTACAATTTTCAAAGTCATGAAAATATAGAAAAATCTTTAAATGAGAAGGTGTGTCCAAACTTTTGGTCTGTACTGTATATACACATATACAGTATACATATATATATACACACACACATATACAGTATACATATATACACACACAGATACAGTATACATATATATACACACATATACAGTATACATATATACACATATACAGTATACATATACACACACATATACAGTATACAGATATATATACACACATATACAGTATACATATATATACACATATACAGTATACATATACACACCCATATACAGTATACATATATACACGCATATATACAGTAATACAGCATATACACACACACATATACTGTATATATACACACACACATATACAGTATACATATATACACACATATACAGTATACATATATACACACATATACAGTTTACATATATATACACACATATACAGTATACATATATATACACATATACAGTATACATATATATACACACACATACAGTAATACAGCATATACACACACACATATACAGTATATATATATACACACATATACAGTATACATATACACACCCATATACAGTATACATATATACACACATATACAGTATACATATATATACACACACATATACAGTAAACATATATACACATATACAGTATACATATATATACACACACATATACAGTATACATATATATACACACATATACAGTATACATATATACACACACACACATATACAGTATACATATATATACACACATATACAGTATACATATATACACCCATAAACAGTATACATATATATACACACATATACAGTATACATATATACACACATATACAGTATACATATATATACACACACATATACAGTATACATATATATACACCCATATACAGTATACATATACACACACACATATACAGTATACATATACACACCCATAAACAGTATACATATATATACACACATATACAGTATACATATATACACACATATACAGTATACACATATACACACCCATAAACAGTATACATATATATACACACATATACAGTATACATATATACACACATATACAGTATACATATATACACCCATATACAGTATACATATACACACCCATAAACAGTATACATATATATACACACATATACAGTATACATATATACATACATATACAGTATACATATATATATACACACATATACAGTATACATATATATACACACACATATACAGTATACATATATACACATATACAGTATACATATATATACACACACATATACAGTATTCATATATATACACACATATACAGTATACATATATATACACACATATACAGTATACATATACACACCCATAAACAGTATACATATATATACACACATATACAGTATACATATACACACACATATACAGTATACATATATACACCCATATACAGTATACATATACACACCAATAAACAGTATACATATATATACACACATATACAGTATACATATATATACACACATATACAGTATACATATATACACCCATATACAGTATACATATACACACCCATAAACAGTATACATATATATACACACATATACAGTATACATATATACACACATATACAGTATACATATATACACACCCATATACAGTATACATATACACACACATATACAGTATACATATATACACCCATATACAGTATACATATACACACATATACAGTATACATATATACACATATACAGTATACATATACACACACACATATACAGTATACATATACACACACATATACAGTATACATATATACACACATATACAGTATACATATACACACACATATACAGTATAAATATATACACACCCATATACAGTATACATATACACACACATATACAGTATACATATATACACACCCATATACAGTATACATATACACACACATATACAGTATACATATATACACACATATACAGTATACATATATACACCCATATACAGTATACATATACACACACATATACAGTATACATATACACACACATATACAGAGTATACATATACACACATATACAGTATACATATACACACACATATACAGTAAACATATTTATACACACATACAGTATACATATATATACACACACATATACAGTATACATATATATACACACATACAGTATACATATATATACACACACATACAGTATACATATATATACACACACATATACAGTATACATATACAGTGATATTGGCGCCAAATTTAAACACCGCTATGCTGATTGGTCACGGTTACCGGTCGCAAATAATCAGCATTATTGGCGCCAAATTTAAACACCGCTCTGCTGATTGGTCCCGGCCGTGACCAATCACCATTATTGGCGCCAAATTTAAACAACGCTGTGCTGATTGGTCGCGACCGCCGGCCGCAACCAATCAGCATTATTGGCGCCAAATTTAAACCCCGCTCTGCTGATTGGTCGCGTTCGCTGCCCACGACCAATCAGCATTATTGGCGCCAAATTTAAACCCCGCTCTTCTGATTGGTCGTGTTCGCTGCCCGCGACCAATCAGCATTATTGGCGCCAAATTTAAACCCCGCTCTGCTGATTGGTCGTGTTCGCTGCCCGCGACCAATCAGCATTATTGGCGCCAAATTTAAACCCCGCTCTGCTGATTAGTCGCGACCGCCGGCCGTGACCAATCTGCGATATAGCCGCCAAGTTTTAACACCGCTTTGGTGATTGGTCACGGTTGCCGGCCTCGACCAATCAGCGATTTTGGCGCCAAATTTAAACACCGCTCTGCTGATTGCGCCCTGTCGGCCGCATACATATTCTAGAATACCCGATGCATTAGAATCGGGCCACCATCTAGTGGGTGTATATATGTATACTGTATATATGTGTATATATATTTATACTGTGTGTGTGTATATATATGTATACTGTATATGTGTATATATATATACTGTATATGTGTGTATATATATGTATACTGTATAAGTGTGTATATATGTATACTGTATATGTGTGTATGTATGTATACTGTATATGTGTGTGTATATGTATACTGTATGTGTGTGTGTATATATATGTATACTGTATATGGGTGTATATATGTATACTGTATATATGTGTATATATATATTTATACGGTATGTGTGTATATATATGTATACTGTATATGTGTGTGTATATATATGTATACTGTATATGTGTGTATATGTATACTGTATATGCGTGTATATATATGTATACTGTATATGTGTGTATATATGTATACTGTATGTGTGTGTATATATATGTATACTGTATATGGGTGTATATATGTATACTGTATATATGTGTATATATATATTTATACGGTATGTGTGTATATATATGTATACTGTATATATGTATACTGTATATGTGTGTATATATGTATACTGTATATGTGTGTATATGTATATACTGTATATATATGTATACTGTATATGTGTGTGTATATATATGTATACTGTATGTGTGTATTTATATGTATACTGTATATGTGTGTGTATATATATGTATACTGTATATGGGTGTATATATGTATATACTGTATATATGTGTGTGTGTATATATGTATACTGTATATGTGTATATATGTATACTGTATGTGTATATATGTATACTGTATATATGTGTATATATATTTATACTGTATGTCTGTATATATATGTATACTGTATATGTGTGTATATATGTATACTGTATATATGTGTATATATATGTATACTGTATATGTGTGTGTATATATATGTATACTGTATATGTGTATGTATAATGTATATGGGTGTATATATATGTATACTGTATATGTGTGTATATATATATATGTATACTGTATATGTGTATGTATAATGTATATGGGTGTATATATATGTATACTGTATATGGGTGTATATATATGTATACTGTATATGTGTGTATATATGTATACTGTATATGTGTATGTATAATGTATATGGGTGTATATATATGTATACTGTATAAGTGTGTATTTTCATGACTATGAATTAACACATGTGGAATTATATACTTAACAAAAAAGTGTGAAACAACTGAAAATATGTCTTATATTCTAGGTTCTTCAGAGTAGCCACCTTTTGCTTTGATGACTGCTTTGCACACTCTTGGCATTCTCTTGAAGAGCTTTAAGAGGTAGTCACTGGAAATGGTCTTCACCTCACAGGTGTGCCCTGTCAGGTTTAATATGATAAAGTGCTTTATTCTTTGTCGGGTCCAGGGGTCCTGTAGAATGTGAATCCCTGAGGAACAGCGGATCCTTGGCTTGTGCCAAGACAGAAGAAAAGTTGCTGAACACTTGGTACCCCAACGTGATCAATCTATTTGCCAATCAAGATGCCCTGCAGCTGATTAATGCGGACAAATTGGATTCCTTTTATAACTGCGTCTCGACACTTATGTCCAACCAGGTAAAGGCGGCTGCGAGATCCGTGATATATAAGGATTCATGTTCATTATTGTATCTCTGGATCAAACATAGAGTCAGAGTGGTATTCCCATCTCATATATGTATGGCACTTCCACAGTCTGAGGACGCACATCCGGCTGAAGTATATTGCTGCGCAGGAACATGCCGGGTCCCTGAGCTGCAATGCATGCCGCCAGCCAAAGGCCGGTAGCTGATGTCGGCGTGCCAGTCACGAGTGACGCATGGAAGTGACGTCATGCGCTGCCTCTACCGGCACACTGAAATCAGCTACAGAAGAAGGCGCCGCATGTCGTGGGAGCGGAGGAAGGTAAGAAGAATCATTTATTTTTGTTTATTTAATGTATTGGAAAAGAACGACAGAACATTATACCAGGAAAGGGCCAAGGATGGGGAGCATTAGACAAGGAAGGGGCTCAGGGTGGGGAGAATTAGACAAGGAAGGGGCCCAGGATGGGGAGCATTATATAATGAAGGGGCCCAGGATGGGGAGCATTATACAAGGAAAGGGCCCAGGATGGGGGGAATTAGACAAGGAAGGGTTCCAGGATGGGGAGCATTATACAAGGAAGGTGCCCAGGATGGGGGGAATTAGACAAGGAAGGGTCCCAGGATGGGGAGCATTATACAAGGAAGTAGCTTAGGATGAGAAGCATTATACAAGGAAGGGTCCCAGGATGGGGAGAATTAGACAAGGAAGGGTCCCAAGATGGGGAACATTATACAAGGAAGTAGCCTAGGATGAGGAGCATTACACAAGGAAGGGGCGCAAGATGGAGAGCATTATACAAGGAAAGGTCGCAGGATGGGGAGCATTACACAAGGAAGGGGAGCATGATGGGGAGCATTACACAAGGAAGGCGTGCAGGATGGGGAGCATTACACAAGGAAGGGGTGCAAGATGGGGAGCATTATACAAGGAAGTAGCCTAGGATGAGGTGCATTACACAAGGAAGGAACGCAGGATGGGGAGCATTACACAAGGAAGGGGCGCAAGATGGGGAGCATTATACAAGGAAGGGGCGCAAGATGGGGAGCATTACACAAGGAAGGGGCGCAGGATGGGGAGCACTATACAAGGAAGGGGCGCATGATGGGGAGCATTATACAAGGAAGGGGTGCATGATGGGGAGCATTTTACAAGGAAGAGGCCAAGGATGGGGAGCATTATACCAGGCAGGGGTTCAGAATGGGGGGCTTTGTACAAGGAAGCGGCCCAGGATAGGGAGCATTATACCAGAATGGGGGTCATTATATCATGACATGGGCCAGGATGAAGGACATTACACCAGGAAGGGCACAAGGATGGAGGTCATTATACCAGAATGGGGCCTAGGATGGGGGACAGGATACCAGGATGGAAGACATTGTTATAGGATGAGGGACATTGTACCAGGATGGGGGACATTGTTATAGGATGTGGGACATTATACCAGGATGGGGGACATTGTTGCAGGAAGGGGCCAGGATGGGGGACATTATTACAGTAAGAGGCCCAGGACAAAGGACATTATACCAGGAAGGAGCCCAGGATTGGGACGTTATTGCTGAAAGGGGGCTCAGGATGGGGGGTATTATACACAGAAGGTGGATATTATAACAGGAAGAGGCCCAGGATAGGGGATATTATAACAGGAAGGGGTGCAGGATGGGGAACATTATACCAGGAAGGGGCCTAGAATGAGAGACATTATTATAGGATGGGGCTAGGGCTACGATGGGGGAGATTATTACAGGAAACATCCAAGGCAAGGGCGAACACGCGCATCATTATCGGATCTAGAATGCTACAAGGGCCCATAGGCATTATACAAGGAAGGTGCCCAGGATAGGGGGAATTAGACAAGGAAGGGTCCCAGGATGGGGAGCATTATACAAGGAAGTAGCCTAGGATGAGAAGCATTATACAAGGAAGGGTCCCAGGATGGGGAGAATTAGACAAGGAAGGGTCCCAAGATGGGGAGCATTATACAAGGAAGTAGCCTAGGATGAAGAGCATTATACAAGGAAGGGGTGCAGGATAGGGAGCATTACACAAGGAAGGGGAGCAAGATGGAGAGCATTATACAAGGAAGGGGCGCAGGATGGGGAGCATTACACAAGGAAGGGGCGCAGGATGGGGAGCATTATACAAGGAAGGGGCGCATGATGGGGAGCATTATACAAGAAAGGGGCGCAGGATGGGGAGCATTACACAAGGCAGGGGTGCCAGATGGGGAGCATTATACAAGGAAGTAGCCTAGGATGAGATGCATTACACAAGGAAGGCGCGCAGGATGGGGAGCATTACACAAGGAAGGGGCGCAAGATGGGGAGCATTATACAAGGAAGGGGCGCAAGATGGGGAGCATTACACAAGGAAGGGGCGCAGGATGGGGAGCACTATACAAGGAAGGGGCGCATGATGGGGAGCATTATACAAGGAAGGGGCGCATGATGGGGAGCATTTTACAAGGAAGGGGCCAAGGATGGGGAGCATTATACAAGGCAGGGGTTCAGGATGGGGGGCATTGTACAAGGAAGCAGCCCAGGATAGGGAGCATTATACCAGAATGGGGATCATTATACCATGACATGGGCCAGGATGAAGGACATTACACCAGGAAGGGCACAATGATGGAGGTCATTATACCAGAATGGGGCCTAGGATGGGGGACAGGATACCAGGATGGAAGACATTGTTATAGGATGTGGGATATTATACTAGGATAGGGGACATTGTTACAGGAAGGGGCCAGGATGGGGGACATTATTACAGTAAGAGGCCCTGGACCAAGGACATTATACCAGGAAGGAGCCCAGGATTGGGACGTTATTGCTGAAAGGGGCTCAGGATGGGGGGTATTATACACAGAAGGTGGATATTATAACAGGAAGAGGCCCAGGATAGGGGATATTATAACAGGAAGGGGCGCAGGAAGGGGATCATTATACCAGGAAGGGGCCTAGAATGAGAGACATTATTATAGGATGGGGCTAGAGCTACGATGGGGGAGATTATTACAGGAAACATCCAAGGCAAGGGCGAACACGCGCATCATTATCGGATCTAGAATGCTATAAGGGCCCATACATCTGACCAACATGCTGGTGGGGGCCCAGGTCCAAATTTTGCACATCTACAGGAACATGGCATTACAATATGTCATATGTTGGGAAGGGTTTAAGCTACAGCACATTACATAGCCTCTTGCAGCTATATCAATGGAAAAATGAAAAATGTATGGCTTTTTGAAGACGGAAAGGAAAAAATGCAAAACAAAAAATGATCCGGTCCTGAAGGGATTAAGGATTTCCCACCCACAGTAAATGTTGTCACTCAGCTTTCTTCTCTTATGGCCCAGTCCGTCTCCCTGTTTTCTGCACCACTCTCGTAGTCATGTATTTTTTCTCCTTATAAACACTAATATATACTTGCTGATTTCTCCCCCCCACAGGTGAGAGACCTTCTGCAGAAAACTGTAGAAACTTTTGTCCGTTTATTTGATCTGATAGACGGGCAATTTTTACCAATCTCCAAAATGCAACTTACATTTGATGACGAGAAAATGGATTTCTATCCAAGCTTCCAGGACGTAGAAGAAGTTGTACTATTTATATTAACTCGGATCTCCAAGACCCTTCAGGTATCAGGATTTTTTTTTCAATGCTGACAACTTACTTTTTATAGTAGGTACATGTGTGGCTCACAGGTAAAAACTGCAGTAAAAAAAATTGGAAATTTGCTGCCACCATTTTGGAATATCACAGCAAAAAAAAAATATAGTACTGGCTGATTTACAATTCCTATTGGCTGTCACCTAGTATATGAGCGTCCGCAGCAGTATCCTCCGGTGGGCCCCCATGCAGGGATAGGACAACGAGTATATTGACTTTGTAATACACATTGCAAAAATATATGAGAATTATAAGTAGAAGAGTTGGGTAGCATAAACACTTTTACAGGCTCGGACTGGCCAACAGGAGAAATGGAGAATCCTCCGGTGGGCCCCAATGAAGGGATGGCTCTCCACTCCAGTCCCCTATTAAAGTGCACCTGTCAGCAGGAGTGTGCTCAGTAAACCACATACACTGTCAGGAGGGCGACATTACACAGAGTAAAATGATACCTTAGTTGATGAAATTCGTCCTGTGGTTCTTGTGTAATCTTTACTTTCAGTTTGGAAATAATGATATGCTTATGCTCCGGGGCGGCGTGTGGGGGCACTCTATCTGGTGCTCTGCTTACATATTCATGTGTATGCTCTTATGACAGCTCACTGATCGTCCACTGACCTGCCTCCTATTTTACCTAGCCCCGCACTACTAGATGCATTATGTAAAAGAGGAGGCAGGTCAGTGAAGGCACAGTGAGCTGTCATAAGAGCATACAGATGAATATGTAAGCAGAGCACCAGATAGAGCGCCCCCCACAGGCCGCCCCGGAGCACGAGCGTATCATTATCTCCAAACTGAAAGTAAATGTTACACAAGAACCACAGGACGGATTTAATCAACTAAGTTATCATTTTAATCAGTGTAGTGGCACCCACCTAACAATGTATGTGTTTTACTGAGCTCAATCCTGCTGACAGGTGCGCTTTAAATGTATAAGTGGTTAAATCTGAATTTTTGGGGTGACAGATGCCCTTTAAGCTCCCTTTAGTGGCCACTGAGGATACACAGCATGGCAGCTTTTATTTCATGTCTATGCTGAGGATATGGAGCTTTGTATGGAGTTTTTGATTTATTTATATCAAAATAGGTGGATGTTCAGGGGGTTTATATTAGAGACTTCTGCAGTATTCATGTCACTTTATAGAACGTTCTTCTTTGTCCAGAACATTCAGACGGTGCAGCCGTGGCTTTCTGGTAGTAACACGGTTCAGATCATCGAGGCCAAACTCCCTGATTACATCTTTGATTCTGCCGCGCTGAAGCTGAAGGAGGCCGTCAGCCACAATTTACACCAGCCATTCAGGCATTTCCAAACCTACGGTAAGCGGGACGTGAATCATTAAAAGGATGATACATACGGTAAGCTGGACGTGAATAATTAAAGGGATGGTACATACGGTAAGCTTGACGTGAGTCATTAAAGGGATGGTACATACTGTAAGCTGGACGTGAATCATTATAGGGATGGTACATACAGTAAGCAGGATGTGAGTCATTAAAGGGATGGTACATACGGTAAGCTGGACGTGAATCATTATAGGGATGATACATACAGTAAGCAGGACGTGAGTCTTTAAAGGGATGGTACATACGGTAAGCTGGCTGCGAATCATTAAAGGCATGGTACATACGGTAAGCTGGACATGAGTCATTACAGGGATGGTACATAGGGTAAGCTGGACGTGAGTCATTAAAGGGATGGTACATATGGTAAGCTGGCCGCGAATAATTAAAAGAATGGTACATACAGTAAGCTGGACGTGAATCGTAAGTATTAAAGCGATGGAACATATGGGAAGCTGGACGTGAATCTAGTATTAAAGGGATGGAACAATCACAATCAGAAATCTCCTGCCGGCGCTTGCAGCGTGATATTCCTGTGGACGCTTTGATCCTGATACCTTTCCAAAAGCCATTGAACTCAGTGTTAGGGGTTCCCAGAGGTGTGATCCTCATCTATCAGACATTATCATGCAGAAATACTATATATCATTGGTCTAACAAGCACTGCAAAGAGGATCTGTCTCTAGATTTCACCATATAAATGTAGATTATCAAATTGATCTCTTAGACCTGATGAAGCCAGAGAACTCGCTTTCAAAAATCCATGTCCGATCAGCTGTATAATCCTCTTTGAAAGTTTTCTCCGCCCGATATTAAGATGAGTCTAGATACAACTATAAATTCTGTGTTATATTATTTGATAGTTGAAAGCTTCAGCTGGCTGGTGGATGGTTCAGCCACGGAGAAAGTAGAAACTGTGTGCAAAGCAGTCATCAAAGCAAAAGGTGGCTACTTTGAAGAACCTAGAATATAAGACATATTTTCAGTTGTTTCACACTTTTTTTTAAGTATATAATTCCACATGTGTTAATTCATAGTTTTGATGCCTTCAATGTGAATGTACAATTTTCATAGTCATGAAAATACAGAAAAATCTTTAAATGAGAAGGTGTGTCCAAACTTTTGGTCTGTACTGTATGTGTGATCATAATGTGTTTTTTTTTTTTTTACATATTGGACCTTCTTGCATATTATCTCGAACCGTCATTAAATTGACTCATCCCTGCACAGCAACACTGGCTTTGATGTTTCTAGTAAAAATCGACTGCTTATGCGCCGTTCATCATATGCAAGTTATCTAGGACTAGTCCAGCGGGACGTCACTTCCCACAAACAAATCTGACCTCAGATGCTGTGATCTCACCCAAATCATGGCATCTTAGTCTCACCTGGCGAGGTGGATCTTCTAAGCCTCGGGTCTGGGTGGGCACACGGACCCCGGGTGTTGGTGTGGCAAGCAGGAAGGCACATGAGCAGCAAGGAATTGGCACTCAGGAATCTTGGGAGCTGCAGGATGGATGTAGCGTAACCCAGTAGGAATGGAAGAAAGTTAACGCAGAAGGTGGAGCACACCAAACAAAAGTCTAAAAACTCAATCCTAAGACCCAGGTGTGTGTCCTAATGGTCCATAAATAGGATTTAGGAGATTATGTCACTGAGCTACACAGGACAACCTGTAAAACCTGACGTGGAGCACAGCACGGGGCAGCAGACCGAAGTGAAGGAAGCAGAGCTCGGATACCCAAGACAGGTGTATAATACTTAATTTCACATGCCCAATTTGCATATGACAGCCGGCACATAAAAAGTTTAGTCTTTTAAGGTAGAAACATTTTTGCCAGATATATACCGTGAATGTCAATGCAGGAATTTGGCATGCCTGAAGGACCTGACAGGTTCACTTTACGGGGACCCTCTTCGGTTCGTTTGAAGGGTCCCTTGACAATAAGCTGATCACAGCTGTAGTCGGGTGGACGCAGCAACGAGGACTAAGTTGCAGGAATCATTTTCTTACCATTCCCATTAGAATCAATACTGTCCTAAGTCCTACAGAGCGAGGGGTGCAACGTGTCCGATAATAATTGAGGGTCAAATCAGAAATCTCAAGGGTAAACGAGACTGATTTATATTTGTATTCCAGTTTATAGAAGAATTTCACACCCTGGCCAGAGATATCATGGGACTGCCCACCCGCGCTTACTTCACCATGGTACACCTCGACTGCGATGACTTAAAGCAAGGCCTGGCTGACAAAGCAAAAAGTTTTGCAAATATATTACTAGATAGACTGGTGACAAATCACAGATTGGAGAATGAAGAGTGAGTAAAATCCTGGATTCAAGGAGGTTTCACAATAGAAAAAAATAATCTGTAATGGGCCTCTACCTGCCATGTGCCGTTCAGGGGCCCTTGGGGTCGAGGTCAAGTGTTACTTCTGCTATGATTTCATACAGTGAGTTATAGATGCTGATGCTACAGTAAAAGTTAAGAATCTCACATTACTTTACTTATGATACCATAAAATATCATCACATTCCAGTATATAATATACAGGTGCATCTCACTAAATTAGAATATCATCAAAAAGTTAATTTTTTTCATTTCTTCAGTACAAAAATTTAAATTCATATATTATATAGAGTCATTACAAACAGAGTGATATATTTCAAGTGTTTATTTCTGTTAATGTTGTTGATTATGGCTTACAGCCAATGGAAACACAAAAGTCATTATCTCAGTAAATTAAAATAATTAACAAATACACCTGCAAAGGCTTCCTAAGCTTTTAAAAAGGTCCCTTAGTCTGTTTCAGTAGGCTCCACAATCATTGGGAAGACTGCTGACTTGACAGATGTCCAGAAGGCAGTCATTGACACACTCCACAAGGTCCCAGAGTTCCAATTTTCATTTGGAAATCAAGGTCCCAGAGTCTGGAGGAAGAGTGGAGAGGCCACAATCCAAGCTGCTTGAGGTCTTGTGTGAAGTTTCCACAATCGGTGATGGTTTGGGGAGCCATGTCATCTGCTGGTGTAGGTCCACTGTGTTTTATCAAGACCAAAGTCAGCGCAGCCGTCTACCAGGACATTTTACAGCACTTCATGCTTCCCTCTGCTGACAAGCTTTTTGGAGATGGAAACGTCATTCTCCAGCAGGACTTGGCCCCTGTCCACACTGCCAAAAGTACCAATACCTGGTTTACACACAACAGTATCACTGTGCTTGATTGGCAGAAAACTCGCCTGACCTAATCCCCATAGAGAATCTATTATAGAGAATCTATAGGGTATTGTCAAGAGGAAGATGAGAGACCCCAGACACAACAATGCAGACGAGCTGAAGGCAGCTATCAAAGCCACCTGGGCTTCCATAACACCTCAGCAGGGCCACAGGCTGATCGCCTCCATGCCACATTGCCGCATTGATGCAGTAATTGATGCAAAAGGATCCCAGACCAAGTATTGAGTGCATTTACTGAACAGACATTTCAGTAGGCCAACATTTCAGATTTTAAAAACATTTTTCAATCTGTTGTTATAAAGTATTCTAATTTACTGAGATAATGACTGTTGTGTTTTCATCGGCTGTAAGCCATAACCATCAACATTAACAGAAATAAACACTTGAAATAGATCCCTCTGTGTGTAATGACTCTATATAATATATGAGTTTCAATTTTTGTACTGAAAACTGAAATAAAGTAACTTTTTGATGATATTCTAATTTAGTGAGATGCACCTGTATGTAATAATCTTTGCTTCGCTTAGGATCTTCATGGAATTTGAGAAAATCAAGGAACAAGCGTTAAAGACTCCTGAAACTAATGAAGATGTAATAGAGGAGATTGCGCTTGTGGAGCAGGCGAAGAATAAAAGCCTGGTAGAGCTAAAGTCCCGAATTGCTGTACTTACGTCCCTGGGTATAATTAGTGTAAAACATAATATATAGGATTATTCCGATATTTCTTGTGTCCTGGTTAATATGTATTTTTCCATATATAGGTCATGTCATACTAGCTATACTTACCAGTCCCCCTCCAGGTTTCAGTGATGAGATCCCCAACATGATCATGTGATTGCTGCAGCCTATCAGTGACTACGGTGGTAACCTGCTACAGCCAGTGATTGGCTACAGAAATCACATGTCCACATAGAGCAGGAAGAACACAAACTGATGGAGGGAACTGTAGTTGTGGAGCATCAGTATAATTTTATAACCTAAGTTTTTGGAAAAAATATAATTGGTGCAACCCCTGTGATTGTAGATGCTAGATACATTAATACAGAGTGAGTTTCATTTTTTTAATTTTAGGAGTGTCAGCGGAGGATGAGTTATCTTCTAGATGTTCATTTATTTGTACCTGAAGATATCATCCTGAACTCAACAGTGTTACTGTGGCCAAAAAATATCAACCCAGTGTTTGATGAAAATGTCCAGGTATGTGGGCTCATTTCTGAAAATGGGGTCTCGGGTGCCAGCCCCAATGAAGCAGCAGCCCCCTGCAGTGTCCAGGTAATTAAACGGGGCGCTCTGGGAGCGTTTTTTGATAACTGTTCCTTTCTAAAAGCTGATTGAAAACGGCAAGTGTAAAGGAGAGGGCGAGCTGCTGGGAAAAGAGAGACGCTTATGCTGGAACTGGAGAAACTTTTGCGTCGGATGGAAGAATTTGCAGAGTGCTCTGAGCTGGATATGATGCAGCAGGTATGATAGTCACAGGCTGTGTTATAGTTTTCCCTCTTCTTATTTTCATTACTTTAAGACTCTTTTCATATTTGTACAGATCCTTTTTACCCAAAACGCATCATGGTTGTCGTGAACGATAATTTTTTTGTGCAATACAAAAGATCATTTCACCCGACGATCAAGTGTTTGGCCATTCGTCGGTGATTGGCAGCCTATTTATACTGCACAATTATCCTTAAACGAGCGTTCCTGGGAAGTAGTTATAAAATGCTCCCTAACTCCGGTTTGGAGTTGCATTAGGCTTTTTTTATGTTGTTTCTTTTGGGGGGGTTCTATCCCTTTTTAAAGGCAAGAATCAAGAATATTGAGACTACAGCCAATAGTGTAACCTGAAGCTTCAATGCAAAATCTCCATTAGGGCCCCCAACTATTGCAGGTCTTTAATAGTAGTGATCTTCTCATATGAGTCAAAGAGACCTTTTGAGCCCCCCTTAGCTCCAGATGCGACTGCAATCCCTGCACGCACTGTAGTTACACCCTTGACTGCAGCATTATTTTTGCTATGCAAAAAAAAACTATGAAAAAAACATAAACCCGACTGACCACGATTATCAGCCAGAACAGTCTTTATAGAGGCAGTCCCTAGTGCTTAACCTGAAGTGCAGTCAAACAAAGGCAGGTCAGAGGCAGTCGTCACACCTGAGCACTGGCGTATGAAAGCGTCCACTAGGCCTGAAACGCGTTGCATCCAATAGGCCTGAAACGCATTGCGTCCAATAGGCCTGAAACACGTTGCGTCCAATAGGCCTGAAACGCATTGCGTCCAATAGGCCTGAAACGAGTTGTTCCAATAGGCCTGAAACGCGTTGCGTCCAATAGGCCTAAAAATCGTTGCGTCCAATAGGCCTGAAAATCGTTGCGTCCAATAGGCCTGAAATGCATTGCGTCCAATAGTCCTGAAATGCATTGCGTCCAATAGGCCTGAAATGCATTGCGTCCAATAGGCCTGAAATGCGTTGATTCCAATAGGCCTGAAACGCATTGCGTCCAGTAGGCCTGAAACGCGTTGCGTCCAATAGGCCTGAAACGATTTGTGTCCAATAGACCTGAAAGGCCTGAAAGTTACACCTCTGACATCAGCTGTCTATAAAGTGGAGCATATAGGAGTCTGTATTCTGCAAATGAGAAGTAAAGTTCACCGGTGAGAAGTCAGTCTCATACTGTAACTTGTGACTGTCTAACTCATTTTCTTTAACGGAGGCAGTCCGGTTCACCCTTTACTTATCTGTGTTTATTGTGCCTGGTTTCAGTAAGTGACAGATGTGAGGACTGTACAGAAGCGAATAGCAGACGCAGAGGAGGCGGTGGCTTATATTAACAAAGAAGAAGCACTGTATAAATGGGACCTTACAACATACCCTGAGCTGGATTCTTCAAAAGTCAACATCGAACCTTACCAGAAACTTTTTGCACTGATTTACAAATGGCAAAAAACTGAAAAAAAGTATGTGCACCCCATTGGGGAATTCTGAGTTAACTCTTGGCATGCCGTTATTTATTAACACCAGACGTGATCTGAAGTGGAGAGTAAATGGCGCATTTAAACAAGCTGATGATCATTCCCAATTATCAGCCCATGTAAATGTGCCTGTAATCACCCGATGAACAAGCAAAACACTAATTCGTTGGGAACGAATCATTTATGGCAGCAAAAATCATCTTTATCTACAGCACTTCGCCCCTTGTAACCTTATAGGGACAAAGTATATCTAATAACCAATCGTTCTGTCCCCATCACTGTTCTTCGGTCCTGGAAATAACCAAGCGCCAAAAGTCTTGCATATATTACAAGGGGATTATGTGTTATTAAAGGGCTGTCCGGCCTTGGGGCACAAGTCTGCAGTCACTCCATGTGACTGCAGTCATGTGAATCCTCACAGCATGTGTACTGTGCGCGTAATAAGGATTCTCCAGCATCGGGAGCACAGGCATGTGACAGCAAGTATGTGATTTGCATATATACGGTCACATCCCAACTAGACATATCCGGCCTTGCTCAATGCAAGCACATTGAGTGGAGCCAGACACGTCTAGTCGGAATGTGGTCTGAAGTATGCAAATCACATACTTGTGGTCACAAAACAGCCCGTTCCCGGCACCGGAAAATCCTCGCAGTGCGTGCAATTTGAGAATTTAAAAGTCTGCAGTTACATAGACTGTAGACTTGTACCCCAAGGCCGGACAATCCCTTCTGCAAAATAGGAGATAAATGTATGATCGGTAGGGGTGCTCTAACCACAGGGTCCTCCAGTAATCCTGAGGACAGAGGTTCCAAAGTCTGCTGTGTGAATGGAGTGATCGTGCGCATGCATAGCCAGTGCTCCATTCATGTCTGTGGGAGCAGTCATGCGCATGCATAGCCATCACTCCCATAGATGCACACATGCTTCATTCACAAAGCTGTATCTAGGACCACCGCTTTCAAAACTGCTGGGGGCTGCAGCAGTCAGACTCCCAGTGATCAGACATTTATCAACAACCTTGTGGATAGGTGATTAAACATTATTTATGGGACAACCATAGCCATAGATGTAGAAGAGAAAAAAAGCAGAATAAACAGTAATAGATGAGCTAAAAACATGAAATTTATCAAAATATGTCTTGAAAAATCTCACGCTTCCAGGTGGATCGACGGCGCTTTCCTTGACCTGAACGGAGAAAGCATGGAAGCCGAGGTGGACGAATTCCTCCGAGAGGTCTACAAGATGATGAAACTGTTTCAGCAGAAGCAGAAGACGTTAGAAGAGGAGAAGAAAAAGGCGTCTCAACACCGGACACTGTCTGAAGATAAGGATTCGGTGGACGAGGAAAAGAAGGAAAGCCGCATAGTTCTCATGTGTTCTGCCATCACCGAGCAAATCAAGGCTTTTAAGGTAGATGCATCAAATAATGGATATATCAGTAATCTGGGCCCGGTTTGCTGGAGCGCGCTGTTACCTCCCAATCCCAGCCAACTTTAGCACAGTGGTTACTATCGAGACAGCAGCGGTGGTCGGTCTCCTAGGCAACGATCTGTAAACAAAAGAAAAGTCTTAATATCTCAAGAACGGCTGCAAATGTCAAGAAGCAGTAAATTGCAAAAGTGCAGGTTTTTACAATATCTATGAAGATGGGAATAACCCTTTAATTCATTTTTGTAGCCGTAATCCCGGGACACTGATTATGATTGACTCCTTTTCAGGAATATATCCCTCTGGTGAGCATCCTTTGCAACCCATGCCCCTCCTATATATCCATCCTGGCCTCCATGTGTCCAGCCTGCCCCCCTTCATATATCCATTCTGTCCCATATATCTATATATATCTATATCTATATCATATATATATAACAGTTTTGATTTATATATATCCATCCTAGCCCCCCCATATATGCATCCCACCCCACCCCATATATCTATCCAGGTCCCCACGTGTCCAGCTTGCCCCCCTTCACCTCCATGCGTCCATCCAGGTCCCCACGTGTCCAGCTTGCCCCCCTTCACCTCCATGCGTCCATCCAGGTCCCCACGTGTCCAGCCTGTCCCCCCTTCAGCCCCATGCGTCCATCCAGGTCCCACGTGTCCAGTCTGCCCCCCCTTCAGCCCCATGCGTCCATCCAGGTCCCACGTGTCCAGTCTGCCCCCCCTTCAGCCTCATGCGTCCATCCAGGTTGCCACGTGTCCAGCCTGCCCCGCTTCAGCCCCATGCGTCCATCCAGGTCCCCACGTGTCCAGCCTGCCCCCCCTTCAGCCTCATGCGTCCATCCAGGTCGCCACGTGTCCAGCCTGCCCCCCCTTCAGCCCCATGCATCCATCCAGGTACCCACGTGTCCAGCCTGCCCCCCCTTCAGCCCCATGCATCCATCCAGGTCCCCACATGTCCAGCCTGCCCCCCCTTCAGTCCCATGCATCCATCCATGTCCCCACATGTCCAGCCTGCCCCCCCTTCAGCTCCATGCGTCCATCCATGTCCCCACATGTCCAGCCTGCCCCCCCTTCAGCCCCATGCGTCCATCCATGTCCCCATGTGTCCAGCCTGACCCCCCTTCAGCCCCATGCGTCCATCCATGCATCCTGGGTAGGTGTTTATGCCCCTGCATCCATCCATCCTGGGTAGGTGTAAATGCCCCTCCAGCCATCCATCCTGGGTAGATGTATATGCTTTTCCATTCATCCATCCATCCTGGGTAGGTGTATATGCCCCTCCATCCATCCATCCATCCATCCATCCATCCATCCAATCTATCTATCTTTCTATCCCTTCCTTTCTGAGATAAGCTGCAATAATGCATTTGTCCTTTGCTACACCTTTGCACATACGCCATATACCTAATCAGTGGCCTTGTTATCAGCTGCTACTCTTTTAATTCAACTGTCCCATCAGTTGGGTGTTGCTGAGTACCACGCATTTAAAAAAAATGTGGGGCCGTTGCGATTTCTTTAGTGAAATGCTGGCTCCCTCTGAAAGAGCACTGACTTCTTTAATTTTCTATCTATGGATGAAAAAAAGATAAAAAAAAGTTTGGTCTGAGATGTTGTTTTAAAGTGCTACCTATGTCTGTCAATCAGAGCATCCTATTGGTTTTCACCCAGGCAGATAGATTGCTTGCAATAGATGTAATGAGTGAATGGAACAATGGAATAATGCAAGAGAATGGGACAATGGAACAATGGAATAATGCTAGAATGGAAGAATGGAACATCATTGCACATGTCATAATGGGCTCCTAGCCTTTATCTGGCTGTGCTTCGGCAGTCAGCTACAGTCTGCAGGGAGCCTGCAGACTAGGAAGAAGGTGGACCGCCGCTTGTTTGTTCACTAATTAGTTATCCTCTCCCCATCCCCTTGTCTGCAGGTACATGGGACATTGGGGGGGAGGGGAGAATGTTTGAAAATAGGCAGACTCATGCAGATTAAAAATGCATGCGTGGGCTGCAGCTGCAACAAGCAGTAAAGTTGTGGGTTTTAAGATGTCTATTGATGAACAACATGTCCTCCTAAGGGGAGTCTTTGTCCCTATCCCTACAATGGGTGCATTCTTGAAGCCAGGGTGCAGTCATAGGCCAAAACCAATTCAGGTTATCGCTTCTCGGCCTTTTGGCTAACATCAAGTGTAGTATCTGTTCTCATTTAGTATATGTGCTTAGCTTTTACCAATATATTGCATTGCAATGTTATCTATCTATCTATCTTCCCGGCTGCTTGTTTTCCCTCTATCCACACCCTCCTCTTCTTTGATTGACAGCTCTGGCTTCATAGAACCAGAGAAGGAAGGAGACAGAGGTAAAACAAGCAGGTGGGAAGGTGTATATAAAGGATTGGCCCACGCCGTGATCCACGGAGCGCTTGTACTTGGTTTCAACAGTCATTCTGTGCTGACAGTCCCTTTAAAATCAGTGTTTCCCAAACTCCAGTCCTCACGGCCCCCCACAGGTCATGTCTTCAGGATTTCCATAGTATTGCACAGGTGAGAGAATTCCTGATTCCTTGATGATACTTTCATCACATGTGTGATACTGAGGAAATCCTGAAAACCTGACCTGTTGGGGGCCATGAGGACTGGAGTTTGGGAAACACTGCTTTAAATGGAGCGGTGCTGCAGTTTTATTATTCAGCAATTAGCAGGATCCCCCAACAATTTCTTAAGCAATGAGAAAATGCAGTCCCTAATGATGTCCTCTGACAATAAGCGGATGACGGACAGCAGATGCATTGGGTTCTGCATTTCTTGGAGAATGGGATGGGGCAGCTTCTGTCTTCTCAGTGATACAATCAGGAAGGAGATGCAGCGTGAGACATGACCTGTCTACATCTTTGATCTGATCATCAATACAGAGGGCTGATTGGTGAAGACAGAGGGAAAGGCTAATAAAATTATTAAAAAAAACTTCGTTTTTCGGCTGCCACTTCCTCTGGGGTCAGTATGCCAACCTCATTGACTTCATAGCACTTGCCAGAGTGGGCAGACACGATTTATTGCCTTTACACACGTCACCTCCACACAGGGCGATGCTGCTACGACGCCTCTGTAGTGATCAAACGTTGAGTCAAACAGCAGGGCTTTAAGAGGGCTGCCCTTTTCAATCTTGGGACTAAAACACAAAAATAAGACATCCTGTTAAAGGGGATAAAGGTAAGTAAACCGCGTTCAGTCCAGAGTGATGAATTCCAAAAGATAAAGTTTATTCCGCCATCACATAACGTTTCGACCTGTTATAGGTCTTTATCAAGTATATACAAAGACATAGAGGGATACTGATCCCCTTTAAGGAAAATCAGTGGCCAGAACCCTTTAAATTCCCCTTAAA
Organism: Phyllobates terribilis; assembly: GCF_046119375.1. NCBI lineage: Eukaryota > Metazoa > Chordata > Amphibia > Anura > Dendrobatidae > Phyllobates > Phyllobates terribilis. Next base: position 7,601,122 of record NW_027362787.1, on the reverse strand, counting down.
TGGTCCAAAACTGAAACTGTGGGAACAATATAATCCACTTAGGGTTCAAACTTACAGTCAAGGGTTTGATAAAATTATCTACACCCTTGTGTCTCCAGAAAGCATAGCGTACGTTCACGTGCTGAAAATGCCGACCAGTGCTGGAGTGAGCGGAGGTCCGCAGCTTGTGACACTCCTGCTGTAGTGAAACTACAGATCCCAGCAGACTGACGGTCTCTCATCAAGTTATGCTGGGAGCCGCAGTTTCACAAATAGTGCTAGAGGATCCATGTCAGAAATAGGAGGCTGCCACTAGGGTTTCTCCCACAAATATGTAATCGGACGTGGAGCAGAACTGCACGTGGATGAGCCATATTCTCTATCTGTGAACATACTACTCCTTCACTCAGATTCTAAGTGGTTCTGCAGCGCATCTGTGCAGAGCAAGCTGTCAATCAAAATCCGGGCCGGGTTTACAGCCGTCACCCCTGATATAGCGAGAGGTGCTGTGATCCAAGACTGTAGCCGCTCCGTGCACAACGATGAGTGAAGGCCGGCGGCTGCAGGGAGGAAAGAAGTTAATTTTCTCCCGGTACCTACACTATCAATAAGGCGGCCGGGCAGCATTGTAACAATATTTATCTGCAGATTAACCCTATACCTGCAGGTACATAGCATTTTCCAAGGTGACAGGTTCCCTTTAATAAAGAGAAGATGGATAGAGCCGCATTAGTCCGTACTCACGGTGGAAGCCTCCTGACAACTTCTTGAAGAACACTTTCCACATTTGTTCCAAGCTTCCCCGACATCTAATAGAAATAAACAGAGAAATGAATTTCTTAATACAGTTTAGAACTCGGCTACAACGAATCAGAAGAAATGAAACCTGTTTGAAGCTGACAAGCAATCAAGCCCCTCCGTAAGCCACACAGAACATGGCTACTTATGTCATCTGCAGGTGATTAAAGGAACCTGTCATGCTGAAATGGTATAAGATCTGTAGGGGATGTTGTAGAGCAGAGAAGTTGATCAGACTGATAGACATATCTGTGGGAAGAGAGTCAGCAAAACTGGCATTTTATGCAGTGAAAAGTCCTGCCGTATGTACACTAGTCCAGTGGGCGGTCCTACTAAGTGATTGACAGTTCCCTGTATGACCATGCAGGCAAAGATAGCTGTCAATCACTAGTAGGACCGCCCACTGGACTCATCTGTACAAACAGCAGGATTCCACTGAATAAATTGATACAGGAAAAACATCTATCTTTGTACCGTATTAGCCAGTAGATAGAAGAGTATTTAGATTTGAGAGTCCTCAGTGGTTGATACCATCTTTTCCGTTAGCCATTAAAAGGTAACAAATTGCAGGCTTTCCAGACTACTCAGGTCTCAGGTCTGCCTGATGAAGAAGCCGGAGTAGTCTGGAAAGCTTGCAATTTGTTACCATCTTTTCAGTTAGCCATTAAAGGTATCAACCACTGAGGACTCTCAAATCTAATGAATAAATTACAATTTATACTGAATCTTCTCCCACAAACCTATATATCGTTCTACTCAGTTTCTCATGGATAAAACCTGTACATCTGAATGGGGCTTTAATGTTGTTATTACAATCATGTAACCGCAGATCACAAAATCTTTCATATGATCATTTTTTTAACACCTAAAACCCCAATGGATATTTATGTTTACTAAAGGATTCCTTTCCCATTCTTTTGGCAGCTCTTCTTTAGGTATGGACACAGACCGGCATCCGGCATAAAGACATCTGGAGACTTTTCCTTTTTCTGTGATATTGGATAATCTTGTTCATTTCTAACGCTTTAAATCTTTCAAATTCTTTCTGAAAAATGTATCATAAAGGGACTTTCTCAGGTCAGTTTTGCTTGTGGTTGTGTTACCATTATTTGTGCCAAATGTATCAAAGTGTTGCGCGATGTTTGATAAATGTTTATGTAGCACTTCCATCTATCTTTATTTATTTTACTCACTTATATGGCGCCATTAATTTCACAGCACTTTACAGACATTATCATCACTGCCCCCATCGGGGCTCACAATCTACATTCCCTATCAGTATGTCTTTGGAGTGTGGGAGAAAACCGGAGAACCCGGAGGAAACCCACGCAAACACAGGGAGAACATACAAACTTCTTGCAGATGTCGTCCTTGGTGGGATTTGAACCCAGGATCCCAGCGCTGCAAAACAACAATGCTAACCACTGAGCCACTGTGTATCTTTATCCACTTTTAACGTCACCCGTCGTTCTTAGACCTGTGTGGCTTACCAAGCCCAATTTCTAAAAGTTGTAAGAGTGCTGTAAAATAGGAAGCTGCACATTTTTGCGCAAAAATTATGCGTCACAAAAGTTTTTTGCTTTTTTTTAACACCAAAAATTGATGTCAATTCCTCGCTACATTGCCCCTTTTCCAGCCACATTTTGTAGAAAAAAATAAAAAGACAAGGTACAGACAGCGGAGTTAAATTTGCCTACAGGAATGATTTTGATCTGGAGCGCATCGTACCCGGATACAGTCACTAGCGGGAACGTCAAACATCTTCTCAATTTGTTTCTCCACCCTTTCCGGATCTGCATTCTTCAAGTCTATCTAAAAGCAAAAGTATAAATACTAATTATTTATCAAAGCTGGACAACATCTAGAAACCATATAAGAAAACTGGCTTAAAATATAGTGTGAACAAGAGTTTAGGGAGAGATGTACAACTGGCACTGGCCTATAAAAGGGATTGTGTAATCGCACAAAACTAGCAAAAATGTAAAGCGCCTGGAAAACAAGGAACGTGCAATTTACCTCTTAGTAAAATCCTATGCTTTCTCAAGAACAGAGGAATTTTAATTTCATATTTTTTTAATCAAATAATTTTTATTGAAAAACTCAAACTACAAATATTCCATGTTTCAAATAACATACATGCCATAGTAATTCCATAGTAAAAATATGAACAAAGTATCTGAACTTCAATTCCCATAACCCACCCTAAACCCAAATCCCAACACTCCAGAGAGAACCATTTTCAGAGCAGTTCTAGAATAACGGACTACAGCATTCGTAGAAGGGGAAGAAGATAAAAAAGTGACTAACAAAGGGGTAGCAGCGTTTTAATGTTATCATTTACTGCTTGATGCCTGAGCCGGGGAGTGCACGCTGAAAACTGTTGCAGGCTGCTGTAATCACAGGACACAAGCAAACAGCATGGCATTTCCTATCAGCAGGGAGGAAGTAAAGGGTGACAGCAATGAAAGTCTCCTCCTACTCCGCTCCATATTGAAATGAATAGTGTGCATCCTACAAATGAGATGCATACAGCAAACAATTGATTTTCCATACATAGGTTTTGAGTTGACCACTGGATATACACATGTGTATCACTAATTACCAGAACTGGAAATCGAAAAAAAAGACGAGCAAGTTTGGGGTGAATCCAGCCTTCATTACTGCTCAGCCGCTCAGAGGGATCGGTACTAGGAACAGCAGGAGTGCCGGCGATGTTCACAGATTTACCTGCTGCGGGACTGAAGGAGTCTGATCGCGCTCGGCTCGAAGCTTTTTACCTTGTTTACGACAGGAATAATTGAAAGCTGTGCTTCAAAGGCCAGGAAGAAGTTTGTCACCGTCTATTAGAAAATAGACAAACTTAGGATAGAAACAATATGAACATATACCCTGCTATAAGTAAGTAAAAAGCAATAGGAAATATATATAATATAGGGTACTTAGTAAACATGTTGTTTGATTAAAAAAAAGCCATCCCACCAGCACCAAGGTGTACCCAGTCAGTTATGTGAAGTATATAATAAAATACACTTTAGTACAATATTAGTATCTTGTCCCTTTAAATCTGCAGCTACTTCTGTCACCATGGTAACTGCATTCATACTCGGCCAATAGGATTGCTCGGTTTGAATTTGAAGAAAAAAAAAAAAAGTTCTATATGGTCAGTTTGTTCCATCTCATCTGAGTGTGAAGACAGACACCTGCGATCAGCGAGATTATAGGTATAAGACGTGATATAATATAACGGACGGAGCCACATCCCATCACACGCACTCAGCGACCACAACTGACAGGAATCAGCACATTTATCAGAGGAGAAGTCATTATTCCCCAACACATGATAAGTGACAACTTCTAGATCTGCTGGGAACCCAACTAATCCCTGCTAGTACCTCCCCGGACCACCGCTCCATTCATTCTCTATGCAGGAGAAAGCTGAGTACAGCGCCCCCCATAGAGAATGAACGGACCGGCGGTTGAACATTTGCACTTCGCTCACTTCTATCTATAAGTGCTGTTCTGCTGATTGGGTCATAGCGGCCAAACCCACCGATCTAAGAGTCATCACCTATCCAGAGATCAGTGAGAACTTGTTCCAACTAGACATCCCCTTTAATTGAAGAGATCACATATCTAACAGCCAATCCTATTCATTCCCAATCTTCCCTGTGCCCAGTAATGCCCCTGGGTATATCGCCAATATGAGCCAATCACCAAACCCTCTGCTGACTGTTCCCCATGTTTTATAGATTTTGGATACGTTTCTACAAGAGAAGATCTCAGCGGCCTCCATGGGGATGGGTTACTCTGCCAGCGATGGAGCAGGTAGTATCCACCAGCCTGTGATATCTCACCTTCCTCCATATTCTGCTGTTACATGCGTTTCTTCAGCTTTACCCCTTCCCAACAGAACCAATTGATGTTTTTTTTCTGTTTTTTCCTTGGCTTTTTCCAAGGGCTATAACTTTTTCATGTCTGTCCACATAGTGTGAGGTCTTGTTATTTTGTAGGATGAGCGGTACTTATAAATCCCACCATTCATTTACCACATAGTACTAGAAAACGGGAAAAAAAGTCCAAGTGCAGTAAAAGTGCGAGGAAAAAAAAAGCCTGACCCTGTTTTTCTGGGAAGGGTTTTAACGGCGCACATAGTGTGGTAAAAATGACCTGGTAATAGGATCCTACTCCTCAGTGTGATTACAGCAACACCAAACTTCTCCAATAGTTTTGGCAAAAGAAAAAAACTTTTTTTTGATGGTGTCACCATTTTTTCTGAGACCCGTAACATTTTCATTTTTCGGGTTGATGGAGCTGTGTGGGGGCTTATTTTTTGAAGGGCAAGAGGACTTTATTGATAACATTTTGGGACACATATGACATGGTCATCGCTTCTTACAGGATTTTCTGTAGTATTGTGGCGAACGAAAAAAATGTAATTTTGTCTTTTTGAATTTTTTTCTGTGTTCACTGATCGTTTGTTTTTTATATTTGGATAGATTGTATTTCTCTGAAAGAGACCATACCACAAATGTGTATATTTTTATTATCTTTATTTTTAGTGGGAGGTGAGCTGAACGTGTGGGGTTTTAATATTTTAAACTTTTTTTATTTTTTTTAATTTTCACTGCATTTGTATACATTATCTGATTGCTTGTGCTATATACAGCGATACCACAGTAATGCTCCATATAGCAAAATCACGGTCTTCTTTACAGCCCAAATGAAGCTTTATGATGACAGGCACGGAGGCTTCAGCAGACCCCCGGATGTCATAGCAGTCCATCTGCGCCCTGTGATCGCGTCACAGGAGCGCCGGTGGGCGCATGGAACGATGCGTCCCAATGCCGGCGCGCTGTTAATGCTGCTGTTAGAGATTGACAGCAGCACTGAACAGGTTAACAGTGGTGGGCAGATCTTCGCTCCACTCGCAGCTCTTAGAGGCAGGTCCTGGTTGTTTGTCACAGCCATTATCTGCCATGTACGGGGCGAGCTGACTCTGCTCCATACACCCGCTACTGACTTATACCATACACGCACGGCAGATATTGGTAAGGAGTTAAAGCGGTTGTCCAGATTTGGGGTCATTTGTTTTTTTTACTTTAATGCAAGTATTTGGGGCTAAAATTGATTTCTGTAATTGAGTTTCATTAAAAATGTTGCCTTCTGTAGCATCTGTGCTGCACTGTCTATTCCTGGCTGCAAAATTAGCTAACTGAGAATCTATCAGTGAGCTCCTTCTGACAGTCTTAAGGAGGATCATTTGTGGCCTGCTGGAGGTCATTTTGCAGGGCTCTGGCAGTGCTCCTCCTGTTCCTCCTTGCACAAAGGCGGAGGTAGCGGTCCTGCTGCTGGGTTGTTGCCCTCCTACGGCCCCCCTCCATGTCTCCTGGTGTACTGGCCTGTCTCCTGGTAGCGTCTCCAGCCTCTGAACACTACGCTGAGACACAGCAAACCTCGTTGCCACAGCTCTCACTGATGAGCCATCTTGGATGAGCTGCACTACCTGAGCATCTTCTGTGGATTGTAGAGTCCGTCTCATGCTATCACGAGTGTGAAAGCACAACCAACATTCAAAAGTGACCAAAGCATCAGCCAGAAAGCATTGGTACTGAGATGTGGCCTGTGGTCCCCACCTGCAGAACTACTCCTTTATTGAGGGTGTCTTGATAATTGCCAATAATTTCCATCTATTGTCTATTCCATTTGGACAACAGCATGTGAAATTGATCGTCAATCAGTGTTGTTTCCTAAGTGGACAGTTTGATTTCAGAGAAGTTTGATTTACTTGGAGTTATATTCTGTTGTTTAAGTGTTCCCTTTATGTTTTGAGCAGTGTACATAAAAAAATTACTGCAGCTTTACTGCTATTTACGTCTCAGGTAACTGTGACTAACTATACAGCATCAAAAATACCAAAAAGCTTAAATCTCCAATGGAAGCCAATAGCACCAGTGAGAACACGGCATAAGCGTAATCCAAAGGAAGAGGGGGACATTATTCACTCCAGTTTGCTGCGGCCCCTCGGGAGTATAGGTTGCTGCACGGTAGTCTGCATTCTGTGTAAAACAGGAAAAACACTTTTACTTAGCGGGATGAGGTCAGTAATGGCGCTTTGTCAGTTGAGGGTTGCGTTTCCTGAGAAGAGGACAGAAGAGGACAGAAGAGGACAGAAGAGGACAGAAGAGGACAGAAGAGGACAGAAGAGGACAGAAGAGGACAGAAGAGGACAGAAGAGGACAGAAGAGGACAGAAGAGGACAGAAGAGGACAGAAGAGGACAGAAGAGGACAGAAGAGGACAGAAGAGGACAGAAGAGGACAGAAGAGGACAGAAGAGGACAGAAGAGGACAGAAGAGGACAGAAGAGGACAGAAGAGGACAGAAGAGGACAGAAGAGGACAGAAGAGGACAGAAGAGGACAGAAGAGGACAGAAGAGGACAGAAGAGGACAGAAGAGGACAGAAGAGGACAGAAGAGGACAGAAGAGGACAGAAGAGGACAGAAGAGGACAGAAGAGGACAGAAGAGGACAGAAGAGGACAGAAGAGGACAGAAGAGGACAGAAGAGGACAGAAGAGGACAGAAGAGGACAGAAGAGGACAGAAGAGGACAGAAGAGGACAGAAGAGGACAGAAGAGGACAGAAGAGGACAGAAGAGGACAGAAGAGGACAGAAGAGGACAGAAGAGGACAGAAGAGGACAGAAGAGGACAGAAGAGGACAGAAGAGGACAGAAGAGGACAGAAGAGGACAGAAGAGGACAGAAGAGGACAGAAGAGGACAGAAGAGGACAGAAGAGGACAGAAGAGGACAGAAGAGGACAGAAGAGGACAGAAGAGGACAGAAGAGGACAGAAGAGGACAGAAGAGGACAGAAGAGGACAGAAGAGGACAGAAGAGGACAGAAGAGGACAGAAGAGGACAGAAGAGGACAGAAGAGGACAGAAGAGGACAGAAGAGGACAGAAGAGGACAGAAGAGGACAGAAGAGGACAGAAGAGGACAGAAGAGGACAGAAGAGGACAGAAGAGGACAGAAGAGGACAGAAGAGGACAGAAGAGGACAGAAGAGGACAGAAGAGGACAGAAGAGGACAGAAGAGGACAGAAGAGGACAGAAGAGGACAGAAGAGGACAGAAGAGGACAGAAGAGGACAGAAGAGGACAGAAGAGGACAGAAGAGGACAGAAGAGGACAGAAGAGGACAGAAGAGGACAGAAGAGGACAGAAGAGGACAGAAGAGGACAGAAGAGGACAGAAGAGGACAGAAGAGGACAGAAGAGGACAGAAGAGGACAGAAGAGGACAGAAGAGGACAGAAGAGGACAGAAGAGGACAGAAGAGGACAGAAGAGGACAGAAGAGGACAGAAGAGGACAGAAGAGGACAGAAGAGGACAGAAGAGGACAGAAGAGGACAGAAGAGGACAGAAGAGGACAGAAGAGGACAGAAGAGGACAGAAGAGGACAGAAGAGGACAGAAGAGGACAGAAGAGGACAGAAGAGGACAGAAGAGGACAGAAGAGGACAGAAGAGGACAGAAGAGGACAGAAGAGGACAGAAGAGGACAGAAGAGGACAGAAGAGGACAGAAGAGGACAGAAGAGGACAGAAGAGGACAGAAGAGGACAGAAGAGGACAGAAGAGGACAGAAGAGGACAGAAGAGGACAGAAGAGGACAGAAGAGGACAGAAGAGGACAGAAGAGGACAGAAGAGGACAGAAGAGGACAGAAGAGGACAGAAGAGGACAGAAGAGGACAGAAGAGGACAGAAGAGGACAGAAGAGGACAGAAGAGGACAGAAGAGGACAGAAGAGGACAGAAGAGGACAGAAGAGGACAGAAGAGGACAGAAGAGGACAGAAGAGGACAGAAGAGGACAGAAGAGGACAGAAGAGGACAGAAGAGGACAGAAGAGGACAGAAGAGGACAGAAGAGGACAGAAGAGGACAGAAGAGGACAGAAGAGGACAGAAGAGGACAGAAGAGGACAGAAGAGGACAGAAGAGGACAGAAGAGGACAGAAGAGGACAGAAGAGGACAGAAGAGGACAGAAGAGGACAGAAGAGGACAGAAGAGGACAGAAGAGGACAGAAGAGGACAGAAGAGGACAGAAGAGGACAGAAGAGGACAGAAGAGGACAGAAGAGGACAGAAGAGGACAGAAGAGGACAGAAGAGGACAGAAGAGGACAGAAGAGGACAGAAGAGGACAGAAGAGGACAGAAGAGGACAGAAGAGGACAGAAGAGGACAGAAGAGGACAGAAGAGGACAGAAGAGGACAGAAGAGGACAGAAGAGGACAGAAGAGGACAGAACAATCGATCCTACAACATAAAGGAAGAAGCAGAACAACATCTGCCATTACATCAAAAGGTATTTGAGAGGAAAGAGGAACACCATGTGGACCATCCTGCTGGGACCTCTCTGCCGATATCATCATACGGCAATACCGGCTGGTAAGTAGAAATCCACCAAAGTAATAATAGCAGGATAGTAGTAATCTAGAGGTAGTATATCAGTATTAGTGTAATTTGAGTAATACTACTAGTGATAATAGTAAGAAAGTAATAAAATAACAGTAGTAATAGTAGTAGGTAGAATAACAGTGTGATCCAGGGTTCTAGGACTGATCGCCTTTTCTCGGGGTCAAGAAGGAATTTTTCCGCTGTGACACAAATTGACTGAAGGTGTCCTGAGGTTTTTGCCTTCTTTTGGATCAACACTGTAGGTATAGGGTAGTATTAGTAGTAATAGGAAAGAAGAATAATACCGTAATAAGATAGCAGGTTATTATTATTAATAATAAATATAAACTAGTTATATCTATAGAAAGAACCAAGAGTAAATAAAAATAATTATAGACGTAGTTCAATCAATACTGTAATATTAAATAGTTATAGAAAAATTAGAGTAGTACTTTAATAAGAAAGCAGGACATAAGACAAAATATATAAAAAAAATTATATTAAAAACTGTAGAAGTACATTTAGTACAGCAATAGTAATTACATAACTAGTAACATAATTAGGTTTGATCCAGGGTTCTAGGACTGATCATCTTTTCTCGGGGTCAAGAAGGACTTTTTCCCCTGTAACACAAATTGGCTGAAGGTGTCCTGGGTTTTTTGCCTTCTTCTGGATCAACACTGTAGGTATAGGGCAGTATTAGTAGTGATAGGAAAGAAGAATAATACTGTAATAACATAGCACAATGTTAATAATAACCATCTCAAATATTTAGATTTATAAAAACAAATTAAAATAACTCCAGTAGTACAATAATTAGCGTAATATTATATAACTTGTAATAATATTATTAGGTTTGATCCAGGGTCCTAGGACTGATCGCCTTTTCCATAGGTCAAGAAGGATTTTTTTCCCCTAGGAAACATATTGGCGTTAGGTGTCCTGGGGATTTTGCCTACTTCTGGATCAACAGCTTTAGGCAAAGGGATTTTAGTAATACCATTATTAGAATCACAAGTATAATAAAAAAAAATTAATTAAATTTTTTTAATTAGTGTTATAACAGTTACAATTAATTGCATTATTGAAATAATAATAAGTAGTAAAAATGGTGGTAATAATAATACAAAAAACTAGTCCCAGTTACTAAGTTAGTGTAGTGTTAGTGTAGGGACCCATCTGAAGAGGTCGCCTTGACGTTGGCAGATGGGCTCGCACAATTTGCTCAAAATGTGCGCTAAGAACCTCATATTTCTATGTATAGGAGATCTAGCAGTAATTCCATTCAGGAGATAGATATCTGTGTACACACACACACTTTGTTATATAATTTTGTGCAGCACACAGTGCAGGGATACAGGTACAGGGCGAGAGTGTTACAGTGATATTATAACTCGGCCTAAAGGATAAAATGCTGATAACTACAGATCCTGGAAACACATCCGAAACTAGACCTTGTAAGTAACTGGTTCCCAGCTAGTGGTGAATATGTACAGGGCAGTCTGGTACCAAGACCCGCTCTATAGGACACATTATCATCAGGCAGGTCCTGTCAGGGTTCTTACAAGATCGGCGGCAGAAGTGTGGCTGTATAACACAGTCCTGCTCCAGCCACCGACAGTGGAGCCAACCCGGATCCTGGCAGCTTAATCCACTGTATGACACAGTAGGGGGCTTCCACAGCATTTAGGCACTTTAGACAGGAGAGGGAGGCGCGATCATGGTGCTGATGAGTTTCTATGGCAGCCGAGATCTAACAATGGACCCCATGACGGCCATCTTACTGCTCCTATTAGACCCCGGCTGAGGAAAGGTCTATGAGGACACCGGTCAGACTTATGTCGCCTGCTCTGCACATATTAGAAATGCCTAGGGCTGATTAGTTTGCCATTTGTAAATCTGATCCAGCAGTGCTGGGCTACCACTGACGTGATCAGGGCTATTGAGCTCCTAGATTGGGCAGAGGAGCTCAGTCTTCAGCAGGAGCTGGCCGAGGAGAGCGGAGCAACTTGCATGGGGCTGCTGCACAAGAAGTAACTCAAAAGGTGGAGATTTACCCGGAGACGTGGTGCCCGGGCTGTGATCTGCTGTGCAGGCTGCATAGACGATGCCTCCTAGGACCCGAACTTCACCCCTAACAGGCACAGTAGAGCTCGGACCGACAAGTTCTTTTGCATTGGAGGAGAGACCCTTTTCGATATCTGACCAGGTCCCCTGGGCTCCCCACCCTCTGGGACTCGCATCTGTGGTAATTGTGCTAGCGACCCCAAGTACCCAGGGAACCCCTCGAGATTGGTGGCAGGATGAGCCCAACCTCTATAAAGATTTTACTGACCGGGGTGATAAGGACATCGTCCCTTCCAAGTGCCCTTAAGAGAAACTTCATTATGTATCAGATCCCACTGTAAAACCCTGGAATGGTATTGTGCTCACAGAACCCACGATATCAGGGTACCCAACAGGTACATTGCACCTCCAAGGGACATGACCGAATTTGCTATGGCTTTCTTCACCTGGCCCCTCATTTATTGTATTTTAGCTTCCGGGAGGTAGCACTCTTGAGATTCGCAATCCCCAAAAACTGCTGAACTGTCGAGTAATCTGGATCGTGTGCTCGCGATTCCAGACGAAATCCATGACAGTGATGGCAGGGTGAGATATTGCGTGATCTCCCCGGTGTCGTCTCTGAGGAATCCCTGACGCTGCGCATTAAAAAGAATATTGCACAGTGACAAGATCCTGCTGAGGAACTGAGTTAGAATTGACACATGCGCAGAGTAGCAGGGACTAGCCCATCCCCTGAAACAGGCATCACTGATGACGCTTCATTCAGGGTGGGGAAAGAGGCAGCAGCAGGGACCGCAGCCTCTGCTCCCTGATCACGTCCGTCTTCATATCCCAGGATGCACTGGGGATTTTCAAACTAAATGTTATCAAACAGGAAGTTGGTAAAAAAAAACAAATGAATACACACATACAAACACACCCCAGTTAGATAAATTTAGATTAACTTTTAATTAAAGTATATTAGAAAAGCAATTACCGTATTTTTCGGACTATAAGACGCACCGGACCATAAGACGCACCTAGGTTTTAGAGGAGGGAAAAAAAAAATAAAAATTAAGCAAAAAATTGTTCATGATGCACTTTTAAGGGGGAGGGGGTCTTCTGGTATAGGGGTAATACCCAATTCTGACAATATCCCCTATCCTGGTATATATGCCCAACCCCCTTCCTTTTATACGTGGCCATCATCCCCGTCCAGGTACGCACGGCGGCCATCATCCCCGTCCAGGTACGCACGGCACCCCTCATCCCCATCCTGGTATGTATGGCCCCCTCATCTTTATCCTGTTTTGTATGGCCCCCTCATCCATACCCTAATATGCATGGTCCCCCTAATCCCCATCAGGCTGCACATAAACAAAAAAAAAAAACAAACACTTATACTCACCTTTCTTCTCTCTCCTCATGTCTGCCTGCACTGATCTCTCCATGTGAGCCGCACGTCACTGCCATGCGCGGCTCACATGGAGAGATCAGCTGCCGGAAGTCACTGCTCCCCACGCCGGGTCTGTGTGCGCGGGGAGCAGTGACTTCTCTCCTTCATAGCCGGCACACAGCTTGGCCGCGCTGCGGCTCCTGCCGGGCTATAGCGTGTGCCCGCTTATTAAAAGGCATGAATATTCACCCCCTCCCCACGCCCATGAGCGTGGAGAGAGGTTGAATATTCATGCCCTTTAACAGCGGGCACAGGCGATTCCGGCAGCAGCAGGAGCCGCAGCGCGGCTACACTGTGTGCTGCTATTAAGGAGCAGTGAATATTCATTTTCTTTAGCAGCAGGGACAGTGTAGGCTGCACCGCTGCCTCCTGTGCCCCGCTCCTCCACAGCTACCACTCCCCTCACACCCCACAATCTATAATATAACCGGGGATGCGGGTCTCTGTCCAAAGCCTCGATAGACTGCGCATGCATGACGCGCAGTCTGGCTCCAGACAGAAGACCGCATCCAGCCGTTACAGGTAAGAGGTGTATGGCGTCAGAGATCGCGGTTGTGTGTAGGCACTGAACGCACACTGCGATCTCCGGCGCCATACTTACCTGACCGGGAAGAGCGTTGCCGTGGCGCCTCTCTTCAGCGGAGACCGGGGGCAGAGTGAGACGTTGGATCGGCGCGTGCGCATAGCGCTATCCGGCGCCATTTTTATGAAGACACATTTACAGTGTGTCTTCAGCAAATTGGCGCCGGTCGGCGCTGTGCTCTGTCGCCGCACTCCTCCCCCGGCCTCCGGCAGAACAGGACGCTGCAGAGCTGGAGTACAGAGAAGAAAGGTGAGTATAACTGTTTATTTTTTTGGGGATGTGTGTATAGTGGGGGGGGATTAGGGAAGCCACGCATTCCGGGATTGGGGATGAGGGGAGCCACGCATAATGGGATTGGGGATGAGGGGAGCCACGCATACCGGGATTGGGGATGAGGGGAGCCACGCATACCGGGATTGGGGATGAGGGGAGCCACGCATACCGGGATAGGATGGCGGGGGCAGCACAAATACCAGGAGGGGGATACATACATATACACACACACACACACACACACTAAAAAACGCACCCCCCATTTTCCTCCAAAATTTTGGAGGAAAAAAAGTGCGTCTTATAGTCCGAAAAATACGGTAGATTATTAAATTAAATAGAGATTTAGGATTAAATCAGTGTAGGGTACGGACAACCCCTTTAATGTTAATTGAAATCAAAACAGTTCCCCGTTGTATTAATAAGGCAGTGATTCCAACTGTATTACCACTGGGAGATCCCCAACTCACACTCCTATTTCCCGAGTGCCTTCCACGCCAAGCTTGGTTATGGAGGCTTTGGATTACCATCCATACTGTTCAGCACAGATCATACTTCTTAGGTCTTCATCGATCCCCCAGAACACAGCCCTGCATTACCGCGTCCTTCAGGCTTTGTCCAATTATTTTCTCCAAATTTGTTTGCCGATCAGTGGCAAGAGGCTGTTGAGCTACTCAATCTCCTTGTTCCTTTGGAAAATTGGCACACTCTTGCATATAACAGTAGAGAATGGCCAAATTTTACGGAGACACTGGTAGATCGCAACGAAACATGGAGAGAGCAGATGTTCAGCAGTGAACTTGGAGTCTCCCTCCTCTATGAAGCTTTGCCGTACACATCTGACTTACTCCTGAGGATTTCTCGTAATTCACATGTGCAAAAATAGTTCAATCCACAACTAAAATGCTTGAACCAACTCGTGGAAAACTGGATAAAGATAGATAAAAGGCACATTACCTGTGGGTAGCCCAAGTGTGAAGTAATTGTCAGGTCCAGGATTGAACTGGGCGATGCGATTACTTATGTATTTTGCTGCCTGTTCGCTGGCCAGGGCATAGTCATCAAGAATCACCAGCCGCATGATTGTGCCCACAAGCTCTCGCCTGGCAGCATGTGGCTAACAAACTGAAAAGAGAAGCGATACACAAGATAAGAGGTGACAATAATATACAAAAGAGGTAACACAATAATACACAGTCGTCAAGTTTGGAGACTGAAACACATTCTGGCTTTCATAAAGTTTGCAGCTTCAGTTTTTATAGTGTCAATTTGCATTAACTGTAGATTGTTATGAAGAATGATCAGATGAATTGTTAAAAAAAAAAAAAAATGCATATTAATTTTTTCCCAAGGAAATTACTTAACCACAAAACCCCCATTTCCACAGTCATGCTTACTGAATTACAAGAGCAGGCTGGTGCTTCAAATCATGGTCTTCTGATTACCTTCAAGGAAACATGTGCAGTCATCATTGCTTTGCAGGCAAGGCCATTGCTGCTTGTAAGATTGCCCCTAGATCAACCATTTATCGGATCATTAAGAATTTAGTCTGCGGTGCATCATATACGTGCTGTGACGGATCAGCTCTTGGGTAGGCGCAGGTTCACACAGGAATGCAGTCCGCAGGTTTCAAAACAAACTGGTGGTTTATTAAATGTCCATAAACCAACCAGGAAAACAAAACATAACAGCTCTTTCAGCTGCTCGTAAAACTCGGCCCTTCAATCCGGGCCCACTAACTCCCTACACTATGTGTGCTGGAGCCTGCTTCTCCGGGTCCTACATCACCAAAGCTTGGCACTTCGGGGACACATACCTCCCGTCCACGACCTGTCCGGCAGCAACCTTACACCCCCCCCCCTCTGCCCAAAGCAGGGGGGGCTTGGCACCTTCTGCACCATACAATAGATACACAAAAGGTATAACGCAGTGTTTCCCAAACCCCATCCTCACAGACCCCACAGGTCATATTTTCAGGATCTCCTTAGTATTACACAGGTGATTGAAGTATCATCAAGGCATCAGGAATTCTCTCACCTGTGTAATACTAAGGAGATTCTGAAAACATGACCTATGGGGGTCCGTGAGGATGGGGTTTGGGAAACACTGCTATAACAGAACAAAACTAAAAATAACCAGTCCATAAAGCACGGCATCAGCCGTTTAAATGTAGTGCTTTTCTCGGCCTCCAGCAGACTGAGCAGCACATGCAAGGTTTGCTCACCTTGCACAACACACAGCACCACTGAGACAGGCACAGCTGTCTTAAATCAGGCCTTCCAAGACCTGGACTGGAGGTAAGTGAGCAGCTGTTTTCCCCCCAACTCTTTCAGCTGCTCTTGAAACCCGGCCCTTTAATCCGGGCCCATTAACTCCCTCCCAGCACTATGTGTTCTGGAGCCTGCTTCTCCATGTCCTACATCACCGAAGTTTGGTACTTCGGGGACACATACCTCCCGTCCACGACCTGTCTGGCAGCCACCTTACATTGTGTTGCACTGAGTTAGACCAGAATTGAACCAGAAGATAACTGAAGGTAACTGCACAGCCAGAGTAAAAAATGTTTCTCTTTGTTTTCACTCTCACCCCTATAGTCCTACACGTTCTACTAACCCTTCTCATCCCTACACCTAGTAATGAACTGGTCATCTCTCCCTCCATCTCACCTCCTCCTCAGATCTGTTCCTCAACATACAATCCTCTGTCTCCAAACACAGACAGCCACCTCACGCTCTCTCCTGCTGCTCCTCACTGCTGGCGATATCTCTCCAAATCATGGCCCTCCTCACCACATCCCCACAGTCACTTCTACCTCTCATCCACAATCTATCAAATTTCCACAACCTTTCTAACCCTATACCCATTGCCCATCCCCCGCTTCCCCAATCCCACTAACAGGAGCTCTATGGAACGCTCTCTCCATCTGCAACAAACTTTCCTACATCCATGACCTTTTCATTACTAACAAACTTTCCTTCCTTGGCATCAATGGTACCTGACTCACCCCCTCTGACATGGCGTCTCCAGCTGCACTTTCATACGTTGGATTCCACCTTTCCCACACCCCATCGGCAAGCATGGCAAAGGAGTTTGTTTTCTCCTGTCAGATAACTGTACTCTGCTGCCCGACTAATCCACCTGTCACCCCCGCTATTCCCTGGCCTCTCCCCTCTGTCAATCCCTTCGCTGGCTCCCCATTATCCAGAGACTCCAGTTGAAAACCCTAACCATGACATACCAAGCCATCCACAACCTGTCTCCTCCATATAACCGTGACTTAGTGTCCCGGTACTTACCTGCACGCAACCTCCAATCATCACAAGATCTCCTTCTCTACTCCTCTCTTATCTCCTCTTCCCACAATCGCACGCAAGATTTCTCCCATGCATCCCCCTACTCTAGAACTCGCTACCCCAATATATCAGACTGTTGCCAACCGTGGAAACCTTCAAAAGGAAGCTGAAGACCCACCTCTTCTAACAAGCCTACAATCTGCAGTAACCACCGCTCCATCATACCACTGCACGACCAGCTCTACCCTCACCTACTGTATCCTCACCCATTCATTGTAGACTGTAAGCCCTCGCGGGCAGGGTCCTCGCTCCTCCTGTACCAGTCGGTGATTCGTTTTTGTTCAAGATTATTGTACTTGTTTTTTGCTATGTATATCCCTTTTCACATGTAAAGCTCCATGTAATAAATGGCACTATAATAAATAATAACTTAATAGGGGGAGGTTAATTTGCTGTGAAGAATTCAGGACTCCGAAGAAAGTCCAGCAAGTCCCTGTATCACCTCCTACATAGGATTCAGCTATGGAATTGGTTCAACATCTGTGCAGAGCTTGCTCAAGAATGGCAGCAGGCAGGAGTCAGTGCATCTGTACACACCGTGAGGAGAAGGATTTTGGAGGCTGTGCTGGTGTCAAGTAGGGCAGCAAAGAAACCACTTTTCTCCATGAAAAAGATTAAGAACAGGATTATAAAATGCAGTAAACTACAGTGATTGGATTACAGAGGACTGGGGTAAAGTTATTTCCCTGATGAAGGCCCCCTTCAAACTGTTAGGGACATATGGAAGAATGAATGTCCGGAGAAGAAAAGCTGAGCGCTACTTTGAGTCCTGTGTTATGCCAACAGTAAAGCACCCCGAGACGAGTCATGTGTGGAGTTATCCATCATCAAAAGGGAGTGGGCTCACTCACAATTATACCTAAGAACACAGCAGGAGCATTTTGGTGATTAACAATGCATATACCAGCATGACGGAGAATATGTCACAAGGCAAAAGTGACAACCAAGTGTCTGGGTAACTGACATTTTGGGTTCATGGCCAGTAAACTCTCCAGATCTCAATTCGATTGTGGTCACTCCTCAAAAAGCGGGTGGACAAACAGAAATGTATGTAGTGAGCTCCTAGCACTGATTAGACAAAAATTGTCCGTCATCAGTCAGGATTTGGCCCAGCAGCCGATATCCAGCAGCCAAGGCGAAGGGAACGAGTCTTGAAAAATAAGGGTCAACACTGTGAATATTGAATCTTTCCATAAACTTGATGTATTTGTCAATAAAAGTGTAAAACTTATAAAATGCTGATAATTGTACTACAGTAACCACAGAAACATCTGACTAAAAGATCTAAAAACACTGAAGTGAACACCAAAATTTCTATCAGTCACAAGACTTTTGGCCAGAACTGTACATAAAGTGACACAAAACAAGATACAAGACATAGGTCAAAAAAAATTCTCCATCTTCTTCGTTACGTCAATCTGTGAAAAATGGGACTGCACTCAGATGTCATCTGAGTGCAGTGCGATCTTTTCCAAGAACTCATTAACTTGTATGGCCGAGCGTGATCCGAATATTAGATGAAACTCAAGCATAGTGATTTTTGTCCTCGGACAGACTGTCTATCGGGCCGTGCACATGTCCGATTTTTCTTCTTGGACAAACACTAGTCACAGTGCGATTCAATGTTTTGTCAGATCGCACTCCGACCGAAAACACTGCTATCTGGACCTGCCTTAACATTGCAACGCTAACAATAGTGATCTCAGCAAGGACTGCTGGGAGATTTCAGCTCAGAAGCCTGCAGATCTCTGAACGCAGCTCTAGACTATCACTGGCTGTAACTCAGGATTAGTAATCGATACGTTTTTCGAAAGTTACACAATAAACTATAATAAATTACTCTCATGTGAACACAAATTCTAAAGGAGAACTCTAACACTAAGATATTAACTTAAGGAGGAATTCACACCTCCGTGGTGGGATCCGAGGACCCGGCCCGGCTCTCCGGACCTGATCAGTGCCTCATCCATTCCTAGGAGGTAATCACAGATCAGCACTGGTGACCCAGCGGTTGTCAGGTCTGAGCTCGCTCCGTGGAGCACAGATGTGTGAATTCAGCCTTACAGAAGTTGTCCCAGAGTAGAAAGCCAGAGCTGTTGGATTACAGCGCCACCCCTGGGCACAGGCTGTGTGTGGCATTACAGCTCAGCACCTGTCACGTCACTAGACCGGAGCTGTAGTACCAGACACAACCTGTGGCCAGGACTGGCGCTCTGTGTTCCTTTTTCTCATGGACAAACCCTGTGCAGAAAAATACAGAATCCAGGAACCTCCAAACATGGCAGACATCGCCAAGTTCTAACAGTGCATAATGGGCAGAGCTCCAGCCATACTGTCAGTGACTGGAAACCTGGTTTATAGTCCAACTGCTGACAGGTGAGAGGCTGCGGCTCCCTGTAATCACCGGCTCTGACCCGTCACCGACCATTGCTGCTCTACAGCAGTCTATGTGCCGCTCTCTATAGTGCAGGGGACTAACCACATCCACAGGAAGCCAGGGTGCCCCCCCCCGGACTGAGACTGCCCCCCAGGAGCTCAGTGTGGGGTGCGCAGTCATCCGCCATGTCTCCCCAATACTCAGCAGCCTCACCACCCACCACTCGCTCTGCAGCCTCCTCCCTGGTAAACGCTAGAATGTATGGGCTCCTTCCAGGTATGACGTCGTTTCCGTGGGCGTGTCCTGACTGCATTATGGGCGTGTTCTAGTTTAGCACCAGACGCCATAGTTTCATGCAGAAAGTGATACGGTGAAGCTTCAGGAGGAGGTCAGTGCTGGGCTCTGGGGGGGTGCTGTGGGCTTTGGGTGGTCTGGGATGATGATGATTGATGATGATGCACGCGTGTGGGGGCTCTGGGAGCTCTGTGGGGATGCTGCCGGCTCTGGTGGGGACTCTGTGGGCATGCTACGAGCTGGTGGTGGCTCTGGAGGGATGCTGCTTGCTTGTGGGGGCTCTGTGGGGATGCTGGGGGCATGCTGCTGGCTGGTGGGGGCTCTGGAGGGATGCTGCGGGCTCATGGTGGCTCTGGAGGGATGCAGCGGGCTGTGGTGGCATGTCTATTGCTCTGGTGGGGGCTGTGTGGGCATGCTGCGGGCTGGTGGTGGCTCTGGAGGGATGCTGCGGGCTTGTGGGGGCTCTGGAGGGATGCTGGGGGCATGCTGGCTGGTGGGGGCTCTGGAGGGATGCTGCGGGCTGGTGGTGCCTCTGGGGGGGATGCTGCGGGTCTGTGGGGGATGGTGGGGGCATGCTGTGGGCTGGTGGGGGCTGATGATGCACGCGTGTGGGGGCTCTGGGAGCTCTGTGGGGATGCTACGGGCTGTGGTGGCATGTCTATGGCTCTGGTGGGGGCTCTGTGGGCATGCTGCGGGCTGGTGGTGGCTCTGGAGGGATGCTGCGGGCTTGTGGGGGCTTTGGAGGGATGCTGGGGGCATGCTGCTGGCTGGTGGGGGCTCTGGAGGGATGCTGCGGGCTCATGGTGGCTCTGGGGGGATGCTGCGGGTCTGTGGGGGATGGTGGGGGCATGCTGTGGGCTTGTGGCTCTGGGGGCATGCTGCGGGCTCGTGGGTGCTCTATGGGGCTGGTGCGGGTTCTGTGGGAGCATGTTGCGGGCTCTGGAGGTAATCTGCGGGGGGGGGGGATGATGCACCCGTGTGGGGGCTCTGGGGGGGGGGGGGGTCGGATGATGCACGCGTGTGGGGGCTCTGTGGGGATGCTGCGGGCTGTGGTGGCATGTCTATGGCTCTGGTGGGGGCATGCTGCGGGCTGGTGGTTGCTCTGGAGGGATGCTGCAGGCTTGTGGGGGCCCTGGGTGCATGCTGCGGGCTCTGTGGGGATGCTGCGGGCTCTGGAGGTATTCTGGGGGGGGGATGCTGCGGGCTTGGTGATGCACGCTTGTGGGGGGGGCGGATGATGCACGCTTGTGGGGGGGGGGCGGATGATGCACGCTTGTGGGGGCTCTGGGGGGGATGATGCACGCGTGTGGGGGCTCTGGGGGGATGCTGCGGGCTGTGGTGGCATGTCTATGGCTCTGGTGGGGGCATGCTGCGGGCTGGTGGTTGCTCTGGAGGGAAGCTGCAGGCTTGTGGGGGCTCTGGGTGCATGCTGCGGGCTCTGAGTGCTCTGTGGGGATGCTGAGGGCATGCTGCGGGCTCTGGAGGTATTCTGGGGGGGATGCTGCGGGCTTGGTGATGCACGCTTGTGGGGGGGGCGGATGATGCACGCTTGTGGGGGGGCGGATGATGCACGCTTGTGGGGGGGGCGGATGATGCACGCTTGTGGGGGGGGCGGATGATGCACGCTTGTGGGGGGGGACGGATGATGCACGCTTGTGGGGGGGGACGGATGATGCACGCTTGTGGGGGGGGCGGATGATGCACGCTTGTGGGGGGGGCGGATGATGCACGCTTGTGGGCGGGGCGGATGATGCACGCTTGTGGGCGGGGCGGATGATGCACGCTTGGGGGCGGGGCGGATGATGCACGCTTGGGGGCGGGGCGGATGATGCACGCTTGGGGGCGGGGCGGATGATGCACGCTTGGGGGGGGCGGATGATGCATGCTTGTGGGGGCTCTGGGGGGGGGGATGATGCACGCGTGTGGGGGCTCTGGGAGCTCCGTGGGCATGCTACGGGCTGGTGGTGGCTCTGGAGGAATGCTGCGGGCTTGTGGGGGCATGCTGCGGGCTGGTGGGGGCTCTGGGGGGATGCTGCGGGCTGGTGGGGATGCTGGGGGCATGCTGCGGGCTGTGGTGGCATGTCTATTGCTCTAGTGGGGGCTGTCTAGGCATGCTGCGGGCTGGTGGGGGCTCTGGAGGGATGCTGCGGGCTCGTGGTGGCTCTGGGGGGATGCTGCGGGCTGGTGGTGGCTCTGGGGGGATGCTGCGGGCTGGTGGGGATGCTGAGGGCATGGTGGGGGCTCTATGGGCATGCTACGGGCTGGTGGTGGCTCTGGAGGGATGCTGCGGGCTGGTGGGGATGCTGGGGGCATGCTGCGGGCTGTGGTGGCATGTCTATTGCTCTGTTGGGGGCTGTGTGGGCTGGTGGTGGCTCTGGAGGAATGCTGCGGGTTTGTGGGGACGCTGGGGGGGGCTGATGATGCACGCATGTGGGGGCTCTGTGGGGATGCTGCAGGCTGTGGTGGCATGTCTATGGCTCTGGTGGGGGCATGCTGCGGGCTGGTGGTTGCTCTGGAGGGATGCTGCAGGCTTGTGGGGGCTCTGGGTGCATGCTGCGGGCTCTGGGTGCTCTGTGGGGATACTGAGGGCATGCTGCGGGCTCTGGAGGTATTCTGGGGGGGATGCTGCGGGCTTGATGATGCACGCTTGTGGGGGGGCGGATGATGCACGCTTGTGGGGAGGCAGATGATGCACGCTTGTGGGGAGGCAGATGATGCACGCTTGTGGGGAGGCAGATGATGCACGCTTGTGGGGAGGCAGATGATGCACGCTTGTGGGGAGGCAGATGATGCACGCTTGTGGGGAGGCAGATGATGCACGCTTGTGGGGAGGCAGATGATGCACGCTTGTGGGGAGGCAGATGATGCACGCTTGTGGGGAGGCAGATGATGCACGCTTGTGGGGAGGCAGATGATGCACGCTTGTGGGGAGGCAGATGATGCACGCTTGTGGGGAGGCAGATGATGCACGCTTGTGGGGAGGCAGATGATGCACGCTTGTGGGGAGGCAGACGATGCACGCTTGTGGGGGGGGCAGACGATGCACGCTTGTGGGGGGGGGCGGACGATGCACGCTTGTGGGGGGGGCGGACGATGCACGCTTGTGGGGGGGGCAGACGATGCACGCTTGTGGGGGGGGGCGGACGATGCACGCTTGTGGGGGGGGCGGACGATGCACGCTTGTGGGGGGGGCGGACGATGCACGCTTGTGGGGGGGGCGGACGATGCACGCTTGTGGGGGGGGCGGACGATGCACGCTTGTGGGGGGGCGGACGATGCACGCTTGTGGGGGGGCGGACGATGCACGCTTGTGGGGGGGCGGACGATGCACGCTTGTGGGGGGGCGGACGATGCACGCTTGTGGGGGGGGCGGACGATGCACGCTTGTGGGGGGGGCGGACGATGCACGCTTGTGGGGGGGGCGGACGATGCACGCTTGTGGGGGGGGGCGGACGATGCACGCTTGTGGGGGGGGGCGGACGATGCACGCTTGTGGGGGGGGGCGGACGATGCACGCTTGTGGGGGGGGGCGGACGATGCACGCTTGTGGGGGGGGCGGACGATGCACGCTTGTGGGGGGGGCGGACGATGCACGCTTGTGGGGGGCGGACGGACGATGCACGCTTGTGGGGGGCGGACGGACGATGCACGCTTGTGGGGGGGGGGGGATGATGCACGCTTGTGGGGGGGGGGCGTCCCAGCAAATGGCCCCCTGCAAACATTATATCCCCCCAGAGACCCCATAAGGAGAGTGTGCCCGCCCCCCTGCAGCCCCCTATTCAGCCCTGGCAGCCGGCAACATCACCATCCCCATGGCCTCATAGCTGAAATCATGGAACTTGTATTCAGCTTCCAAAAAGTCCACCAGCCTCACCTTCCAGGGCTCCTGCCTTTTCGAATAGCTAGATAAGATGATCTCTAATGCCATGGGGGGTAAGAGTATTTTGTTTCTGCAACAGAGGGCCAAATGCCCTCCTCCCAAGAGACGCACAGTCCAGTTATGGTCCTTTCGGAAATTTTCAGTGTAGAAAAGCAACCAAAAGGACAACACTCCGGCCCACCAGGAAAAGAAGAGACCTTCCTTTAGGCTAGCCCCCTCCTGGCATCAACGAACCCACCAGCGCTGGTCTGCCAGGCCCGGATCTAGAAGATTCCCACCTGGGATGTTTCTCGGGGTGGGCGGCCGTCTCCTTTGGTTCCGGGATGAGTGGCTCTCGGTAGTCAACAACGCTTGGGTCTGAGATGTTGTTGACTACAGCCACAAAATAGATTTTTCCACGCTGCCTTGTTTTCGAGACCAATTTCCCTAAAGACCCCCTTCCCTTATTCCTGGGTTTTTCAAGGCTATTGATTTGCTATCCAAAGCAGCATCATGATCTCAGTTCCAGGACGCTGAGACATCAGACACCGGAGGCCGGCCGAGGGGTCGGGGCAAAGCCAAAGACCTTACCCACAATCCTCCCATAAATGCACTTTTATTAAATTAGAATTATTTCTATACATAATGGTAAAATGTTATTTCTATAATATTTCTACATGAGATTTCTGTGGTAATGGTTATTTTGTTTCTTTTAAACCTGTTCTGAATGTAAATAAAACATTTCTCTGATTAAGCTTCCACATTGTATTTTAGCCTTTCATTTTACTCATAGGGCAGGAAAAGCCCATGATGCACCTGTGTAAACCATATAAAAGGTACTATAATAACATGGCTTAGACAGGTAACCCACTTTTCAAACAATGAAGTTCACTTGTACAAGCTGCATAGATGAAAACCTGCTTTAGGCTGTGTGCCCACGATGCAGAAATGCTCAGGATTTTATCCTGTGAGTTTCTGCATCTCCCTGGCAGAAAAAACGCATGCGGATTGTCCATGCGGATTGTCCATGCGGATTGTGCATGCGGATTGTGCATGCTGTAAGGCAGCGCTAGTCATCATCCTGGGGAATACTTGCTGCAGCGCGTCAATTAATGCACACCAGCAATGTCTTTCCGGTTTTCACACTTCAGCAGTTTATTATACTTCATAAACCGCAGTTCACACATATAATGTCCACGAGCTCAAGTGGCAGACAGGCCCACTTGGCTTCAGATACAGCCTTCAGCAAGGTAATACTATAGCAATGTCCATATAACAAAGTGTATTACCTTTGTCAGGTTTTAGCTGCTTCAGTCCATTTGGTTCCGCCACCACTGTGGCTCTACAGCTTACCACACGTGGTCTCCAGCCCTTATCCCGTCCAAGGCCACTGGCATCTCTCACACACACAGATCCAGGCTCTGCCCTCCAGGACACTTATCCTCCAAAACCTCTGGCTCTCCAAGGCTTACTGGCATCACTTACACACACAAGGATCCAGGCTTCACCCTCCAGGAGTCCACCAAGCTTCATCAGGCCTCACACGGTGCCACACACACAGGTAACAGGCCTCAAGCCTCACGCCTATCACACCCCTTGCACCCCTGCATACTTCTGTCTCAAATTACCAGGGTTTTTATATCCTATAGAAACAGCCACAGGACCTGCGCTTATCTCACAGTCACATGTCCAGACCTTCTGTTGTGCAAAAGGACCTGTGTGATGTCACAGTCATGTGACCAGTCAGCTGAGGGAGGTACGTGGTCCGTCAAAACACACACTGAACCATTAAAGGGATGCCTGCTGCATCACAATGCGGATTGTGCATGCGGATTGTACATGCGGATTATGCATGCGGATTGTACATGCGTTTTGCTGCCAGGGACAAGCGGAAGTGAAGCGTTCTTCACTTGCATTTCCGCATGCGGGTTGTCAAGCGCTTTCCAAGCGATTTTAGCATCACTTGGAAAGTGTTTGACAACTTGGTCACACTATATAAATCCATGCAACCGGCAAGGATTTATATAGTGTGACCGAAAGAATGTTAAAAAAATAAATATATACTTACCCTCTGATGGCCCCCGGTGTCCTGCTTTCCCTCCGTTCTCCCTTGCCAGCAGCGATACACTGAAGGACCTGCCGACGTCAGCGTCGCGTGAGCTGTCACATGACTATAATGTCAGCACAGGTCCTTCAGTACATCGCGAACTGCCGGCATGAGAGGAGGAGTGCAGCGGGGGGCCGCCAGAAGGTAAGTATATATTTATTTTTTATTTTATTCTTTTTTTTTTCTTTGCAGTTTTCTATGGTACCCTGGTCCGGAGGAGTCTTCTCTCCTCTATACCTGGGTACCATCCGCACACTAGAACGCATGGAATGCGCATCTACATATACAGTGATGCGTAATCCATGCGATCTAATGCAAGTCAATGGCGGCGAAAATGCAGCACTTCCGCAAAATAATTGGTAGTGCTGTGTTTTTTTCCGCAATGATGATCCGCAGAGGAAATTTCCGCAGCATGTGCACAGCACATGCGGATTATCATTGGGGAACATGGCAGGCCTTCTACCATGCGTTTTTTAAGCGTTTCTGCAGCGTTTTTGCTTAAAAAATGCATCGTGGGCACACAGCCTTAAGGGAACCTGTCACCTGTTTTTCCCCATATAAAGTACAACCACCACCTGTATGCCCTAGAGTGCTGTAAAGAAGTCGGACGGTACTAGATTGTGCCTGCCGTTCTTCAGACCACACGAGAGGACGGTACTAGATAGTGCCTGCCGTTCTTCAGACCACACGGGAGGACGGTACTAGATTGTGCCTGCCGTTCTTCAGACCACACGGGAGGACGGTACTAGATTGTGCCTGCCGTGCCCCAGACCACACGAGAGGACGGTACTAGATTGTGCCTGCCGTTCTTCAGACCGCACGGTAGGACGGTACTAGATTGTGCCTGCCGTGCCTCAGACCGCACGGGAGGACTACTAGATTGTGCCTGCCGTGCTTCAGACCGCACGGGAGGACGGTACTAGATTGTGCCTGCCGTGCCTCAGAGCACACGGGAGGACGGTACTAGATAGTGCCTGCCGCTCTTCAGACCGCACGGGAGGACGGTACTAGATAGTGCCTGCCGCTCTTCAGACCACACAGGAGGACTGTACTAGATTGTGCCTGCCGTGCCTCAGAGCACACGGGAGGACGGTACTAGATAGTGCCTGCCGTGCCTCAGACCACACGGGAGGATGGTACTAGATTGTGCCTGCCGTGCCTCAGACCACATGAGAGGACGGTACTAGATAGTGCCTGCCGTGCCTCAGACCGCACGGGAGGACGGTACTAGATAGTGCCTGCCGCTCTTCAGACCGCACTGGAGGACTGTACTAGATTGTGCCTGCCGTGCTTCAGACCACACGGGAGGACTACTAGATTGTGCCTGCCGTGCTTCAGACCGCACGGGAGGACGGTACTAGATTGTGCCTGCCGTGCCTCAGAGCACACGGGAGGACGGTACTAGATAGTGCCTGCCGCTCTTCAGACCGCACGGGAGGACGGTACTAGATAGTGCCTGCCGCTCTTCAGACCACACAGGAGGACTGTACTAGATTGTGCCTGCCGTGCCTCAGACCACACGGGAGGACGGTACTAGATTGTGCCTGCCGTGCCTCAGACCACATGAGAGGACTGTACTAGATTGTGCCTGCCGTGCTTCAGACCACACGGGAGGACTACTAGATTGTGCCTGCCGTGCCTCAGACCACATGAGAGGACGGTACTAGATAGTGCCTGCCGTGCCTCAGACCGCACGGGAGGACGGTACTAGATAGTGCCTGCCGCTCTTCAGACCGCACTGGAGGACTGTACTAGATTGTGCCTGCCGTGCTTCAGACCACACGGGAGGACTACTAGATTGTGCCTGCCGTGCTTCAGACCGCACGGGAGGACGGTACTAGATTGTGCCTGCCGTGCCTCAGAGCACACGGGAGGACGGTACTAGATAGTGCCTGCCGCTCTTCAGACCGCACGGGAGGACGGTACTAGATAGTGCCTGCCGCTCTTCAGACCACACAGGAGGACTGTACTAGATTGTGCCTGCCGTGCCTCAGACCACACGGGAGGACGGTACTAGATTGTGCCTGCCGTGCCTCAGACCACATGAGAGGACTGTACTAGATTGTGCCTGCCGTGCTTCAGACCACACGGGAGGACTACTAGATTGTGCCTGCCGTGCTTCAGACCGCACGGGAGGACGGTACTAGATTGTGCCTGCCGTGCCTCAGACCACACGGGAGGACGGTACTAGATTGTGCCTGCCGTGCCTCAGACCACACGGGAGGACGGTACTAGATAGTGCCTGCCGCTCTTCAGACCACACGGGAGGACGGTACTAGATAGTGCCTGCCGCTCTTCAGACCACACGGGAGGACGGTACTAGATAGTGCCTGCCGTGCCTCAGAGCACACGGGAGGACGGTACTAGATAGTGCCTGCCGCTCTTCAGACCACACGGGAGGACGGTATTAGATAGTGCCTGCCGCTCTTCAGACCACATGCTGCAGATAAAAAAATAAATCAACATATGACTGAAAGAGCACCACAGCAACAAAATATAGTACATTGATAAACAGTGTTATAATTATATCTATAATATAATCGGCTAAGCGTCCCTCTGTCTGAAGCCTCGATAGACTGCGCATGTGCGACGCGCAGTCTGGCTCTAGACAGAAGAACGCATGGAGCCGTTACAGGTAAGAGCAGTGTATGGCGCCGGAGATCGCGGTATGCTTAGACACTGAATGCATACTTATATATTTACCTGACCGGGAGGAGCGTTGTCGCGGCGCCTCTCTCTTCGCCGGAGACCGGGGCAGGAGTGAGGCGTCGGATCGGCGCATGCGCATAGCGCTATCCAGCGCCATTTTACTGAAGACACATTTGCAGTGTCTCTTCAGCAAAGTGGTGCCGGACAGCGCGGTATGGGCACGCACGTACTCCGGCGCCGCACTCCTCCCCCGGCAGAGCAGGACACAGCAGCGCTGGAGCACAGGGAAGAAAGGTGAGTATAAGTGTTTATTTTTTTGTATGTGTGTGCAGCGTGAAAGAGATGAGGGGGCCACACATACCAGGATTGGGGGGTGAGGGACGCCATGCATACCAGGATTGGGGGGTGAGGGACGCCATGCATACCAGGATTGGGGGATGAGGGACGCCATGCATACCAGGATTGGGGGATGAGGGACGCCATGCATACCAGGATTGGGGGATGAGGGACGCCATGCATACCAGGATTGGGGGATGAGGGATGCCATACATACCAGGATTGGGGGGTAAGGGGCCCATACATACCAGGATTGGGGGGTGAGGGGCCCCATCCATACCAGGATTGGGGGATGAGGGGCCCTATGCATACCAGGATTAGAGGATAAGGGATGCCATACATACCAGGATTGGGGGATGAGGGGTGCCATGCATACCAGGATTGGGGGATGAGGGGTGCCATGCATACCAGGATTGGGGATGAGGGGTGCCACGCATACCAGCATTGGGCAATGAGGGGGGCCACGCATACCAGGATTGGGGGATGAGGGGTACCATGCATACCAGGATTGGGGGATGAGGGGGCCACACATACCAGCATTGGGGGATGAGGGGGGCCACGCATACCAGGATTGGGGGGTGAGAGGTGCCATGCATCCCAGTATAGGATGATGGGGGCAGCACAAATACCAGGAGGGGGGCAGCACATACCAGCATGGGAGACCATATACCAATAAAGATGCTCGCCACCCGGGTGTAGAACGGATTCAGTAGTGTGAGAGAAAAGAATCAATCTTGTTTGTCTGTGGTATCCATTTTGTTTTCACTCTTATGTAATGGTCATCAGGTAACACTGATGGGCAGTGAGGTTTCACATTACTATTCACTCCCTTAAGGTTACTATTGGTTCATAGGTCAGAGGGAACTCTTCCTTTGTCTCTGACCCTATTTAAAGTGCCACATGTGCTAATAAAGCAGAAGTCTTTTCTAGTACACCATACAAGGCTGTGCTGTATTGATTTCCCGAGCGCTCGTAAAACAAATCTTATTAATTTGGAGTACGGAAGGCATAGAAGAGAGCGTATTTCGCTCACAGTAGCTAGTTTATTTATACGGGGCTGTTCACCGTATCCGGGACAGTTGGAACTAGAGCTGAGAGGATCAATTCTTGGGACGCTGGATAGGAGGCCACGAATCTCTTACCTATAGTGTTGCACGAGCGTGCTCGGTTTACCCTTTCACCGTGCACGCTCGGTTGCTGCCCGAGTATTTTCGGCGTGCTCGGTATCTATGCCCGGGCCGCTGGGGCTGTTAGACAGCTGTGACACATGCAGGGATTGCCTAACAAACATGCAATCCCTGCATGTGTCACAGCTGTGTAACAGCCGCGACACATGCAGCCGCGGCGGCTCGAGCATAGATGCCGAAAATACTCAGGCAGCACCTGAGCGTGCTCTGTGAGAGGGTTAAGAGAACACGCTCATGCGTCACTACTAACCTTACCTCATCCGGCGTGACTTTTGATGAAGCTGGCATGATGTCATCTGTGCGTCGTGCTTCTTTCACTTAGGATCTATGGATTTATTTTCTGTCCATTCCACTTTCTCATATTTATGTAGCTTCACTATTTGACATTGGCTTTTTTGTGTCTGCAAGGCCGTGTTCACATGTTGAATAAATACTGTATTTTTTTTTGTTTTCTGCAGATGTCCACACCAAACTACACAATAACAATCTTCTCTGATTATTGCGTATTTGCTGCATTTTTTTATGCCTTTTCCACCTTATTTGATGTTTTTTGGTGCAGATGTGAAGCCGCATTGTTCATTTTTTGTTATAATACAGAATGGCTTTGATTCTGCACTTAAGGTACCTGCAGTCT
This sequence comes from Phyllobates terribilis, assembly GCF_046119375.1. Lineage (NCBI taxonomy): Eukaryota > Metazoa > Chordata > Amphibia > Anura > Dendrobatidae > Phyllobates > Phyllobates terribilis. The sequence goes on along the minus strand of NW_027362787.1, from coordinate 7,570,742 downwards.
TTTTACGTGCGTTTTCTCTCTTTTTAGGCTCCACATAGAAGCCTCTAGACGTAAAATAAACCATAACCGTACAGATCAGCAGCGTCTTTAGACCACAGAGCCGTTTTCATGAAATCACATCCACTTTTCTTGGCCATTTAAATGCTGCAAAATGACTGTTCCAAAAAAGCAGCTGAAAAAACACAGCACTTATGCTACATCTGAACACGGCCTAAATGTGCAAGTGCAGTGGATGTGATTTAATGAAATCTACGCCTGCAGTGAGTCTAAAGACGCTGCTGAACTGTGCGGATTTCATGCATTTTATTATATATATATATAAGCCTCTGTGGAGCCTGTAAAAAAAAAAAACATTTTTAAGCTCAAAAATCTAAGTTTTTCAGTAGTATTAAAAATGTAGATTCACAGCTTCACCAAAACACATTTTAAGGGGGAAAACTCAAAAGAAACTCAGCAAACACACAATAATAAGATTGTTATTTTGTTGTATGGTGCGGACATAAAAAAATGCAGTCTTCATGTTGTGTGAACTTGGCTTTAGTGTTACATTTTATTCAACTTTTTATTTAATTTTTATGGCTTTAATAAAGACTAGCACACCTTTTCATTTTGTGGGATTGAAATTCAGCTGTTATACAGAGCTGAGTGCAGAACACAAAAATATATTTTTATAATTTGCCAGTGTGATAGCGCAAGCTATAGTAGCCCACCTTATCATTTTTTGGGGGTGAAATTGATTTGTATGCACAGTAAAAAAAATATAATTTTTTTTCTGTTGCTAGCCAGAGTCCACCTAGTCCTTTTGTGGTGGTAAAATTCAGCTGTATGCAGAGACACCTCGTAAACGTGCGGCTCCGCTCGGTACACCTCGTACACGCGCGGCTCTGCTCTTACATCTCGTACACACGCGACTCCGCTCCGCACACTCGTACACGCGCGGCTCCGCTCTGTACACCTCGAACACGCGCGGCTCTGCTTCGTACACCTCGTACACGTGCAGCTCTGCTTTGTACACGCGTGACTCTGCTCCGTACACCTCGTACACTCGCGGCTCCGCTCCGCAAACTCGTACACGCGCGGCTCTGCTCTTACATCTCGTACACACGCGACTCCGCTCCGCACACTCGTACACGCGCGGCTCCGCTCTGTACACCTCGAACACGCGCGGCTCTGCTCCGTACACTTCGTAAACGCGTGGCTCCGGTCCGTACTCTTCATACAAGCGTGGCTCCACTCCGTACACCTCGTACATGCGCGGCTCCACTCCACTCTGAACACTCGTACATGCGCTGCTCTGCTCTGCACACCTTGTACACGCACGTCTACGCTCCGTACACCTCGTACTTGCGCAGTTTTACTCCGTACACCTCGTACTTGGCGGCGTCTCTCCGTACACCTTGTACACGTGCGGCTCCACTCCGCTCCGCACACATCGTAGACGTGCGGTTCCGCTCCGTACACCTCGTACACGCGCTGCTCTGCTCACCTTGTAAATGCGCGACTCTGCTCCGCACACCTCATACACGCACGGTTTCGCTCCATCTCGTACACGCGTGGCTCCGCTCCTTACACGTCGTACATGCGCTGCTCTGCTCTGTACACCTCGTACACGTATGGCTCTGCTCTGCACACCTCGTACATGCGCGGCTCCGCTCTGCACACCTCATACACGTGCGGCTCCGCTCCATACACCTCGTACACGCGTGGCTCCGCTCCTTACACGTCGTACACTCGCTGCTCTGCTCTGTACACCGCGTACACGTGCGGCTCTGCTCTGCACACCTCGTACATGCGCGGCTCCGCTCTGCACACCTCATACACGGGCGGCTCCGCTCCATACACCTCGTACACGCGTGGGTCCGCTCCTTACACGTCGTACACTCGCTGCTCTGCTCTGTACACCTCGTACACGTGCAGCTCTGCTCTGTACACCTCGTACACGCGTGGCTCCGCACACTCGTACATGGGCGGCTCCGCTTCGCACACTCGTACACGCGCGGCTCTGCTCCGTACACCTCGTACACGCGCGGCTCTGCACCGTACACCTCATACACGCGTGACTGCTCCGAACACCTCGTACACTCGCGGCTCCGCTCCGCACACTCATACACGCGCAGCTCTGCACCTTACATCTCGTACACACGCGGCTCCGCTCCGCACACTCGTACACGCGCGGCTCCGCACACTCGTACACGCGCGGCTCCGCTCACTCGTATACGCGCGGCTCTGCTCCGTACACCTCGTACACGCGCGTCTCTGCTCCGTACACCTCGTACACTCGCGGCTCCGCTCCGCACACTCGTACACGCGTGGCTCCGCTCCGCACACTCGTACATGCGCGGCTCTGCTCCGTACACCTCGTACATGCGCAGCTCTGCTCCGTACCCCTCATACACGTGCGACTCTGCTCTGTACACCTCGTACACTCGCGGCTCCGCTCCGCACACTCGTACATGCGCGGCTCTGCTCCTTACATCTCATACACACGCGGCTCCGCTCCGCACACTCGTACACTGGAGACTCTGCTCCATACACCTCCTACACGCGTGGCTCCGCTTTGTACACCTCGAACACGCGCGGCTCCGCTCCGTAAACCTCGTACAAGCGTGGCTCCGCTCCGTACACCTCGTACACGCACGGTTCCGCTCCGTACACCTCGTACACGCGCGGCTCCGCTCCGTACAGCTCGTACACGTATGGCTCTGCTCCTTACACCTTGCACACGCGCAGCTCCGCTCCGTACACCTTGTACACGTGCGAATCCGCTCCGCGCACCTCATACACGCGTGTCTTCAGCTCCACACACCTCGTGCATGCGCTGCTTTGCTCTGCACATTTCGTACACACGCGGCTGCTCTGCGCACACTCGGACACGCGCGGATCCGCTCCGCACACTCGTACACGCAGTGCTCTGCTCTGTGCACCTCGAACACGCACGGCTCCGCTCCACACACCTCGTACACGCGCGGCTCTGCTCCGCACACCTTGTACACGCGCGGCTCCGCACGCCTTGTACACGTGCGGCTCTGCTCCGTACACCTCATACACGCTCGGCTCCGCTCCGTACACCTCGTACACGCGCGGCTCAGCTCCACACACCTCATACACGCGTGTCTCCGCTCCACACACATCGTACACGCTTGACTCCGCTCCACACACCTCGTACACGTGCAGCTCTGCTCCACACACCTCGTACATGCGTGTCTCTGCTCCACACACCTCGTACACGCACGGTTCCGCTCCGTACAGCTTGTACACGCGCGGCTCCTCTCCGTACAGCTCGTACACGCGCGGCTCCGCTCCATACACCTTGTACACGCGCGGCTCCGCTCCGTACACCTTGTACACGTGCGGATCCGCTCCGCTCCGCGCACCTCATACATGCGCGGCTGTGCTCCACACACCTCGTACACGCGCGGCTCAGCTCCACACACCTCGTACACGCGCTGTTCTGCTCTGCACATTTCGTACACGTGCGGCTCCGCTGCGCACACTCGTACACGCGCGGATCCATTCCGCACACTCGTACACGCAGTGCTCTGCTCTGTACACCTCGAACACGCACGGCTCCGCTCCACACACCTCGTACACGCGCGGCTCCACTCCGCACACCTTGTACACGCACGGCTCCGCTCCACACACCTCGTACACGCGTGTCTCCGCTCCACACACCACGTACACTCGCGGCTCCGCTCCACACACCTCATACACGTGCGGCTCTGCTTTGCACACCTTGTACACGTGCGGCACCGCACACTCGTACACGCGCAGCTCTGCTCCGCACACCTCGTACACGCACGGTTCCGCTCCATACACTTTGTACACGCGCAGCTCCGCTCTGCACACGTCGTATACGCACGGCTCCGCTCCGTACAGTTCGTACACGCGCGGCTCCGCTCCTTACAGCTCCTACACGCGCGGCTCCACTTCGTACACCTTGTACACGCATGGATCCGCTCCGCACACCTCATACACGCGTGTCTCCGCTCCATACACCTCGTACATGCGCGGCTCCGCTCCGTACACCTCGTACACGAGCGGCTAAGCTCCACACACTTGTACACGTGCGGCTCTGCTCCGCACACCTCGTACACGCGTGGCTCCGCTCAGCACACCTCGTACACGCGCGGCTCCGCTCTGCACACCTCGTACATGCACGGCTCCGCTCTGTACAGCTTGTACACGTGCGGCTCTGGTCCGTACAGCTCGTACACGCGCGGCTCCGCTCCGTACAGCTCGTACACGCGCAGCTCCGCTCCGTACACTTTGTAGACGCGCGGATCCGCTCCACTCTGCACACCTCGTACACGCGCGGCTCCGCTCCGTACACCTCGTACACGATTGTCTCCTCTGCGTACACCTCATACACGATTGGCTCTGCTCCACAGACCTCATACACGCGTGTCTCCGCTCCACACACCTCGTACAAGCGTGTCTCCACTCCACACACCTCGTACACGCGCGGCTCCACTCCGCACACCTCGTACACGCGCAGCTCCACTCCGCACACTCGTACACGCGCGGCTCCGCTCTGCACACCTCATACACGCTGGCCTCCACACACTCGTACATGTGCGGCTCCGCACACCTCGTACACGCACAGCTCCGCTCCATACACTTCATACACGCGCGCCTCCGCTATGCACACCTCGTACACGCACGGCTCTGCTCCGTACAGCTCATACACTCGCTGCTCCACTCCATACTCCTTGTACACGCGTGGATCCACTCCACACACCTCATACACGCGTGTCTCCGCTCCAAACATCTCGTACACACGAGGTTCCGCTCCAGCTCCGCACACTCGTACACGCGCTGCTCTGCTCTGTACACTTCGTACACGCGCGGCTCCGCTCTGCACATCTCGTACACGCGCGGCTCCGCTCTGCACATCTCGTACACGGGCGGCTCCGCTCCGCATACTCGTACACGCGCGTCTCTGCTCCGCACACATCGTACACACACGACGCTGCTCCGTACGTCTTGTACACGCGCGGCTCAGCTTCGTACAAATCGTACATGCGCGGCACCACTCTGTACACCTAGTACACACGCGGCTCCGCTCCGTACACCTCCTACACGCGTGGCTCCGCTCCGTACACCTCGTACACGTCCGACTCTGCTCTGCACACTCGGACACGCGCTGCTCTGCTCTGTATACCTCGTACACGCGTGGCTCCGCTCCGCACACCTCGTACACGCGCGGCTCCGCTCAGCAGACTCGTAATTGCGCAGCTCTGCTCCATACACCTCGTACACGCGTGGCTCCGCTCCGCACACATCATACAAGCACGACTCCGCTCCGTACACCTTGTACACACTCGGCTCCACTCTGTACACTCGTACACGCGCAACTCAGCTCCGTACACGCTCGGCTCCGCTCCGTGCAGGTCGTACACGCGCGGCTCCGCTCTGTACACCTCGTACACGCGTGGCTCCTCTCCGTACACCTCGTAAACGCGTGGCTTGGCTCCGTACATCTCGTACACGTGCGGCTCCGCTCCAGCTCTGCACACTCGTACACGCGCTGCTCTGTACACCTCGCACACGCGCGGCTATGCTCTGCACAAATCATACAAGCGCGACTCAGCTCCGTACACCTCGTACACACTCGGCTCCACTCTGTACACCTCGTACACACGCAGCTCCGTTTCGCACACTCGTACACGCGCGACTCTGCTCCATACACTTCGTACACGCGCGACTCTGCTCCGCACACTCGTACAAGCGCAACTCAGCTCCGTACACCTCGTAGACACTCGGCTCCACTGTGTACACCTCTTACACACGCAGCTCCGCTTCAAACACTCGTACATGCGCGACTCCGCTCCGTACAACTCGTACACGCTCGGCTCCGCTCCGTGCAGCTCGTACACGCGCGGATCTGCTCTGTACACCTCGTACATGCATGTCTCTGCTCCACACACCTCGTACACGTGCGGCTCCGCTCTGCACACCTCGTACACGCACGGTTCCGCTCCGTACAGCTCGTACACGCGCGGCTCTGCTCCGTACACCTTGTACACGTGCGGATCCGCTCCGCTCCGCGCACCTCATACATGCGCGGCTGTGCTCCACACAACTCGTACACGCGCGGCTCAGCTCCACACACCTCGTACACTCGTGTCTCCGCTCCACACACCTCGTACAAGCGCTGCTCTGCTCTGCACATTTCGTACACGTGCGGCTCCGCTGCGCACACTCGTACACGCAGTGCTCTGCTCTGTACACCTCGAACACGCACGGCTCCGCTCCACACACCTCGTACACGCGCGGCTCCGCTCCGCACACCTTGTACATGCACGGCTCCGCTCCACACACCTCATACACGTGCGGCTCTGCTTTGCACACCTTGTACACTTGCGGCATCGCACACTCGTACACGCGCAGCTCTGCTCCGCACACCTCGTACACGCACGGTTCCGCTCCATACACTTTGTACACGCGCAGCTCCGCTCTGCACACGTCGTATACGCACGGCTCCACTCCGTACAGTTCGTACACGCGCGGCTCCGCTCCTTACAGCTCCTACACGCGCGGCTCCACTCCGTACACCTTGTACACGCATGGATCCGCTCCGCACACCTCATACACGCGTGTCTCCGCTCCATACACCTCGTACATGCGCGGCTCCGCTCCGTACACCTCGTACACGAGCGGCTAAGCTCCACACACTCGTACACGTGCGGCTCTGCTCCGCACACCTCGTACACGCGTGGCTCTGCTCAGCACACCTCGTACACGCGCGGCTCCGCTCTGCACACCTCGTACATGCACGGCTACGCTCTGTACAGCTTGTACACGTGCGGCTCTGGTCCGTACAGCTCGTACACGCGCGGCTCCGCTCCGTACAGCTCGTACACGCGCAGCTCCGCTCCGTACACTTTGTAGACGCGCGGATCCGCTCCACTCTGCACACCTCGTACACGCGCGGCTCCGCTCCGTACACCTCGTACACGATTGGCTCTGCTCCACAGACCTCGTACACGCGTGTCTCCGCTCCACACACCTCGTACAAGCGTGTCTCCGCTCCACACACCTCGTACACGTGCGGCTCCACTCCGCACACCTCGTAGACGCGCAGCTCCACTCCGCACACTCGTACACGCGCGGCTCCGCTCTGCACACCTCATACACGCTGGCCTCCACACACTCGTACATGTGCGGCTCCGCACACCTTGTACACGCACAGCTCCGCTCCATACACCTCATACACGCGCGCCTCCGCTCTGCACACCTCGTACACGCACGGCTCTGCTCCGTACAGCTCATACACTCGCTGCTCCGCTCCATACTCCTTGTACACGCGTGGATCCACTCCGCACACCTCATACACGCGTGTCTCCGCTCCATACATCTCGTACACGCGAGGTTCCGCTCCAGCTCCGCACACTCGTACACGCGCTGCTCTGCTCTGTACACTTCGTACACGCGCGGCTCCGCTCTGCACATCTCGTACACGCGCGGCTCCGCTCTGCACATCTCGTACATGGGCGGCTCCGCTCCGCATACTCGTACACGCGCGTCTCTGCTCCGCACACATCGTACACACACGACGCTGCTCCGTACGTCTTGTACACGCGCGGCTCAGCTTCGTACAAATCGTACATGCGCGGCACCACTCTGTACACCTAGTACACACGCGGCTCCGCTCCGTACACCTCCTACACACGTGGCTCCGCTCCGTACACCTCGTACACGTCCAACTCTGCTCTGCACACTCGGACACGCGCTGCTCTGCTCTGTATACCTCGTACACTCGTGGCTCCGCTCCGCACACCTCGTACACACGCGGCTCCGCTCCGCAGACTCGTAATTGCGCAGCTCTGCTCCATACACCTCGTACATGCGCGTCTCTGCTCCGCACACATCGTACACACACGACGCTGCTCCGTACGTCTTGTACACGTGCGGCTCAGCTTCGTACAAATCGTACATGCGCGGCACCACTCTGTACACCTAGTACACACGCGGCTCCGCTCCATACACCTCCTACACGCGTGGCTCCGCTCCGTACACCTCGTACACGTCCGACTCTGCTCCGCACACTCGGACACGCGCTGCTCTGCTCTGTACACCTCGTACACGCGTGGCTCCACTCCGCACACCTCGTACAATCGCGGCTCCGCTCCGCAGACTCGTAATTGCGCAGCTCTGCTCCATACACCTCGTACACGCGTGGCTCCGCTCCGCACACATCATACAAGCACGACTCCGCTCCGTACACCTTGTACACACTCGGCTCCACTCTGTACACTCGTACACGCGCAACTCAGCCCCGTACACGCTCGGCTCCGCTCCGTGCAGGTCATACACGCGCGGCTCCGCTCTGTACACCTCGTACACGCGTGGCTCCTCTCCGTACACCTCGTAAACGCGTGGCTTCGCTCCGTACATCTCGTACACGTGCGGCTCCGCTCCAGCTCTGCACACTCGTACACGCGCTGCTCTGTACACCTCGCACACGCGCGGCTATGCTCTGCACACATCATACAAGCGCGACTCAGCTCCGTACACCTCGTACACACTCGGCTCCACTCTGTACACCTCGTACACACGCAGCTCCGTTTCGCACACTCGTACACGCGCGACTCTGCTCCATACACTTCGTACACGTGCGACTCTGCTCCGCACACTCGTACAAGCGCGACTCAGCTCCGTACACCTCGTACACACTCGGCTGCACTGTGTACACCTCTTACACACGCAGCTCCGCTTCAAACACTCGTACATGTGCGACTCCGCTCCGTACAACTCGTACACGCTCGGCTCCGCTCCGTGCAGCTCGTACACGCGCGGATCTGCTCTGTACACCTCGTACATGCGCGGCTCCGCTCTGCACACGCGCGACTATGCTCCTTACACGTAGTACACGTGCGGCTCCGCTACGTACACCTCATACACTCGTGGCTCCGCTCCGTACACCTCGCACACGCACGGCTCCGCTCCGCACACCTCGTCCACGCGCGGCTCCGCTCCGCACACCTCGTACACGTGTGTTTCTGCTCCACAACCTCATACACGCTGAGCTCCGCTCTGCACACCTCGTACACGCACGGCTCCTCTCCCTACAGCTCGTACACGCACGGCTCCACTCCTTAAATGTCGTACACGTGCGGCTCCGCACACCTCGTACACACGCAGCTCCGCTCTGTAAACCTCGTAAATGCGTGGCTCCGCTCCGTACACCTCGTAAACTCGCGGCTCCGCTCCGTACACCTCATACACGTGCGGCTCCGCTCCGCACACTCGTACACGCGCAGCTCTGATCCGTACACCTCGTACACGCACTGCTCTGATCCGTACACCTCATACACGCGGGGCTCCGCTCCGTACAGCTCGTACACGTGCGGCTCCGCTCCGTACAGCTTGCACATGCGCGGCTCCGCTCCGTACACCTCATACACGCGGGGCTCCGCTCCGTACAGCTCGTACACGTGCGGCTCCGCTCCGTACAGCTTGCACATGCGCGGCTCCGCTCCGTACACCTTGTACACGTGCAGATCCGCTCCGCAAACTCGTACACACGCTGCTCTGTTCTGTACACCTCGTACACGCGCGGCTCCGCTCTGCACACTCGTACACGTGCGGCTCTGCTCCGTACACCTCGTACATGCACAGCTATGCTCCGTACATCTAGTACACGTGCGGCTCCGCGCCGTACACCTAGTACAAGCGCGGATCTGCTCCGCACACTCGTACACTCACTGCTCTGCTCTGTACACCTCGTACACATGCGGCTCCGCTCCGCACACCTTGTACATGCGCGGCTCTGCTCCGTACACCTAGTACACATGTGGCTCCGCTCCGTACACCTCGTACACGCATTGCTTCGCTCCGTACATCTCGTACACGCGCGGCTCCTCTCCAGCTCTGCACACTCGTACACATGCTGCTCTGCTCTGTACACCTCGTACATGGGTGGCTCTGCTCCGCACACATCGTACACACGCGACGCTGCTCTGTACGCCTTGTACATGTGCGGCTCAACTCCGTACAACTCGTAGAAGCGCGGTTCCGCTCTATACACCTCGTACACGCGCGGCTCTGCTCCGTACACCTCATAGACGCGCAATACCCCTCCGTACACCGCGTACACGCGTGGCTCTGCTCTGTACACCTCGTACACGCGTGGCTCCGCTCCGCACACCTCGTACAAGCGCAGCTCTGCTCCGCACACCTCGTACATGCAAGGTTCCGCTCCGTACAGCTCGTACACGCGTGGCTCCGCTCCGTACACTTTGTACACGCGCAGCTCCGTTCTGCACATCGTACATGCACGGCTCCGCTCCGTACAGCTCGTACACGCGCGGCTCCGCTCCGTACAGCTCAACACGCGTGGCTCGCTCCGTACAGCTCGTACATGCGCGGCTCCGCTCCGTACACCTTGTACACGTGCGGATCTGCTCCACACACCTCATACACGCTTGTCTCCACTCTGCACACCTCGTACACGCACGGCTGTGCTCCACAACTCGTACACGCGCGGCTCCGCTCCACAACTCGTACACGCGCGGCTCCGCTCCGCACACCTCGTACACGTGCGGCTCAGCTCCACACACCTCGTACATGCGTGTCTCCGCTCCACACACCTCGTACATGCGCGGCTCCGCTCTGCACATTTCGTACACGCGCAGCTCCGCTGCGCACACTCGTACATGCGCGGATCCGCTCCACACACTCGTACACGCGCTGCTCTGCTGTGTACACCTCATACACACACGGCTCCGCTCCACACACCTCGTACATTCGCGGCTCCGCTCCGCACACCTTGTACATGCGCGGCTCCGCTCCGCACACCTTGTACACGCGCAACTCCGCTTTGCACACCTCGTACACGCGTGACTCCGCACACTCGTACATGCGCAGCTCTGCTCCGCACATCTCGTACACGCACGGTTCCGCTCCATACACTTTGTACACGCGCAGCTCCGTTCTGCACATCATACATGCACGGCTCCGCTCCGTACAGCTCGTACACGCGCGGCTCCGCTCCGTACAGCTCAACACGCGCGGCTCCGCTCCGTACAGCTCCTACACGCGCGGCTCCACTCCGTACACCTTGTACACGAGCGGCTAAGCTCCGCACACTCGTACACTTGCGGCTCTGCTCCGCAAACCTCGTACACGCGTGTTTCCGCTCCGCACACCTCGTACACGCATGTCTGCGCTCTGCACACCTTGTACATGCACGGCTCCGCTCTGTACAGCTCGTACACATGCGGCTCCGCTCCGTACAGCTCGTCCACGCGCGGCTCCGCTCCGTACAGCTCGCACACGCGCGGCTCCGCTCCGTACACTTTGTACACTCGCGGATCCGCTCCGCACACCTCGTACACGCGCGGCTCCGCTCCATACACTTTGTACACGCGCAGCTCTGCTCTGCACACCTCGTACATGCACGGCTCGGCTCCGTACAGCTCATACACGCGCGGTTCCGCTCCATACACTTTGTACACGCGCGGATCCGCTCCGCACACCTCGTACACGCGCGGCTCCGCTCCATACACTTTGTACACGCGCAGCTCTGCTCTGCACACCTCGTACATGCACGGCTCCGCTCCGTACAGCTTATACACGCGCGGTTCCGCTCCATACACTTTGTACACGCGCGGATCCGCTCCGCACACCTCGTACACGATTGGCTCCGCTCCGCACACTCGTACATGTGCGGCTCTGCTCTGCACACCTCGTACACGCGCGACTCCGCTCCGCACACTTCGTACACGCGCGGCTGTACTCCACACACCTCGTACACGCGTGTCTCCTCTCCACACCTTGTACTTGCGCGGCTCTGCTCCACATACCCCGTACACGCACGGCTCCGCTCTGCACACCTCGTACACGCTAAGCTCCGCTCCGTACACCCTGTACACGCATGGATCCGCTCCGCACACTCGTACATGCGCTGCTCTGCTCCGTACACCTCGTACACGTGCGGCCCGCTCCGTACAGCTCGTACACGCGCGGCTTTTCTCTGTACACTTTGTACACGCGCGGATCCGCTCCGCACACCTCGTACACATGCGGCTCCGCTCCATACAACTCATACACGATTGGCTCTGCTCCGTACACTTTGTACACGCATGGTTCCGCTCCATACACTTTGTACACGTGCAGCTCCGCTCTGCACACCTCGTACATGCACGGCTCCGCTCTGTACAGCTCATACACGCGCGGCTCCGCTCCGTACACTTTGTACACGTGTGGATCCGCTCCACTTCGCACACTTTGTACACCATTGGCTCCCCTCCGCACACTCGTACATGTGCGGCTCTGCTCCGCACACCTTGTACACGCGCGGCTCCGCTCCGCACACCTCTTACACGCGCGGCTCTGCTCCACACACCTCGTACACGCGCGGCTCTGCTCCACACACCTTGTACACGCGTGTCTCCGCTCCATACACCTCGTACACGCGCGGCTCCGCTCCGCACACCTCGTACACGCGCAGCTCCACTCTGCACACCTTGTACACGCGTGTCTCCGCTCCACACACCTAGTACACGCGCGGCTCCGCTCTGCACACCTCATACATGCTCGGCTCCGCACACTCTTACACGCGCGGCTCTGCTCCGCACACTTGTACACGCGCTGCTCTGCTCCGTACACCTCGTACACGTTCGGCCCGCTCCGTACAGCTCGTACACCCCCGGCTTTTCTCTGTACACTTTGTACACGCGCGGCTCTGCTCCGCACAACTCGTACACGCACAGTTCCGCTCTATACACCTCATACACGCGCGCCTCCGCTCTGCACACCTCGTACACGCACAGCTCCGCTCAGTATACCTTGTACAAGCGCGGATCCGCACACTCGTAAATGCGCAGCTCTGCTCCATACACCTCGTACACGCGCGGCTCCGTTTCGCACACATCATACACGCTCGGCTCCGCTCCGTACAAATCGTACATGCGCGTCTCCATTCTGTAAAACTCGTACACGCGCGGCCCCTCTCCGCACACCTCGTGCACGCGCGGCTCTGCTCCGTACACGTCGTACACACGCGGCTCCGCGCCGTACACCTCGTACTTGCGCAGTTTCGCTCCGTACACCTCGTACTTGCGCGGCCTCGCTCCGTACACATTGTACACGTGCGGCTCCACTCCGCTCCGCACACCTCGGACACGTGCGGCTCCGCTCCGTACACCTCGTAAACGCACGACTCTGCTCCGCACACCTCGTACACGCGCGTCTCCGCTCCTTACACGTCGTACATGCGCTGCTCTGCTCTGCACACCTCGTACACGCGCGCCTCCGTTCCGCACACCTCGTACACGTGTGGCTCTGCTCCGCACACCTCGTATATGCGTGGTTCCGCACACCTCGTACACGCTCGACTCCGCTCCGCATACCTCATACATGCGCGGCTCTGCTCTGTACACCTCGTACACCCGCGGCTCCGCTCCGCACACCTAGTACACGAGCGGCTCCGCTCCATACACCTCATACACGCGGGGCTCTGCTCCGCACACCTAGTACACGCGCGGCTCCGCTCCGTACACCTCGTAGACGCGCAGCTCCACTCCGCACACTCGTACACGCGCGGCTCCGCTCTGCACACCTCATACACGCTGGCCTCCACACACTCGTACATGTGCGGCTCCGCACACCTCGTACACGCACAGCTCCGCTCCATACACCTCATACACGCGCGCCTCCGCTCTGCACACCTCGTACACGCACGGCTCTGCTTCGTACAGCTCATACACTCGCTGCTCCGCTCCATACTCCTTGTACACTCGTGGATCCACTCCGCACACCTCATACACGCGTGTCTCCGCTCCATACATCTCGTACACGCGAGGTTCCGCTCCAGCTCCACACACTCGTACACGCGCTGCTCTGCTCTGTACACTTCGTACACGCGCGGCTCCGCTCTGCACATCTCGTACACGCGCGGCTCCGCTCTGCACCTCTCGTACATGGGCGGCTCCGCTCCGCATACTCGTACACGCGCGTCTCTGCTCCGCACACATCGTACACACACGACGCTGCTCTGTACGTCTTGTACACACGCGGCTCAGCTTCGTACAAATCGTACATGCGCGGCACCACTCTGTACACCTAGTACACACGCGGCTCCGCTCCGTACACCTCCTACACGCGTGGCTCCGCTCCGTACACCTCGTACATGTCCGACTCTGCTCCGCACACTCGGACACGCGCTGCTCTGCTCTGTACACCTCGTACACGCGTGGCTCCACTCCGCACACCTCGTACACGCGCGGCTCCGCTCCGCAGACTCGTAATTGCGCAGCTCTGCTCCATACACCTCGTACACGCGTGGCTCCGCTCCGCACACATCATACAAGCACGACTCCGCTCCGTACACCTTGTACACACTCGGCTCCACTCTGTACACTCGTACACGCGCAACTCAGCTCCGTACACGCTCGGCTCCGCTCCGTGCAGGTCATACACGCGCGGCTCCGCTCTGTACACCTCGTACACGCGTGGCTCCTCTCCGTACACCTCGTAAACGCGTGGCTTCGCTCCGTACATCTCGTACACGTGCGGCTCCGCTACAGCTCTGCCCACTCGTACACGCGCTGCTCTGTACACCTCGCACACGCGCGGCTATGCTCTGCACACATCATACAAGCGCGACTCAGCTCCGTACACCTCGTACACACTCGGCTCCACTCTGTACACCTCGTACACACGCAGCTCCGTTTCGCACACTCGTACACGCGCGACTCTGCTCCATACACTTCGTACACGCGCGACTCTGCTCCGCACACTCGTACAAGCGCGACTCAGCTCCGTACACCTCGTACACACTCGGCTCCACTGTGTACACCTCTTACACACGCAGCTTCGCTTCAAAAACTCGTACATGTGCGACTCCGCTCCGTACAACTCGTACACGCTCGGCTCCGCTCCGTGCAGCTCGTACACGCGCGGATCTGCTCTGTACACCTCGTACATGCGCGGCTCCGCTCTGCACACTTCGTACACGCGCGACTATGCTCCTTACACGTAGTACACGTGCGGCTCCGCTACGTACACCTCATACACTCGTGGCTCCGCTCCGTACACCTCGCACACGCACGGCTCCGCTCCGCACACCTCGTCCACGCGCGGCTCCGCTCCGCACACCTCGTACACGTGTGTTTCTGCTCCACAACCTCATACACGCTGAGCTCCGCTCTGCACACCTCGTACACGCACGGCTCCTCTCCCTACAGCTCGTACACGCACGGCTCCACTCCTTAAATGTCGTACACGTGCGGCTCCGCACACCTCGTACACACGCAGCTCCGCTCTGTAAACCTCGTAAATGCGTGGCTCCGCTCTGTACACCTCGTAAACTCGCGGCTCCGCTCCGTACACCTCATACACGTGCGGCTCCGCTCCGCACACTCGTACACGCGCAGCTCTGATCCGTACACCTCGTACACGCACTGCTCTGATCCGTACAGCTCGTACACGTGCGGCTCCGCTCCGTACAGCTTGTACATGCGCGGCTCCGCTCCGTACACCTTGTACACGTGCGGATCCGCTCCGCAAACTCGTACACACGCTGCTCTGCTCTGTACACCTCGTACACGCGCGGCTCCGCTCTGCACACTCGTACACGTGCGGCTCTGCTCCGTACACCTCGTACATGCACAGCTATGCTCCGTACAGCTAGTACACGTGCGGCTCCGCGCCGTACACCTAGTACAAGCGCGGATCTGCTCCGCACACTCGTACACTCACTGCTCTGCTCTGTACACCTCGTACACATGCGGCTCCGCTCCGCACACCTTGTACATGCGCGTCTCTGCTCCGTACACCTAGTACACATGTGGCTCCGCTTCGTACACCTCGTACACACGTTGCTTCGCTCCGTACATCTCGTACACGCGCGGCTCCTCTCCAGCTCTGCACACTCGTACACATGCTGCTCTGCTCTGTACACCTCGTACATGGGTGGCTCTGCTCCGCACACATCGTACACACGCGACGCTGCTCCGTACGCCTTGTACATGTGCGGCTCAACTCCGTACAACTCGTAGAAGCGCGGCTCCGCTCTATACACCTCGTACACGAGCGGCTCTGCTCCGTACACCTCATAGACGCGCAATACCCCTCCGTACACCGCGTACACGCGTGGCTCTGCTCCGTACACCTCATACACGCGCGACTCCGCTCCGCACACTCGTACACGCGCTGCTCTGCTCTGTACACCTCGTACACGCGTGGCTCCGCTCCGCACACCTCGTACAAGCGCAGCTCTGCTCCGCACACCTCGTACATGCAAGGTTCCGCTCCGTACAGCTCGTACACGCGTGGCTCCGCTCCGTACACTTTGTACACGCGCAGCTCCGTTCTGCACATCGTACATGCACGGCTCCGCTCCGTACAGCTCGTACACGCGCGGCTCCGCTCCGTACAGCTCAACACGCGTGGCTCGCTCCGTACAGCTCGTACATGCGCGGCTCCGCTCCGTACACCTTGTACACGTGCGGATCTGCTCCACACACCTCATACACGCTTGTCTCCACTCTGCACACCTCGTACACGCACGGCTGTGCTCCACAACTCGTACACGCGCGGCTCCGCTCCACAACTCGTACACGCGCGGCTCCGCTCCGCACACCTCGTACACGTGCGGCTCAGCTCCACACACCTCGTACATGCGTGTCTCCGCTCCACACACCTCGTACATGCGCGGCTCCGCTCTGCACATTTCGTACACGCGCAGCTCCGCTCGTACATTCGCGGATCCGCTCCACACACTCGTACACGCGCTGCTCTGCTGTGTACACCTCATACACACACGGCTCCGCTCCACACACCTCGTACATTCGCGGCTCCGCTCCGCACACCTTGTACATGCGCGGCTCCGCTCCGCACACCTTGTACACGCGCAACTCCGCTTTGCACACCTCGTACACGCGTGACTCCGCACACTCGTACATGTGCAGCTCTGCTCCGCACATCTCGTACACGCACGGTTCCGCTCCATACACTTTGTACACGCGCAGCTCCGTTCTGCACATCGTACATGCACGGCTCCGCTCCGTACAGCTCGTACACGCGCGGCTCCGCTCCGTACAGCTCAACACGCGCGGCTCCGCTCCGTACAGCTCAACACGCGCGGCTCCGCTCCGTACAGCTCCTACACGCGCGGCTCCACTCCGTACACCTTGTACACACACGGATCCGCTCCACACACCACATACACGCGCGGCTCCGCTCCGCACACCTAGTACACGCGCGGCTCTGCTCCGTACACCTCCTTCACGCGCGGCTCCGCTCCACACACCTCGTACATGCGCTGCTCCGCTCCACACACCTCGTACACGCGCGGCTCCGCTTCATACACCTCGTACATTGTTGAGTTGATCAAAAATGTTGTGACGTTTGGTGTTTTCACGTCAGTTTTGCCCAGCTTCACCAAAATGGGCAGAGTTGGGGCAGGATGGAAGTGTGGCACCACAGCTTGTCTAATTCATAGCGAACTGTGGCTTCCCTTACACCAGAAATCTTACTCCAGTCCGTGACTGGAGTAAGATTTGTGGCAAGGTGCACACACCACTTGTCAGAAGCGCATAATTCATGCTCCACTTAATGAATCTGGACCGTCTGACTCCAGCACGCTCCCTCATCAAGAGCAGCTTGAATATGGCCAGTCTTAATGAATCCGTGTCCTAAGTGCTTTATTAGTTAAGGAATAACCGTTGTTTTAATTTTTGTTTTGTAAATTAATATTACACATGAAAATAAGTAATTTTATAATCTTATCAGAGAAGTCTTCTTTTTCCTGCTGGATTGATCTTTCAGTCTCAATTCGCGGTAACATCTGTAAAATCTGTATTCAGTGAAGACAAACTTTCCTATTAGTGAGATAGATGACAGTTAGTGCTATTAATACTCTTTATAGAAGGAAGGGGGAGGAGCTAGCGGAAGGGGGAGGAGCTAGCGGAAGGCACAGACCTTCTGCTGCAAGTTCTCCTGAAACCACAGTTACTTCTCCATGGAAGATTGCAGCTGGTGTTTATACATAGAATCCTAGAACATTAGAATTGGAGGAACCTCCAGGGTCCTAGTGTCCAACCCCTGCTCAATGCAGGATTCACTAAAGCATCTCAGACAAATGTCTGTCCAGCCTCTGTTTGAAGACTTCCATTGAAGGAGAATTCACCGCCTCTCGTGGCAGCCTGTTCCATTGAAAAACGCACCAAATCTGCAGCGTGTGCACACAGCCTTGTTGTTCTTTTGGTCACAGGCAGGTCTTTGCACAGTCCTGAATGATAAGTACAGCACATACACGCTAAGGCTATGTGCACACGTAGCAGATTTACATGCATTTTTTCTGCCAGAGAGAAGTGTTTTTTCAGCATTTTTTCAGCGTTTTTTCAAGCACTTTTCCAAGTGATTTTGAGCATCACTTGGAAAAGTGCTTGACAAGTTGGTCACACAATATAAATCCATGCAACCGGCATGGATTTATATTGTGTGACCAACTTAGATGCTTTAAATGCTGCATCTATAGTAAAAAAAAGAATTAAAAAGTTAAAAATAAAAAAACCCTGTATACTCACCTCTCCAGTCTCCTCCCGGCGGCGTTCTCTCTCTTCAGCGTCCCGCGGTGTACTTGCAGGACCTGCGGTGACATCATTTAGTCAGCTGATGGTCACGCGACCATCACCTGACCTCTGACATCAGCGGTCGCGTGACCATCAGCTGACTAGATGACGTCACCGCAGGTCCTGCCAGTACACCGCTGGACGCGGAGGAGAGAGGACGCCGCCGGGAGCAGACCGGAGAGGGGAGTATACAGGGTTTTTTATTTTTAACTTATTTATTTCTTTTTTTCACCGCTTGGTAGCCGGGATGAAGAGGAGTTGTAGTCTCTTCTTCATCCTGGGTGCCACACGCACCCCAATTACGCTGCAAATTCTCGGCCATTGAATTTAATTGAAATGCAGTAAATCCACATATACCTGCGGGTTTGCTGCTTTTCAATGGCCGCGTAATCGCGGTAGAAATGGTCATGCTGCGTTCTGCAACGCAATGCGGATTCGGCGCTCTAATTAGCGCATCATGTGCACAGCACATCCCAATTCACATTGCTTTGCATGGCAGACGGTTTTACATGGGCACATAGCCTAAGAGCGGGGAGCGGCTCTAGTGTCACCTGCTGGGATGGCACAATCACTGTCACCAGGATACAGGGGACATTATCAGAAAGGAGGAGATGACGTCTCTGCCCTCTCGCCTATCAGAGAATAGATTACTGTATACGGGGAGCCTTATCCTCCTCTATTACACAGCACTCAGCTCCTAAAGGGAATGATTTGACCATAATGCAATATATTTGAGTGGGACCAGTGCTCCAGGTTTACGTTCATAATGTTGAATGGAGATTGATCAGTTCCAGTGTGTCTGAACAGGGTCCGAGCCCACATCTCCTGAGCTCAGGCTTTACACTGAGCATCACTGTCACGGAGGTCAGATTAGAAGGGCATGGAGCACGATGTGGATGGTTGCCTCCGTATCCGCCATTACCTGGACTGCTAGCTTTACCTGGACACTCTGGATCAGCTCCTCCGTCTTGTCGAGACCTCTAAGGGCCGGTTCACACAAGCAGATAAAATATCATTCAGAGTTTCATCCAGAAAAGTGGGAGAATTCTTTTCTCACTTGTCATCCATGTGCAGTCCAGATCTAATCTGGCTTTTTAACCATTTACAGTTTCCAGGGCTACAGGATTGCAATGTATCTGTAGAAAGCAGATTTTTTTCTGTACCCATAGACTTGAATGGGTGAATCTTGTCTGACGGATGAAACGAGGACATGCTGCCATTTTCTTTCTTTATTTTTTGCTCACACACAGATTCGATCAGTGACAAAAAAGAAAAATGACTCCTCTGCACTTTCCCATTGAATCCCATTGGTCTGAGTGCCGTCCATTTGTTCCACAGACAACTTTCCTACTGAAAATACATTCGTGTGAACAAGTCCTAAGAAAGACCTTGGAATTGGTTATTAGATGTTGACTGAAGTTTGGCTCTGAAAATGCCGGGCTCTTAAAGACGTTCTCTAATACTTTAATGCAGATGATTTATGCATAAAATAGGTGGTCTATATCAGATCGTTGTAGGTCCGACTCTTGGCTCCCCACCAATAAGCTGTTTATAGCTCTGGCAACGGCCGGATGTAACTTGTGAACAGAGCGCACCCCAGTGGCCACTGCCTGGTGCTGCAGATCACCTCCGGTACTCCTCAATAGCTGGTCTGCACCCGGCAGCGGCCGCAGTGTACGGAGCGGTTTTGTTCCACTTTGAACATTGCCTGCATCTTGCCAGAGGTGATGACAGCTGATCATCGGGGGGCCGATGGTTGGACCCCCACCTATCTTATATTAATGACCTATCCAGTGGAGTATAAAAGTGTTGGATAACTCCTTTTAAAATCTTGTTTCCATCCCATTGTCTTATACAGCGTGTATCTGTGTTCTTTCTGTAACCAGATGGGCCTGACCTCTGATGGTTCTTCTAGGCTTCTATTACAGCTCTTACAGCCCCAGCATGCATCATTTGTGCTGGAGAGGAATATGAAGACGCAGGAGCAAATAGAAGAACAATTAGGAAAGCTTGGATTATTAGAACCGCAAAAAATGCTCATAGTGGAGGGGAGCCTATTATTATTATTATTTTTTTTTTTCTTAACTTTCATTTTTATATTTTTTTATTTTTAGGACATTTGTTTCCTCTCTTCAGAAAATAACAGTAGATAAGATTGATTAAAGCTTCTGGAAAGGTGTTCAATAACGTCTGATCAGGTGGCTGGTTTGTAATGGTTGTCCCATCTTACCAATCCCTCTCTTCTACCATGAATGTGACATTGTGGGATGAATATATATATATGTATATGTGTATGTGTGAAAAGTTGTTTGCCCCTTCCTGATTTCTCATTCTTTTGCATGTTTGTCACACTTAAATATTTCAGATCTCAAAACAAATTTTAATATTAGACAAAGATAACACAAGTAACCACAAAATGCAGTTTTTAAATGAAGACCCTAATTATTAAGGGAAAAAGAAATCCAAACCTACAGTCATGGCCAAAAGTTTTGAGAATGACACCAAAATTATATTTTCACATGATCTGCTGGCCTCTGGTTTTTATTAGTGTTTGTCTGATGTTTATATCACATACAGAAATATAATTGCAATCATATTCTGAGTACCAATAGGTTATATTGACAGTTAGAATGAGTTAATGCAGCAAGTCAATATTTGCAGTGTTGCCCCTTCTTCTTCAAGACCTCTGTAATTCTCCCTGGCATGCTCTCAATCAACTTTTGGACCAAATCCTGACTGATAGCAGTCCATTCTTGCATAATCAATGCTTGCATTTTGCCAGAATTTGTTGGTTTTTGTTTGTCCACCCGTCTCTTGATGATTGACCACAAGTTCTCAATGGGATTAAGATCTGGGGAGTTTCCAGGCCATGGACCCAAAATCTCTATGTTTTGTTCCATGAGCCATTTAGTTATCACCTTTGCTTTATGGCAAGGTGCTCCATCATGCTGGAAAAGGCATTGTTGGGCGCCAAACTGCTCTTGGACGGTTGGGAGAAGTTGCTCTTGGAGGACATTCTGGTACCATTCTTTATTCATGGCTGTGTTTTTAGGCAAGATTGTGAGTGAGCCGATTCTTTTGGCTGAGAAGCAACCCCACACATGAATGGTTTCAGGATGCTTTACAATTGGCATGAGACAAGACTGGTGGTAGCGCTCACCTCTTCTTCTCCGAATAAGCTGTTTTCCAGATGTCCCAAACAATCGAAAAGGGGATTCATCAAAGAAAATGACTTTGCCCCAGTCCTCAGCAGTCCACTCCCTGTACCTTTTGCAGAATATCAGTCGGTCCCTGATGTTTTTTCTGGAGAGAAGTGGCTTCTTTGCTGCCCTCCTTGAAACCAGCCCTTGCTCAAAGAGTCTCTGCCTCACAGTGCGTGCAGAAGCACTCACACCAGCCTGCTGCCATTCCTGAGCAAGCTCGGCACTGCTGGTAGTCCGATCCCGCAGCTGATACAGTTTTAAGATACGGTCCTGGCACTTGCTGGTCTTTCTTGGGCGCCCTGGAGCCTTTTTGACAACAATGGAAGCTCTCTCCTTGAATTTCTTGATGATGCGATAGATTGTTGACTGAGGTGCAATCTTTGTAGCTGCGATACTCTTCCCTGTTAGGCCATTTTTGTGCAGTGCAATGATGGCTGCACGTGTTTCTTTAGAGATAACCATGGTTAACTGAAGAGAAACAATGATACCAAGAACCAGC
Source organism: Phyllobates terribilis (assembly GCF_046119375.1). Classification (NCBI taxonomy): domain Eukaryota; kingdom Metazoa; phylum Chordata; class Amphibia; order Anura; family Dendrobatidae; genus Phyllobates; species Phyllobates terribilis. The sequence goes on along the minus strand of NW_027362787.1, from coordinate 7,548,459 downwards.
CTCCTTTTAAAGTGTCCAGTGATGTCATTCTTACTTAATCATGTCTGATTGATCACCAGCCCTGTCCTCATCAACACCCACACCTGTGTTAATGGATCAATCACTAAAAAGATGTTAGCTGCTCCTTTTAAGGCAGGACTGCAATGATGTTGAAATGTGTTTTGGGGGTTAAAGTTCATTTTCTGGGCAAATATTGACTTTGCAAGTACAGTAATTGCTGTTAAGCTGATCACTCTTTGACATTCAGGAGTATGTGCAAATTGCCATTACAAAAAATGAAGCAGTAAACTTTGGAAAAATTATTATTTGTCTCATTCTCAATACTTTTGGCCATGACTGTACAGGGCCCTGTGTGAAAAAGTGATTGCCCTCTAAACCTAATAACTGTTTGAAACACCCTCAGCAACAACAACTACAATCAAGTGTTTGGGATAATTGGCAATGAGTCTTTTACAACACTCTGGAGGAATTTTTGCCCACTCATCTTTGCAAAATTGTTGTAATTTAGCCACATTGGAGGGTTTCCGAGCATGAACCGCTTTCTTAAGGTCAGGACTTTGACTAAGCCACTGCAAAGTCTTAATTTTGTTTTCCTTAAGCCATTCAGAGGTGGACTTAATAGTGTGTTTTGGATCATTGTCCTGCTGCATAACTCAAGTGCACTTCAGCTTGAGGTCATGAACAGATGGCCGGACATTCTCTTTCAGGATTTTTTGGTTAACCAGCAGAATTCATGGTTCCATTTACCACAGCAAGTCTTCCAGGTCCTGAAGCAGCATAACAGTCCCAGACCATCACGCTACCGCCACCATATTTTACTGTTGGTATGATGTTCCTTTTTTGAAATGCAGTGTTACTTCTACGCCAGATGTAATGGGACATACACCTTCCAAAAAGTTCAACTTTTGTCTTGTCAGTCTACAGAGTATTCTCCCAAAAGTCTTGGCGATCATCAAGATGTTTTCTGCCAAAACTGAGATGAGCCTTTGTTCTTATTGCTCAGCAGTGGTTTTTGTCTTGGAACTCTGCTATGCGTGTCATTTTTGCCCAGTCTCTTTCTTATGGTGGAGTCATGAACACTGTCCTTAACTGAGGCAAGTGAGACCTGCAATTCTCTGGATGTTGTTGTGGGGTCTTTTCTGACCTCTTGGATGAGTCGTTGCTGCGCTCTTGGGGTAATTTTGATCAGCCGGCCACGCCTAGGAAAGTTCACCATTGTTCCATATTTTCGCCTATTGTGGATAATGACTCCCACTGTGGTTCGCTGGAGTCCCAAATCTTTAGAAATGGCTTTAGACCTTTTTCCAGACTGATAGATCTCAATTACTTTGTTTCTCATTTGGTCCTGAATTTCTTTGGATCGCAGCATGATGTCTAGCTTTAGAGGATCTTTTGTTCTAGGGTTAAGATAATTGTGTAAATTCGCGCTAATGGTAGTGGGTTTGGAGAAAGAAAACCAGAGGTGGATAACTTAATTTGCTTGAAGCTTTTATTAAGATATAAAATATAAAATATATGGGGGTGGGAAAAAAAAAAGTTTTAAAAGGGTGATATGTATCACCAGGATTAGTGTACAAATTTCTTTAAAAATGCACCAGGCTAATATGATAAAAACATAAAACATAGAAAGAAATTTGATGATTGAAATTAATCTTCCTTCTCAGGTGCGACGGGAAGGTTAGATCGGCTGGGCCTGTTGTTGAGTACTTGTAGAATGTGGATAGGGACTCTCGTAGGAGAGGATTAGATACACAGCTCAGCAGAGAGTATCACACAGGAGAGGATTAGATACACAGTTCATCAGACACTATCACACAGGAGAGGATTAGATACACAGCTCAGCAGACAGTATCACACAGCATAGGATTAGATACACGGCTCAGCAGACAGTATCACAAAGGAGTGGATTAGATACACAGCTCAGCAGACAGTATCACACAGGAGAGGATTATATACACAGTTCATCAGACAGTATCACATAGGAGAGGATTAGATACACGGCTCAGCAGACAGTATCACACAGCATAGGATTAGATACACAGCTCAGCAGACAGTATCACACAGCATAGGATTAGATACACAGCTCAGCAGACAGTAGAACACAGGAGAGGATTAGATACACAGTTCATCAGACAGTATCACATAGGAGAGGATTAGATACACGGCTCAGCAGACAGTATCACACAGCATAGGATTAGATACACAGCTCAGCAGACAGTATCAAAAAGGAGTGGATTAGATACACAGCTCAGCAGACAGTATCACACAGGAGAGGATTAGATACACAGTTCATCAGACAGTATCACATAGGAAAGGATTAGATACACAGCTCAGCAGACAGCATCACACAGCATAGGATTAGATACACAGCTTAGCAGACAGTATCACACAGCATAGGATTAGATACACAGCTCAGCAGACAGTAGAACACAGGAGAGGATTAGATACACAGTTCATCAGACAGTATCACATAGGAGAGGATTAGATACACGGCTCAGCAGACAGTATCACACAGCATAGAATTAGATACACAGCTCAGCAGACAGTATCACACAGCATAGGATTAGATACACAGCTCATCAGACAGTATCACACAGGATGGGATTAGATACACAGCTCAGCAGATGGTATCACACAGGATAGGATTAGATACACAGCTCAATAGACAGTATCACACAGGATAGTGTTATAGCAGAAGATGGAGTCCCTCAAGTTTAAAGGCCCCATCTATGCTATATAAGTCTGACAGTTATTTTAGGTGAAAACAACAGCTATGAATGTTCCTTCTTGTATCATTGGGAGAAGATAAAGTATACTCCCTGGCCAGATGTTTCTTCTTGTAGCAATAATGTGTTCTTGCAGAAAGATGAAATGACCTTGCTAACTAGATAAGTCTAATTAAATATTTTAAAGCATACAGAAACTAGCTTTTTTTCGCTTGTTCAGCTAAACTGTATAATCGAACCATATATGGCAAATCCGTTTCCTGCCTTTTAGGGTGTATATTAGCCCTGTGTTTTGTAATAAAGTTTTTAGAGTATGTTTAGACACAAACATCCTGTCCTGTGTCTTCATTCTCTCCGAGCTCGTAATCCAAAGGATAGAAGACCCAAAATTCAGTGACGACAGCTGGCGCCCGAACAGGGACCTTGAGTTAATCTACCCAAGGGTGCTCGACCGGTCAAAGACGTGGGACGAGTGAAGCTCTCTGTTGGTGATATATACAGCGCTGAGGTAAGAATAACTGTTATATTCTACCTAATTATATCACTGCATAGAAGAGACTCCCTCACCCCCGAGCGGTCGGCTCCCCAGGTAATTCAACAGATTGTTGTCTGGCTCAGGTCCCTTTGAACCAGTAGAATCCCTCAGATAAATTGACAGTCCTGCCTTCTATCCTTTAGAGAATTTAAGAATGAAAGTATGGATCCGATGATTGTGTTGTGGATGTGTCCCGGGATTGATGTTTTTGGTCTGTTTTTCTGGTTGGCGTATAAGTCCTAGAGAGGCTAGAAGTGGAATGGTTCAGAAACCTTTGTGGCCCATTGTCTAAGTGACCATTGTCTAAGTGACTGAGGAGTCTCTTCTAGGTGAGGAGAACCGAAAAAAATGGGGAACCAAAATGCCAAGGAAGGCATTATAGCCAAAGACTTAGTGGTACGCAGAGAAGGGAAACAGGCACTGATTGGAATTGACAAAATATTGTGTAAAGCGGGAATGAATGAGAATGGAGAGATGAATGGAGAGAAATGGAAATCCTTCTTTAACTCCTATCATGGATGGTTGAAAGATAAGGGTCTGTTGAAGACAGTGGATGTATGGATGAATGCATGCGCTTATTTTGAAGGAAAGATTGAAGAATTAGGAGACGGACGTTACAGACTGACAAAAACTGGAATGACAGATTTTCCTCCCTGTCCGCTCCCGACGTCACCCCCACCCCAGTACCAGAATTCTCAAGAACCTAAATGTTGGGTTTGCCCCAGATGTGGACAGCAGAACCCCTTGACAGTAGACATCTGTGTGGCATGTGGAGGACCGAGACCCCACCCAACTAGTCTATTCCCAATGAGGACGGTAGTTATGCCAGGAGCACTGGGAGCAGCAGCAGCAGCAACAGCAGGGGGGGATGCAGTGGTTCCAGGTCAGGAAGCTCGTACAATGTTAATGTATAGACCATGGAGTCCTTCAGAGCAGTTGGCACTGATCTCCCAGCTGCCAGACCCATCCCAGTCCCCTATGGGTTTCGCTAGAATGATCACCACCATACAGGATACGTACCATGCCACTAGAATAGATCTGCAGGGGGTAATTAAGGGAAAATTGGCAGATGAAGCCCGCTATGATAGGTTGATAGATGAGACAAAAAAACAGTATGCCAATAGGACCGGACCCGTAGATGCAGAATCTAATGATGCAGCAGCTGGAGTCCTATTCGCAGCAGCGTTGGTAAAAGCATGTCAAGACAGGCAAGCAGAAAAGCAAGTTACACTAGAAGATAGAGTGCAGGGAAAGGAGGAAGATCCTAAGGATTATTTCTATGCACTAAAGAAAACCTGGTCAGAAATGGGGTTCAACCCCGGGAATAAGACTAGTGAGAGGGTATTAGCAAGTGCTTTCATGAATGGACTAAAGAAAGAGATTGCAGAGAAGATAAAAGCAAGTAGACCGGACTGGAGATCAGTGAAGGCAGAAGATTTAGCTAGAATCGCTCAGGGGGCACAGCATGACATAGCGCAGGCAAAAAGAGCTGCCAGAATACATATAGTAGAGACGACCCCCAGAAACAACAGAGGCAGAGGACGGACTGAAGGAGGAGGACAGAAACTGTGTTACGGATGTAAAAAGCCAGGACATTTTAGAAAGAACTGTAGGACCAACCCGTATCCAAATGCTCAGAGTACGGGTCCTCCAGCTGACCAAACAACGCCCCTATAGGATGAGGGTAGCTTGCACATGAACCCCCTCATCTCCTTACCCCCAACTCCCAGTTGTATAGTGCAGGTGAACCTACCAGGGGGGACATGAAATCGATTTCCAAGTAGATACGGGGGCCGACAATTCAGTAATTACGCAAGGTGATTGGCCATATACTGACACTGATTTTTCACATCTTGTCATTGCCACCCCCTTCAATTCCCCGTCTGTCCTGCTTCCTGTCACTAAAAGAATTCCCCTGCAAATTCAAGGAGCTACTGTACATAGCCAGCTCATGGTATCGCCCCAAGGCCAATGTAACCTTTTGGGAAATGATGTGTTGTCCCAATTACAAGCACATATTGAGTATCATCCCGATGGCACTGTCACCATGACCCCAGGTTTAAAACCAAGTACCCTTTGCAAAATTATGTCACTAGATATTGCTAGCATAGAAGAGACAAATGAGTTTCCCCCGATATTGGAGCATGCTGTACCACATGATTTTTGGGCCTCAGACAAAACAGATGTTGGTAGGTTAAGAGTTCAACCAGTAATGGTGAAATTAAAACCAGGAGCCATCTTGCCTCAACTGAGGCAGTATCCCCTTAGCTCGGCTCAGGAGAATGCCATAGTCCAGCAGGTCCAAAAATTACTACAGAGGGGAGTCCTAGTAAAAAACCCAGTCCCCTTGCAACACTCCCCTGTTCCCAGTAAAGAAAAAGAGCGTGCCAGGACAAGCAGCCGCATATAGAATGGTCCATGACCTCCGGTTGGTTAACAAAGCCACAGAACTTCTAACACCAGTTGTGCCCAACCCGCATACTCTTCTGTCACAGATACCTTCTAACTCTCTTTGCTTTTCAGTGGTTGATTTGGCAAATGCATTTTTCAGTGTACCATTACATCCTGACTGCCAGTACTTGTTTGCTTTCACATTCCAGGGCAGTCAATATACATGGACAGTGTTGCCACAGGGTGCCCAGAATTCACCCACAATGTACACTGCAAGTCTGCAGGAAATACTGGAGGGATGGTCTGAACCACATATCGTTGTTTTGCAATATGTCGATGACCTGCTCATTTGTGCCCCCTCCAGGAAACAATGTCATAGTGCAACTATATCGCTTATGTTGTTTCTCTATCACGCTGGCTGCAAGGCATCGAAAGATAAGCTTCAGATTTGTAAATCTTCAGTCAGCTTTTTGGGACATTGCATTACACCAGGAGCTCGTCATTTAACAAATGCACGTAAACAAGCAGTACAGGCATTCACCGTCCCCATTAATGTTGCAGCCCTCAGAACTTTTCTTGGACTTGTTTCCTATTGCAGACAGTGGATTCATGCCGTCTCTGTTTTAATGCAGCCCCTCTATGACTGTCTTACTCCAACACCTTTTGTACTAACATCAGAGGCAATAGACTGTTTTTATTCTCTCAAGAACAGTATTTTGGCCGCTCCAGCTTTGGGTACCCCTAATTATGAGCTCCCATTTACTCTGTACCTTCATGAACAAGCTGGACATGCAGCAGGAGTTTTTACTCAAACACACGGTGATAATCAGAGACCTGTTGCCTACTTTAGTGGCAGATTGGATGCGGTAGCCAGAGGTGCACCATCCTGCGTACGTGCTCTGTATGCTGTTGGACTATTACTCCATAAATCCGCAGACATTGTTCTTGACCACCCGCTCACCGTTCTAACACCTCATGATGTCTACACTATATTGAATCAAGTGCAACCCGCTCACCTCTCAGCAGCACATAGTAACATAGTAACATAGTTTGTAAAGCCGAATAAAGACTTGTGTCCATCAAGTTCAACCTGTTAGTTCTGTAATTGCTAAAGTTGATCCAGAGGAGGGCAAAAACCCCAAATGATTTGGCCAATCTTCACCTGAGGAAAAATTCCCTCCCGACTCTGAAACCAGCAGTCAGAATAAATCCCTGTATCAACCTACTATTTTATTCTATTTTTAAGTATATGCTGAAATCTGCCTGGTATCTAGAAATGCATCCAGTCCCCACTTGAACTGGTGTAGTGAATCCGACATTACCGTCTCCTCACTCAGTGAATTCCATATTCTCACTGCTCTTACCGTAAAGAACCCCTTCCTATGCTGGTGCTGAAACCTTTTCTCTTCCAGTCTTAGTGAGTGCCCTCTTGTTACCGTAATATCCCTCCTTTTGAACAAATCCCGGGCAAGATCTCTATACTGTCCCCTAACATATTTGTACACATTTATTATGTCCCCCTTCAACCTTCTCTTTTCCAGGCTGAATAGTCCTAGTTTTGCCAACCTCTCTGGGTATTGCAGTCCCTCCATTCCCTTTATTAATTTTGTTGCCCTCCTTTGTACCTTTTCAAGCTCATTTATATCCTTTCTATATATTGGGGCCCATAACTGAGCACAGTATTCCAAGTGTGGTCTGACCAGTGCTTTGTACAGTGGAAAAACAATGTTCTCATCCTTTGCAGCTATACCTCTTCTGATACATCCCATTACCCTGTTTGCCCTTACAGCAGCCGCCTGACTTTGGGCACTCCAATTTAGTTTGCTTTCAATCAAGATGCCCAAGTCCTTCTCCATCTCTGAATTCCCCAATGATTTCCCATTCAGTGAGTACTGGTGACTTCCATTTTTCCTTCCCATATGTATGACCTTACATTTCTCCTCGTTAAACCTCATTTGCCATTTAATGCTCCACCTACCCAGCTTATCCAAATCCCTCTGTAGGTCTGCACTGTCCTCTTTTGTATTAATTGTTTTACATAACTTTGTGTCATCTGCAAATATTGATATTTTACTATTTATCCCATTGACTATGTCGTTAATAAAGATATTAAATAACATTGGGCCTAGTACAGACCCCTGTGGTACCCCACTAGTGACGCTTACCCAATCTGAGTATATTCCATTTATAACCACCCTCTGCCTTCTATCCTTTAGCCAGTTAGCTACCCACTTGCAGACATTTTCCCCCAGCCCCATCATTCTCATTTTGTATACCAACCTATTATGTGGCACGCTATCGAACGCTTTTGAGAAGTCGAGATACACGACATCCACTGGTTCCCCCTGATCTACTCGAGAGCTAACCTCCTCGTAGAAGTCAATCAGGTTTGTTTGGCAGGAGCAATTCCTCATGAATCCATGTTGGTTCGGGATTAAAAGATTATTAGCATCAAGATGCTCCGTAATTGCCTCTTTAATGAAGCTTTCAAAAATTTTGCCCACAACAGACGTCAGACTCACCGGCCGATAGTTTCCGGCGTCACTTTTCGCTCCCTTTTTGAATATTGGCACTACATTCGCCTGTCGCCAATCAAGTGGCACAGACCCAGTCTCAAGTGGCACAGACCAGTATTGTTAACATTTACACAGATTCTAGGTACGCATTCGGTATATCGCATGATTTTGGTCCAATATGGAAGTCAAGAGGTTTCCTGACGGCAGCAGGACACCCCATTAAGAATGCTGATGCGGTCCAGCAGTTAATTGATGCGCTACAACTACCTAAACAAGTAGCTGTCATAAAGGTAAGAGCACATACCAGACGCACCGACCAGGTAAGCAGAGGAAATGCGATGGCAGATGCAGCGGCAAAAACAGCAGCCTGTAAGCCGCAACAAGGGTCAACAGTACGTCAGTTAAGTGCCCCTAAAAACCCCTTTGTGTCGGAGGACATCTTATCCCAAATGCAGGCTCAGGCTCAAAAGGAGGAGGTTGATAAGTGGTTAAAGGAAGGTGCATGCCTGAATGAAGCAAATGGGGTATGGGGGAAAGGGATACGACGATGCCTTCCAAGGGCACTGTACCCAGCAGCTGCCCAGATACTACATGGGCCGACACACCAATCTAAAACGGGTGTGATGCAGAAACATTGGGTGGCACCAGGATTCTCCACCTGTATTGAAAACCTGGTACAAGGGTGCATGATATGTGCTACACATAATCAGGGTAGAGTAGTTAAAACACCACCCAAACACACCCCCCGGCCCCTCTATCCATTCCAGAGACTGCAAATTGATTATATTCAGCTGCCAAAGTCAGGATCATGGGAATATGTGTTGGTCTGTATTGATTTGTTCTCAGGATGGCCAGAGGCTTTCCCGATTGCCAAAGCCACGGCTGCGGCAACCGCAAAGAAACTGCTTGCGGAGGTGGTCTGCAGGTATGGGGTACCAGGGGTAATTGAGAGTGACAGAGGTACACACTTCACGGGTGAAATAATGAATGAAGTCATGTCAGCTCTAGGAATTCAACAAGCATTCCACACCCCATATCACCCACAAAGTAGTGGTAAAGTGGAAAGACTGAATGGGACATTGAAATTAAAAATTCAGAAAGCCATGGCTGAGACAGGAAAACCATGGCCGGACTGTTTACCACTTGCTCTGTTTTCAGTAAGATACACGCCTAATAGAAAGACTGGACTCTCTCCATATGAGATATTGTTTGGCAACGTACCCAGCCTAGGGTGTTTCTATCCGCAAGCATTAGAAATGAACAACCATGTGCTAAGTTCCTATGTGAGGGCTTTACACAAAAAGATTAAGCAAGTACATGATAATGTCTTCAGTTCTCTTCCAGATCCCGATCAAGACTCTAGCAGCCATATGCTGCAACCTGGAGACTGGGTGGTTATAAAAAGACACGTGAGGAAAAGCCTAGATCCACGGTTTGACGGACCCTTTCAAGTTCTGCTGACCACAAGTACAGCCGTTAAGCTAGAGGGAAAAGAGACCTGGATCCACGCGTCCCATTGCAAAAAGATACTAGGAGAACCAGCGGACAAAGAATGATGACATTTATACTTACCTGCATACTTACAACCACAGGTGCATGGACTACGTTAGGCACCATGGATGGAGATGACAATAGATTCATTAGACACCATCTTGCTCTAATCGATGGACTAAAGGAGCAAAACCAGACCATTGCTAATTGTTGGATATGTACACATGCCCCTGTGACGTCCACTAGCATACCCTTTCTCGCTGTCCCGGTCTCATTGGAAGAGATAAACTTTTGGGTGAACTGTTCAGATACTTGGGCCAATAATTCCACACAGAGATTTTCCTTTCTAAATCCCACAAATTGGTTTAAAGGTATTGGTGGGTGGTTGGCTGGTATAGTACAAGTGATTTTACAGGTTTTGCTAATGTGTCTTGCGGTTTATTTGGTTTTTAAGCTTTTTTTAATGTGTATTCAGCGTTGTACTAAAAGAAAACATAGAAATTCGTATTGATAAATGAAGGAACAAAAGGATGGAATGTTATAGCAGAAGATGGAGTCCCTCAAGTTTAAAGGCCCCATCTATGCTATATAAGTCTGACAGTTATTTTAGGTGAAAACAACAGCTATGAATGTTCCTTCTTGTATCAATAGCGTGTCCTTGGGAGAAGATAAAGTATACTCCCTGGCCAGATGTTTCTTCTTGTAGCAATAATGTGTTCTTGCAGAAAGATGAAATGACCTTGCTAACTAGATAAGTCTAATTAAATATTTTAAAGCATACAGAAACTAGCTTTTTTTCACTTGTTCAGCTAAACTGTATAATCGAACCATATATGGCAAATCCGTTTCCTGCCTTTTAGGGTGTATATTAGCCCTGTGTTTTGTAATAAAGTTTTTAGAGTATGTTTAGACACAAACATCCTGTCCTGTGTCTTCATTCTCTCCGAGCTCGTAATCCAAAGGATAGAAGACCCAAAATTCAGTGACGACAATAGGATTAGATACACAGCTCAGCAGACAGTATCACACAGGAGAGGATTAGATACACAGCTCAGCAGACAGTATCACACAGGAGGAGATTAGATACACAGCTCAGGAGACAGTATCACACAGTATAAGATTAGATACACTGCTCAGCAGACAGTATCACACAGGAGAGGATTAGATACACAGCTCAGCAGACAGTATCGCACAGGAGAGGATTAGATACACTGCTCAGCAGACAGTATCACACAGGGTAGGATTAGAGATACAGCTCAGCAGACAGTATCACACAGGAGAGGATTAGATACACAGCTCAGCAGACAGTATCGCACAGGAGAGGATTAGATACATGGCTCCGCAGACAGTATCACACAGGGTAGGATTAGAGATACAGCTCAGCAGACAGTATCACACAGGAAAGGATTAGATACATAGCTCAGCAGACGGTATCACACAGGACAGTATTAGATGCATAGCTCAGCAGACGGTATCACACAGGACAGGATTAGAGATACAGCTCAGCAGATGGTATCACACAGGGTAGGATTAGAGATACAGCTCAGCACACCAGTATCACACAGGAGAGGATTAGATACACGGCTCAGCAGACAGTATCACACAGGAGAGGATTAGATACACAGCTCAGCAGACAGTATCACACAGGATAGGATTAGATACACTGCTCAGCAGATGGTATTACACTGGATAGGATTAGATACACAGCTCAGCAGACAGTATCACACAGGATAGGATTAGATACACGGCTCCGCAGACAGTATCACACAGGAGAGGATTAGATACATGGCTCAGCAGACATTATCACACAGGAGAGGATTAGATACACAGCATAGGATTAGATACATAGCTCAGCAGACAGTATCACACAGCATAGGGTTAGATACACGGCTCAGCGGACAGTATCACACAGCAGGGGATTAGAGACACTGCTCAGCAGACAGTATCACACAGGAGGGGATTAGATACATGGCTCAGCAGACAGTATCACACAGCATAGGGTTAGATACACGGCTCAGCAGACAGTATCACACAGGAGGGGATTAGATACACAGCTCAGCAGATAGTATCACACAGGAGTGGATTAGATGCATAGCTCAGCAGACAGTATCACACAGGAGAGGATTAGATACACAGCTCAGCAGACAGTATCACACAGGAGAGGATTAGATACACAGGAGAGGATTAGATACACATCATAGGATTAGATACACAGCTCAGCAGACGGTATCACACAGCATAGGATTAGATACATGACTCAGCAGACAGAATCACACAGGAGAGGATTAGATACACAGCTCAGCAGACAGTATCACACAGGAGAGGATTAGATACACTGCTCAGCAGACAGTATCACACAGGAGAGTATTAGATACACAGCTCAGCAGACAGTATCACACAGGAGAGTATTAGATACACAGCTCAACACACAGTATTACACAGGAGAGGATTAGATACACAGCTCAGCACACAGTATCACACAGGAGAGGATTAGATACACAGCTCAACTCACAGTATTACACCGGAGAGGATTAGATACACGGCTCAGCAGACAGTATTACACAGGAGAGGATTAGATACACACCTCAGCAGACAGTATCCCACAGGAGAGGATTAGATACACTGCTCAGCAGACGGTATCACACAGGAGAGGATTAGATACACGGCTCAGCAGACAGTATCACACAGGGTAGGATTAGAGATACAGCTCAGCAGACAGTATCACACAGGAGAGGATTAGATACACGGCTCCGCAGACAGTATCACACAGGAGAGGATTAGATACATGGCTCAGCAGACATTATCACACAGGAGAGGATTAGATACACAGCATAGGATTAGATACATAGCTCAGCAGACAGTATCACACAGCATAGGGTTAGATACACGGCTCAGCGGACAGTATCACACAGCAGGGGATTAGAGACACTGCTCAGCAGACAGTATCACACAGGAGGGGATTAGATACATGGCTCAGCAGACAGTATCACACAGCATAGGGTTAGATACACGGCTCAGCAGACAGTATCACGCAGGAGGGGATTAGATACACAGCTCAGCAGATAGTATCACACAGGAGTGGATTAGATGCATAGCTCAGCAGACAGTATCACACAGGAGAGGATTAGATACACAGCTCAGCAGACAGTATCACACAGGAGAGGATTAGATACACAGGAGAGGATTAGATACACATCATAGGATTAGATACACAGCTCAGCAGACGGTATCACACAGCATAGGATTAGATACATGACTCAGCAGACAGAATCACACAGGAGAGGATTAGATACACAGCTCAGCAGACAGTATCACACAGGAGAGGATTAGATACACTGCTCAGCAGACAGTATCACACAGGAGAGTATTAGATACACAGCTCAGCAGACAGTATCACACAGGAGAGTATTAGATACACAGCTCAACACACAGTATTACACAGGAGAGGATTAGATACACAGCTCAGCACACAGTATCACACAGGAGAGGATTAGATACACAGCTCAACTCACAGTATTACACCGGAGAGGATTAGATACACGGCTCAGCAGACAGTATTACACAGGAGAGGATTAGATACACACCTCAGCAGACAGTATCCCACAGGAGAGGATTAGATACACTGCTCAGCAGACGGTATCACACAGGAGAGGATTAGATACACGGCTCAGCAGACAGTATCACACAGGGTAGGATTAGAGATACAGCTCAGCAGACAGTATCACACAGGAGAGGATTAGATACACAGCTCAGTAGACAGTATCACACAGGAGAGGATTAGATACACGGCTCAGCAGACAGTATCACACAGGGTAGTATTAGAGATACAGCTCAGCAGACAGTATCACACAGGGTAGGATTAGATACACGGCTCAGCAGACAGCATCACACAGGAGGGGATTAGATACACAGCTCAGCAGACAGTATCATACAGGAGGGGATTAGATACACAGCTCAGCAGACAGTATCACACAGGATAAGATTAGATACACTGCTCAGCAGACAGTATCACACAGGAGAGTATTAGATACACAGCTCAGCAGACAGTATCACACAGGAGAGGATTAGATACATGGCTCAGCAGATAGTATCACACAGGATAGGATTAGATACACTGCTCAGCAGACAGTATCACACAGGAGAGGATTAGATACACGGCTCAGCAGACAGTATCACACAGGGTAGGATTAGAGATACAGCTCAGCAGACAGTATCACACAGGGTAGGATTAGATACACAGCTCAGCAGACAGTATCACACAGGAGAGGATTAGATACACAGCTCAGTAGACAGTATCACACAGGAGATGATTAGATACACTGCTCAGCAGACAGTATCACACAGGATAGGATTAGATGCACAGCTCAGCAGACAGTATCGCACAGGACAGGATTGGATACACAGCTCAGCAGACAGTATCACACAGGAGAGGATTAGAGATACAGCTCAGCAGACAGTATCGCACAGGGCGGGATTAGATACACGGCTCAGCAGATAGTATCACACAGAAGAGGATTAGAGATACAGCTCAGCAGACAGTATCGCACAGGGCGGGATTAGATACACGGCTCAGCAGACAGTATCACACAGGATAGGATTAGATACACAATTCACCATCACTGAGTCATAATAGCACAGCGGTATGTGGTGAGGGACTACTACTCCCAGCAAGTGACAGCGCAGGCACCGATCATGTAACTAAACCATCACTGCGTCATAATAGCACTGCAGTATGTGGTGAGGGACTACAACTCCCAGCAAGTGACAGCACAGGCACCGATCATGTAACTAAACCATCACTGCATCATAATAGCACTGCAGTATGTGGTGAGGGACTACAACTCTCAGCAAGTGACAGCGCAGGCACCGATCATGTAACTAAACCATCACTGCATCATAATAGCACTGCAGTATGTGGTGAGGGACTACAACTCCCAGCAAGTGACAGCGCAGGTACCGGTCATGTAACTAAACCATCACTGCGTCATAATAGCACTGCAGTATGTGGTGAGGGACTACAACTTCCAGCAAGTGACAGCACAGGCACCGATCATGTAACTAAATCATCACTGCATCATAATAGCATTGCAGTGTGTGGTGAGGGACTACAACTCCCAGCAAGTGACAGCGCAGGCACCGATCATGTAACTAAACCATCACTGCGTCATAATAGCACTGCAGTATGTGGTGAGGGACTACAACTCCCAGCAAGTGACAGCGCAGGCACCGATCATGTAACTAAACCATCACTGCATCATAATAGCACTGCAGTATGTGGTGAGGGACTACAACTCCCAGCAAGTGACAGCGCAGGCTCCGATCATGTAACTAAACCATCACTGCATCATAATAGCACTGCAGTATGTGCTGAGGGACTACAACTACCAGCAAGTGACAGCGCAGGCACCGATCATGTAACTAAACCATCAATGCGCCATAATAGCATTGCAGTATGTGCTGAGGGACTACAATTCCCAGCAAGTGACAGCGCAGGCACCGATCATGTAACTAAACCATCACTGCGTCATAATAGCACTGCAGTATGTGGTGAGGGACTACAACTCCCAGCAAGTCACAGCGCAGGCTCCGATCATGTAACTAAACCATCACTGCATCATAATAGCACTGCAGTATGTGCTGAGGGACTACAACTACCAGCAAGTGACAGCGCAGGCACCGATCATGTAACTAAACCATCAATGCGCCATAATAGCATTGCAGTATGTGCTGAGGGACTACAATTCCCAGCAAGTGACAGCGCAGGCACCGGTCATGTAACTAAACCATCACTGCGTCATAATAGCACTGCAGTATGTGGTGAGGGACTACAACTCCCAGCAAGTGACAGCACAGGCACCGATCATGTAACTAAACCATCACTGCATCATAATAGCACTGCAGTATGTGCTGAGGGACTACAACTACCAGCAAGTGACAGCGCAGGCACCGATCATGTAACTAAACCATCAATGCGCCATAATAGAATTGCAGTATGTGCTGAGGGACTACAATTCCCAGCAAGTGACAGCGCAGGCACCGGTCATGTAACTAAACCATCACTGCGTCATAATAGCACTGCAGTATGTGGTGAGGGACTACAACTCCCAGCAAGTGACAGCGCAGGCACCGGTCATGTAACTAAACCATCACTGCGTCATGATAACACTGCAGTATGTGGTGAGGGACTACAACTCCCAGCAAGTTTATTTCTTTTTATTTTACACGCTGCTGTTTTCCACAGTGAATTACCAGAAAGATCTGCACCAAAATCATGAAGTGCAAATTTGCTGTTGTGGATTTTCTTGTGGATTTTTGCTAATTTGCTCTGATTTTCTATGGAAATCCTCCAGGAACAATCTGCCACATTTGAACAGATCTTCAGGCCTCATTCAGACATCTGTAGTTTTCTGGTACATTAAAAAAAAGGAAAAAAAACAAAACTGATTTTCATCAAAGGGATCGATCTGAATTGTATCAATGTTTGTTACTATATGCAAATAAAAAAATATATATATATATGGATATGTGAGCTGCCCCATAGATGATAAAGGTGCGTATTATGTCTGTCAATAACATGGATGTAAAAAAACAGACATCTGAATGAGACGTTCACCCACAAGATCATCTAGCAATAGTGCAGCTCTGACCTGACACATCGCATTCACAGAAAGGCTCCTGATCAGCACATATGATGTCTGTGATCTATAAAGAGTCCTCCACATTGTACCCACTACATATACATTCACAATAAAGCTGCCCCCGTAACATCAACTGCCCCACACCTACCACATAGAGCCAGGTCCCCGCTCCCCCACACAAAGTATATAGCCAGGTCCCCGCTCCCCCACACACAGTATATAGCCAGGTCCCTGCTCCCCCACACACAGTATATAGCCAGGTCCCCGCTCCCCCACACAAAGTATATAGCCAGGTCCCCGCTCCCCCACACACAGTATATAGCCAAGGTCCCCGCTCCCCCACACACAGTATATAGCCAGGTCCCCGCTCCCCCACACAAAGTATATAGCCAGGTCCCCGCTCCCCCACACAAAGTATATAGCCAGGTCCCCGCTCCCCCACACACAGTATATAGCCAAGGTCCCCGCTCCCCCACACACAGTATATAGCCAGGTCCCCGCTCCCCCACACACAGTATATAGCCAAGATCCCCGCTCCCCCACACAAAGTATATAGCCAGGTCCCCGCTCCCCCACACAAAGTATATAGCCAAGGTCCCCGCTCCTCCACACACAGTATATAGCCAGGTCCCCGCTCCCCCACACAAAGTATATAGCCAAGATCCCCGCTCCCCCACACAAAGTATATAGCCAGGTCCCCGCTCCCCCACACAAAGTATATAGCCAGGTCCCCGCTCCCCCACACACAGTATATAGCCAAGGTCCCCGCTCCCCCACACAAAGTATATAGCCAGGTCCCCGCTCCCCCACACAAAGTATATAGCCAGGTCCCCGCTCCCCCACACACAGTATATAGCCAAGGTCCCCGCTCCCCTACACACAGTATATAGCCAGGTCCCCGCTCCCCCACACAAAGTATATAGCCAAGGTCCCCGCTCCCCAACACAAAGTATATAGCCAGGTCCCCGCTCCCCCACACACAGTATATAGCCAGGCCCCCGCTCCCCCACACAAAGTATATAGCCAGGTCCCCGCTCCCCCACACACAGTATATAGCCAAGATCCCCGCTCCCCCACACACAGTATATAGCCAGGTCCCCGCTCCCCCACACACAGTATATAGCCAGGTCCCCGCTCCCCTACACAAAGTATATAGCCAGGTCCCCGCTCCCCCACACACAGTATATAGCAAGGTCCCCGCTCCCCCACACAAAGTATATAGCCAGGTCCCCGCTCCCCCACACAAAGTATATAGCCAGGTCCCCGCTCCCCCACACACAGTATATAGACAAGGTCCCCGCTCCCCTACACAAAGTATATAGACAAGGTCCCCGCTCCCCTACACAAAGTATATAGCCAAGGTCCCCGCTCCCCTACACAAAGTATATAGACAAGGTCCCCGCTCCCCTACACAAAGTATATAGACAAGGTCCCCGCTCCCCCACACAAAGTATATAGCCAGGTCCCCGCTCCCCCACACAAAGTATATAGCCAGGTCCCCGCTCCCCTACACAAAGTATATAGACAAGGTCCCCGCTCCCCTACACAAAGTATATAGACAAGGTCCCCGCTCCCCCACACAAAGTATATAGCCAAGGTCCCCTCCTCCATGTATAGCATATTTATCCAGGTCTCCGCTCCCCCACACAAAGTATATAGCCAGGTCCCCGCTCCCCCACACAAAGTATATAGCCAGGTCCCCGCTCCCCCACACAAAGTATATAGCCAAGGTCCCCGCTCCCCCACACAAAGTATATAGCCAGGTCCCCGCTCCCCTACACAAAGTATATAGCCAAGATCCCCTCCTCCATGTATAGCATATTTATCCAGGGCTCCCTCCCCCACATATAGCAAAGAGAACCAAGTCCAGCACCCCCTCCCCCACCACACAGCATACGGTATATAGACAAGACCCCCACACACAGCATACGGTATATAGACAAGTCCCACACACAGCATACGGTATACAGACAAGTCCCCCACACACACACACACAGCATACAGTATATAGACAAGACCCCCACACACAGCATACAGTATATAGACAAGTCCCCCACACACAACATACGGTATATAGACAAGTCCCCCACACACAGCATACGGTATATAGACAAGTCCCCCCCACACAACATACAGTATATAGACAAGTCCCCCCCACACAGCATACAGTATATAGACAAGTCCCCCACACACAGCATACAGTATATAGACAAGTCCCCCACACACAACATACAGTATATAGACAAGCCCCCACACACAGCATACGGTATATAGACAAGTCCCCCACACACAGCATACAGTATATAGACAAGTCCCCCACACACAGCATACGGTATATAGACAAGTCCCCCCCACACAGCATACGGTATATAGACAAGTCCCCCACACACAGCATACAGTATATAGACAAGTCCCCCACACACAGCATACGGTATATAGACAAGTCCCCCAAACACAGCATACAGTATATAGACAAGTCCCCCACACAGCATACAGTATATAGACAAGTCCCCCATACACAGCATACGGTATATAGACAAGTACCCCACACAGCATACGGTATATAGACAAGTCCCCCACACACAGCATACGGTATATAGACAAGTCCCCCCCACACAGCATACGGTATATAGACAAGTACCCCACACACAGCATATAGTATATAGACAACTCCCCCCAACACAGCATACGGTATATAGACAAGTCCCCCACACACAGCATACAGTATATAGACAAGTCCCCCCCACACACAGCATACGGTATATAGACAAGTCCCCTACACACAGCATACAGTATATAGACAAGTCCCCCCCACACACAGCATACGGTATATAGACAAGTCCCCCACACAGCATGCGGTATATAAACAAGTCCCCCATACACAGCATACGGTATATAGACAAGTCCAGCACACACAGCATACGGTATATAGACAAGTCCCCCACACACAGCATACGGTATATAGACAAGTCCCCCACACACAGCATACGGTATATAGACAAGTCCCCCACACACAGAATACAGTATATAGACAAGTCCCCCACACACAGCATACGGTATATAGACAAGTACCCCACACAGCATACGGTATATAGACAAGTCCCTCACACAGCATACGGTATATAGACATGTCCCCCCCCACACACAGCATACGGTATATAGACAAGTCCCCCACACAGCATGCGGTATATAAACAAGTCCCCCATACACAGCATACGGTATATAGACAAGTCCAGCACACACAGCATACGGTATATAGACAAGTCCCCCACACACAGCATACGGTATATAGACAAGTCCCCCACACACAGCATACGGTATATAGACAAGTCCCCCATACACAGCATACGGTATATAGACAAGTCCCCCACACACAGCATACGGTATATAGACAAGACCCCCACACACAGCATACGGTATATAGACAAGTCCCCCACACACAGCATACAGTATATAGACAAGTCCCCCACACACAGAATACAGTATATAGACAAGTCCCCCACACACAGCATACAGTATATAGACAAGTCCAGCACACACAGCATACAGTATATAGACAAGTCCCCCACACACAGCATACGGTATATAGACAAGTCCCCCACACACAGCATACGGTATATAGACAACTCCCCCACACAGCATACGGTATATAGACAAGTCCCCCACACACAGCATACAGTATATAGACAAGTACCCCACACAGCATACGGTATATAGACAAGTCCCTCCCACACAGCATACGGTATATAGACAAGTCCCCCCCACACACAGCATACGGTATATAGACAAGTCCCCCACACACAGCATACAGTATATAGACAAGTCCCCCACACACAGCATACAGTATATAGACAAGTCCCCCACACACAGCATACAGTATATTGACAAGTCCCCCACACACAGCATACGGTATATAGACAAGTCCCCTACACAGCATACAGTATATAGACAAGTCCCCCCCACACAGCATACGGTATATAGACAAGTCCTCTACACAGCATACAGTATATAGACAAGTCCCCCACACACAGTATACGGTATATAGACAAGTCCCACACACACACAGCATACGGTATATAGACAAGTCCCCCACACACAGCATACGGTATATAGACAAGTCCCCCACACACAGCATACGGTATATAGACAAGTCCCCCACACACAGCATACGGTATATAGACAAGTCCCCCACACACAGCATACAGTATATAGACAAGTCCCCCACACACAGCATACAGTATATAGACAAGTCCCTTACACACAGCATACGGTATAAAGACAAGTCCCCCACACACAGCATACGGTATATAGACAAGTCCCCTACACAGCATACGGTATATAGACAAGTCCCCTACACACAGCATACGGTATATAGACAAGTCCCCCACACACAGTATACGGCATATAGACAAGTCCCCCCCACACACAGCATACAGTATATAGACAAGTCCCCCACACACAGCATACAATATATAGACAAGTCCCCCACACACAGCATACAGTATATAGACAAGTCCCCCACACACAGTATACGGCATATAGACAAGTCCCCCACACACAGCATACAGTATATAGACAAGTCCCCCACACACAGCATACAGTATATAGACAAGTCCCCCACACACAGCATACAGTATACAGACAAGTACCCCACACACAGCATACAGTATATAGACAAGTCCCCCACACACAGCATACAGTATATAGACAAGTCCCCTACACAGCATACAGTATATAGAAAAGTCCCCCACACACAGCATACAGTATATAGACAAGTCCCCCACACACAGTATACAGTATATAGACAAGTACCCCACACACAGCATACAGTATATAGACAAGTCCCCCACACACAGCATACGGTATATAGACAAGTCCCCCACACACAGCATACGGTATATAGACAAGCCCCCCACACACAGCATACGGTATATAGAGAAGTCCCCCCCACACAGCATACAGTATATAGACAAGTCCCCCCCACACAGCATACAGTATATAGACAAGTCCCCTACACAGCATACAGTATATAGACAAGTCCCAGACACACAGTATACGGTATATAGACAAGTCCCCCACACACAGCAAACGGTATATAGACAAGTCCCCCACACACAGCATACGGTATATAGACAAGTCCCCCACACACAGCATACGGTATATAGACAAGTTCCCCACACACAGCATACGGTATATAGACAAGTCCCCCACACACAGCATACGGTATAAAGACAAGTCCCCCACACACAGCATACAGTATATAGACAAGTCACCCACACACAGCATACAGTATATAGACAAGTCCCCCACACACAGCATACGGTATATAGACAAGTCCCCCACACACAGCATACGGTATATAGACAAGTCCCCCACACACAGCATACAGTATATAGACAAGACCCCCACACACAGCATACGGTATATAGACAAGTCCCCCATACACAGCATAAGGTATATAGACAAGTCCCCCCCACACACAGCATACGGTATATAGACAAGTCCCCCCCACATAGCATACAGTATATAGAGAAGTCACCCACACACAGCATACTGTATATAGACAAGTCCCCCACACACAGCATACGGTATATAGACAAGTCCCCCACACACAGCATACGGTATATAGACAAGTCCCCCACACACAGCAAACGGTATATAGACAAGACCCCCACACAGCATACAGTATATAGACAAGTCCCCCACACACAGCATACGGTATATAGACAAGTCCCACACACAGCATACGGTATATAGACAAGTCCCCCACACACAGCATACGGTATATAGACAAGTCCCCCATACACAGCATACGGTATATAGACAAGTCCCCCATACACAGCATACGGTATATAGACAAGTCCCGCACACAGCATACGGTATATAGACAAGTCCCCCACACACAGCATACGGTATATAGACAAGTCCCCCACACACAGCATACGGTATATAGACAAGTCCCCCACACACAGCATACGGTATATAGACAAGTCCCCCACACACAGCATACGGTATATAGACCAGTCCCCCACACACAGCATACAGTATATAGACAAGTCCCCCACACAGCATACAGTATATAGACAAGTCCCCCCCACACAGCATACAGTATATAGACAAGGCCCCCACACACAGCATACGGTATATAGACAAGTCCCCCACACACAGCATACGGTATATAGACAAGGCCCCCACACACAGCATACGGTATATAGACAAGGCCCCCACACACAGCATACCGTATATAGACAAGGCCCCCACACACAGCATACGGTATATAGACAAGTCCCCCACACACAGCATACGGTATATAGGCAAGTCCCCCACACACAGCATACGGTATATAGACAAGTCCCCCACACACAGCATACGGTATATAGACAAGTCCCCCACACACAGCATACGGTATATAGACAAGTCCCCCACACACAGCATACGGTATATAGACAAGTCCCCCACACACAGCATACGGTATATAGACAAGTCCCCCCCACACAGCATACGGTATATAGACAAGGCCCCCCCACACAGCATACGGTATATAGACAAGTCTCCCACACACAGCATACGGTATATAGACAAGTCCCCCACACACAGCATACGGTATATAGACAAGTCCCCCACACACAGCATACGGTATATAGACAAGTCCCCCACACACAGCATACGGTATATAGACAAGTCCCCCACACACAGCATACGGTATATAGACAAGTCCCCCACACACAGCATACAGTATATAGACAAGTACCCCACACAGCATACGGTATATAGACAAGTCCCCCCCACACAGCATACGGTATATAGACAAGTCCCCCCCACACAGCATACAGTATATAGACAAGTCCCCCCCACACAGCAAACAGTATATAGACAAGTCCCCCACACACAGCATACGGTATATAGACAAGTCCCCCACACACAGCATACGGTATATAGACAAGTCCCCCCCACACAGCATACGGTATATAGACAAGTCCCCCCCACACAGCATACAGTATATAGAGAAGTCCCCCACACAGCATACGGTATATAGACAAGTCCCCCCCCACACAGCATACGGTATATAGACAAGTCCCCCACACAGCATACGGTATATAGACAAGTCCCCCACACACAGCATACAGTATATAGACAAGTCCCCCACACACAGCATACAGTATATAGACAAGTCCCCCACACACAGCATACGGTATATAGACAAGTCCCCCACACACAGCATACGGTATATAGACAAGTCCCCCACACACAGCATACAGTATATAGACAAGTCCCCCACACACAGCATACAGTATATAGACAAGTCCCCCACACAGCATACGGTATATAGACAAGTCCCCTACACACAGCATACGGTATATAGACAAGTCCCCTACACAGCATACGGTATATAGACAAGTCCCCTACACAGCATACAGTATATAGACAAGTCCCCCACACACAGTATACGGTATATAGACAAGTCCCCCACACACAGCATACAGTATATAGACAAGTCCCCCACACACAGCATACGGTATATAGACAAGTCCCCCACACACACCATACAGTATATAGACAAGTCCCCCACCACACAGCATACAGTATATAGACAAGTACCCTACACACAGCATACAGTATATAGACAAGTCCCCCACACACAGCATACAGTATATAGACAAGTCCCCCACACAGCATACGGTATATAGACAAGTCCCCTACACACAGCATACGGTATATAGACAAGTCCCCCACCACACAGCATACGGTATATAGACAAGTCCCCCACACACAGCATACGGTATATAGACAAGTCCCCCACCACACAGCATACAGTATATAGACAAGTCCCCCAACACACAGCATACAGTATATAGACAAGTCCCCCACACACAGCATACGGTATATAGACAAGTCCCCCACACACAGCATACGGTATATAGACAAGTCCCCCACACACAGCATACAGTATATAGACAAGTCCCCCACACACAGCATACAGTATATAGACAAGTCCCCCACACACAGCATACAGTATATAGACAAGTCCCCCACACAGCATACGGTATATAGACAAGTCCCCCACACACAGCATACGGTATATAGACAAGTCCCCCCCACACAGCATACGGTATATAGACAAGTCCGAACCACACAGCATACGGTATATAGACAAGTCCCCCACACACAGCATACAGTATATAGACAAGTCCCCCACACACAGCAAACGGTATATAGACAAGACCCCCACACAGCATACAGTATATAGACAAGTCCCCCACACACAGCATACAGTATATAGACAAGTCCCCCACACACAGCATACAGTATATAGACAAGTCCCCCACACACAGCATACGGTATATAGACAAGTCCCACACACAGCATACAGTATATAGACAAGTCCCCCACACACAGCATACGGTATATAGACAAGTCCCCCACACACAGCATACAGTATATAGACAAGTCCCCCACACACAGCATACGGTATATAGACAAGTCCCACACACAGCATACGGTATATAGACAAGTCCCCCACACACAGCATACGGTATATAGACAAGTCCCCCATACACAGCATACGGTATATAGACAAGTCCCCCATACACAGCATACGGTATATAGACAAGTCCCCCACACAGCATACGGTATATAGACAAGTCCCCCACACACAGCATACGGTATATAGACAAGTCCCCCACACACAGCATACGGTATATAGACAAGTCCCCCACACACAGCATACGGTATATAGACAAGTCCCCCATACACAGCATACGGTATATAGACCAGTCCCCCACACACAGCATACAGTATATAGACAAGTCCCCCACACAGCATACAGTATATAGACAAGTCCCCCCCACACAGCATACGGTATATAGACAAGGCCCCCACACACAGCATACGGTATATAGACAAGTCCCCCACACACAGCATACGGTATATAGACAAGGCCCCCACACACAGCATACGGTATATAGACAAGGCCCCCACACACAGCATACAGTATATAGACAAGTCCCCCACACACAGCATACAGTATATAGACAAGTCCCCCACACACAGCATACGGTATATAGGCAAGTCCCCCACACACAGCATACGGTATATAGGCAAGTCCCCCACACACAGCATACGGTATATAGACAAGTCCCCCACACACAGCATACGGTATATAGACAAGTCCCCCACACACAGCATACGGTATATAGGCAAGTCCCCCACACACAGCATACGGTATATAGACAAGTCTCCCACACACAGCATACGGTATATAGACAAGTCCCCCACACACAGCATACGGTATATAGACAAGTCCCCCACACACAGCATACGGTATATAGACAAGTCCCCCACACACAGCATACGGTATATAGACAAGTCCCCCACACACAGCATACGGTATATAGACAAGTCCCCCACACACAGCATACGGTATATAGACAAGTCCCCCACACACAGCATACGGTATATAGACAAGTCCCCCACACACAGCATACGGTATATAGACAAGTCCCCCCCACACAGCATACGGTATATAGACAAGTCTCCCACACACAGCATACGGTATATAGACAAGTCCCCCACACACAGCATACGGTATATAGACAAGTCCCCCACACACAGCATACGGTATATAGACAAGTCCCCCACACACAGCATACGGTATATAGACAAGTCCCCCACACACAGCATACGGTATATAGACAAGTCCCCCACACACAGCATACAGTATATAGACAAGTACCCCACACAGCATACGGTATATAGACAAGTCCCCCCCACACAGCATACGGTATATAGACAAGTCCCCCCCACACAGCATACAGTATATAGACAAGTCCCCCCCACACAGCAAACAGTATATAGACAAGTCCCCCACACACAGCATACGGTATATAGACAAGTCCCCCACACACAGCATACGGTATATAGACAAGTCCCCCCCACACAGCATACAGTATATAGAGAAGTCCCCCACACAGCATACGGTATATAGACAAGTCCCCCCCCACACAGCATACGGTATATAGACAAGTCCCCCACACAGCATACGGTATATAGACAAGTCCCCCACACACAGCATACAGTATATAGACAAGTCCCCCACACACAGCATACAGTATATAGACAAGTCCCCCACACACAGCATACGGTATATAGACAAGTCCCCCACACACAGCATACGGTATATAGACAAGTCCCCCACACACAGCATACAGTATATAGACAAGTCCCCCACACACAGCATACAGTATATAGACAAGTCCCCCACACAGCATACGGTATATAGACAAGTCCCCTACACACAGCATACGGTATATAGACAAGTCCCCTACACAGCATACGGTATATAGACAAGTCCCCTACACAGCATACAGTATATAGACAAGTCCCCCACACACAGTATACGGTATATAGACAAGTACCCCACACACAGCATACAGTATATAGACAAGTCCCCCACACACAGCATACGGTATATAGACAAGTCCCCCACACACACCATACAGTATATAGACAAGTCCCCCACCACACAGCATACAGTATATAGACAAGTACCCTACACACAGCATACAGTATATAGACAAGTCCCCCACACACAGCATACAGTATATAGACAAGTCCCCCACACAGCATACGGTATATAGACAAGTCCCCTACACACAGCATACGGTATATAGACAAGTCCCCCACCACACAGCATACGGTATATAGACAAGTCCCCCACACACAGCATACGGTATATAGACAAGTCCCCCACCACACAGCATACAGTATATAGACAAGTCCCCCACCACACAGCATACAGTATATAGACAAGTACCCTACACACAGCATACAGTATATAGACAAGTCCCCCACACACAGCATACAGTATATAGACAAGTCCCCCACACAGCATACGGTATATAGACAAGTCCCCCACACACAGCATACGGTATATAGACAAGTCCCCCCCACACAGCATACGGTATATAGACAAGTCCGAACCACACAGCATACGGTATATAGACAAGTCCCCCACACACAGCATACAGTATATAGACAAGTCCCCCACACACAGCAAACGGTATATAGACAAGACCCCCACACAGCATACAGTATATAGACAAGTCCCCCACACACAGCATACAGTATATAGACAAGTCCCCCACACACAGCATACAGTATATAGACAAGTCCCCCACACACAGCATACGGTATATAGACAAGTCCCACACACAGCATACAGTATATAGACAAGTCCCCCACACACAGCATACGGTATATAGACAAGTCCCCCACACACAGCATACAGTATATAGACAAGTCCCCCACACACAGCATACGGTATATAGACAAGTCCCACACACAGCATACGGTATATAGACAAGTCCCCCACACACAGCATACGGTATATAGACAAGTCCCCCATACACAGCATACGGTATATAGACAAGTCCCCCATACACAGCATACAGTATATAGACAAGTCCCCCACACAGCATACAGTATATAGACAAGTCCCCCACACAGCATACAGTATATAGACAAGTCCCCCCCACACAGCATACGGTATATAGACAAGGCCCCCACACACAGCATACGGTATATAGACAAGTCCCCCACACACAGCATACAGTATATAGACCAGTCCCCCACACAGCATACAGTATATAGACAAGTCCCCCCCACACAGCATACGGTATATAGACAAGGCCCCCACACACAGCATACGGTATATAGACAAGTCCCCCACACACAGCATACGGTATATAGACAAGGCCCCCACACACAGCATACGGTATATAGACAAGGCCCCCACACACAGCATACAGTATATAGACAAGTCCCCCACACACAGCATACAGTATATAGACAAGTCCCCCACACACAGCATACGGTATATAGGCAAGTCCCCCACACACAGCATACGGTATATAGGCAAGTCCCCCACACACAGCATACGGTATATAGACAAGTCCCCCACACACAGCATACGGTATATAGACAAGTCCCCCACACACAGCATACGGTATATAGGCAAGTCCCCCACACACAGCATACGGTATATAGACAAGTCTCCCACACACAGCATACGGTATATAGACAAGTCCCCCACACACAGCATACGGTATATAGAAAAGTCCCCCACACACAGCATACGGTATATAGACAAGTCCCCCACACACAGCATACGGTATATAGACAAGTCCCCCACACACAGCATACGGTATATAGACAAGTCCCCCACACACAGCATACGGTATATAGACAAGTCCCCCACACACAGCATACGGTATATAGACAAGTCCCCCACACACAGCATACGGTATATAGACAAGTCCCCCCCACACAGCATACGGTATATAGACAAGTCTCCCACACACAGCATACGGTATATAGACAAGTCCCCCACACACAGCATACGGTATATAGACAAGTCCCCCACACACAGCATACGGTATATAGACAAGTCCCCCACACACAGCATACGGTATATAGACAAGTCCCCCACACACAGCATACGGTATATAGACAAGTCCCCCACACACAGCATACAGTATATAGACAAGTACCCCACACAGCATACGGTATATAGACAAGTCCCCCCCACACAGCATACGGTATATAGACAAGTCCCCCCCACACAGCATACAGTATATAGACAAGTCCCCCCCACACAGCAAACAGTATATAGACAAGTCCCCCACACACAGCATACGGTATATAGACAAGTCCCCCACACACAGCATACGGTATATAGACAAGTCCCCCCCACACAGCATACAGTATATAGAGAAGTCCCCCACACAGCATACGGTATATAGACAAGTCCCCCCCCACACAGCATACGGTATATAGACAAGTCCCCCACACAGCATACGGTATATAGACAAGTCCCCCACACACAGCATACAGTATATAGACAAGTCCCCCACACACAGCATACAGTATATAGACAAGTCCCCCACACACAGCATACGGTATATAGACAAGTCCCCCACACACAGCATACGGTATATAGACAAGTCCCCCACACACAGCATACAGTATATAGACAAGTCCCCCACACACAGCATACAGTATATAGACAAGTCCCCCACACAGCATACGGTATATAGACAAGTCCCCTACACACAGCATACGGTATATAGACAAGTCCCCTACACAGCATACGGTATATAGACAAGTCCCCTACACAGCATACAGTATATAGACAAGTCCCCCACACACAGTATACGGTATATAGACAAGTACCCCACACACAGCATACAGTATATAGACAAGTCCCCCACACACAGCATACGGTATATAGACAAGTCCCCCACACACACCATACAGTATATAGACAAGTCCCCCACCACACAGCATACAGTATATAGACAAGTACCCTACACACAGCATACAGTATATAGACAAGTCCCCCACACACAGCATACAGTATATAGACAAGTCCCCCACACAGCATACGGTATATAGACAAGTCCCCTACACACAGCATACGGTATATAGACAAGTCCCCCACAACACAGCATACGGTATATAGACAAGTCCCCCACACACAGCATACGGTATATAGACAAGTCCCCCACCACACAGCATACAGTATATAGACAAGTCCCCCACCACACAGCATACAGTATATAGACAAGTACCCTACACACAGCATACAGTATATAGACAAGTCCCCCACACACAGCATACAGTATATAGACAAGTCCCCCACACAGCATACGGTATATAGACAAGTCCCCCACACACAGCATACGGTATATAGACAAGTCCCCCCCACACAGCATACGGTATATAGACAAGTCCGAACCACACAGCATACGGTATATAGACAAGTCCCCCACACACAGCATACAGTATATAGACAAGTCCCCCACACACAGCAAACGGTATATAGACAAGACCCCCACACAGCATACAGTATATAGACAAGTCCCCCACACACAGCATACAGTATATAGACAAGTCCCCCACACACAGCATACAGTATATAGACAAGTCCCCCACACACAGCATACGGTATATAGACAAGTCCCACACACAGCATACAGTATATAGACAAGTCCCCCACACACAGCATACGGTATATAGACAAGTCCCCCACACACAGCATACAGTATATAGACAAGTCCCCCACACACAGCATACGGTATATAGACAAGTCCCACACACAGCATACGGTATATAGACAAGTCCCCCACACACAGCATACGGTATATAGACAAGTCCCCCATACACAGCATACGGTATATAGACAAGTCCCCCATACACAGCATACGGTATATAGACAAGTTCCCCACACAGCATACGGTATATAGACAAGTCCCCCACACACAGCATACGGTATATAGACAAGTCCCCCACACACAGCATACGGTATATAGACAAGTCCCCCACACACAGCATACGGTATATAGACAAGTCCCCCATACACAGCATACGGTATATAGACCAGTCCCCCACACACAGCATACAGTATATAGACAAGTCCCCCACACAGCATACAGTATATAGACAAGTCCCCCCCACACAGCATACGGTATATAGACAAGGCCCCCACACACAGCATACGGTATATAGACAAGTCCCCCACACACAGCATACGGTATATAGACAAGGCCCCCACACACAGCATACGGTATATAGACAAGGCCCCCACACACAGCATACAGTATATAGACAAGTCCCCCACACACAGCATACAGTATATAGACAAGTCCCCCACACACAGCATACGGTATATAGGCAAGTCCCCCACACACAGCATACGGTATATAGGCAAGTCCCCCACACACAGCATACGGTATATAGACAAGTCCCCCACACACAGCATAC
This sequence comes from Phyllobates terribilis, assembly GCF_046119375.1. Lineage (NCBI taxonomy): Eukaryota > Metazoa > Chordata > Amphibia > Anura > Dendrobatidae > Phyllobates > Phyllobates terribilis. Next base: position 7,517,342 of record NW_027362787.1, on the reverse strand, counting down.
GGTATATAGACAAGTCCCCCACACACAGCATACGGTATATAGGCAAGTCCCCCACACACAGCATACGGTATATAGACAAGTCTCCCACACACAGCATACGGTATATAGACAAGTCCACCACACACAGCATACGGTATATAGACAAGTCCCCCACACACAGCATACGGTATATAGACAAGTCCCCCACACACAGCATACGGTATATAGACAAGTCCCCCACACACAGCATACGGTATATAGACAAGTCCCCCACACACAGCATACGGTATATAGACAAGTCCCCCACACACAGCATACGGTATATAGACAAGTCCCCCACACACAGCATACGGTATATAGACAAGTCCCCCCCACACAGCATACGGTATATAGACAAGTCTCCCACACACAGCATACGGTATATAGACAAGTCCCCCACACACAGCATACGGTATATAGACAAGTCCCCCACACACAGCATACGGTATATAGACAAGTCCCCCACACACAGCATACGGTATATAGACAAGTCCCCCACACACAGCATACGGTATATAGACAAGTCCCCCACACACAGCATACAGTATATAGACAAGTACCCCACACAGCATACGGTATATAGACAAGTCCCCCCCACACAGCATACGGTATATAGACAAGTCCCCCCCACACAGCATACAGTATATAGACAAGTCCCCCCCACACAGCAAACAGTATATAGACAAGTCCCCCACACACAGCATACGGTATATAGACAAGTCCCCCACACACAGCATACGGTATATAGACAAGTCCCCCCCACACAGCATACAGTATATAGAGAAGTCCCCCACACAGCATACGGTATATAGACAAGTCCCCCCCCACACAGCATACGGTATATAGACAAGTCCCCCACACAGCATACGGTATATAGACAAGTCCCCCACACACAGCATACAGTATATAGACAAGTCCCCCACACACAGCATACAGTATATAGACAAGTCCCCCACACACAGCATACGGTATATAGACAAGTCCCCCACACACAGCATACGGTATATAGACAAGTCCCCCACACACAGCATACAGTATATAGACAAGTCCCCCACACACAGCATACAGTATATAGACAAGTCCCCCACACAGCATACGGTATATAGACAAGTCCCCTACACACAGCATACGGTATATAGACAAGTCCCCTACACAGCATACGGTATATAGACAAGTCCCCTACACAGCATACAGTATATAGACAAGTCCCCCACACACAGTATACGGTATATAGACAAGTACCCCACACACAGCATACAGTATATAGACAAGTCCCCCACACACAGCATACGGTATATAGACAAGTCCCCCACACACACCATACAGTATATAGACAAGTCCCCCACCACACAGCATACAGTATATAGACAAGTACCCTACACACAGCATACAGTATATAGACAAGTCCCCCACACACAGCATACAGTATATAGACAAGTCCCCCACACAGCATACGGCATATAGACAAGTCCCCTACACACAGCATACGGTATATAGACAAGTCCCCCACCACACAGCATACGGTATATAGACAAGTCCCCCACACACAGCATACGGTATATAGACAAGTCCCCCACCACACAGCATACAGTATATAGACAAGTCCCCCACCACACAGCATACAGTATATAGACAAGTACCCTACACACAGCATACAGTATATAGACAAGTCCCCCACACACAGCATACAGTATATAGACAAGTCCCCCACACAGCATACGGTATATAGACAAGTCCCCCACACACAGCATACGGTATATAGACAAGTCCCCCCCACACAGCATACGGTATATAGACAAGTCCGAACCACACAGCATACGGTATATAGACAAGTCCCCCACACACAGCATACAGTATATAGACAAGTTCCCCACACACAGCATACGGTATATAGACAAGTCCAATACACAGCATACGGTATATAGACAAGTCCCCTACACAGCATACAGTATATAGACAAGTCCCCCACACACAGTATACGGTATATAGACAAGTCCCCCACACACAGCATACAGTATATAGACAAGTCCCCCACACAGCATACGGTATATAGACAAGTCCCCCACACAGCATACGGTATATAGACAAGTCCCCTACACACAGCATACGGTATATAGACAAGTCCCCTACACAGCATACGGTATATAGACAAGTCCCCTACACAGCATACAGTATATAGACAAGTCCCCCACACACAGTATACGGTATATAGACAAGTCCCCCCCACACAGCATACGGTATATAGACAAGTCCTCTACACAGCATACAGTATATAGACAAGTCCCCCACACACAGTATACGGTATATAGACAAGTCCCACACACACACAGCATTCGGTATATAGACAAGTCCCCCACACACAGCATACGGTATATAGACAAGTCCCCCACACACAGCATACGGTATATAGACAAGTCCCCCACACACAGCATACTGTATATAGACAAGTCCCCCACACACAGCATACGGTATATAGACAAGTCCCCCACACACAGCATACAGTATATAGACAAGTCCCTTACACACAGCATACGGTATAAAGACAAGTCCCCCACACACAGCATACGGTATATAGACAAGTCCCCTACACAGCATACGGTATATAGACAAGTCCCCTACACACAGCATACAGTATATAGACAAGTCCCCCACACACAGTATACGGCATATAGACAAGTCCCCCCCACACACAGCATACAGTATATAGACAAGTCCCCCACACACAGCATACAATATATAGACAAGTCCCCCACACACAGCATACAGTATATAGACAAGTCCCCCACACACAGTATACGGCATATAGACAAGTCCCCCACACACAGCATACAGTATATAGACAAGTCCCCCACACACAGCATACAGTATATAGACAAGTCCCCCACACACAGCATACAGTATATAGACAAGTACCCCACACACAGCATACAGTATATAGACAAGTCCCCCACACACAGCATACAGTATATAGACAAGCCCCCCACACACAGCATACGGTATATAGACAAGTCCCCCACACACAGCATACAGTATATAGACAAGTCCCCCCCACACAGCATACAGTATATAGACAAGTCCCCTACACAGCATACAGTATATAGACAAGTCCCCCACACACAGCATACAGTATATAGACAAGTACCCCACACACAGCATACAGTATATAGACAAGTCCCCCACACACAGCATACAGTATGTAGACAAGTCCCCCACACACAGCATACGGTATATAGACAAGTCCCCCACACACAGCATACGGTATATAGACAAGTCCCCCACACACAGCATACGGTATATAGACAAGTCCCCCACACACAGCATACGGTATATAGACAAGTCCCCCACACACAGCATACGGTATATAGACAAGTCCCCCACACACAGCATACGGTATATAGACAAGTCCCCCACACACAGCATACGGTATATAGACAAGTCACCCACACACAGCATACGGTATATAGACAAGTCCCCCACACACAGCATACGGTATATAGACAAGTCCCCCACACACAGCATACGGTATATAGACAAGTCCCCCACACACAGCATACGGTATATAGACAAGTCCCCCACACACAGCATACGGTATATAGACAAGTCCCCCACACACAGCATACCGTATATAGACAAGTCCCCCACACACAGCATACGGTATATAGACAAGTCCCCCACACACAGCATACGGTATATAGACAAGTCCCCCACACACAGCATACGGTATATAGACAAGTCCCCCACACACAGCATACGGTATATAGACAAGTCCCCCAACACACAGCATACGGTATATAGACAAGTCCCCCACACACAGCATACGGTATATAGACAAGTCCCCCACACACAGCATACGGTATATAGACAAGTCACCCACACACAGCATACAGTATATAGACAAGTCCCCCACACACAGCATACGGTATATAGACAAGTCCCCCACACACAGCATACGGTATATAGACAAGTCCCCCACACACAGCATACAGTATATAGACAAGACCCCCACACACAGCATACGGTATATAGACAAGTCCCCCATACACAGCATAAGGTATATAGACAAGTCCCCCCCACACACAGCATACGGTATATAGACAAGTCCCCCCCACATAGCATACAGTATATAGACAAGTCACCCACACACAGCATACGGTATATAGACAAGTCCCCCACACACAGCATACGGTATATAGACAAGTCCCCCACACACAGCATACGGTATATAGACAAGTCCCCCACACACAGCAAACGGTATATAGACAAGACCCCCACACAGCATACAGTATATAGACAAGTCCCCCACACACAGCATACGGTATATAGACAAGTCCCCCACACACAGCATACAGTATATAGACAAGTCCCCCACACACAGCATACGGTATATAGACAAGTCCCACACACAGCATACAGTATATAGACAAGTCCCCCACACACAGCATACGGTATATAGACAAGTCCCCCACACACAGCATACAGTATATAGACAAGTCCCCCACACACAGCATACGGTATATAGACAAGTCCCACACACAGCATACGGTATATAGACAAGTCCCCCACACACAGCATACGGTATATAGACAAGTCCCCCATACACAGCATACGGTATATAGACAAGTCCCCCATACACAGCATACGGTATATAGACAAGTCCCCCACACAGCATACGGTATATAGACAAGTCCCCCACACACAGCATACGGTATATAGACAAGTCCCCCACACACAGCATACAGTATATAGACAAGGCCCCCACACACAGCATACAGTATATAGACAAGTCCCCCACACACAGCATACAGTATATAGACAAGTCCCCCACACAGCATACGGTATATAGACAAGTCCCCCACACACAGCATACGGTATATAGACAAGTCCCCCCCACACAGCATACGGTATATAGACAAGTCCGCACCACACAGCATACGGTATATAGACAAGTCCCCCACACACAGCATACAGTATATAGACAAGTCCCCACACACAGCATACGGTATATAGACAAGTCCAATACACAGAATACGGTATATAGACAAGTCCCCTACACAGCATACAGTATATAGACAAGTCCCCCACACACAGTATACGGTATATAGACAAGTCCCCCACACACAGCATACAGTATATAGACAAGTCCCCCACACAGCATACGGTATATAGACAAGTCCCCTACACACAGCATACGGTATATAGACAAGTCCCCTACACAGCATACGGTATATAGACAAGTCCCCTACACAGCATACAGTATATATACAAGTCCCCCACACACAGTATACGGTATATAGACAAGTCCCCCACACACAGCATACGGTATATAGACAAGTCCCCCACACACAGCATACGGTATATAGACAAGTCCCCCACACACAGCATACGGTATATAGACAAGTCCCCCACACACAGCATACGGTATATAGACAAGTCCCCCTCACACAGCATACAGTATATAGACAAGTCACCCACACACAGCATACGGTATATAGACAAGTCCCCCACACACAGCATACAGTATATAGACAAGTCACCCACACACAGCATACGGTATATAGACAAGTCCCCCACACACACCATACAGTATATAGACAAGTCCCCCCCACACAGCATACGGTATATAGACAAGTCCCCCACACACAGCATACGGTATATAGACAAGTCCCCCACACACAGCATACGGTATATAGACAAGTCCCCCACACACAGCATACGGTATATAGACAAGTCCCCCACACACAGCATACGGTATATAGACAAGTCCCCCACACACAGCATACAGTATATAGACAAGTCCCCCACACACAACATACAGTATATAGACAAGCCCCCACACACAGCATACGGTATATAGACAAGTCCCCCACACACAGCATACAGTATATAGACAAGTCCCCCACACACAGCATACGGTATATAGACAAGTCCCCCCCACACAGCATACGGTATATAGACAAGTCCCCCATACACAGCATACAGTATATAGACAAGTCCCCCATACACAGCATACGGTATATAGACAAGTACCCCACACAGCATACGGTATATAGACAAGTCCCTCACACACCATACGGTATATAGACATGTCCCCCCCACACACAGCATACGGTATATAGACAAGTCCCCCACACAGCATGCGGTATATAAACAAGTCCCCCATACACAGCATACGGTATATAGACAAGTCCAGCACACACAGCATACGGTATATAGACAAGTCCCCCACACACAGCATACGGTATATAGACAAGTCCCCCACACACAGCATACGGTATATAGACAAGTCCCCCATACACAGCATACGGTATATAGACAAGTCCCCCACACACAGCATACAGTATATAGACAAGTCCCCCACACACAGCATACAGTATATAGACAAGTCCCCCACACACAGCATACGGTATATAGACAAGTCCAGCACACACAGCATACAGTATATAGACAAGTCCCCCACACACAGCATACGGTATATAGACAAGTCCCCCACACAGAGCATACGGTATATAGACAAGTCCCCCACACAGCATACGGTATATAGACAAGTCCCCCACACACAGCATACAGTATATAGACAAGTACCCCACACAGCATACGGTATATAGACAAGTCCCTCCCACACAGCATATGGTATATAGACAAGTCCCCCCCACACACAGCATACGGTATATAGACAAGTCCCCCACACACAGCATACAGTATATAGACAAGTCCCCCACACACAGCATACGGTATATAGACAAGTCCCCTACACAGCATACAGTATATAGACAAGTCCCCCCCACACAGCATACGGTATATAGACAAGTCCTCTACACAGCATACAGTATATAGACAAGTCCCCCACACACAGTATACGGTATATAGACAAGTCCCACACACACACAGCATACGGTATATAGACAAGTCCCCCATACACAGCATACAGTATATAGACAAGTCCCCCACACACAGCATACAGTATATAGACAAGTCCCCTACACACAGCAAACGTTATAAAGACAAGTCCCCCACACACAGCATACGGTATATAGACAAGTCCCCTACACAGCATACGGTATATAGACAAGTCCCCTACACACAGCATACAGTATATAGACAAGTCCCCCACACACAGTATACGGCATATAGACAAGTCCCCCCCACACACAGCTTACAGTATATAGACAAGTCCCCCACACACAGCATACAATATATAGACAAGTCCCCCACACACAGCATACAGTATATAGACAAGTACCCAACACAGAGCATACAGTATATAGACAAGTCCCCCACACACAGCATACAGTATATAGACAAGTCCCCTACACAGCATACAGTATATAGAAAAGTCCCCCACACACAGCATACAGTATATAGACAAGTCCCCCACACACAGCATACAGTATATAGACAAGTACCCCACACACAGCATACAGTATATAGACAAGTCCCCCACACACAGCATACGGTATATAGACAAGTCCCCGACACACAGCATACGGTATATAGACAAGTCCCCCACACACAGCATACGGTATATAGACAAGTCCCCCACACACACAGCATACGGTATATAGACAAGAACCCCACACACAGAATACGGTATATAGACAAGTCCCCCACACACAGCATACCGTATATAGACAAGTCCCCCCCACACAGCATACGGTATATAGACAAGTCCCCCCCACACAGCATACAGTATATAGACAAGTCACCCACACACAGCATACGGTATATAGACAAGTACCCCACACACAGAATACGGTATATAGACAAGTCCCCCACACACAGCATACGGTATATAGACAAGTCCCCCCCACACAGCATACGGTATATAGACAAGTCCCCCCCACACAGCATACAGTATATAGACAAGTCCCCCACACACACCATACAGTATATAGACAAGTCCCCCACACACACCATACAGTATATAGACAAGCCCCCCACACACAGCATACGGTATATAGACAAGTCCCCCCCACACAGCATACAGTATATAGACAAGTCCCCCCCACACAGCATACAGTATATAGACAAGTCCCCTACACAGCATACAGTATATAGACAAGTCCCCCACACACAGTATACGGTATATAGACAAGTCCCCCACACACAGCAAACGGTATATAGACAAGTCTCCCACACACAGCATACGGTATATAGACAAGTCCCCCACACACAGCATACGGTATATAGACAAGTCCCCCACACACAGCATACGGTATATAGACAAGTCCCCCACACACAGCATACGGTATATAGACAAGTCCCCCACACACAGCATACGGTATATAGACAAGTCCCCCACACACAGCATACGGTATATAGACAAGTCCCCCACACACAGCATACGGTATATAGACAAGTCCCCCACACACAGCATACGGTATATAGACAAGTCCCCCACACACAGCATACAGTATATAGACAAGACCCCCACACACAGCATATATAGACAAGTCCCCCATACACAGCATAAGGTATATAGACAAGTCCCCCCCACACACAGCATACGGTATATAGACAAGTCCCCCCCACATAGCATACAGTATATAGACAAGTCACCCACACACAGCATACGGTATATAGACAAGTCCCCCACACACAGCATACGGTATATAGACAAGTCCCCCACACACAGCATACGGTATATAGACAAGTCCCCCACACACAGCAAACGGTATATAGACAAGACCCCCACACAGCATACAGTATATAGACAAGTCCCCCACACACAGCATACGGTATATAGACAAGTCCCCCACACACAGCATACAGTATATAGACAAGTCCCCCACACACAGCATACGGTATATAGACAAGTCCCACACACAGCATACAGTATATAGACAAGTCCCCCACACACAGCATACGGTATATAGACAAGTCCCCCACACACAGCATACAGTATATAGACAAGTCCCCCACACACAGCATACGGTATATAGAAAAGTCCCACACACAGCATACGGTATATAGACAAGTCCCCCACACACAGCATACGGTATATAGACAAGTCCCCCACACACAGCATACGGTATATAGACAAGTCCCCCACACACAGCATACGGTATATAGACAAGTCCCCCACACAGCATACAGTATATAGACAAGTCCCCCACACACAGCATACGGTATATAGACCAGTCCCCCACACACAGCATACAGTATATAGACAAGTACCCCACACAGCATACAGTATATAGACAAGTCCCCCCCACACAGCATACAGTATATAGACAAGGCCCCCACACACAGCATACGGTATATAAACAAGTCCCCCACACACAGCATACGGTATATAGACAAGTCCCCCACACACAGCATACAGTATATAGACAAGTCACCCACACACAGCATACAGTATATAGACAAGTCCCCCACACACAGCATACGGTATATAGACAAGTCCCCCACACACAGCATACGGTATATAGACAAGTCCCCCACACACAGCATACAGTATATAGACAAGACCCCCACAAACAGCATATATAGACAAGTCCCCCATACACAGCATAAGGTATATAGACAAGTCCCCCCCACACACAGCATACGGTATATAGACAAGTCCCCCCCACATAGCATACAGTATATAGACAAGTCACCCACACACAGCATACGGTATATAGACAAGTCCCCCACACACAGCATACGGTATATAGACAAGTCCCCCACACACAGCATACGGTATATAGACAAGTCCCCCACACACAGCAAACGGTATATAGACAAGACCCCCACACAGCATACAGTATATAGACAAGTCCCCCACACACAGCATACGGTATATAGACAAGTCCCCCACACACAGCATACAGTATATAGACAAGTCCCCCACACACAGCATACGGTATATAGACAAGTCCCACACACAGCATACAGTATATAGACAAGTCCCCCACACACAGCATACGGTATATAGACAAGTCCCCCACACACAGCATACAGTATATAGACAAGTCCCCCACACACAGCATACAGTATATAGACAAGTACCCCACACAGCATACAGTATATAGACAAGTCCCCCCCACACAGCATACAGTATATAGACAAGTCCCCCCCACACAGCATACAGTATATAGACAAGGCCCCCACACACAGCATACGGTAAATAGACAAGTCCCCCACACACAGCATACGGTATATAGACAAGTCCCCCACACACAGCATACGGTATATAGACAAGGCCCCCACACACAGCATACCGTATATAGACAAGGCCCCCACACACAGCATACAGTATATAGACAAGTCCCCCACACACAGCATACGGTATATAGGCAAGTCCCCCACACACAGCATACGGTATATAGACAAGTCCCCCACACACAGCATACGGTATATAGACAAGTCCCCCACACACAGCATACGGTATATAGACAAGTCCCCCACACACAGCATACGGTATATAGACAAGTCCCCCCCACACAGCATACGGTATATAGACAAGTCCCCCCCACACAGCATACGGTATATAGACAAGTCTCCCACACACAGCATACGGTATATAGACAAGTCCCCCACACACAGCATACGGTATATAGACAAGTCCCCCACACACAGCATACGGTATATAGACAAGTCCCCCACACACAGCATACGGTATATAGACAAGTCCCCCACACACAGCATACGGTATATAGACAAGTCCCCCACACACAGCATACAGTATATAGACAAGTCCCCCACACACAGCATACGGTATATAGACAAGTCCCCCACACACAGCAAACGGTATATAGACAAGACCCCCACACAGCATACAGTATATAGACAAGTCCCCCACACACAGCATACGGTATATAGACAAGTCCCCCACACACAGCATACGGTATATAGACAAGTCCCCCACACAGCATATAGTATATAGACAAGTCCCCCCCACACAGCATACAGTATATAGACAAGGCCCCCACACACAGCATACGGTATATAGAGAAGTCCCCCACACACAGCATACGGTATATAGACAAGTCCCCCACACACAGCATACGGTATATAGACAAGTCCCCCACACACAGCATACCGTATATAGACAAGTCCCCTACACACAGCATACGGTATATAGACAAGTCCCCCACCACACAGCATACGGTATATAGACAAGTCCCCCACACACAGCATACGGTATATAGACAAGTCCCCCACCACACAGCATACAGTATATAGACAAGTCCCCCACCACACAGCATACAGTATATAGACAAGTACCCTACACACAGCATACAGTATATAGACAAGTCCCCCACACACAGCATACAGTATATAGACAAGTCCCCCACACAGCATACGGTATATAGACAAGTCCCCCACACACAGCATACGGTATATAGACAAGTCCCCCCCACACAGCATACGGTATATAGACAAGTCCCCCCCACACAGCATACGGTATATAGACAAGTCCCCCACACACAGCATACAGTATATAGACAAGTTCCCCACACACAGCATACGGTATATAGACAAGTCCCCTACACAGCATACGGTATATAGACAAGTCCCCTACACAGCATACAGTATATAGACAAGTCCCCCACACACAGTATACGGTATAAAGACAAGTCCCCCACACACAGCATACAGTATATAAACAAGTCCCCCACACACAGCATACAGTATATAGACAAGTCCCCCACACAGCATACGGTATATAGACAAGTCCCCCACACAGCATACGGTATATAGACAAGTCCCCTACACACAGCATACGGTATATAGACAAGTCCCCTACACAGCATACGGTATATAGACAAGTCCCCTACACAGCATACAGTATATAGACAAGTCCCCCACACAGCATACAGTATATAGACAAGTCCCCCACACACAGCATACGGTATATAGACAAGTCCCCCACACACAGCATACGGTATATAGACAAGTCCCCCACACACAGCATACGGTATATAGACAAGTCCCCCACACACAGCATACGGTATACAGACAAGTCCCCCATACACAGCATAAGGTATATAGACAAGTCCCCCACACACAGCATACGGTATATAGACAAGTCCCCTACACACAGCATACAGTATATAGACAAGTCCCCTACACACAGCATACAGTATATAGACAAGTCCCCCACACACAGCATACAGTATATAGACAAGTCACCCACACACAGCATACGGTATATAGACAAGTTACCCACACACAGCATACGGTATATAGACAAGTCCCCCACACACACAGCATACGGTATATAGACAAGTCCCCCACACACACCATACAGTATATAGACAAGTCCCCCCCACACAGCATACGGTATATAGACAAGTCCCCCACACACAGCATACGGTATATAGACAAGTCCCCCACACACAGCATACGGTATATAGACAAGTCCCCCCCACACAGCATACAATATATAGACAAGTCCCCCACACACAGCATACGGTATATAGACAAGTCCCCCCCACACAGCATACAGTATATAGACAAGTCCCCTACACAGCATACAGTATATAGACAAGTCCCCTACACAGCATACAGTATATAGACAAGTCCCCCACACACACAGCATACGGTATATAGACAAGTCCCCCACACACAGCATACGGTATATAGACAAGTCCCCCCCACACAGCATACAGTATATAGACAAATACCCCACACAGCATACAGTATATAGACAAATACCCCACACAGCATGCGGTATATAGACAAGTCCCCCACACAGCATACGGTATATAGACAAGTCACCCACACACAGCATACGGTATATAGACAAGTCCCCTACACAGCATACAGTATATAGACAAGTCCCCCACACACACAGCATACGGTATATAGACAAGTCCCCCACACACAGCATACAGTATATAGACAAGTCCCCCATACACAGCATACAGTATATAGACAAGTCCCCCACACACAGCATACGGTATATAGACAAGTCCCCCACCTCCCACACACGGTATACAGACAAGTCCCCCCCACACACACACACAGCATACAGTATATAGACAAGTCCCCCATACACAGCATACGGTATATAGACAAGTCCCCCACACACAGCATACAGTGTATAGACAAGTCCCCCACACACAGCATACGGTATATAGACAAGTCCCCCACACAGCATACAGTATATAAACAAGTCCCCCACCTCCCACACACGGTATACAGACAAGTCCCCCCCACACACACACAGCATACAGTATATAGACAAGTCAAACCACACACCCCCACACACACAGCATACGGTATATAGACAAGTCCCCCACACACAGCATACAGTATATAGACAAGTCCCCCACGACACAGCATACAGTATATAGACAAGTGCATAGCTGTGCTAGGGTAGGAGTGGGAGGAGACTTCCTTCTCTTGTCAGTGCTGGCCCTGCAGTGGAGCCCACCGGGGAATTCCCCAGCAGGCCAGTCCGAGCCTGGTCACATGCTGGCTAGAGTCTCAGACACCTCTCTGAGTAGCCCACTGATAGAAGAAGATGAGAATCTAGTCGGCATTTGACCTCAACTATTACATCATAACACCGGCTTTATCTTTTTAAAGCTTTGTAACCTTTACTCACTTTATGAATCAGCCACAGATAAAACTCAATAAGGATGGGTTGCTACTGTGTGCAATTTGCCAGCCAGCCCAGAACAGCGGTGGCCTGAGCCGACAGCAGCGACTTGAGTAGACTGTGGCCACCTGAGCCAACAGCGGCATTTAAATTGAGCTATCGCCAGGAAATGGATGACAATGGCAGTCAGGGGAATGGTGAAGGCCTGCATGGCTGCCATCTTGGTACTCCTGTGAAGTTCATCCACAGTCTGAACTTAATCTTATAAACTGTATACTGCATTACTAGAGGATTACTGTATATAGAATAAGCAGTCAAGAGATTGCAGGTTCAAGTGCCCTAAGGGGACATAAAAAAATAAAGTAAAAATGGAAAAAAAAGAAAAAAGTTTTACAAAGGAAAAAAAATAAACAAAAATGTTAAATCACCCCTATTTTCCGAGGTAAAAAAAAAGAAATTAAAAAAGAAACATTTTATATTGTCGTGTCTGTAAAAGTCCGACCTATCAAAGCCCAAATTATTTAAACTGCACGTTAAATAGCGGAAAAATAAATTAAGAAGCCAGAATTGCCGTATTATGGTGTCACCAAACAGTAATAAATAACCCGGTATTGTGTCACCATTTTGTGAGACCCTGCATTTGTTCCATGTTTCTGCTGATGAATCTGGGCGAGGTTCGCTTTCTGCTCGCCGACCTGCGGGGGTTATTGATGCCATTCTCTGCTGTCTACAAACTTTTCATCTCTTTTTGATGCATTTTTTGGGAGGTAAAATTACCCAAAAAGAAAAAAAAATGTGGGTGTTTAGATTATCTTTGCTGTTGGGCATTTGCTGTAGGGGTTAATATATTTATGATTTGATAGATCGGACTTTTTGTCAGTGTGTCAATACTAAATAAATAAATATATATATATAATCTTTTAGTCTTGTTTTGTATTGACAAATGGAGGGAGGAAATTTAAAAGGATTTTTTTTATATATATAAATTTCAATTTTAATCCTTTTCTATCACATTATTTTTTGGTCCCGTTGGGCAACTTGAACCAAAAATCCACAACTCATTGGAATTGCGACACTTAAATTCTGCGGATGTCGGGAAGGGGATAAAGAGAATAAAGTAACTTTGCAGAATGCTTCCGTTTTGTGTACACAGCTCCTGTGCTGACTTAGTGTTCTCTTTGGTTACACCACACACCCATTCTATGTCCGGCCCCCACAGATCGCCATCTCCATAGATATGGGGGGATTTCCTCATGTGACGACCCCTCTGCCGATGTATACAGATCACATGTGGCTTCACCTTCAGCTTTGATCTCTGCAGTCTTCAGCTCCGGATCCTCCAGGATGAGGGATAAATCTTTCTTGCTCTTCATTCCCCTCCGTGGCTGATACAGCAGCTCCACCGCGCCGACGTTCCCCTCATAGGGAGGAATCGCTCCGCAAAGACTGTTCTCAGCCACAGGACGATCCGCCGGATACAGGAGGAAAGTTCTCCTCTCTGCAATGAAGGATTATTCCACTTTTCTGCCATTTGTAAGATCTCTGCTTGTTGTCTGAGAATAAAATCATTCTTGTTAATATCCAGAACCTGAAAAAAATCTCATCCTGACAGCAGCGGAGCATTTATTACAATGGTATTCAGTCTAGACGATCCCCCTCCTGTCCTGACCGTTTGGTACAATGTATCAGTGCAGGGAAAATCTATCAGTTCGGACTTGGTTTCCCTTACAGAGGATTGTCCAGGCCAGACACCATTGTACCCAGTGGCGACCCGCCAATGGCGGCAGGCCACGCGACTGCTATGGGGCCCGTGAGCTGGGGGGGCCCCATAGCAGTCGCCTGCACTGTGTACCCCCGCATCGGGTCCCTCTCCTGCACACAGGCAAGCGGCGGGGCCCTGAGCAGGCGGGGGGCTTACTCGCCGTCGGGCATCCCGGCGCGCCATGGGCCCCCCCGCCTGCTCAGGGCCCCGGCCGGCACAATACTTACCTCTTCCCGTGCCCTAGACGCTAGAATGTATGGGATCCTTCCAGGTGTGATGTCATTTCCGGGGGCGTGTTCTAGTTCAGCACCAGACGCCAGAGTCTCATGCAGAGACAGAGCTGCCGGTGAAGCTGCAGGAGGAGGTCAGTATCCTAAGGTGAGAAACAGGAGATTGTTCTATTAATTGCTGGTCTGATGTCTTTTCTTCTTGTTGTTTTTGGGGTGAGGGGGCTTGATACTTGCGAGTGAGGGATTTGGGGGGGGTTAATGCTGGAGGGCAGTCTGGTGGGGTTAATTAATGCTTGTGGAGATCTTAGGGGGCTCTGGGGAATAATGCAGGGATAATGCGTGCTTGTGGGGGCCCTAAGGGAATGCTGTGGGCTTATGAGGGCTCTGGGGGGGATGCTGCGGGCTTGTGGGGGCCCTGGGGGGAGGATGCTGCGAGCTTGTGGGGCCCTGGGGTGGGGGGATGCTGCGGGCTTGTGGGGGCTCTGGGGGCGGAATGCTGTGGGCTTGTGAGGCCCTGGGGGGGATGCTGTGGGCTTGTGGGGCCCTGGGGGGGATGCTGTGGGTTTGCGGGTGCTCTGAGGGGGATGGTGTGGGCTTGTGGGGCCCTGGGGGGGATGCTGTGGGCTTGTGGGGGCCCTAGGGGGGATGCTGTTGGCTTGTGGGGCCCTGGGGGGATGCTGTGGGCTTGTGGGGGCCCTTGGTGGGATACTGCAGGCTTGTGGGTGCTCTGGGGGGGATGCAGTGGACTTGTGGGACCCTGGGGGGGATGCTGCGGGCTTGTGGGGCCCTGGGAGGGATGCTGTGGGCTTGCGGGTGCTCTGGGGGGGGGATGCTGCGGGCTTGTGGGTGCTCTGGGGGGATGCTGCGGGCTTGTGGGGGCTCTAGGGGGGATGCTGCAGGCTTGTGGGAGCTCTGGGGGGGATGCTGCAGGCTTGTGGGAGCTCTGGGGGGGGGTGCTGCAGGCTTGTGGGGGCTCCAGGGGGATGCAGCAGGCTTGTTGGGGCCCCGGGGGGGATGCAGCGGGCTTGTGGGGCCTCTGTATGGGGTCCAGCCTGCATATGGCATTACATGGGGACCAGGCAGTATTCTCTATGGTGAATTATATGGGGTCCAGCATTTTGTATGGAGCATTATATGGGGCTCATAATACTGTATGGAGGACTATGTGGTGCCCATAATATTGTATGGAGGACTTAGTGGTGCCATAACACTGTATGGAGGACTATACTGTCCGGTCTGCACTGTGCGCTGTGAGGATTCACCGGTTTCTGAGCTATTGTAGAATTTACAGTAGATATCACTCATGAAATGTAAGGAGTCAGTGAAATGTTTGGCATTGTACTATATCTATATCTATAATTTCTCTGCTGTATCTGTGCATCATGAATGGTTGGATGTGTTAAAGGGGCCACTGAGACTCTTTCGCCCGGGGCCCACGAAAACCTGGAGGAGGGAGCATCATGTGACACCCCCTCTCCCATCATTCCTCCTCTGCGTCTGACGCAGCAGCATGATGACGCGCCACGCTGTGTCAGACAGTGGAGCTGGCAGCTGCTGAGGTGATCAGCTGCAGAGACTGAAGCAGCGGGGAACGAGGAGCGGTAAGTATGTATTTATTTTTAAATCAGTGAGTACTCATAATACTGGAGGACTGGGGCTGCATTTTACCCTATGGGGGGCTGCATTATACTGCGTACAGGACCATGGGGGAATGCATTATACTGAGTGAGGAGCCATGGCGAGTGTCTTATACTGTGTGGAGGACCATGGGGGAGTGCATTGTACTGTGTGGAGGACCATGGGGGAGTGCACTATACTGTGTGGAGGACCACGGGGAGTGCATTGTACTGTGTGGAGGACCACGTGGGAGTGCATTATACTGCGTGGAGGACCACGAGGGAGTGCATTATTCTGCGTGGAGGACCACGAAGTTGTGCATTATACTGCGTGGAGGACCATGGGGAGTGTATTATACTGCGTGGAGGACCATGGCGAGTGCCTTATACTGTGTGGAGGACCATGGCGAGAGTCTTATACTGTGTGGAGGACCATGGCGAGTGCATTATACTCTATGGAGTATGGAGAGGTGTGGGACAGTTGGGGGATCATACTGTGTTGGTGTCATCATACTTTACCCTGGGAGTTGAGGTGGGGTACAGTAGGGTCATTATACTGTGCATATGGAGGAATTCACCATGGGGGTATCATACCGTGTTTGGGGGGCACTTTTGTTGGCACCACACTTTATGGGCAATGAAAAAGGGATCTAGGACTTCAGCAGGAGGAAAATTGCTATGTAAAGGCTGGAAGGTTGTGAGATCTGCTCTTCTGTGACCCCGACAATTATTCACATTTTTACATTTTTTTGTTGGGGGGGGCCCAATTAGAACTTCTGCTATGGGGCCCCATGATTCCTATGTACGCCCCTGATTATACCAAATCCTCAGCTGTGCTGGTACTAAGGATATGGACACTCAGACATTTTGGGCTAAATATATACATACAAATATTTTTTCAATAACGTTTCATAAACAATTTGGCTTTTTTATTTCCTTTGCATTGCTAGTTGCAGAATGAGCTCACTGAGAATTTATCAGTGAGCTCATTCTGACCTTCTCTGTGCTGATTATGTTCACAGACCAGCATGAAAGTTGGGCTGATCTCTGATGCAGTCATAAATCATGGCAGAAATAAAAGAGCTGGAAAATCCACATCATAAGGAGCTCACTGACTGAATCTCAAGTTAACTCATTCTGCAGCCATCAATGTGCTGCTGGGAAACAAAAAGCTGGTAAAGGCCGAACAGAGCAAATGTTACATGAAGAGAAATAGTAAAAAGTATTTTTAGACCAATATACATGTATTTAAAGGGATTGTCCGGTGTGAAGCTGAAGGCCTGCAGTCATCTGTGTGACTCTCTGTGACTGCAGACTTGTAATCCTCACATCATGTAGACTGCGCGCTGCCAGCATTATTCTCAGCCCAGAGATGGCAGAAGCCCCTGTATCATGTGTACAGGAATTGTGCCCCCTCTCCCCGAGGAGCAGCAGTGCCTCGTCCTCCAGATACATGAGGGTCCCATCGGGGAGATCCGCATGTACCGGCCATGATGTCATCTCCATGGAAACGGCATCAATGTGCAGAGCAGAAGACCCCTGTAAGGGAGAGCTCAGACGTGGGGGGATTGATGTGGATGTGAGGAGCAGATCCCCCCCATATTCACAGATTATCGCACAATACATGTGGCCTTGCAAAGGAAAAACTGTGAGGAAAGAAGAAATCAGATTTCTTACAATATAGAATAATGTCCTCCTGCCCTCGCTCATGTCCAGTATTATTTATCCCCTGACCTTTTGGGTGGGGAACCCCTCCTGAGCCCCCTCCATTATATAGGAGCCATATATCAGCTCCATTACTGGCAGAAGGTAAGGAGCCAATCACACTGCACGGCTTCTACTTCCTGCTCTAAGCCCCGCCCACCTGCCTTCCCTTGAGATCTCCATGACAACCCTTGTGTGACTACAGTGACAGGCCACGCCCCCGAGGATTCTGATCAGTGCGGATGTCTCCATATTGCTGAGGACTGTGAGCGGCTGATGGGCGGAGCCAACAGCGATGTGAGGGGCGGAGCCAGCAGCGATATGAGGGGGGGAGCCAGCAGCGATGTGAGGGGCGGAGCCAACAGCGACATGAGGGGCGGAGCCAGCAGCGATGAGAGGCGGAGCCAGCAGCGATATGAGGGGCGGAGCCAGCAGCGATATGAGGGGCGCTCACAGCACTGACAGGAGCAGGTGTGTGTGCAGCCAGTTCCTCTGCTGTGGGTGTTGTGGTGTGTGAGCTTCGCCGTGTATATAATATACACACACATATATATATATATATATACACAGGTGAAACCAGAAGTTTCCATACACTGTATAAATAGACACATCTGCAGGTTTTTCTCAATATCTGACATGAAATCAGAATAAACCTTTCCCATTTTCGGTCAATTAGGATTACCATCATTTTTAATATTTGCCAAATGCCAGAATAATGAGAGAGAGAGAGAATGTTTTAGGACATTTTTATTACTTACTGCTAAGTCAAAAGTTTACCTCTTTCCCTCTCCTCATTCATTGGGAGTGGGGCGCGGAGGATGCTGGGTGGGACGCGCGGGGTAACCCCCGCCCACAACCCAGCATCCACCGCGGGGTCCGCGACACTAATGTCACGCCTCATTTGACGTGACATCAGCGGAAGAAAGAGCCGGCTGCAGCCGGGGGGTCACGTGATGCCTGTGAGTGGCGCTATCGCCAGTCCCTCCTACAGGAAATCAACCCCACATGATGCTGCCTCCCCCGTGTTTCACAGTTGGGATGGTGTTCTTAGGCTTCCAAGCTTCTCCTTTTTTCTTCCAAAAGTAACGATGGTCACTATGCCCAAAAAGTTCAGTTTTAGTTTCATCAGACCACGGGACATGTCTCCAAAAATTAAGGTCTTTGTTCCTGTGTGCATTTGCAAACATTAATCTGGCTTTTTTATCTTTCTTTTGGAGTAATGGCTTCTTCCTGGCACAGTGGCCTTTCAGCCTATATTGATACAGTACTCATTTCACTGTGGATATAGACACAATCTTATCAGCTTTCCCTATCATCTTCACAAGATCTTTTGCTTTTGTCCTTGATATGCACATATCGGACCAAAGCACGTTCATCTCTGGGACACAGAACCCGTCTCCTTCCTGAGCGGTATGATGGCTGGACAGTCCCATCTTGTTTGTACTTGCATATAATTGTTTGTACAGATTAACGAGACACCTTCAGGTATCTTGAAATTGTACCCAAGGATGCGCCAGACTTGTGCAAGTCCACAATTCTCTTCCTGATATCTTGGTTGATTTCTTTAGACTTTCCCATGATGCTACACAAAGAAGCAGTGTGTTTCAGGTGTGCATTAAAATACATCCACAGGTGTGTCTCTAATTAACTGAGATGTTGCCAAAAAAACTATCAGAAGTTTCCAAACACATGACATCATCATATGGGCAGTCCAGAATTTTTTAAAGGTATAGCAATATTAGTGTATGTAAACTTATGACTTTGCAGTAAGTAATAAAAATGCTTTAAAACATTCTCTCTCTCTCTCATTATTCTGGCATTTGGCAAATCTTAAAAATGATGGTAATCCTAATTGACCTAAAACGGGAAGGTTTATTCTGATTTCATGTCAGATATTGAGAAAAACCTGCAGATGTGTCTTTTTATTGTTATGATCTGCAACAAGTACGATGTAGCGGGCTGCCTGTTCCTAGCGAACAGACCCGCCTTAGTCCTCGGCTAGTCTGAACGAAGACCTATAGCATAAAGGAGAGGGGTCCCTAAAAGAACTAAGGACTGGAACAAAAATGGGACATCTCCTAAACAGAGAAGTTGTTACAGAACACAAAAAGATAAACTGACAAAAAGGTACTAGAGGTCCCAGAAGGACCAAGCGAACTGACAGAGAAAGGCACAGAAGCACCTGGCTAGCAAAGCAGTCAAACAACACTGAAGTCCAACACAGCCAAAAGGGCGGAGCTGGAATATAAAGGCAGATGGTCTTGTGACCGCAAAACACAAGATGGAAAAAACAAACAGGAGGGTTCTAACATTTATATAGTGTATGTAAATTTCTGGTTTCAACTGTGTATACAGGTGACAGGAGCAGGTGTGTGTGCAGCCAGGTCCGCTCTTTTTGTGGCGCCGCAGCGGAGCGTGTTGTGGTGTGTGAGCTCTGCCGTGTATATAGTACAGAGGAGTATATATATATGTGTATGTATATATATACATACATATACACACACACGGGGCATGCAGGAGTTTTTAGTTTACCAGTTTGGGTCCATGCGGAGCTGCTATAGGATTCACTGGGAACATTTTGGGGAACAGACAAAGTTTTTATAATTTTTATTCCATTTTTCTTTTGCGTGAGATTAATAAAATAACAATTCTGCTGATGTTTTTTTATTTTTTCCAGCATTCAATGGCTAAACCCCAGGAATGTTTCTTATATTTTTTCTTTCCAGCATTTATCGTGCAGTATAGAGACAAAATGAACAAAAGCTACAATTTTGCCATTAATTCTTACTATTTTATTCTTGATGCTGTTTTTCGTGCCGGATAAATCATGTGATCGTTGTACAGTTTGGATTGTTGTTCTCTGCGATGTTAATCAGGTTTAGTTTTTTTGTTCTTGTTTTTTGGGGGTTTATTTTAATAAAATCTAGTTTTAATGTAAGAAAAAAAATTATATTTGAGTTTTTACTTTGTATATTTCCAAATATTTTATTGAAACGGAGTAAAGGAAAGAAGGATGAACTAGTGGGAGAGCAACTGTAAAGGACCCCTGCCAGTCCCTAAAACTAAAGGGGCCTGTGACGACACAGCATTTAATCGTAATTATCCAGATGTAAATTCCATAGGCCCAGAATGATAGACTATTGCCTGAATTATTAACTATTGAATTTATGTGTTTCTTTCTTCGGTTGGTCAACGCACATGATCTTTTGTCATTAGTCCGAATGTTGACTCATCTTGTAGGTTGAAGTGATATTTGTTAATTGATAAATGGTTATTTGCCTCTTATATCAACTCTTCTGGTTTATTGTACTGTTATCTTTGCAATACAGGGACGCAGGCTCTTTGAACAATGGATGTTTGCTAAATATGTTGATTACCATTTTATAAGTCCATGCAATTTGTTGACTTGCATTGTTTCGGAATTTATAGTTTATCCTTCAATGTTTGCAATGTTTGCAAGTCAACATTTGGGGGATGAACTGTGGATGCTCCAGTAATGGGAATTAGTAACACCACCCCTTTCTCTTGACCTGTGGATGAGGTCATGAAGAAGGACAGTTGTGAACTACATAAAGGAGTCTTTTTACAAAACCACTGCCAGGAACACTCTATGGGACAGCTCTACAGAACACCATGAATCCATTAAGAGGGACACAGATTTGGTTTCTACAGGATGCCAGCTTAAGGGACCACAGCCCTGGCTGGAGGAATACAGATCTGCTCCATTGACTACTATAGAACCCATGGATACATCTGGGAAAACCAGGTTGGGACCACCAGTCACCTGGTCCCATGGAGATGTTTGGAGTAGCCAGGTTGGGACACTCCGGCCACCTGGAACTCGTGAATATGCTCGGAAAAAGCCAAGTCGGGACCTTCCGGTCACCTAGTTCCATGGATATGTTCGGAGAAGCCAGGTTGGAACTTTCTGGTCTCCTGGCCACGTACCTCAATGGACTGTCAGCTTTCTAAGCTTGTTGTTACCTCCTCTTTGTGGGTGCTCTTTGGTGGGGGTGCCATTGGTGGGGGTAGTCAGCCCCAGAAGCCCCTCGGATTGGCAGCTGCTTTAATCCCAGCGAGTCAGCGGAAGGGTGAGACTCTGTAATTTGCACCATATTAGGTATTTGCTGGGACTGTTCGATATGTTTATTGTGTGTTTGGTGGCTCAATAAAATATTACCTCACTGTTTTACAATCATCCTGTGTTGTTGTTTATGTATCTTCTATCAGTGATGGATTATAATGAGTGTGATCTGCTCCACCATGAGGGGCCCGATCCTCCCGGGGGCCCACGTTCAAAGATCCCAGCACGGCTCAGGACGGATTCTTGTAGTGCTGATGTTTGATAAATAGGATAATAGAGCGCTCATAGAAAATAAATGTCTGACCTCTTCTTTCTGATGGGCATTTTAGAGCGAGGAGCTGCGCTCTGGACTCACCGCTGCACTCCCCATGCCATTGCGGTGGCCATCTTAATATCGATCTGTGCGGAGGAGACTGTGGGAGTCAGACGGAGGTGTCAAATGTATGGACCCTTTTAATCACAGGATGGAGGGTCACTGTAAATATTAATTCATGAACCACTGTGCATAGTGACTCGCCCCCAGGGCCGTGGGGCACTCGGCAGCCGGGCCTCTGGTTGCCGGGTGGCTGGCCCAGTCCGTGGCCCAGGGCGGTCACTCAAAGGGGGGGGGAATGCTTATAGGGGAAATTGTCGTGACGCCACCTGTGGATTCTGGTAAGAGGTTACCAGCGCTGCGACAGTCCACTGAGGCTGATGTTAGGGGCAGCTATGATGGGACGGCTCCCCACAGGTAGAGCAGGCCTCAGGGCAGTGTAGAGGTGTAGAAAGATGGTGGAAGCAGGAGGGAGACGGCAGGACGGTTCCAGAGGAAGTACAGGCACACACACAAGGGTAAACTTCAATACCTTTACTGGTGGTGATGCAGGTACGGTCCAGGGCTTGTGGGGGCCCCGGGGGGATGCTGCGGGCTTGTGGGGGCCCTAAGGGGATGCTGCGGGCTTGTGGGGCCCTGGGGGGGATTCTGCGGGCTTGTGGGGCCCTGGAGGGGATGCTGTGGGCTTGTGGGTGCTCTGGGGGGGATGCTGCAGGCTTGTGGGGTCTATGGGGGGGATGCTGCAGGCATGTGGGGGCTCTGGGGGGGGTGATGCAGGCTTGAGGGGGGCCCTGGGGGGATGCAGCCGGCTTGTGGGGGCCCCGGGGAGGATGCAGCGGGCTTGTGGGGCCTCTGTATGGGGTCCAGCCTGCATATGGCATTACATGGGGACCAGGCAGTATTCTCTATGGTGAATTATATGGGATCCAGTATTTTGTATGGAGCATTATATAGGGCTCATAATACTGTATGGAGGACTATGTGGTGCCCATAATATTGTATGGAGGACTTAGTGGTGCCATAACACTGTATGGAGGACTATACTGTCCGGTCTGCACTGTGCGCTGTGAGGATTCACCGGTTTCTGAGCTATTGTAGAATTTACAAAAGATATCACTCATGAAATGTAAGAAGTCAGTGAAATGTTTGGCATTGTACTATATCTATAATTTCTCTGCTGTATCTGTGCATCATGAATGGTTGGATGTGTTAAAGGGGCCACTGAGACTCTTTCGCCCGGGGCCCACGAAAACCTGGAGGAGGGAGCATCATGTGACACTCCCTCTCCCATCATTCCTCCTCTGCGTCTGACGCAGCATCATGATGACGCGCCACGCTGTGTCAGACAGTGGAGCTGGCAGCTGCTGAGGTGATCAGCTGCAGAGACTGAAGCAGCGGGGAACGAGGAGCGGTAAGTATGTATTTATTTTTAAATCATTGTGTACTGATAATACTGGAGGACTGGGGCTGCATTTTACCCTACGGGTGGGGGGGGGGCTGCATTTTACCCTATGGGGGGCTGCATTATACTGCGTACAGGACCATGGGGGAATGCATTATACTGAGTGGAGAACCATGGCGAGTGTCTTAAGGCCCCGTCACACTAAGCGATGCAGCAGCGATCCCGACAACGATACGACCTGTCAGGGATCGTTGCTGCATCGCTAATACATCGCTGGGGAGCTGTCAAACAGGCAGGCTCACCAGCGATCAGGGGAGCAGCGACATCGTGGAAAGAATCGTTCCACGATGTCCTGCTCCTGTTACCAGCCTGCTGCTTAAGCAGGAGCAGGCTGGTAACTATGGTAAACATCGGGTTACTAAGTGCGCGTGTGCCCCTAGTAACCCGCTGTTTATCATGGATACCACTCTGCTAAGGTGAACGGTAGCCTCCGCGCACCGTAGCAGAGTGGTATCCATGGTAAACAGCGGGTTACTAAGTGCGCGCGTGCCCCTAGTAACCCGATGTTTACCATGGTTACCAGCCAGATCGTCGGTCCCGCTGGTCACACACAGCGATGTGTGCTGGCCAGCGGGAGGCCAACGACCAAAAAATGGTCCAGGACACTTTGCAGCGATCAGCAACCTCACAGCAGGGGCCTGATCGTTGCAAAGTGTCACACATAGCGACATCGTGACACAGCAGCGATCTCGCTAGCGATATCGCTATGTGAGACGGGGGCTTTATACTGTGTGGAGGACCATGGGGGAGTACATTGTACAGTGTGGAGGACCATGGGGGAGTGCATTGTACTGTGTGGAGGACCATGGGGGAGTGCATTATACTGTGTGGAGGACCACGGGGAGTGCATTGTACTGTGTGGAGGACCATGGGGGAGTGCATTATACTGTGTGGAGGACCACGGGGAGTGCATTGTACTGTGTGGAGGACCACGTGGGAGTGCATTATACTGCGTGGAGGACCACGAGGGAGTGCATTATACTGCGTGGAGGACCATGGCGAGTGCCTTATACTGTGTGGAGAACCATGGCGAGAGTCTTATACTGAGTGCATTATACTCTATGGAGTGTGGAGAGGTGTGGGGCAGTTGGGGGATCATACTTTACCCTGGGAGTTGAGGTCGGGTACAGTAGGGTCATTGTACTGCGCATATGGAGGAATTCACCATGGGGGTATCATACCGTGTTTGGGGGGCACTTTTGTTGGCACCACACTTTATGGGCAATGAAAAAGGGATCTAGGACTTCAGCAGGAGGAAAATTACTATGTAAAGGCTGGAAGGTTGTGAGATCTGATCTTCTGCGACCCCGACAATTATTTACATTTTTATTGCTGGGGGGGGGGCCCAATTAGAATTTCTGCGTCCTATGTACGCCCCTGATTATACCAAATCCTCAGCTGTGCTGGTACTAAGGATATGGACACTCAGACATTTTGGGCTAAATATATACATACAAATATTTTTTCAATAACGTTTCATAAACAATTTGGCTTTTTTATTTCCTTTGCATTGCTAGTTGCAGAATGAGCTCACTGAGAATTTATCAGTGAGCTCATTCTGACCTTCTCTGTGCTGATTATGTTCACAGACCGGCATGAAAGTTGGGCTGATCTCTGATCCAGTAATAAATCATCGCAGAAATAAAAGCGCTGGAAACTCCACATCATAAGGAGCTCACTGACTGAATCTCAAGTTAACTCATTCTGCAGCCATCAATGTGCTGCTGGGAAACAAAAAGCTGGTAAAGGCCGAACAGAGCAAATGTTACAAGAAGCAAAATAGTAAAAAGTCTTTTTAGAGCAATATACATGTATTTAAAGGGATTGTCCGGTGTGAAGCTGAAGGCTGCAGTCATCTGTGTGACTCTCTGTGACTGCAGACTTGTAATCCTCACATCATGTAGACTGCGCGCTGCCAGCATTATTCTCAGCCCAGAGATGGCAGAAGCCCCTGTATCATGTGTACAGGAATTGTGCCCCCTCTCCCCGAGGAGCAGCAGTGCCTCGTCCTCCAGATACATGAGGGTCCCATCGGGGAGATCCGCATGTACCGGCCATGATGTCATCTCCATGGATACGGCATCAATGTGCAGAGCAGAAGACCCCTGTAAGGGAGAGCTCAGACGTGGGGGGATTGATGTGGATGTGAGGAGCAGATCCCCCCATATTCACAGATTATCGCACAATACATGTGGCCTTGCACAGGAAAAACTGTGAGGAAAGAAGAAATCAGATTTCTTACAATATAGAATAATGTCCTCCTGCCCTCGCTCATGTCCAGTATTATTTATCCCCTGACCTTTAGGGTGGGGAACCCCTCCTGAGCCCCCTCCATTATATAGGAGCCATATATCTGCTCCATTACTGGCAGAAGGTAAGGAGCCAATCACACTGCACGGCTTCTACTTCCTGCTCTAAGCCCCACCCACCTGCCTTCCCTTGAGATCTCCATGACAACCCTTGTGTGACTACAGTGACAGGCCACGCCCCCGAGGATTCTGATCAGTGCGGATGTCTCCATATTGCTGAGGACTGTGAGCGGCTGATGGGCGGAGCCAGCAGCGATGTGAGGGGCAGAGCCAGCAGCGATATGAGGGGCGGAGCCAGCAGCGATATGAGGGGCGGAGCCAGCAGCGATATGAGGGACGGAGCCAGCAGTGATATGAGAGGCGGAGCCAGCAGCGATATGAGGGGCGGAGCCAGCAGCGATATGAGGGGCGGAGCCAGCAGCGATATGAGGAGCGCTCACAGCACTGACAGGAGCAGGTGTGTGTGCAGCCCGTTCCTCTGCTGTGGGTGTTGTGTTGTGTGAGCTTCGCCGTGTATATATTATACACATATATATATATATATATATATATACAGAGTTGAAATCAGAAGTTTCCATACACTGTATAAATAGACACATCTGCAGGTTTTTCTCAATATCTGACATGAAATCAGAATAAACCTTTCCCATTTTAGGTCAATTAGGATTACCATCATTTTTAATATTTGCCAAATGCCAGAATAATGAGCGTCTCTTGTAAGGGGCATTAAAAGAGTCTTGTTATATCACTCTGACCTCCACGTGTCTTGTAAGGGGCATTAAAACCGTCTTGTTATACCACTCTGACCTCCACGTGTCTTGTAAGGGGCATTAAAACCGTCTTGTTATACCACTCTGACCCCCACGTCTCTTCAGAGGGGCATTAAAACCGTCTTGTTATACCACTCTGACCTCCACGTCTCTTCTGAGGGGCATTAAAACCATCTTGTTATACCACTCTGACCTCCACGTCTCTTGTAAGGGGCATTAAAACCGTCTTGTTATACCACTCTGACCTCCACGTCTCTTCTGAGGGGCATTAAAAGCGTCTTGTTATACCACTCTGACCTCCACGTGTCTTGTAAGGGGCATTAAAACCGTCTTGTTATGCCACTCTGACCTCCACGTCTCTTCTGAGGGGCATTAAAAGCGTCTTGTTAAGCTACTGGGACCTCCACGACTCTTCGAACGGGCATTGCATTTCCTCATAATTTTTGGAAGCTTTTGCTTGGAAGGCATAAGCAAATACTATGGGAGACCCACTCCCCAATAATGGGAATAATGTTTTTAAGATGCTGTACTGTATGGCTCTTGTAAGGGGCATTAAAACCGTCTTGTTAAGCTACTGTGACCTCCATGTCTCTTCAAAGGGGCATTAAAAGCGTCTTCTTAAGCCACTCTGAACTCCACAGCTCTTCCAAGGGGCATTGAAATGTTGTTTTTAATTACCTTACCTCTAATCTCCATGACTCTTCCAACGGACATTGCATTTCCTCCTAATTTTAGTCAGCTTTTGCTTTTCAATGCAAAGGTGAAAACTAAGGGAGACACACTCCCCAATAATGGGTAGAAGGTTTTTAGTACGCTGTAATCCACATCTGTTTCCAGGGGCATTGCAGTTCCTTATAATTTTTGGAAAGCCTTCCATTCACTGCTTAGGCCAACAGTGCACAGGAGACCCAGTTGCCATAAATGGAAAAAAAGGTTTAGTTAAGGCCCTCTGACCTCCATGTCATTTCCAAGGGGCATTGGAGTGCCTCAAAAGTTTTGGTAGGCATTGCACTCACTGTATGCCCTATAACTGTGTAGCCAAACCGCTCCTTTTGTTACAGAAACATATCCTACAAGACATATGTGGTTGACTGGCCTGATATTGATGTGAATGGTCCCTGTTCCTCCTGCTCTTTCTCCTTTGCCACTACCTCATCCATCATTTATCACTTGAAGCTTTGTTTTAACGAGAGTCATAGAACTTGGATAGTAGCAGGAAAACATCCAGCAATCCTCGGAGGAGGTAGGATATGACCACCTCAGGCCTAGCCGCTACTACATACATGCGCTTGCATTCCTTGAAAACAAAGCAGATGCTAACTTCTATCATCCTCATCATGCTCCTCACCTTGGCACTCTCAACTCCCCTGATAAAGAAGCCAGGGCCCACCGGAGAAGTCGGGTTCTTTGGTGGGCTCGTCCAATGCTGCCCTAAAGCAGGCCAGTCTAAGAAAAGTGTGTGGGGATGTTCCGCGGAGAAATCGGGGCGGCTTGGAACCGTTTATTGACACCTGGCCGCGGGGCGGCTGGGGACCGAGTGTGGACACCCGGCCGCCCCCTGGCGGCTGGGGACCGAGCATGGAAACCCGGCCGCCGGGCGGCTGGGGACTGAGTATGGATACCTCGCTGCCGAAGCAGCCATGAGGTAGTGGCCAGCTTCGGCCTCCTCAAAACTAAAAGGCCCAATTTCAAGTGCAAGCTAGCAGTATGGTATTGCAGCCTGGGGGTGGGTGGGTGGTTGGCTGCATATTTGCGCTTGCATTGCAAGGAATGGGGGAGGTATAATTGAACACTGCCCTGGGACAAGGACTTGCACGGGGATAGTTGCAAGTCTGCATCTTCTGATGCGGCAAGGATCACTTCTGATGGGCACACTTTTAGGCAGTGACCTGGGAGTCAGAGATCCTTCCAGGGGTCTTCCCCATGCTGTTCCCATGTCTTTTCAGCACTATATGCATGTGTCACACAGCACATGGCCAGATAAGGTTGTAAAATGTTAAAATGACATTTCCCGGTGAATGCATTTGTCACAGTTGAAAGCAATACAAAAGTGCAAAAACGCATAAAAAATGCTACTTGTGAACATAGCCCAAGGTGTGGAGGAGTATTTTTGTTTTTGGTTATTTATTTTACCTTATACACAAGTCTTTACCCTGGAAAAGAAATTCCTTAACATATTTCACAGGAAAAAAGTTTCACTTTCGTTTTTGAACATTTTCTTATGAGCCTGTAAAAGTGGCTTAATACCTCTGACCACGTTGTTGACAACAGTGACCTTGGGGGTCAGAAATGCTTCCTGGGGCGATCCCCATGCTGTCCCCATGTCATCTGAGCACTGTCACTATCATTTTGGGCACTTTTTAGGCTTTCTACAGACTGCCGGGGGTGCCGCCGCAAAAATGCTCGGGTCTCCCATAGACTAACATGGGCTCGTTGCTCAGGTCGAGCACCCGAGTATCACGGCGAGCTCGGGCCGAGCTTCGAGCACCCGAGCATTTTAGTGCTCGCTCAACACTATTTATAACGGGGGCACAAGCTAGTGACTGATTTATATTCTCAGTGGAGCAGGATTCATTGTGGTGAATGATATACTCATGGGCACAGTGTGGCACATATTTGCATTTGGTGGCACAGTGGGCGGCATTATTTATTTAAGTCGCTTATATTTGTAACATTTTTGTTTTTCAGGAGTGCGGTGATCTGCTGAAAAGTGCGGAGCAGCCGAAACCTGGACAGCAAACTGCAAAGACGAATCATGGCGGGAAGTCGTCACGAAAGACTGGACTAGGTAAAGAAGAGAAGAAAGAGAGCGACTGCAGTGTATAAACTGGAGGGTTAGGTGGGGCCCATTATATTATAATAAATCTATGTGGGGTCCATAATATTATAATAAATCTATGTGGGGTCCATAATATTAAAGGGACGGATATGTGGGGCCCATTATATTATAATAAATCTATGTGGTGCCCATTATATTAAAGGGAAAGCTATGTGGGGCCAATTATATTAAAGGGAAAGCTATGTGGGGCCAATTATATTAAGGGGAAAGCTATGTGGGGCCCGTTATATTAAAGGGAAAGCTATGTGGGGCCCATTATATTAAAGAGAAAGCTATGTGGGGCCCATTATATTAAAGAGAAAGCTATGTGGGGCCCATTATATTAAAGAGAAAGCTATGTGGGGCCCATTATATTAAAGAGAAAGCTATGTGGGGCCCATTATATTAAAGAGAAAGCTATGTGGGGCCCATTATATTAAAGAGAAAGCTATGTGGGGCCCATTATATTAAAGGGAAAGCTATGTGGGGCCCATTATGTTAAAGAGAAAGCTATGTGGGGCCCATTATATTAAAGAGAAAGCTATGTGGGGCCCATTATATTAAAGAGAAAGCTGTGTGGGGCCCATTATATTAAAGAGAAAGCTGTGTGGGGCCCATTATATTAAAGAGAAAGCTATATGGGGCCCATTATATTAAAGAGAAAGCTATATGGGGCCCATTATATTAAAGAGAAAGCTATGTGGGGCCCATTATATTAAAGAGAAAGCTATGTGGGGCCCATTATATTAAAGAGAAAGCTATGTGCGGCCCATTATATTAAAGAGAAAGCTATGTGGGGCCCATTATATTAAAGAGAAAGCTATGTGGGGCCCATTATATTAAAGAAAAAGCTATGTGGGGCCCATTATATTAAAGAAAAAGTTATGTGGGACCCATTATATTAAAGGGAAAGCTATGTGCGGCCCATTATATTAAAGAGAAAGCTATGTGGGGCCCATTTTATTAAAGAGAAAGCTATGTGGGACCCATTATATTAAAGAGAAAGCTATGTGGGGCCCATTATATTAAAGGGAAAGCTATGTGGGGCCCATTATATAATAATAAAATCTATGTGGTGCCCATTATATTAAAGGGAAAGCTATGTGGGGCCCATTATATTAAAGAGAAAGCTATGTGGGGCCCATTATATTAAAGGGAAAGCTATGTGGGGCCCATTATATTAAAGGGAAAGCTATGTGGGGCCCGTTATCTTAAAGGGACATCTACGTAGGGCCCATTATATTAAATGGATGTCTATGTGGGGCCCATTATATTAAAGAGAGAGCTATGTGGGGCCCATTATATTAAAGAGAAAGCTATGTGGGGCCCATTATATAAAAGAGAAAGCTATGTGGGACCCATTATATTAAAGGGAAAGCTATGTGGGGCCCATTATATTAAAGAGAAAGCTATGTGGGGCCCATTATATTAAAGGGAAAGCTATGTGGGGCCCATTATATAATAATAAAATCTATGTGGGGCCCATTATATTAAAGGGAAAGCTATGTGGGGCCCGTTATCTTAAAGGGACATCTACGTATATGATAAATTCTATATGGGGCCCATGATATTTAATGGAAGGCTATGTGAGGCCCATTATATTAAATAGAGGACTATGTGGGGACCAATACATTAAAAAGAAAGCTATATTGGGGCCCACTATGTTATCTGGAAGGTTTTGTGGGGCCCTCTGTATTAAATTGAGGGCTATGTGAGGCCTATTAAATTAAATGGAAAGCGTTGCGGGGCCCATAATATTATATGGAGGGCTATGTGAGGCGCATTTATCAAATAAAGGGCTATGTAGCGCCAATTATATTAAATGGAAGCCTGTGTTTTGTCCATTATATTAAATAGAGATGTATCTTGGCTCCATTATAATAAATGGAAGGCAATGTGGGGACCATTATATTAAATGGAGGGTTATGTGGGGCCCATTATATTAAATGGAAGCCTATATGGAGCCCAGTAAATTAAATGTAAAGCTATGTGGGGCCCAATATTTTAAATGGAAGGTTAAGTGGGGCCAATTGTATTAAATAGAGGGCTATGTGGTGCCCAATATAAAACATGGAAGGCTTTTTGGTGCCCATTATATTAAATAGAGGGATATTTTGGCCCCATTTTATTAAATGGAAGGCTATGTCAGGTCCAATATATTAAATGGAGTCCAGTGCGGCCTATTATATTAAATTGACGGTTATGTGGGGTTCAATAGATTAAATGAAAAGCTATGTGGAGCCCAATAAATTAAATTATAGTACATGGAAGGCAATGTGTGGCTCATTATACTATATAGAGGGCTATGTGGGGGCCATTATACTTTATAGAATTCTATGTGGGGGTCCATTATACTTTTGCCAATGGCAAATTGTGTGTTCCGGTGGCACTCCAAAGGTAAAGGGTGTGCTCCGGTGGCACTCCAACGTCATAGGGTGTGCTCTGGTGGCACACCAATGGCAAAAAGGCCAAAGAGTAGACTCTGGTGGCAGACTGAGCAGCCCTAGAGTGCACCCCAGTGATAAGCAATAAGGCCAAAGAATGTACCCCGGTGGTAGGCTAAAAAGCCCTAGAGTGCGCCCCAGTGGTAAGCAATGAGGCCAAAAAGTGCACCCCGGTGGCAGGCTAAAAAAGCCTAAAATGAGTGAACCGGTGGTAAGCAAAATGGTCAGAGTGTACCCCGGTCGCAGTTAAAAAGCCCAAGTTGGGTGCCCCGGTGGTAAGCTAAAAGGCCAAAGAGTGCACCCCGGTGTAAGCTAAAAAGCCCAAGATGGGTGCCCCGGTGGTAAGCAAAAAAGGTCACATATTGGGCCCCTCTGGTAGGCCTACGGGAAATAGAGTTCTCCGATGGCACACCAACGGTAAAGGGTGTGCCCGATGGTACTCCAATGGTAAAGGGTGTGCTTCAGTGGCATGCCAGTGGCAAAAAGTGTACTCCGGTGGCATGCTAATGGTGAAAGGTGTGCTCTTTTGGCACCCCAACTGTAAAGAGTGTGTTCCAGTGGCACCCCAGCAGCCAATGGTGTACTTCGGTGGCAGACCATCGGGAAATGGTGTGATATGTAAGGCTCATCATAACAAAAGGGAGGGCTATGTGGGACCCATTATTTTATATGGAAAGCAAGGTGGGGCCCATTATATTAATTAGGGGCTTATGTGGGGCTCTTTATATTAAATAAAAACATATGTGGGCCCCATTAAATAAAATGGAAGGCTATGTGGACCCCATTAAATTAAATGGAAGGCTATGTGGACCCCATTAAATTAAATGGAAGGCTATGTGGGGCCCATTATATTAAATGGAAGCCTATATGGGGCCCAATAAATTAAATGAAAAGCTACAGTATGTACAGCAATAATAAAAATGGTAATAATACAGGGTGGGCTATTTATATGGATACACCTAAATTAAATGGAATGGTTGGTGATGTCAACTTCCTGTTTATGGCACATTAGTATATGGGAGGGGGAAACTTTTCCAGATGGGTGGTGACTATGGCGGCCATTTTGAAGTCGGCCATTTTGCATCTAACTTTATTTTTTTCAATGGGAAGAGGGTGATGTGACACATCAAACTCATTGAGAATTTCATAAGAAAATACAATGGTGTGCTTGGTTTTAACATAACTTTATTCTTTCATGAATTTTTTACAAGTTTATGACCACTTATAAAATGTGTTTAAAGTGCTGCCCATTGTGTTGGATTGTCAATGCAACCCTCTTCTCCCACTCTTGACACACTGATAGCAACACCGCAGAAGAAATGCTAGCACAGGCTTTCAGTATCCGTTGTTTCAGATGCTGAAAGGTTATATGGGGCCTATTAAAATAAATGGAAGACTATGCAGGACCTCTTGTAATAACTAGAAGGCAATTTGTGGCCCATTATATTAAACTAGATGGTGGCCCGATTCTAACTCATCGGGTATTCTAGAATATGTATGCGGCCGGCCGCGACCAATCAGCGAACCGTGTTAGTGAGGACCGGAGAGCATGTTTAAATTTGGCGCCAAAACCGGTGATTGGTCACGGCTGGCGGCCGCGACCAATCAGCGAATCGTATTAGTGAGAACCGGGGAGCGGGTACTTCCACTGTGAGCAGCCGGGAGATGACCGGCTGCTCGCAGCAGAAGTATCCCAACCGGCGGCGCCGCTCCCCGGTCCTCCCTTCACACTTGCCGTCGGGAGATCAGCGGCCCTAGCCGCTGATCTAGCGAAGGTAGCCGCATGAAGGTCAGCGGCGCCGCAGGTCGGGGTACTTCTGCTGCGAGCAGCCGGGAGATGACCGGCTGCATCGCCACTGACCTCTGTGCAGAGCGGTGTTTAAATTTGGAGCCAATATCGCTGATTGGTCGTGGCCGCCGAATCGTATTAGTGAGGACAGGGGAGCGGCGCTGCCTGTGCGGGTACTTCCACTGCGAGCAGCCGGGAAATGACCGGCTGCTCGCAGCAGAAGTATCCCGACCGGTGGCGCCGCTCCCCGGTTCTCCCTTCACACTTTCCGTCGGAAGATCAGCGGCCCTAACCGCTGATCTCCCGACGGTAGCCGCATGGAGGTCAGCGGCGCCGCTGGTCGGGGTACTTCTGCTGCTAGCGCCGGTCATCTCCCGGCTACATCGCCGATGACCTCCGTGCGGCAGATGAGCTGCTAATGGCCGCCATCTTTTTTTGAAATCCCACGTCGCTGATTGACCACGGTCGGACCAATCAGCGACGCAGGACTTCCTGGACAGAAGGACAGACAGACATGATAAGACGATTATATATATTAAATGTAAGGTTATGTAGGGCCCAATATATTCAATGAAAAACTATATGGACCTATTATATAAAAGAAAAAGCTAAGTGTGGCCCATTTTATTAAATGGATGATGGCGTGCTCCCTTGGCAAGCCAGCGGGAAAGTGGCGTGCTTCCGGTGGCAAGCCAGCGGGACAGTGGCGTGCTCCGGTGGCAAGCCAGCGGGAAAGTGGCGTGCTCCGGTGGCAAGCCAACGGGAAAGTGGCGTGCTCCGGTGGCAAGCCAGCGGGAAAGTGGCGTGCTCCGGTGGCAAGCCAGCGGGACAGTGGCGTGCTCCGGTGGCAAGCCAGCGGGAAAGTGGCGTGCTCCGGTGGCAAGCCAACGGGAAAGTGGCGTGCTCCGGTGGCAAGCCAACGGGAAAGTGGCGTGCTCCGGTGGCAAGCCAACGGGAAAGTGGCGTGCTCCGGTGGCAAGCCAACGGGAAAGTGGCGTGCTCCGGTGGCAAGCCAACGGGAAAGTGGCGTGCTCCGGTGGCAAGCCAGCGGGAAAGTGGCGTGCTCCGGTGGCAAGCCAGCGGGAAAGTGGCGTGCTCCGGAGGCAAGCCAACGGGAAAGTGGCGTGCTCCGGTGGCAAGCCAACGGGAAAGTGGCGTGCTCCGGTGGCAAGCCAACGGGAAAGTGGCGTGCTCCGGTGGCAAGCCAACGGGAAAGTGGCGTGCTCCGGTGGCAAGCCAACGGGACTGTGGCGTGCTCCGGTGGAAAGCCAACGGGAAAGTGGCGTGCTCCGGTGGCAAGCCAATGGGAAAGTGGCATGCTCCGGTGGCAAGCCAACGGGAAAGTGGCATGCTCCGGTGGCAAGCCAACGGGAAAGTGGCGTGCTCCGGTGGCAAGCCAACGGGAAAGTGGCGTGCTCCGGTGGCAAGCCAACGGGACTGTGGCGTGCTCCGGTGGCAAGCCAACGGGAAAGTGGCGTGCTCCGGTGGCAAGCCAACGGGAAAGTGGCGTGCTCCGGTGGCAAGCCAACGGGAAAGTGGCGTGCTCCGGTGGCAAGCCAACGGGAAAGTGGCGTGCTCCGGTGGCAAGCCAACGGGAAAGTGGCGTGCTCCGGTGGCAAGCCAGCGGGAAAGTGGCGTGCTCCGGTGGCAAGCCAGCGGGAAAGTGGCGTGCTCCGGTGGCAAGCCAACGGGAAAGTGGCGTGCTCCGGTGGCAAGCCAACGGGAAAGTGGCGTGCTCCGGTGGCAAGCCAACGGGAAAGTGGCGTGCTCCGGTGGCAAGCCAACGGGAAAGTGGCGTGCTCCGGTGGCAAGCCAGCGGGAAAGTGGCGTGCTCCGGTGGCAAGCCAGCGGGAAAGTGGCGTGCTCCGGTGGCAAGCCAACGGGAAAGTGGCGTGCTCCGGTGGCAAGCCAACGGGAAAGTGGCGTGCTCCGGTGGCAAGCCAACGGGAAAGTGGCGTGCTCCGGTGGCAAGCCAACGGGAAAGTGGCGTGCTCCGGTGGCAAGCCAACGGGACTGTGGCGTGCTCCGATGGCAAGCCAACGGGAAATTGGCATGCTCCGGTGGCAAGCCAACGGGAAAGTGGCGTGCTCCGGTGGCAAGCCAACGGGAAAGTGGCGTGCTCCGGTGGCAAGCCAACGGGAAAGTGGCGTGCTCCGGTGGCAAGCCAACGGGACTGTGGCGTGCTCCGGTGGCAAGCCAACGGGAAAGTGGCGTGCTCCGGTGGCAAGCCAACGGGAAAGTGGCGTGCTCCGGTGGCAAGCCAACGGGAAAGTGGCATGCTCCGGTGGAAAGCCAACGGGACTGTGGCGTGCTCCGGTGGCAAGCCAACGGGAAAGTGGCGTGCTCCGGTGGCAAGCCAACGGGAAAGTGGCGTGCTCCGGTGGCAAGCCAACGGGAAAGTGGCGTGCTCCGGTGGCAAACCAACGGGAAAGTGGCGTGCTCCGGTGGCAAGCCAATGGTAAAGTGGCGTGCTCCGGTGGCAAGCCAACGGGAAAGTGGCGTGCTCCGGTGTCAAGCCAACGGGACTGTGGCGTGCTCCGGTGGCAAGCCAACGGGACTGTGGCGTGCTCCGGTGGCAAGCCAACGGGAAAGAGGCGTGCTCCGGTGGCAAGCCAACGGGAAAGTGGCGTGCTCCGGTGGCAAGCCAACGGGAAAGTGGCGTGCTCCGGTGGCAAGCCAACGGGAAAGTGGCGTGCTCCGGTGGCAAGCCAACGGGAAAGTGGCGTGCTCCGGTGGCAAGCCAACGGGAAAGTGGCGTGCTCCGGTGGCAAGCCAACGGGACTATGGCGTGCTCCGGTGGCAAGCCAACGGGAAAGTGGCGTGCTCCGGTGGCAAGCCAACGGGAAAGTGGCGTGCTCCGGTGGCAAGCCAACGGGAAAGTGGCGTGCTCCGGTGGCAAGCCAACGGGACAGTGGCGTGCTCCGGTGGCAAGCCAACGGGACAGTGGCGTGCTCCGGTGGCAAGCCAACGGGACAGTGGCGTGCTCCGGTGGCAAGCCAACGGGACAGTGGCGTGCTCCGGTGGCAAGCCAACGGGAAAGTGGCGTGCTCCGGTGGCAAGCCAACGAGAAAGTGGCGTGCTCCGGTGGCAAGCCAACGGGAAAGTGGCGTGCTCCGGTGGCAAGCCAACGGGACTGTGGCGTGCTCCGGTGGCAAGCCAACGGGACTGTGGCGTGCTCCGGTGGCAAGCCAACGGGAAAGTGGCGTGCTCCGGTGGCAAGAAAACGGGAAAGTGGCGTGCTCCGGTGGCAAGCCAACGGGAAAGTGGCGTGCTCCGGTGGCAAGCCAACGGGAAAGTGGCGTGCTCCGGTGGCAAGCCAACGGGAAAAGGGGCGTGCTCCGGTGGCAAGCCAACGGGAAAGTGGCGTGCTCCGGTGGCAAGCCAATGGGAAAGTGGCGTGCTCCGGTGGCAAGCCAACGGGAAAGTGGCGTGCTCCGGTGGCAAGCCAACGGGAAAGTGGCTTGCTCCGGTGGCAAGCCAACGGGACTGTGGCGTGCTCCGGTGGCAAGCCAACGGGACTGTGGCGTGCTCCGGTGGCAAGCCAACGGGACTGTGGCGTGCTACGGTGGCAAGCCAACGGGACTGTGGCGTGCTCCGGTGGCAAGCCAACGGGACAGTGGCGTGCTCCGGTGGCAAGCCAACGGGAAAGTGGCGTGCTCCGGTGGCAAGTTAACGGGAAAGTGGCGTGCTCCGGTAGCAAGCCAACGGGAAAGTGGCGTGCTCCGGTGGCAAGCCAACGGGAAAGTGGCGTGCTCCGGTGGCAAGCCAACGGGAAAGTGGCGTGCTCCGGTGGCAAGCCAACGGAAAAGTGGCGTGCTCCGGTGGCAAGCCAACGGGAAAGTGGCGTGCTCCGGTGGCAAGCCAACGGGAAAGTGGCGTGCTCCGGTGGCAAGCCAACGGGAAAGTGGCGTGCTCCGGTGGCAAGCCAACGGGAAAGTGGCATGCTCCGGTGGCAAGCCAACGGGACTGTGGCGTGCTCCGGTGGCAAGCCAACGGGAAAGTGGCGTGCTCCGGTGGCAAGCCAACGGGAAAGTGGCGTGCTCCGGTGGCAAGCCAACGGGAAAGTGGCGTGCTCCGGTGGCAAGCCAACGGGAAAGTGGCGTGCTCCGGTGGCAAGCCAACGGGAAAGTGGCGTGCTCCGGTGGCAAGCCAACGGGAAAGTGGCGTGCTCCGGTGGCAAGCCAACGGGACTGTGTCGTGCTCCGGTGGCAAGCCAACGGGAAAGTGGCGTGCTCCGGTGGCAAGCCAACGGGAAAGTGGCGTGCTCCGGTGGCAAGCCAACGGGAAAGTGGCGTGCTCCGGTGGCAAGCCAACGGGACAGTGGTGTGCTCCGGTGGCAAGCCAACGGGACAGTGGCGTGCTCCGGTGGCAAGCCAACGGGACAGTGGCGTGCTCCGGTGGCAAGCCAACGGGACAGTGGCGTGCTCCGGTGGCAAGCCAACGGGACAGTGGCGTGCTCCGGTGGCAAGCCAACGGGACAGTGGCGTGCTCCGGTGGCAAGCCAACGGGAAAGTGGCGTGCTCCGGTGGCAAGCCAACGAGAAAGTGGCGTGCTCCGGTGGCAAGCCAACGGGAAAGTGGAGTGCTCCGGTGGCAAGCCAACGGGACTGTGGCGTGCTCCGGTGGCAAGCCAACGGGACTGTGGCGTGCTCCGGTGGCAAGCCAACGGGAAAGTGGCGTGCTCCGGTGGCAAGAAAACGGGAAAGTGGCGTGCTCCGGTGGCAAGCCAACGGGAAAGTGGCGTGCTCCGGTGGCAAGCCAACGGGAAAGTGGCGTGCTCCGGTGGCAAGCCAACGGGAAAAGGGGCGTGCTCCGGTGGCAAGCCAACGGGAAAGTGGCGTGCTCCGGTGGCAAGCCAACGGGAAAGTGGCGTGCTCCGGTGGCAAGCCAACGGGAAAGTGGCGTGCTCCGGTGGCAAGCCAACGGGAAAGTGGCTTGCTCCGGTGGCAAGCCAACGGGACTGTGGCGTGCTCCGGTGGCAAGCCAACGGGACTGTGGCGTGCTCCGGTGGCAAGCCAACGGGACTGTGGCGTGCTCCGGTGGCAAGCCAACGGGACTGTGGCGTGCTCCGGTGGCAAGCCAACGGGACAGTGGCGTGCTCCGGTGGCAAGCCAACGGGAAAGTGGCGTGCTCCGGTGGCAAGTTAACGGGAAAGTGGCGTGCTCCGGTAGCAAGCCAACGGGAAAGTGGCGTGCTCCGGTGGCAAGCCAACGGGAAAGTGGCGTGCTCCGGTGGCAAGCCAACGGGAAAGTGGCGTGCTCCGGTGGCAAGCCAACGGAAAAGTGGCGTGCTCCGGTGGCAAGCCAACGGGAAAGTGGCGTGCTCCGGTGGCAAGCCAACGGGAAAGTGGCGTGCTCCGGTGGCAAGCCAACGGGAAAGTGGCGTGCTCCGGTGGCAAGCCAACGGGAAAGTGGCATGCTCCGGTGGCAAGCCAACGGGACTGTGGCGTGCTCCGGTGGCAAGCCAACGGGAAAGTGGCGTGCTCCGGTGGCAAGCCAACGGGAAAGTGGCGTGCTCCGGTGGCAAGCCAACGGGAAAGTGGCGTGCTCCGGTGGCAAGCCAACGGGAAAGTGGCGTGCTCCGGTGGCAAGCCAACGGGAAAGTGGCGTGCTCCGGTGGCAAGCCAACGGGAAAGTGGCGTGCTCCGGTGGCAAGCCAACGGGAAAGTGGCGTGCTCCGGTGGCAAGAAAACGGGAAAGTGGCGTGCTCCGGTGGCAAGCCAACGGGAAAGTGGCATGCTCCGGTGGCAAGCCAACGGGAAAGTGGCGTGCTCCGGTGGCAAGCCAACGGGAAAAGGGGCGTGCTCCGGTGGCAAGCCAACGGGAAAGTGGCGTGCTCCGGTGGCAAGCCAACGGGAAAGTGGCGTGCTCCGGTGGCAAGCCAACGGGAAAGTGGCGTGCTCCGGTGGCAAGCCAACGGGAAAGTGGCTTGCTCCGGTGGCAAGCCAACGGGACTGTGGCGTGCTCCGGTGGCAAGCCAACGGGACTGTGGCGTGCTCCGGTGGCAAGCCAACGGGACTGTGGCGTGCTCCGGTGGCAAGCCAACGGGACTGTGGCGTGCTCCGGTGGCAAGCCAACGGGACTGTGGCGTGCTCCGGTGGCAAGCCAACGGGACAGTGGCGTGCTCCGGTGGCAAGCCAACGGGAAAGTGGCGTGCTCCGGTGGCAAGTTAACGGGAAAGTGGCGTGCTCCGGTAGCAAGCCAACGGGAAAGTGGCATGCTCCGGTGGCAAGCCAACGGGAAAGTGGCGTGCTCCGGTGGCAAGCCAACGGGAAAGTGGCGTGCTCCGGTGGCAAGCCAACGGAAAAGTGGCGTGCTCCGGTGGCAAGCCAACGGGAAAGTGGCGTGCTCCGGTGGCAAGCCAACGGGAAAGTGGCGTGCTCCGGTGGCAAGCCAACGGGAAAGTGGCGTGCTCCGGTGGCAAGCCAACGGGAAAGTGGCGTGCTCCGGTGGCAAGCCAACGGGACTGTGGCGTGCTCCGGTGGCAAGCCAACGGGAAAGTGGCGTGCTCCGGTGGCAAGCCAACGGGAAAGTGGCGTGCTCCGGTGGCAAGCCAACGGGAAAGTGGCGTGCTCCGGTGGCAAGCCAACGGGAAAGTGGCGTGCTCCGGTGGCAAGCCAACGGGAAAGTGGCGTGCTCCGGTGGCAAGCCAACGGGAAAGTGGCGTGCTCCGGTGGCAAGCCAACGGGACTGTGTCGTGCTCCGGTGGCAAGCCAACGGGAAAGTGGCGTGCTCCGGTGGCAAGCCAACGGGAAAGTGGCGTGCTCCGGTGGCAAGCCAACGGGAAAGTGGCGTGCTCCGGTGGCAAGCCAACGGGACAGTGGTGTGCTCCGGTGGCAAGCCAACGGGACAGTGGCGTGCTCCGGTGGCAAGCCAACGGGACAGTGGCGTGCTCCGGTGGCAAGCCAACGGGACAGTGGCGTGCTCCGGTGGCAAGCCAACGGGACAGTGGCGTGCTCCGGTGGCAAGCCAACGGGACAGTGGCGTGCTCCGGTGGCAAGCCAACGGGAAAGTGGCGTGCTCCGGTGGCAAGCCAACGGGAAAGTGGCGTGCTCCGGTGGCAAGCCAACGGGAAAGTGGCGTGCTCCGGTGGCAAGCCAACGGGACTGTGGCGTGCTCCGGTGGCAAGCCAACGGGACTGTGGCGTGCTCCGGTGGCAAGCCAACGGGAAAGTGGCGTGCTCCGGTGGCAAGAAAACGGGAAAGTGGCGTGCTCCGGTGGCAAGCCAACGGGAAAGTGGCGTGCTCCGGTGGCAAGCCAACGGGAAAGTGGCGTGCTCCGGTGGCAAGCCAACGGGAAAGTAGCGTGCTCCGGTGGCAAGCCAACGGGAAAAGGGGCGTGCTCCGGTGGCAAGCCAACGGGAAAGTGGCGTGCTCCGGTGGCAAGCCAACGGGAAAGTGGCGTGCTCCGGTGGCAAGCCAACGGGAAAGTGGCGTGCTCCGGTGGCAAGCCAACGGGAAAGTGGCTTGCTCCGGTGGCAAGCCAACGGGACTGTGGCGTGCTCCGGTGGCAAGCCAACGGGACTGTGGCGTGCTCCGGTGGCAAGCCAACGGGACTGTGGCGTGCTCCGGTGGCAAGCCAACGGGACTGTGGCGTGCTCCGGTGGCAAGCCAACGGGACTGTGGCGTGCTCCGGTGGCAAGCCAACGGGAAAGTGGCGTGCTCCGGTGGCAAGCCAACGGGAAAGTGGCGTGCTCCGGTGGCAAGCCAACGGAAAAGTGGCGTGCTCCGGTGGCAAGCCAACGGGAAAGTGGCGTGCTCCGGTGGCAAGCCAACGGGAAAGTGGCGTGCTCCGGTGGCAAGCCAACGGGACTGTGGCGTGCTCCGGTGGCAAGCCAACGGGAAAGTGGCGTGCTCCGGTGGCAAGCCAACGGGAAAGTGGCGTGCTCCGGTGGCAAGCCAACGGGAAAGTGGCGTGCTCCGGTGGCAAGCCAACGGGAAAGTGGCGTGCTCCGGTGGCAAGCCAACGGGAAAGTGGCGTGCTCCGGTGGCAAGCCAACGGGAAAGTGGCGTGCTCCGGTGGCAAGCCAACGGGACTGTGTCGTGCTCCGGTGGCAAGCCAACGGGAAAGTGGCGTGCTCCGGTGGCAAGCCAACGGGAAAGTGGCGTGCTCCGGTGGCAAGCCAACGGGAAAGTGGCGTGCTCCGGTGGCAAGCCAACGGGACAGTGGTGTGCTCCGGTGGCAAGCCAACGGGACAGTGGCGTGCTCCGGTGGCAAGCCAACGGGACAGTGGCGTGCTCCGGTGGCAAGCCAACGGGACAGTGGCGTGCTCCGGTGGCAAGCCAACGGGACAGTGGCGTGCTCCGGTGGCAAGCCAACGGGACAGTGGCGTGCTCCGGTGGCAAGCCAACGGGAAAGTGGCGTGCTCCGGTGGCAAGCCAACGGGAAAGTGGCGTGCTCCGGTGGCAAGCCAACGGGAAAGTGGCGTGCTCCGGTGGCAAGCCAACGGGACTGTGGCGTGCTCCGGTGGCAAGCCAACGGGACTGTGGCGTGCTCCGGTGGCAAGCCAACGGGAAAGTGGCGTGCTCCGGTGGCAAGAAAACGGGAAAGTGGCGTGCTCCGGTGGCAAGCCAACGGGAAAGTGGCGTGCTCCGGTGGCAAGCCAACGGGAAAGTGGCGTGCTCCGGTGGCAAGCCAACGGGAAAAGGGGCGTGCTCCGGTGGCAAGCCAACGGGAAAGTGGCGTGCTCCGGTGGCAAGCCAACGGGAAAGTGGCGTGCTCCGGTGGCAAGCCAACGGGAAAGTGGCGTGCTCCGGTGGCAAGCCAACGGGAAAGTGGCTTGCTCCGGTGGCAAGCCAACGGGACTGTGGCGTGCTCCGGTGGCAAGCCAACGGGACTGTGGCGTGCTCCGGTGGCAAGCCAACGGGACTGTGGCGTGCTCCGGTGGCAAGCCAACGGGACTGTGGCGTGCTCCGGTGGCAAGCCAACGGGACAGTGGCGTGCTCCGGTGGCAAGCCAACGGGAAAGTGGCGTGCTCCGGTGGCAAGTTAACGGGAAAGTGGCGTGCTCCGGTAGCAAGCCAACGGGAAAGTGGCGTGCTCCGGTGGCAAGCCAACGGGAAAGTGGCGTGCTCCGGTGGCAAGCCAACGGGAAAGTGGCGTGCTCCGGTGGCAAGCCAACGGGAAAGTGGCGTGCTCCGGTGGCAAGCCAACGGGAAAAGGGGCGTGCTCCGGTGGCAAGCCAACGGGAAAGTGGCGTGCTCCGGTGGCAAGCCAACGGGAAAGTGGCGTGCTCCGGTGGCAAGCCAACGGGAAAGTGGCGTGCTCCGGTGGCAAGCCAACGGGAAAGTGGCTTGCTCCGGTGGCAAGCCAACGGGACTGTGGCGTGCTCCGGTGGCAAGCCAACGGGACTGTGGCGTGCTCCGGTGGCAAGCCAACGGGACTGTGGCGTGCTCCGGTGGCAAGCCAACGGGACTGTGGCGTGCTCCGGTGGCAAGCCAACGGGACTGTGGCGTGCTCCGGTGGCAAGCCAACGGGAAAGTGGCGTGCTCCGGTGGCAAGCCAACGGGAAAGTGGCGTGCTCCGGTGGCAAGCCAACGGAAAAGTGGCGTGCTCCGGTGGCAAGCCAACGGGAAAGTGGCGTGCTCCGGTGGCAAGCCAACGGGAAAGTG
The DNA here is from genome assembly GCF_046119375.1 of Phyllobates terribilis. Lineage (NCBI taxonomy): Eukaryota > Metazoa > Chordata > Amphibia > Anura > Dendrobatidae > Phyllobates > Phyllobates terribilis. The sequence goes on along the minus strand of NW_027362787.1, from coordinate 7,472,884 downwards.
GCGTGCTCCGGTGGCAAGCCAACGGGACTGTGGCGTGCTCCGGTGGCAAGCCAACGGGAAAGTGGCGTGCTCCGGTGGCAAGCCAACGGGAAAGTGGCGTGCTCCGGTGGCAAGCCAACGGGAAAGTGGCGTGCTCCGGTGGCAAGCCAACGGGAAAGTGGCGTGCTCCGGTGGCAAGCCAACGGGAAAGTGGCGTGCTCCGGTGGCAAGCCAACGGGAAAGTGGCGTGCTCCGGTGGCAAGCCAACGGGACTGTGTCGTGCTCCGGTGGCAAGCCAACGGGAAAGTGGCGTGCTCCGGTGGCAAGCCAACGGGAAAGTGGCGTGCTCCGGTGGCAAGCCAACGGGAAAGTGGCGTGCTCCGGTGGCAAGCCAACGGGACAGTGGTGTGCTCCGGTGGCAAGCCAACGGGACAGTGGCGTGCTCCGGCGGCAAGCCAACGGGACAGTGGCGTGCTCCGGTGGCAAGCCAACGGGACAGTGGCGTGCTCCGGTGGCAAGCCAACGGGACAGTGGCGTGCTCCGGTGGCAAGCCAACGGGACAGTGGCGTGCTCCGGTGGCAAGCCAACGGGAAAGTGGCGTGCTCCGGTGGCAAGCCAACGGGAAAGTGGCGTGCTCCGGTGGCAAGCCAACGGGAAAGTGGCGTGCTCCGGTGGCAAGCCAACGGGACTGTGGCGTGCTCCGGTGGCAAGCCAACGGGACTGTGGCGTGCTCCGGTGGCAAGCCAACGGGAAAGTGGCGTGCTCCGGTGGCAAGAAAACGGGAAAGTGGCGTGCTCCGGTGGCAAGCCAACGGGAAAGTGGCGTGCTCCGGTGGCAAGCCAACGGGAAAGTGGCGTGCTCCGGTGGCAAGCCAACGGGAAAAGGGGCGTGCTCCGGTGGCAAGCCAACGGGAAAGTGGCGTGCTCCGGTGGCAAGCCAACGGGAAAGTGGCGTGCTCCGGTGGCAAGCCAACGGGAAAGTGGCGTGCTCCGGTGGCAAGCCAACGGGAAAGTGGCTTGCTCCGGTGGCAAGCCAACGGGACTGTGGCATGCTCCGGTGGCAAGCCAACGGGACTGTGGCGTGCTCCGGTGGCAAGCCAACGGGACTGTGGCGTGCTCCGGTGGCAAGCCAACGGGACTGTGGCGTGCTCCGGTGGCAAGCCAACGGGACAGTGGCGTGCTCCGGTGGCAAGCCAACGGGAAAGTGGCGTGCTCCGGTGGCAAGTTAACGGGAAAGTGGCGTGCTCCGGTAGCAAGCCAACGGGAAAGTGGCGTGCTCCGGTGGCAAGCCAACGGGAAAGTGGCGTGCTCCGGTGGCAAGCCAACGGGAAAGTGGCGTGCTCCGGTGGCAAGCCAACGGAAAAGAGGCGTGCTCCGGTGGCAAGCCAACGGGAAAGTGGCGTGCTCCGGTGGCAAGCCAACGGGAAAGTGGCGTGCTCCGGTGGCAAGCCAACGGGAAAGTGGCGTGCTCCGGTGGCAAGCCAACGGGAAAGTGGCGTGCTCCGGTGGCAAGCCAACGGGACTGTGGCGTGCTCCGGTGGCAAGCCAACGGGAAAGTGGAGTGCTCCGGTGGCAAGCCAACGGGAAAGTGGCGTGCTCCGGTGGCAAGCCAACGGGAAAGTGGCGTGCTCCGGTGGCAAGCCAACGGGAAAGTGGCGTGCTCCGGTGGCAAGCCAACGGGAAAGTGGCGTGCTCCGGTGGCAAGCCAACGGGAAAGTGGCGTGCTCCGGTGGCAAGCCAACGGGACTGTGTCGTGCTCCGGTGGCAAGCCAACGGGAAAGTGGCGTGCTCCGGTGGCAAGCCAACGGGAAAGTGGCGTGCTCCGGTGGCAAGCCAACGGGAAAGTGGCGTGCTCCGGTGGCAAGCCAACGGGACAGTGGTGTGCTCCGGTGGCAAGCCAACGGGACAGTGGCGTGCTCCGGTGGCAAGCCAACGGGACAGTGGCGTGCTCCGGTGGCAAGCCAACGGGACAGTGGCGTGCTCCGGTGGCAAGCCAACGGGAAAGTGGCGTGCTCCGGTGGCAAGCCAACGGGAAAGTGGCGTGCTCCGGTGGCAAGCCAACGGAAAAGTGGCGTGCTCCGGTGGCAAGCCAACGGGACTGTGGCGTGCTCCGGTGGCAAGCCAACGGGACTGTGGCGTGCTCCGGTGGCAAGCCAACGGGAAAGTGGCGTGCTTCGGTGGCAAGCCAACGGGAAAGTGGCGTGCTCCGGTGGCAAGCCAACGGGAAAGTGGCGTGCTCCGGTGGCAAGCCAACGGGAAAGTGGCGTGCTCCGGTGGCAAGCCAATGGGAAAGTGGCGTGCTCCGGTGGCAAGCCAACGGGAAAAGTGGCGTGCTCCGGTGGCAAGCCAACGGGAAAGTGGCGTGCTCCGGTGGCAAGCCAACGGGAAAGTGGCGTGCTCCGGTGGCAAGCCAACGGGAAAGTGGCGTGCTCCGGTGGCAAGCCAACGGGAAAGTGGCGTGCTCCGGTGGCAAGCCAACGGGACTGTGGCGTGCTCCGGTGGCAAGCCAACGGGACTGTGGCGTGCTCCGGTGGCAAGCCAACGGGACTGTGGCGTGCTCCGGTGGCAAGCCAACGGGAAAGTGGCGTGCTCCGGTGGCAAGCCAACGGGAAAGTGGCGTGCTCCGGTGGCAAGCCAACGGGAAAGTGGCGTGCTCCGGTGGCAAGCCAACGGGAAAGTGGCGTGCTCCGGTGGCAAGCCAACGGGAAAGTGGCATGCTCCGGTGGCAAGCCAACGGGACTGTGGCGTGCTCTGGTGGCAAGCCAACGGGACTGTGGCGTGCTCCGGTGGCAAGCCAACGGGAAAGTGGCGTGCTCCGGTGGCAAGCCAACGGGAAAGTGGCGTGCTCCGGTGGCAAGCCAACGGGAAAGTGGCGTGCTCCGGTGGCAAGCCAACGGGAAAGTGGCGTGCTCCGGTGGCAAGCCAACGGGAAAGTGGCGTGCTCCGGTGGCAAGCCAACGGGAAAGTGGCGTGCTCCGGTGGCAAGCCAACGGGACTGTGTCGTGCTCCGGTGGCAAGCCAACGGGAAAGTGGCGTGCTCCGGTGGCAAGCCAACGGGAAAGTGGCGTGCTCCGGTGGCAAGCCAACGGGAAAGTGGCGTGCTCCGGTGGCAAGCCAACGGGACAGTGGCGTGCTCCGGTGGCAAGCCAACGGGACAGTGGCGTGCTCCGGTGGCAAGCCAACGGGACAGTGGCGTGCTCCGGTGGCAAGCCAACGGGACAGTGGCGTGCTCCGGTGGCAAGCCAACGGGAAAGTGGCGTGCTCCGGTGGCAAGCCAACGGGAAAGTGGCGTGCTCCGGTGGCAAGCCAACGGAAAAGTGGCGTGCTCCGGTGGCAAGCCAACGGGACTGTGGCGTGCTCCGGTGGCAAGCCAACGGGACTGTGGCGTGCTCCGGTGGCAAGCCAACGGAAAAGTGGCGTGCTCCGGTGGCAAGCCAACGGGAAAGTGGCGTGCTCCGGTGGCAAGCCAACGGGAAAGTGGCGTGCTCCGGTGGCAAGCCAACGGGAAAGTGGCGTGCTCCGGTGGCAAGCCAACGGGAAAGTGGCGTGCTCCGGTGGCAAGCCAACGGGACTGTGGCGTGCTCCGGTGGCAAGCCAACGGGACTGTGGCGTGCTCCGGTGGCAAGCCAACGGGACTGTGGCGTGCTCCGGTGGCAAGCCAACGGGAAAGTGGCGTGCTCCGGTGGCAAGCCAACGGGAAAGTGGCGTGCTCCGGTGGCAAGCCAACGGGAAAGTGGCGTGCTCCGGTGGCAAGCCAACGGGAAAGTGGCGTGCTCCGGTGGCAAGCCAACGGGAAAGTGGCGTGCTCCGGTGGCAAGCCAACGGGAAAGTGGCGTGCTCCGGTGGCAAGCCAACGGGAAAGTGGCTTGCTCCGGTGGCAAGCCAACGGGACTGTGGCGTGCTCCGGTGGCAAGCCAACGGGACTGTGGCGTGCTCCGGTGGCAAGCCAACGGGACTGTGGCGTGCTCCGGTGGCAAGCCAACGGGACAGTGGCGTGCTCCGGTGGCAAGCCAATGGGAAAGTGGCGTGCTCCGGTGGCAAGTTAACGGGAAAGTGGCGTGCTCCGGTAGCAAGCCAACGGGAAAGTGGCGTGCTCCGGTGGCAAGCCAACGGGAAAGTGGCGTGCTCCGGTGGCAAGCCAACGGGAAAGTGGCGTGCTCCGGTGGCAAGCCAACGGAAAAGTGGCGTGCTCCGGTGGCAAGCCAATGGGAAAGTGGCGTGCTCCGGTGGCAAGCCAACGGGAAAGTGGCGTTCTCCGGTGGCAAGCCAACGGGAAAGTGGCGTGCTCCGGTGGCAAGCCAACGGGAAAGTGGCGTGCTCCGGTGGCAAGCCAACGGGACTGTGGCGTGCTCCGGTGGCAAGCCAACGGGACTGTGGCGTGCTCCGGTGGCAAGCCAACGGGAAAGTGGCGTGCTCCGGTGGCAAGCCAACGGGAAAGTGGCGTGCTCCGGTGGCAAGCCAACGGGAAAGTGGCGTGCTCCGGTGGCAAGCCAACGGGAAAGTGGCGTGCTCCGGTGGCAAGCCAACGGGAAAGTGGCGTGCTCCGGTGGCAAGCCAACGGGACTGTGTCGTGCTCCGGTGGCAAGCCAACGGGAAAGTGGCGTGCTCCGGTGGCAAGCCAACGGGAAAGTGGCGTGCTCCAGTGGCAAGCCAACGGGAAAGTGGCGTGCTCCGGTGGCAAGCCAACGGGACAGTGGCGTGCTCCGGTGGCAAGCCAACGGGACAGTGGCGTGCTCCGGTGGCAAGCCAACGGGACAGTGGCGTGCTCCGGTGGCAAGCCAATGGGAAAGTGGCGTGCTCCGGTGGCAAGCCAACGGGAAAGTGGCGTGCTCCGGTGGCAAGCCAGCGGGAAAGTGGCGTGCTCCGGTGGCAAGCCAACGGGACTGTGGCGTGCTCCGGTGGCAAGCCAACGGGACTGTGGCGTGCTCCGGTGGCAAGCCAACGGGAAAGTGGCGTGCTCCGGTGGCAAGCCAACGGGAAAGTGGCGTGCTCCGGTGGCAAGCCAACGGGAAAGTGGCGTGCTCCGGTGGCAAGCCAACGGGAAAGTGGCGTGCTCCGGTGGCAAGCCAACGGGAAAAGTGGCGTGCTCCGGTGGCAAGCCAACGGGAAAGTGGCGTGCTCCGGTGGCAAGCCAACGGGAAAGTGGCGTGCTCCGGTGGCAAGCCAACGGGAAAGTGGCGTGCTCCGGTGGCAAGCCAACGGGAAAGTGGCGTGCTCCGGTGGCAAGCCAACGGGACTGTGGCGTGCTCCGGTGGCAAGCCAACGGGACTGTGGCGTGCTCCGGTGGCAAGCCAACGGGACTGTGGCGTGCTCCGGTGGCAAGCCAACGGGAAAGTGGCGTGCTCCGGTGGCAAGCCAACGGGAAAGTGGCGTGCTCCGGTGGCAAGCCAACGGGAAAGTGGCGTGCTCCGGTGGCAAGCCAACGGGAAAGTGGCGTGCTCCGGTGGAAGCCAACGGGAAAGTGGCGTGCTCCGGTGGCAAGCCAACGGGAAAGTGGCGTGCTCCGGTGGCAAGCCAACGGGAAAGTGGCGTGCTCCGGTGGCAAGCCAACGGGAAAGTGGCGTGCTCCGGTGGCAAGCCAACGGGAAAGTGGCGTGCTCCGGTGGCAGGCCAACGGAACTGTGGCGTGCTCCGGTGGCAAGCCAACGGGAAAGTGGCGTGCTCCGGTGGCAAGCCAACGGGAAAGTGGCGTGCTCCGGTGGCAAGCCAACGGGAAAGTGGCGTGCTCCGGTGGCAAGCCAACGGGAAAGTGGCGTGCTCCGGTGGCAAGCCAACGGGAAAGTGGCGTGCTCCGGTGGCAAGCCAACGGGAAAGTGGCGTGCTCCGGTGGCAAGCCAACGGGAAAGTGGCGTGCTCCGGTGGCAAGCCAGCGGGAAAGTGGCGTGCTCCGGTGGCAAGCCAGCGGGAAAATGGCGTGCTCCGGTGGCAAGCCAACGGGAAAGTGGCGTGCTCCGGTGGCAAGCCAACGGGAAAGTGGCGTGCTCCGGTGGCAAGCCAACGGGAAAGTGGCGTGCTCCGGTGGCAAGCCAACGGGAAAGTGGCGTGCTCCGGTGGCAAGCCAACGGGAAAGTGGCGTGCTCCGGAGGCAAGCCAACGGGACTGTGGCGTGCTCCGGTGGCAAGCCAACGGGAAAGTGGCGTGCTCCGGTGGCAAGCCAACGGGAAAGTGGCGTGCTCCGGTGGCAAGCCAACGGGAAAGTGGCGTGCTCCGGTGGCAAGCCAACGGGAAAGTGGCGTGCTCCGGTGGCAGGCCAACGGGAAAGTGGCGTGCTCCGGTGGCAAGCCAACGGGAAAGTGGCGTGCTCCGGTGGCAAGCCAGCGGGAAAGTGGCGTGCTCTGGTGGCAAGCCAGCGGGAAAGTGGCGTGCTCCGGTGGGAAGCCAACGGGAAAGTGGCGTGCTCCGGTGGCAAGCCAACGGGAAAGTGGCGTGCTCCGGTGGCAAGCCAGCGGGAAAGTGGCGTGCTCTGGTGGCAAGCCAGCGGGAAAGTGGCGTGCTCCGGTGGGAAGCCAACGGGAAAGTGGCGTGCTCCGGTGGCAAGCCAACGGGAAAGTGGCGTGCTCCGGTGGCAAGCCAACGGGAAAGTGGCGTGCTCCGGTGGCAAGCCAACGGGACTGTGGCGTGCTCCGGTGGCAAGCCAACGGGAAAGTGGCGTGCTCCGGTGGCAAGCCAACGGGAAAGTGGCGTGCTCCGGTGGCAAGCCAACGGGAAAGTGGCGTGCTCCGGTGGCAAGCCAACGGGAAAGTGGCGTGCTCCGGTGGCAAGCCAACGGGAAAGTGGCGTGCTCCGGTGGCAAGCCAACGGGACTGTGGCGTGCTCCGGTGGCAAGCCAACGGGAAAGTGGCGTGCTCCGGTGGCAAGCCAACGGGAAAGTGGCGTGCTCCGGTGGCAAGCCAACGGGAAAGTGGCGTGCTCCGGTGGCACGCCAACGGGAAAGTGGCGTGCTCCGGTGGCAAGCCAGCGGGAAAGTGGCGTGCTCCGGTGGCAAGCCAGCGGGAAAGTGGCGTGCTCCGGTGGCAAGCCAGCGGGAAAGTGGCGTGCTCCGGTGGCAAGCCAACGGGAAAGTGGCGTGCTCCGGTGGCAAGCCAACGGGAAAGTGGCGTGCTCCGGTGGCAAGCCAACGGGAAAGTGGCGTGCTCCGGTGGCAAGCCAGCGGGAAAGTGGCGTGCTCCGGTGGCAAGCCAGCGGGAAAGTGGCGTGCTCCGGTGGCAAGCCAACGGGAAAGTGGCGTGCTCCGGTGGCAAGCCAACGGGAAAGTGGCGTGCTCCGGTGGCAAGCCAACGGGAAAGTGGCGTGCTCCGGTGGCAAGCCAACGGGACTGTGGCGTGCTCCGGTGGCAAGCCAACGGGAAAGTGGCGTGCTCCGGTGGCAAGCCAACGGGAAAGTGGCGTGCTCCGGTGGCAAGCCAACGGGAAAGTGGCGTGCTCCGGTGGCAAGCCAACGGGAAAGTGGCGTGCTCCGGTGGCAAGCCAACGGGAAAGTGGCGTGCTCCGGTGGCAAGCCAACGGGAAAGTGGTGTGCTCCGGTGGCAAGCCAACGGGAAAGTGGCGTGCTCCGGTGGCAAGCCAACGGGACTATGGCGTGCTCCGGTGGCAAGCCAACGGGAAAGTGGCGTGCTCCGGTGGCAAGCCAACGGGAAAGTGGCGTGCTCCGGTGGCAAGCCAACGGGAAAGTGGCGTGCTCCGGTGGCAAGCCAACGGTAAAGTGGCGTGCTCCGGTGGCAAGCCAACGGGAAAGTGGCGTGCTCCGGTGGCAAGCCAACGGGACTGTGGCGTGCTCCGGTGGCAAGCCAACGGGACTGTGGCGTGCTCCGGTGGCAAGCCAACAGGAAAGTGGCGTGCTCCGGTGGCAAGCCAACGGGAAAGTGGCGTGCTTCGGTGGCAAGCCAACGGGAAAGTGGCGTGCTCCGGTGGCAAGCCAACGGGAAAGTGGCGTGCTCCGGTGGCAAGCCAACGGGAAAGTGGCGTGCTCCGGTGGCAAGCCAACGGGACTGTGGCGTGCTCCGGTGGCAAGCCAACGGGAAAGTGGCGTGCTCCGGTGGCAAGCCAACGGGAAAGTGGCGTGCTCCGGTGGCAAGCCAACGGGAAAGTGGCGTGCTCCGGTGGCAAGCCAACGGGACAGTGGCGTGCTCCGGTGGCAAGCCAACGGGACAGTGGCGTGCTCCGGTGGCAAGCCAACGGGACAGTGGCGTGCTCCGGTGGCAAGCCAACGGGACAGTGGCGTGCTCCGGTGGCAAGCCAACGGGACAGTGTCGTGCTCCGGTGGCAAGCCAACGGGACAGTGGCGTGCTCCGGTGGCAAGCCAACGGGAAAGAGGCGTGCTCCGGTGGCAAGCCAACGAGAAAGTGGCGTGTTCCGGTGGCAAGCCAACGGGAAAGTGGCGTGCTCCGGTGGCAAGCCAACGGGACTGTGGCGTGCTCCGGTGGCAAGCCAACGGGACTGTGGCGTGCTCCGGTGGCAAGCCAACGGGACTGTGGCGTGCTCCGGTGGCAAGCCAACGGGAAAGTGGCGTGCTCCGGTGGCAAGCCAACGGGAAAGTGGCGTGCTCCGGTGGCAAGCCAACGGGAAAGTGGCGTGCTCCGGTGGCAAGCCAACGGGAAAGTGGCGTGCTCCGGTGGCAAGCCAACGGGAAAGTGGCGTGCTCCGGTGGCAAGCCAACGGGAAAGTGGCATGCTCCGGTGGCAAGCCAACGGGACTGTGGCGTGCTCCGGTGGCAAGCCAACGGGACTGTGGCGTGCTCCGGTGGCAAGCCAACGGGAAAGTGGCGTGCTCCGGTGGCAAGCCAACGGGAAAGTGGCGTGCTCCGGTGGCAAGCCAACGGGAAAGTGGCGTGCTCCGGTGGCAAGCCAACGGGAAAGTGGCGTGCTCCGGTGGCGAGCCAGCGGGAAAGTGGCGTGCTCCGGTGGCAAGCCAACGGGAAAGTGGCGTGCTCCGGTGGCAAGCCAACGGGAAAGTGGCATGCTCCGGTGGCAAGCCAACGGGAAAGTGGCGTGCTCCGGTGGCAAGCCAACGGGACTGTGGCGTGCTCCGGTGGCAAGCCAACGGGACTGTGGCGTGCTCCGGTGGCAAGCCAACGGGAAAGTGGCGTGCTCCGGTGGCAAGCCAACGGGAAAGTGGCGTGCTCCAGTGGCAAGCCAACGGGAAAGTGGCGTGCTCCGGTGGCAAGCCAACGGGAAAGTGGCGTGCTCCGGTGGCAAGCCAGCGGGAAAGTGGCGTGCTCCGGTGGCAAGCCAACGGGAAAGTGGCGTGCTCCGGTGGCAAGCCAACGGGAAAGTGGCGTGCTCCGGTGGCAAGCCAACGGGAAAGTGGCGTGCTCCGGTGGCAAGCCAACGGGAAAGTGGCGTGCTCCGGTGGCAAGCCAACGGGAAAGTGGCGTGCTCCGGTGGCAAGCCAACGGAAAAGTGGCGTGCTCCGGTGGCAAGCCAACGGGAAAGTGGCGTGCTCCGGTGGCAAGCCAACGGGAAAGTGGCGTGCTCCGGTGGCAAGCCAGCGGGAAAGTGGCGTGCTCCGGTGGCAAGCCAACGGGAAAGTGGCGTGCTCCGGTGGCAAGCCAACGGGAAAGTGGCGTGCTCCGGTGGCAAGCCAACGGGAAAGTGGCGTGCTCCGGTGGCAAGCCAACGGGAAAGTGGCGTGCTCCGGTGGCAAGCCAACGGGACTGTGGCGTGCTCCGGTGGCAAGCCAACGGGAAAGTGGCGTGCTCCGGTGGCAAGCCAACGGGAAAGTGGCGTGCTCCGATGGCAAGCCAACGGGAAAGTGGCGTGCTCCGGTGGCAAGCCAACGGGAAAGTGGCGTGCTCCGGTGGCAAGCCAACGGGAAAGTGGCGTGCTCCGGTGGCAAGCCAACGGGAAAGTGGAGTGCTCCGGTGGCAAGCCAACGGGACTGCGGCGTGCTCCGGTGGCAAGCCAACGGGACTGTGGCGTGCTCCGGTGGCAAGCCAACGGGAAAGTGGCGTGCTCCGGTGGCAAGCCAACGGGAAAGTGGCGCGCTCCGGTGGCAAGCCAACGGGAAAGTGGCGTGCTCCGGTGGCAAGCCAACGGGACTGTGGCGTGCTCCGGTGGCAAGCCAACGGGAAAGTGGCGTGCTCCGGTGGCAAGCCAACGGGAAAGTGGCGTGCTCCGGTGGCAAGCCAACGGGAAAGTGGCGTGCTCCGGTGGCAAGCCAACGGGAAAGTGGCGTGCTCCGGTGGCAAGCCAACGGTAAAGTGGCGTGCTCCGGTGGCAAGCCAACGGGAAAGTGGCGTGCTCCGGTGGCAAGCCAACGGGACTGTGGCGTGCTCCGGTGGCAAGCCAACGGGACTGTGGCGTGCTCCGGTGGCAAGCCAACGGGAAAGTGGCGTGCTCCGGTGGCAAGCCAACGGGAAAGTGGCGTGCTCCGGTGGCAAGCCAACGGGAAAGTGGCGTGCTCCGGTGGCAAGCCAACGGGAAAGTGGCGTGCTCCGGTGGCAAGCCAACGGAAAAGTGGCGTGCTCCGGTGGCAAGCCAACGGGAAAGTGGCGTGCTCCGGTGGCAAGCCAATGGAACTGTGGCGTGCTCCGGTGGCAAGCCAACGGGAAAGTGGCGTGCTCCGGTGGCAAGCCAACGGGAAAGTGGCGTGCTCCGGTGGCAAGCCAACGGGAAAGTGGCGTGCTCCGGTGGCAAGCCAACGGGACTGTGGCGTGCTCCGGTGGCAAGCCAACGGGACTGTGGCGTGCTCCGGTGGCAAGCCAACAGGAAAGTGGCGTGCTCCGGTGGCAAGCGAACGGGAAAGTGGCGTGCTTCGGTGGCAAGCCAACGGGAAAGTGGCGTGCTCCGGTGGCAAGCCAACGGGAAAGTGGCGTGCTCCGGTGGCAAGCCAACGGGAAAGTGGCGTGCTCCGGTGGCAAGCCAACGGGACTGTGGCGTGCTCCGGTGGCAAGCCAACGGGAAAGTGGCGTGCTCCGGTGGCAAGCCAACGGGAAAGTGGCGTGCTCCGGTGGCAAGCTAACGGGAAAGTGGCGTGCTCCGGTGGCAAGCCAACGGGACAGTGGCGTGCTCCGGTGGCAAGCCAACGGGACAGTGGCGTGCTCCGGTGGCAAGCCAACGGGACAGTGGCGTGCTCCGGTGGCAAGCCAACGGGACAGTGGCGTGCTCCGGTGGCAAGCCAACGGGACAGTGGCGTGCTCCGGTGGCAAGCCAACGGGACAGTGGCGTGCTCCGGTGGCAAGCCAACGGGAAAGAGGCGTGCTCCGGTGGCAAGCCAACGAGAAAGTGGCGTGTTCCGGTGGCAAGCCAACGGGAAAGTGGCGTGCTCCGGTGGCAAGCCAACGGGACTGTGGCGTGCTCCGGTGGCAAGCCAACGGGACTGTGGCGTGCTCCGGTGGCAAGCCAACGGGACTGTGGCGTGCTCCGGTGGCAAGCCAACGGGAAAGTGGCGTGCTCCGGTGGCAAGCCAACGGGAAAGTGGCGTGCTCCGGTGGCAAGCCAACGGGAAAGTGGCGTGCTCCGGTGGCAAGCCAACGGGAAAGTGGCGTGCTCCGGTGGCAAGCCAACGGGAAAGTGGCGTGCTCCGGTGGCAAGCCAACGGGAAAGTGGCATGCTCCGGTGGCAAGCCAACGGGACTGTGGCGTGCTCCGGTGGCAAGCCAACGGGACTGTGGCGTGCTCCGGTGGCAAGCCAACGGGAAAGTGGCGTGCTCCGGTGGCAAGCCAACGGGAAAGTGGCGTGCTCCGGTGGCAAGCCAACGGGAAAGTGGCGTGCTCCGGTGGCAAGCCAACGGGAAAGTGGCGTGCTCCGGTGGCGAGCCAGCGGGAAAGTGGCGTGCTCCGGTGGCAAGCCAACGGGAAAGTGGCGTGCTCCGGTGGCAAGCCAACGGGAAAGTGGCATACTCCGGTGGCAAGCCAACGGGAAAGTGGCGTGCTCCGGTGGCAAGCCAACGGGACTGTGGCGTGCTCCGGTGGCAAGCCAACGGGACTGTGGCGTGCTCCGGTGGCAAGCCAACGGGAAAGTGGCGTGCTCCGGTGGCAAGCCAACGGGAAAGTGGCGTGCTCCGGTGGCAAGCCAACGGGAAAGTGGCGTGCTCCGGTGGCAAGCCAACGGGAAAGTGGCGTGCTCCGGTGGCAAGCCAGCGGGAAAGTGGCGTGCTCCGGTGGCAAGCCAACGGGAAAGTGGCGTGCTCCGGTGGCAAGCCAACGGGAAAGTGGCGTGCTCCGGTGGCAAGCCAACGGGAAAGTGGCGTGCTCCGGTGGCAAGCCAACGGGAAAGTGGCGTGCTCCGGTGGCAAGCCAACGGGAAAGTGGCGTGCTCCGGTGGCAAGCCAACGGAAAAGTGGCGTGCTCCGGTGGCAAGCCAACGGGAAAGTGGCGTGCTCCGGTGGCAAGCCAACGGGAAAGTGGCGTGCTCCGGTGGCAAGCCAGCGGGAAAGTGGCGTGCTCCGGTGGCAAGCCAACGGGAAAGTGGCGTGCTCCGGTGGCAAGCCAACGGGAAAGTGGCGTGCTCCGGTGGCAAGCCAACGGGAAAGTGGCGTGCTCCGGTGGCAAGCCAACGGGAAAGTGGCGTGCTCCGGTGGCAAGCCAACGGGACTGTGGCGTGCTCCGGTGGCAAGCCAACGGGAAAGTGGCGTGCTCCGGTGGCAAGCCAACGGGAAAGTGGCGTGCTCCGATGGCAAGCCAACGGGAAAGTGGCGTGCTCCGGTGGCAAGCCAACGGGAAAGTGGCGTGCTCCGGTGGCAAGCCAACGGGAAAGTGGCGTGCTCCGGTGGCAAGCCAACGGGAAAGTGGAGTGCTCCGGTGGCAAGCCAACGGGACTGCGGCGTGCTCCGGTGGCAAGCCAACGGGACTGTGGCGTGCTCCGGTGGCAAGCCAACGGGAAAGTGGCGTGCTCCGGTGGCAAGCCAACGGGAAAGTGGCGCGCTCCGGTGGCAAGCCAACGGGAAAGTGGCGTGCTCCGGTGGCAAGCCAACGGGACTGTGGCGTGCTCCGGTGGCAAGCCAACGGGAAAGTGGCGTGCTCCGGTGGCAAGCCAACGGGAAAGTGGCGTGCTCCGGTGGCAAGCCAACGGGAAAGTGGCGTGCTCCGGTGGCAAGCCAACGGGAAAGTGGCGTGCTCCGGTGGCAAGCCAACGGTAAAGTGGCGTGCTCCGGTGGCAAGCCAACGGGAAAGTGGCGTGCTCCGGTGGCAAGCCAACGGGACTGTGGCGTGCTCCGGTGGCAAGCCAACGGGACTGTGGCGTGCTCCGGTGGCAAGCCAACGGGAAAGTGGCGTGCTCCGGTGGCAAGCCAACGGGAAAGTGGCGTGCTCCGGTGGCAAGCCAACGGGAAAGTGGCGTGCTCCGGTGGCAAGCCAACGGGAAAGTGGCGTGCTCCGGTGGCAAGCCAACGGAAAAGTGGCGTGCTCCGGTGGCAAGCCAACGGGAAAGTGGCGTGCTCCGGTGGCAAGCCAATGGAACTGTGGCGTGCTCCGGTGGCAAGCCAACGGGAAAGTGGCGTGCTCCGGTGGCAAGCCAACGGGAAAGTGGCGTGCTCCGGTGGCAAGCCAACGGGAAAGTGGCGTGCTCCGGTGGCAAGCCAACGGGACAGTGGCGTGCTCCGGTGGCAAGCCAACGGGACAGTGGCGTGCTCCGGTGGCAAGCCAACGGGACAGTGGCGTGCTCCGGTGGCAAGCCAACGGGACAGTGGCGTGCTCCGGTGGCAAGCCAACGGGACTGTGGCGTGCTCCGGTGGCAAGCCAACGGGAAAGTGGCGTGCTCCGGTGGCAAGCCAACGGGAAAGTGGCGTGCTCCGGTGGCAAGCCAACGGGAAAGTGGCGTGCTCCGGTGGCAAGCCAACGGGACAGTGGCGTGCTCCGGTGGCAAGCCAACGGGACAGTGGCGTGCTCCGGTGGCAAGCCAACGGGACAGTGGCGTGCTCCGGTGGCAAGCCAACGGGACAGTGGCGTGCTCCGGTGGCAAGCCAACGGGACAGTGGCGTGCTCCGGTGGCAAGCCAACGGGACAGTGGCGTGCTCCGGTGGCAAGCCAACGGGAAAGTGGCGTGCTCCGGTGGCAAGCCAACGAGAAAGTGGCGTGTTCCGGTGGCAAGCCAACGGGAAAGTGGCGTGCTCCGGTGGCAAGCCAACGGGACTGTGGCGTGCTCCGGTGGCAAGCCAACGGGACTGTGGCGTGCTCCGGTGGCAAGCCAACGGGAAAGTGGCGTGCTCCGGTGGCAAGCCAACGGGAAAGTGGCGTGCTCCGGTGGCAAGCCAACGGGAAAGTGGCGTGCTCCGGTGGCAAGCCAACGGGAAAGTGGCGTGCTCCGGTGGCAAGCCAACGGGAAAGTGGCGTGCTCCGGTGGCAAGCCAACGGGAAAGTGGCGTGCTTCGGTGGCAAGCCAACGGGAAAGTGGCGTGCTCCGGTGGCAAGCCAACGGGAAAGTGGCGTGCTCCGGTGGCAAGCCAACGGGAAAGTGGCGTGCTCCGGTGGCAAGCCAACGGGAAAGTGGCGTGCTCCGGTGGCAAGCCAACGGGAAAGTGGCGTGCTCCGGTGGCAAGCCAACGGGACTGTGGCGTGCTCCGGTGGCAAGCCAACGGGACTGTGGCGTGCTTCGGTGGCAAGCCAGCGGGAAAGTGGCGTGCTCCGGTGGCAAGCCAACGGGAAAAGGTGTGCTCCGGTGGCATGCTAATGGTAAAGGTGTGCTCCAGTGGCATTCTAACGGTAAAGGTGTGCTGCGGTCACATGCTAATGGTAAAGGTGTGCTCCGGTGGCATGCTAACGGGAATAGGTGTGCTCCGATGGCATGCTAACGGGAATAGGTGTGCCCGGTGGCGTACTAACGGGAAAAGGTGTGCTACGGTGGCATGCTAGCGGGAAATGGTGTGCTTCGGTGGCATGATAACGAGAAAAGGGGTACTCCATTGGCACCACAATGGTCAAGGGACTTGGAAATGTCACATGTGAAGTCATACTCGCATAGTGTCTGTTGTTGCAGGGATCAAAAGAGCGACCCGGTGGAACAAGATGTGGACACTGTGCGGCAGATGGTGGTTTAAGGACAGCAAACAGCAAAATAAGACCAAGCAACAGCAAGAAAACAATCCAAGAATTACCGCAGCAGACAAGTAAGTGATTGTGATTCTTTTAAACGGTGATGTATGATCAGATGAAGTGGAATGCAGTAAGTTTGGAAATATGATTAACATGTTAATAAAGTGTCTGAAATGTATGAGCGAGAAAGAGAAAAAGGTGGATTGTTACAGGGGGACAGCTGAGAGTAGGGAGTTGCAGAGAAAGTCCTTGTGACAGGTTTAGGATGTATACGGCTGTTTATTGCCTCCTCCACATACAAAGGCAGGAGATGAGACTATCAAACTATTGAACTTGGAGTTGTCAGTAATGTTGGAGGTGAAATTAATAAAGCAAGTAAAATGGGAAAGAAAAAAAGGGGTTGTATGTTTGCCTGGTCAGAGGGATGTTTGCCTGGTCATGGGGATGTTTGTCTGGTCAGAGGGATGTTTGCCTGGTCAGAGGGATGTTTGCCTGGTCAGGGGGATGTTTGCCTGGTCAGGGGGATGTTTGCCTGGTCAGGGGGATGTTTGTCTGGTCAGGGGGATGTTTGTCTGGTCAGAGGGATGTTTGCTTCACGTTGGGGAAGAGGGAAAGGATTGAATAATCCGGCACCTGTCCTATCCACAGGATGGTAAGCTAGTGCCGCCATTGGGAAAGAGCTGACCTAGTGTCACTATCAATCATCAGAGTCTGCAGTACAACTGATTAGGGGTCCAGCAGGGGGGCGCTGATGACACAGGTGGACCTTGGGGCGGTTTTCCGGTTGCGGACGCTGCACCTAGAGGGTTTTCTTCATGTAATTATCCTCCTCACATTGCAGACTTGTGAACTTAATAAATTTTCTTCATTTGCTTATTTTCTTCCTTCTCTCCCAAACACGTTGCTGAAGTGCTGTCTCACCCCCACTGCCCCCATCCAGAAGCTTCTTGTGGCTGCTGTTCAGTGAGATTTGTCCTCTATATACCAGCAGTCTGTGTATGGGCCTGTCCCTGTCTGATCCTCTCTGCTCTCCACCCCTGCACTCAGACATGGGAAACCCTGTACTCGGATTACTTCACATCTTGGTGAACAACAGCTGAAAGGACCCTATAAAGGAGCCTTTACCAGGCAGGTGACAGCGGTGCAGCATTGTGCTTGTGGGGGCAATCGGGCGGTGGAGTCAGAAATTGGGGAATACTTGGGTGCTCTCTGGACGGACAATATTAGTGCTGCAGTAATTTCCCACAAGTTTTTGCACAGAGCGGCCACTAATATAGAATAAAGTAAAACAATTGTGCTCTGTAAATAATGGCTGTGCTTTGCTACAAATGCTTCATGTTCGCAGGAGGTTTTTTTTTCTTTAATAAATTTTATTTAGTTTATAATTGATTTTTTCTCTTTCTGCTAGATATCAGCACATGATAGAGGCCGTACGGGACTGGTATAAGAAGTTCTTGGCTGAGAAGGAAAGAAGCTTCATTCCTCCATGAGCTGCAGTTCTTTGTGTCCAGTCGGGAGCTCTATTAGT
Source organism: Phyllobates terribilis (assembly GCF_046119375.1). Taxonomy (NCBI): domain Eukaryota; kingdom Metazoa; phylum Chordata; class Amphibia; order Anura; family Dendrobatidae; genus Phyllobates; species Phyllobates terribilis. Next base: position 7,456,411 of record NW_027362787.1, on the reverse strand, counting down.
AAGTAGATTTTATCACCGGCGCAGACATTTCCGGGAAGGTTCCAATTGGCCGAATACAAGACGTTCATTAAACTCTTCATTACAAATAAACGTCTGGTTATCATCCACAATACTTAATACCGGTCACTTGTCACAAATTTGTATATTTTTACCTGTTATAAAATGCTGCTCATCCCTTGAATCTTTTCTTTTTTTTTGTCATTTTAGACAAAACATTACATATTTCTGACAAGTCCCAGGTCTTTTCACACCACTCGTTTTGCAGGTTCTTTAATGCTACAGCACTTATGTTATTGGGGTCATTTTTGTGCAGTTTGCAGTTACATGATTTTTTATACATGTTTTTTTTAGCTTTGTCTTGTTATTACATCACATTCATCTTTTTCCTCTCTTGCTTTCCTGGACTGAAGGAAACATATCTCCAAGTCACTCTGAGCTGTCGGCAGGAGAGATGGACCCTCAAGAGCCTCCTAGTCTTCAGAATCCACATGAAGGAGAAGTCCAAGAACAAGAAAGGCCTCCGACAGCAGAGCAACCTGTCCGCCAAAAAGTCCCAGAAGAAGAAGCGATGGTCCCGCAGCTCATCTGTGTTTTTCCTAAATGTGGATTATACTTTTACTGATTGTAATTTTCTTGGTCGATACCAGATAAAGTTTTGGATGACAACTGTCTGAACTTGTGTCTTATTTTACATTTCTCCTTTTTTCTTCTTGCTTCCCCTCCAGTGAGATCTGGCTTAGGTGATAAAAGCCTTTCTCTATCCGGTATTTTTGCAGCAGGCTGGAGAATGACTTTCTGGATGATAACTTGCCTTAGTCTCAGATGCCCATCCACTAGTTAGCTTTAGACCGGACGCTTGTCCACACAACACATCCCGACAACCCCATATACATGAATGTGGTTATATGTGTGGGGGAGATGGCCCCATACACAGCACATGGTCGGCTGCTCCAGCAAAAATCCTTGGGTTTGACCTACCTTCCTGTAATATATATGGGGGGCCATTAGTTGGATGTTTGCAGGACCCCTCTTTGTCCGACAGCTTCCCTCCCCCACACATAGCAAGCAGTGTACAGACAAGCTCCCTTCCCGCACATACAGCATATATATCATATAAAGAAAAAAACTAGAAGTCTGAACTGAAACATAAATTGATGTGCATGCAAAATGTAAATGCATGTTCACACACGGCCACTAGACAAAGAAAAAGCAAAATATCCAAGTAACTGGAAGTAAATGGGTAAATCGCACAGTGCAAAAATAATAAATAATGAAGGGTATTTAGTAAACATAATTTTGATCAAAATAATGTAAAAGCTATCCCACCACGTCATAGCAACCCTTATGGGACAGTCCTAACTCTAATATTAAAACCTTACCATTTGTCAAGTGACGTACATATGGATAAGGGCAGAGAGACTGACCCCCTAGTAGAAGCATAGACCTGAGGCAGAATAAACATTTCAGCTCAGACAAAGGGTGGCCACACCCTAATATGTACTAAAGCACACTGAACTACAAAGAAAAAACCTAGAAGTCTGAACTGAAACATAAATTGATGTGCATGCAAAATGTAAATGCATGTTCACACAAGGACACTAGACAAAGAAAAACCAAAGGCAAGCAAAATACCCAAGTAACTAGAAGTAAATGGGTAAATCGCAAAGTGCAAAAATAATAAATAATGAAGGGTATTTAGTAGTGAAGAGCGAGCACTAAAATGCTCGGATGCTCAAAGCTCGGGCCGAGCTCGCCATGATACTCGGTTGCTCGACCTGAGCCACGAGCCCAATGTTAGTCTATGGGAGACCCGAGCATTTTCGCGGCGGCATCCCCGGCTGTCTTTTAAAAGCCTAACAAGTGCCCAAAACGATAGTGACAGTGCTCAAATGACATGGGGACAGCATGGGGATCGCCCCAGGAAGCATTTCTGACGCCCAGGTCACTTCTGTCAACAACGTGGTCAGAGGTATTAAGCCACTTTTAAGGGCTCACAATAAAACGTTCAAAAACTAAACTGAAACTGCTTTCCTGTGAAATATGTTAAGGAAGTTCCTTTCCAGGGTAAAGACTTGTGTATAAGGAAAAATAAATAACAACAAAAAAAAAAAATACTCCTCCACACCTTGGGCTATGTTCACAAGTAGCATTTTTAATGTGTTTTTGCACTTTTGTATTGCTTCAACCGTGACAAATGCATTCACCGGGAAATGTCATTTTAACATTTTACAACCTTATCTGGCCATGTGCTGTGTGACACATGCATACAGTGCTGAAAAGACATGGGGACAGCATGGGGAAGACCCCTGGAAGCATCTCTGACTCCCCGGTCACTGCCTAAAAGTGTGCCCATCAGAAGTCATCCTTGCAGCATCAGAAGATGCAGACTTGCAACTATCCCCGTGCAAGTTCTTGTCCCAGGGCAGGGTTCAATTGTACCTCCCCCATTCCTTGCAATGCAAGCGCAAATATGCAGCCAACCACCCACCCACCCCCAGGCTGCAATACCATACTGCTTGCTTGCACTTGAAATTGGGCCTTTTAGGCATGTGGAGGCGGAATCTGGCCACCATGTCATGGCAGCGTTAGCGGCCTGGTATCCATACTCAGTCCCCAGCCGCCCGGCGGCGGGGTGTCCACACTCGGTCCCCAACCGCCAGGGGGCGGCCGGGTGTCCATACTCGGTCGCCAGCCGCCTGGGGGCAGCCGGGTGTCCATAAACGGTCCCCAGCCGCCCCTATTTCTCCTTGGAACATCCACCCACACACTTTTCTTAGCCTGGCCTGCTTTAGGGCAGCATTGGACGAGCCCACCAGAGAACCAGACTCCTCCGGTGGGCCCTGGCTTCTCCATCAGGGGAGTTGAGAGTGCCAAGGTGAGGACCATGATGATGATACAAGTTAGCATCTGCTTTGTTTTGTTGGAATGCAAGCGCATGTATGTAGTAGCGGCAAGGCCTGAGGTGGTCAGCGTTTTGGCGCATTTCCTACTTCCTCCGAGGATTGCTGGATGTTTTCCTGCTACTATCCCAGTTCTATGACTCCCGTTAAAACAAAGCTTCAGGTGATGAATGATGGATGAGGTGGTGGCAAAGGAGAGCAGGAGGAACAGGGACCATTCACATCAATATCAGGCCAGTCAACCACATATGTCTTGTAGGATATGTTTCTGTAACAAAAGGAGCGGTTTGGCTACACAGTTATAGGGCATACAGTGAGTGCAATGCCTACCAAAAATTTCGAGGCACTCCAATGTACCTTGGAAATGACATGGAGGTCAGAGGGCCTTAACTAAACAGTTTTTTCCATTTATAGCAACTGGGTCTCCTGTACAGTGGTGGCCTAAACAGTGAATGGAAGGCTTTCCAAAAATTATGAGGAACTGCAATGCCCCTTGAAACAGACGTGGATTACAGCGTACTAAAAACCTTCTACCCACTATTGGGGAGTGGGTCTCCCTTAGTATTCGCCTTTGCATTGAAAAGCAAAAGCTGACTAAAATTAGGAGGAAATGCAATGTCCGTTGGAAGAGTTGTGGAGGTTAGAGGTAATTAAAAACAACATTTCAATGCCCCTAGGAAGAGCTGTGGAGTTCAGAGTGGCTTAAGAAGACTGTTTTAATGTCCCTTTGAAGAGACATGGAGGTCACAGTAGCTTAACAAGATGGTTTTAATGCCCCTCGGAAAAGACGTGGAGGTCCCAGTAGCTTAACCAGACGGTTTGAATGCCCCTCGGAAGAGGGGCTTTTAATGCCCCTTCCAAGAGCCATACAGTACAGCATAGTACAAACATTATTCCCATTATTGGGGAGTGTGTATCCCATAGTCATTGCTTATGCCTTCCAAGCAAAAGCTGCCAAAAATTGGGACGGAGGAACTTGCAATGCCCCTTACAAGAGCCATGCAGTACAGCATATTCCAAACATTATTCCCATTATTGGGGAGTGGGTCTCCCATAGTCTTTGCTTATGCCTTCCAAGCAAAAGCTGCCAAAAATTAGGACGAAGGAGCTTGCAATGCCCCTTACAAGAGCCATGCAGTACAGCATATTACAAACATTATTCCCATTATTGGGGAGTGGGTCTCCCATAGTATTTGCTTATGCCTTCCAAGAAAAAGCTGCCAAAAATTAAGAGGAACTGCAATGCCCGTTCGAAGAGTCGTGGAGGTTAGAGTTAATTAAAAACAACATATCAATGCCCCTTGGAAGAGCAGTGGAGTTCAGAGTGGTTTAACAAGACGCTATTAATGCCCCTCAAAAGAGATGTGGAGGTCCCAGTAGCTTAACAAGACGGTTTTAATACCCCTTGGAAAAGTGGTGGAGGTCCCAGTAGCTTAACAAGACGGTTTTAATACCCCTCGGAAAAGTGGTGGAGGTCACAGTAGCTTAAGAAGACGCTTTTAATGCCCCTCAGAAGAAACGTGGAGATCCCAGTAGCTTAACAAGACGGTTTTAATGCCCCTTGGAAAAGTGGTGGAGGTCGCAGTAGCTTAACAAGACGCTATTAATGCCCCTCAGAAGAGACGTGGAGGTCCCAGCAGCTTAACAAGACGGTTTGAATGCCCCTTGGAAGAGACGTGGAGGTCACAGTAGCTTAACAAGACGCTATTAATGCCCCTCAGAAGAGACGTGGAGGTTCCAGCAGCTTAACATGACAGTTTTAATGCTCCTCAGAAAAGTGGTGGAGGTCCCAGTAGCTTAACAAGATGGTTTTAATGCCCCTCAGAAACGTAGTGGAGGTCCCAGTAGCTTAACAAGTCTGTTTGAATGCCCCTTGGAAGAGACGTGGAGGTCCCAGTAGCTTAACTGGCCGGTTTAAATGCCCCTTGGAAAAGTGGTGGAGGTCACAGTAGCTTAACAAAACGCTATTAATGCCCCTCAGAAGAGACGTGGAGGTCTCAGTAGCTTAACAAGACGGTTTTAATGCTCCTCAGAAAAGTGGTGGAGGTCCCAGTAGCTTAACAAGACGGTTTTAATGCCCCTTGGAAAAGTGGTGGAGGTCGCAGTAGCTTAACAAGACGGTTTGAATGCCCCTTGGAAGAGACGTGGAGGTCCCAGTAGCTTAACAAGACGGTTTTAATGCTCCTCAGAAAAGTGGTGGAGGTCCCAGTAGCTTAACAAGACGGTTTTAATGCCCCTTGGAAAAGTGGTGGAGGTCGCAGTAGCTTAACAAGACGGTTTGAATGCCCCTTGGAAGAGACGTGGAGGTCCCAGTAGCTTAACAAGACGGTTTTAATGCTCCTCAGAAAAGTGGTGGAGGTCCCAGTAGCTTAACAAGACGGTTTTAATGCCCCTTGGAAAAGTGGTGGAGGTCGCAGTAGCTTAACAAGACGGTTTGAATGCCCCTTGGAAGAGACGTGGAGGTCCCTGTAGCTTAACAAGACGGTTTCAATGCCCCTTGGAAGAGACGTGGAGGTCCCAGTAGCTTAACAAGACTGTTTTAATGCCCCTCGGAAAAGTGGTGGAGGTCACAGTAGCTTAACAAGACGCTTTTAATGCCCCTCGGAAGAGACGTGGAGGTCCAAGTAGCTTAACAAGACGGTTTGAATGCCCCTTGGAAGAGACGTGGAGGTCCCAGTAGCTTAACAAGACGGTTTGAATGCCCCTTGGAAGAGACGTGGAGGTCCCAGTAGCTTAACAAGACAGTTTTAATGCCCCTCGGAAAAGTTGTGGAGGTCACAGTAGCTTAACAAGATGCTTTTAATGCCTCTCAGAAGAGACGTGGAGGTCCCAGTAGCTTAACAAGATGGTTTGAATGCCCCTTGGAAGAGAAGTGGAGGTCCCAGTAGCTTAACAAGACGGTTTTAATGCTTCTCGGAAAAGTGGTGGAGGTCCAAGTAGCTTAAAAAGACGCTTTTACTGCCCTTCGAAAAAGTGGTGGAGGTCGCAGTAGCTTAACAAGATGGTTTGAATGCCCCTTGGAAAAGTGGTGCAGGTCCCAGTAGCTTAACAAGATGGTTTGAATGCCCCTTGGAAGAGACGTGGAGGTACCAGTAGCTTAAAAAGACGGTTTTAATGCCCCTCGGAAAGTGGTGGAGGTCCCAGTAGCTTAACAAGACGGTTTTAATGCCCCTCGGAAAAGTGGTGGAGGTCCCAGTAGCTTAACAATACGCTTTTAATGCCTCTCAGAAGAGACGTGGAGGTCCCAGTAGCTTAACAAGACGGTTTGAATGCCCCTTGGAAGAGACGTGGAGGTCCCAGTAGCTTAACAAGACGGTTTTAATGCTTCTCGGAAAAGTGGTGGAGGTCCCAGTAGCTTAATAAGACGCTTTTAATGCCCCTCGAAAAAGTGGTGGAGGTCGCAGTAGCTTACCAAGACGGTTTGAATGCCCCTTGGAAGAGACGTGGAGGTCCCAGTAGCTTAACAAGACAGTTTGAATGCCCCTTGGAAGAGACGTGGAGGTCCCACTAGCTTAACAAGACGTTTTTAATGCCCCTCGGAAAAGTGGTGGACGTACCAGTAGCTTAATAAGACGCTTTTAATGCCCCTCAGAAAAGTGGTGGAGGTCCCAGTAGCTTAACAAGACGGTTTCAATGCCCCTTGGAAGAGATGTGGAAGTCCCAGTAGATTAACAAGACGGTTTTAATGCTCCTCGGAAAAGTGGTGGAGGTCGCAGTAGCTTAACAAGACGCTTTTAATGCCCCTTACAAGAGCCATACAGTACAGCATTTTAAAAATATTATTCCCATTATTGGGGAGTGGGTCTCCCACAGTCTTTGCTTATGCCTTCCAAGCAAAAGCTGACAAAAATAAGGACGGAGGAACTTTCAATAATGGCAACACGGACCACGGTCACCCTAGTGGTATAGTGGTGGTGGAGGCTGAGGATAAGGAGAAGAACATAAAACAGCCGAAATGAGGAAGCGTATACCCATGTGTGGGTGTGAAGCGGTGCATGTGAATACACCTTCCGAAATAACACAGTGGATTTGACTTTATGTTACTCTGCTGTCATTTGGTGGTGATGAGAAGTCTGGCCCAATCCAGCTACTGTTCATTTTGATAAGGGTCAGCTTGTCAGCATTGTCAGTTGACAGGCGAGTGCGCTTATCAGTTGTAATTACCCCAGCAGCACTAAAAACACGCTCTAATAACACGCTAGCGGCGGGGCAGGCCAGGACCTCCAAGGCGTACAGAGCGATTTCATTCCAAGTGTCCAGCTTGGATACCCAATAATTAAAAGGCACAGAGGAATCACGGAGGATGCTGGTACGGTCGGCAAGGTACTCCCTCACCATCTTTTGAAACTTTCCACTGCTTGTGAGAGTACCCCGCGCCTCAGGGCCTGTAAGCTGGGCAGGTCTCAGAAAACTGTCCCAGAATGTTGACAGTGTTCCCCTGCCTCTGCTGGATTGGAGTTGCCTCTCTCTCGCTTGTACGCCTTGGTTGGTCAACGAACTGTGACCTCTGCCGCTAGCGTGTTTAGATGGGAATTTTTTTTTAACAGTTCTGCAGCAAGGGCCTTCTGGTACTGCCCCATTTTCGTAGACCTCTCCACCTCAGGAATAAGAGAGTGAAAGTTCTCCTTGTAGCGGGGGTCTAAAAGTGTCACCAACCAGTAATGACTGTCACCCAACATTTTGACAACGCGAGGGTCACGGTTAAGGCAGAGTAACATAAAGTCAGCCATGCGTGCCAGACTGGTAACGGGCAAGACTTCCGTGTCCTCACCAAGATGACGACTGACCATGCTCTCCTCCTCCTCCTCCTCCCCCCCCCCTGTCCTCAGGCCACCCACGCTGAACTGACAGTATGACAGTTGTACAGGTACTACCATCTACAGCGCATGATACAAGCTCCTGTTCTTCCTCCTCCTCCTCTCCCTCATTGTCCCCCAATGCACGTTGGGATGAGATGAGGCTGGGCTGTGTGTAATCGACCGCTACGGCTTCTTGATCCATTTCATCATACTCTGGCTGCAATGCCTCCTCTTTAATTCTCTGCAGAAAGCGTTGCAAAAGACAGACAAGTGGAATGCTGACGCTAATGATGGCGTCATCGCCACTCACCATCTTGGTGGACTCCTCAAAGTTTGTCAAGATGGTACATACAGTACAGACCAAAAGTTTGGACACACCTTCTCATTTAAAGATTTTTCTGTATTTTCATGACTATGAAAATTGTACATTCACACTGAAGGCATCAAAACTATGAATTAACACATGTGGAATTATATACTTAACAAAAAAGTGTGAAACAACTGAAAATATGTCATATATTCTAGGTTCTTCAAAGTAGCCACCTTTTGCTTTGATGACTGCTTTGCACTCTTGAGAGACTGCCATAAAGACTGAGAGGAGGGGGCATCTTTGCATGCAGTATGGACAGGGGATTGCCATGCACACACAACAGGTGACACCCGCTGACACTGGTCATGGACCCTGGGGTTCGCCCCACAAAGTCGGGTGCTTTGCTGCCATGTGCTTGATCATGCTGGTGGTGGTCAGGCTGGTAGTTTTGTCACCCCTGCTGATGCTGGCATGGCAGGTGGTACAAATGGCCTTTTTGGGGATATCAGCAGAGTCTTTAAAAAAATTCCAGACTCTGGAAGACCTACAGGTTGTACTGGCAACGTCCCTCGTGTTGGTGTTACGGGGAACTGTTGCCGGCCTTCTGTGTGCGGCCACCACACTGCTTTTTTCTGCCTGTTGGGGTACTCTGCCTCCCTCACCCTGTCTGCTGCTGGCCTCGCTCTGCATGTCCTCCTGCCACATTGGGTCAGTTACTAGATCATCCACCACCTCCTCCTCTTCCACTTGCGCACCACGATCCTCCTCCTCACTTCCTGGCAATTGTGTCTCGTCATCGTCAACCTCTTGTGACAAATTGCCAGCGTTGACTTCCTCTGGCCGTGGCTGTTCAAATATTTGGGCATCTCTACATGGGATCTCCTCTTCCACCACTTCAAGCGGAGCAGGCGAGGGGCACAAATCTGGAAATGGACCAGTGAACAGCTCTTCAGAGTGTCCAAGTGTGGGATCAGTTGCTGTCTGACGACACTCGGCATGGTGGGAGGGAGGAGCATCAGGGTGAGGAGGAGTATGCGGTCGAGACTCATGGCTACTAAGAGTTGACCGTGTGGAAGACAGACCGGAGGTGGTGGTGCCCAGGTAACTGGAAGTATTATCTGCTATCCAATTAATAACCTGTTCACACTGATCTGGTGTTGTTCTGTGCTTCCCTAGTAATTCGGTCAAGAAGTGGGAGCGAGAAGATATGGCTGTTGGTTGTGGCACATTTTCACCTTGGCCACGGCCCCGTCCTCTGCATGCACCATCACCAGAACGTCCACTTCCATGTCCCTTGCCACGCGCCTTGCCCATTGTAAAGTAAGTAAAATAGCTTACACTCGCACCATCAATGGAAAAAGGGTAATAAAGTAGATTAGAACCGTGGAAGAGGAAAACCACAGTTCTATTTCTCTGGCCTACACCCGACTCTTTTAAACAATCTGAACAATCAGGGAGAAACTATTACTGTTTTTCTTTACGGAAAAAATACCAAAAGGTGAATAATAGAGATTTTTTACCGTGGAATGGCAAAACCACAGTTATTGTTTACTGGGGTATACCAGAAATTTTTAAATAGATATATTTGTGTCTGAACAATCAGGAGACAGTACTGTTTTTCTTTACAGCAAAAAATGCAAAAAAGCAGGATAATACAGAGATTTGACCCGTGGAACTGCAAAACCACACTTGTATTTCTCGGGCCTACACCAGACTATTTTCAACAGATATATTTGTGTCTGAACAATCAGGAGACACTACTACTGTTTTTCTTTGCGGCAAAAAATGCCAAAAGCAGGATAATAGAGATTTTTTACCGTGGAACAGCAAAACCACAGTTATAATTTACTGGTGTATACCAGACTATTTTCAACAGATATATTTGTGTCTGAACAATCAGGAGACACTATTAGTTTTTTTTTTTTACGGTGACACATATTACGATAACTTGCACCCATAGTGCAAAAAAAACAAAAACCCTAAAAAAACACAATGGGTTCAACCGTACTCAAATTGTTAACTAGGAGCAATGATTAGTGTGAATAATATAATATTTTGATTGGAGATGATCCAACCTCTGGTTCCACCACTGATCCTGAGAATGAAGGAATAGGGAACCTATCAGCTTTTTTTTTTCCTGCACAGCTGTGCTCCCAACCACCCACAGTGCAAAAAAAAAACCTAAAAAAACAATAGGTATAACCGTACTCAAATTGATAATTGGGAGCAAGGATTAGTGTGAAGGATATAATATTGTGATTGGCGATGTTCCATCCACTGATTCTGAGAAAGAAGGAATGGGGAACCTATCAGCTTTTTTTCCTGCACAGCTGTGCTCCCACCCATTGCGCAAAAATACCCTAAAAAAATGCACGTACTCAAATTGTTAATTGGGAGCAATGATGAGTGTGAAGGGATATAATATCTTGATTGGCGATGGTCCGACCTGTGGTTCCGCCACCGATCCCAAGAATGAAGGAATTGAGAACCTGTAAGCTTTTTTTTTCCTGCACAGCTGTGCTCCCAACCACCCACCCATAGTGCAAAAAACAAAAAAAACAATAGATCCAACTGTACTCAAATTGTTAAATTGGGAATGTGAAAAAAATAATGCATCCACTTCTTTCTAAATTAGGCTGTCAGACCCCCAAGAATGACATCCTAGTAATATGCCATGACTTATACCTCTTTAAATGTATGCAAAGGATAAACCTGGATATCCAGGTATACGTTCTATTGATTGATTTCTATAAGGGCCTATTTACACATGTAAATGTGTATCTGCTACGGACATGAATGATCAGCTGCAGCCCTTCCACGTGGCCAGTCAATGGATCCGCAAATCACAACAAGTAATTCAAGGAAATGGAAAAGTAACAAAAAAAAATTCTAGTAACATTGCATAGCGTACCGGCGATTGCGCTATTTAACTTTTGCCATCAGTGATTGACGGCATATAAATGGTTAAACAGCAGTGATTCACACTCCGCTCTGGCCGCTGCTGTTACAGCAAGATGTCAGCTGTGTAGGATGGGGGCTCTGCTCCTGAGCCCACCCGAAACAGCAATCCAATGGACGGTTTCACACACCACATTATCCAGTGGTGTTTAATTTGCTTTCCTATTTAGGAAACAAAACCGTTTTAATAACGTTTTCCTTCTCTGGTATCTAGGAGCCATTTCAGCTATTTGTAAAGGGAATCTGTCAGCAGGTTTTTCTTGGCTATTCTGAGAGCAGCATGATGGGGTGAGCGCCACACTAGGAGTAGGACCACCGAGCCCAGAGCTATTGCAAGACGTGCAGACAATATATACCAGGTATGAATGAATCCAATACAACATTATTGTTACTTAGGAATTAACCTACTTGGATATAATACATCCCTTGATATGTATATACCATAAGGTCATTATCTTGGGAATGCCTATATTGGCTTTTATTATTTGGGATTATATCCTTTTACTATGTGACCTAGGATATACTATCAGTATGCATTAGCACAATTGGAGCTACTACTATTTAGCCCTGGTGTCTCTGCAATTCAAATATTTACATTATACCTCCTCACTATTATATGGTATTACTATATATATGTGTGTGTGCTCTTTTCTTTGCCGCCATGTACCCAAATTATTATAATAAAGGTCTTTTTTAACACATTGACCCCTTGTCGGATGTACTATATATTGGTTGTTGTTGAGAGCAGCATGATGTAGAGACAAAGACCCCTTACAGGTCTTTTATTAGCAGAAGATTATCACTAGAGGACTAGTAAACCTGCTGCCAGGTAGTCCAACCACGCCCCCCACCACTGATTGGCAGTTTAAATACAGTGTACACAGAAAGCGGCCAATCAGTGGTGTGGGTGGGGTTATTATACAGAGCTCAGCATTCAGAGATCTGCATGAGAAAAAAAAACCTGCAATTTTATCAAAATAACACCAAGCAGCCCAGTAAGTGATACATCATTGGAATCAGGGCCTCGGATTATGCTGCTCTCAAATGGGATAGCAAAAACCTGCTGACATATTCCATTTAAAGGGGCAGCTGCTACTAAATCCAGACATGGTGCAAAATGTAAATTCTGCTGCAGATTTACTGCTGTAGATTTTTAATTCCTAAAAATCCCTGTAGATTCAGAGGATCTCAACCTTTTCAATGCAAATTATTTTCAAGACTTATTCACAGATATTATGAAATATTACAGTAGAAATAAAAAAAAAAAAAGCACAATACCTAAACCCCTTCCTTGGGAAAAGTATACGGCAAGTATAAGAAAGACAAAAATTTATTCTGGAGTCATATTGAAGTGTAAATAGAATTGTAACCATACAATGTAAACAGCAGCGAATGTAAGTAGGATCCACTGGATCTATATAAGAGGAACACTTTCCAAAGCTGATATTCTGAGCCCACCGCTATGCTGGGTGGACCGGCATTGTGATCGTCAGCACCTGGAATATACGACATGTTTTACTGCAGCTCATAGAACCAAATGATAAGACGCAGAGCAGTGCGAGGCTTGTGACTCGCTATACACAAAATATACGACATGTTTGATGAATGGCATAAAGGAAAGCCGATGCATTCAGATGTCTCTGGGCAACTACATGTTGTGATAGATAAGTTCCTGTCAGGATGAGGGGCAGCATCCTATCTGCTCACTCATCATGACAGGTTTACAGCATGTTGACTCATGGACGTGATCAGTCAGTCAATCAATGACATAGATGCACGTTCTTGATTCCGACAGGTAGGTCAGAGATGTCCGTCTCAATCAGTTTACCTTCACCCATCTAGGATGGATGGCTGCTGACATCGTTGGCCATTATGTCCATATGCAATTATTATCCCCTAATTGTGATGTACAATACAAATTTATATTGTGGTACCGTGTTAGCCAGAAAATTTGATGGAAATAATTTTATGCCCAAAAATGGCAAAAGTATTCTCGGAGTGATACCTTTATTGGCTAACCAGAAAAAAAATATATATATGCAAACTTACAGAGCACACAGGCTCCTTCTTCAGGCAGGATTACAAATGTTAAGAATTCATTTGTAATATTGCCTGAAGAAGGAGCCTCTGTGCTCTGAAAGCTTGCATATATTTTTTTTTTCTGGTTAGCCAATAAAGGTATCACTCCAAGAATACTTTTGCCATTTTTGGGCATAAAAGTATTCACATAGAATTATCCACTAATTAAAAGAATTTATTTTTGGTAAATAAATGTATACATTTTTTTAAATTTTATTATATACATTTTCTCAGAGAACCTCTTTAAGAAGGAGATTTCAGAATGGGCTATAAGACATGTCCAGCTTTGCTTAATTGTCTCACCTTACTGTCCTTGTTGAACTGAGCTCCACTTTGTTCTTGGATGATATTGTAAGGAATGAAGACGTCTAGATGATACAAATCGGGACGTCTGACTATTCTGTCTTCACCCAAGTCCAACACAAGAGATCTAGCAGAAGACTGTAAAGAGAAGACCAGAGTGGTAACAACGCTTATGTCGCTGAATGCTTCTGTACGGGAAAGAAAGTTGTAACCAACAAGTGCACAAAAATCTAAACTTTTATCTTGATACGTGGCCAACTAGAAGTTACTGCGTAGCTCCACACGTCTCCTACATTAAATCTGACACGTGGAGGAACTGCTCACAGAAAAGGCTTCAAATATTTTTTAGGATTCACACTGCATTAAAAGGGGTTGTCCACCACTTTAATACTAATGGAATATCCTTAGGATAGGTCATCAATATTAAAGTGCCAGGCAACCCCTTTAAGTGAGGCATAATGAATGGTACCAGAATTTCACATAATGTAGCCTTCATTAGGCAGAAGGCCCACTCGGTTATATGAAGAAATCTGGGGTCCCCAAAAGCAAACCCCGTAATCACCAGATTCCTGTGTGGTGACTACTTCATCTGCTTTTTGGGAAGACCAGAACTGACCCCTATATTTAACCAAGTGGGTCCCCTCAAGCTACATTATCCTGTCTGATGAAGGCTACATTAGCTGAAACATTCTTAATCTTCATTATGCCTCATTTAACGCAATGTGAATCATGGACATGAGAAAAATCAAATTAAAAAATAAATACATTTAAAGCATTTTCTGTGCGATTCCTCCAAATGTCACATTAATATAGAAAAAATAAAGAGCGGCGTGTTCTACACTATTGCAACAAGCCTCTTTCATCATTTATATCATCATTATAACATCATTTATATGCACCAGCACCATGGAATCAATGGCACTATATAATTAAATAATAATAATAATATATACATCTTCCCACCAGCTTGTTTTCCCTCTATCTCCTCTCTGGATCTATGAAGCCAGAACTGTCAAAGAAGAGGTGATGGTGGAGATGGAGGGGAAACAAGCAGGGGGGAGGCTTATATAAATGACTGGTCCCGCCGTGAAGCACTGGGCGTCTGTGCTTGGTTTGAACAGTCGTTCTCTGCTGACAGAGTCGTTTACAGAGATCTTCTTTCCCATTCCAACAGCTTGCAAACAACCCACCATGGTATGAAAAAAAAATTATATCATCATCATCCAGCAAATGTGTCACAGCTGCCAGCAATTGGCTACTGTGGACACATCAAAGCTGTGATGATAAAAGTTGGCAGAGGAGGACCGGTAGCACGAGGTTGGCATAGACTTTTAATAAAGGAAGACTATTGGAAATCACATGAAATACAAAAAGGTCACAATCCTAAACCACATCTGAGGGTCTCACCACTTTAGGTAAAGAGATTTCAGCCACCAGAAAACTTGGGTGTCCTACAGGAGGTTCCGCCACAATCATGTAATCTGGTTTCACGGGTGAACTGATAAAAAAAGGAAGGAAGCAGTATACTGCAAGGGTACACCATCAATTTATGATCTGTTGGGGTCGATCTCTAATATAATAAAGGGGCACTGATACTGGTAAAGAGGAACAGCCCCTTTCACAGTCATTCCCTGCACATTGGCATCATGGCCTCCACTGTGCAGCGGAACGACAGCATAGATCCAGCAAAGTGAATGGGCTTAGCTGCAGTTCTCCTGCACAGTGAAAATCCGGGTAGCTGACCCACACCAGCATATTCTTTAAAAAGGGCAGCGGGGTTACTTCCAGGCTGCAGCCCCCTTATTCTTGGAGTCCAAGAAGTTGGATATACTATATCTTTTGTAAGATGGGATTCTAAAAAAAGTAAATGCATGCATTAAACCTCAAAGTAACCCAAACCTTTCAACTTCTGAGATGAGGGACTTGCTTGGAGTTAGCTGGGAGGGTCTGTAGGAAAAAAATAAAGACCATAAAGGCATAATAGTTAAAACAAAAAAAAAAACAATGTCCACATTGTTCTTGCACCATAACAAGCCATTCTGCAACTTCCCCCATCTGTTGGGTATAACCCATCACCACGAGGAGTGGCGCTCCCCCATCTGTTGGGTATAACCCATCACCACGAGGAGTGGCGCTCCCCCATCTGTTGGGTATAACCCATCACCATGAGGAGTGGCGCTCCCCCATCTGTTGGGTATAACCTATCACCTCAAGGAGTGGCGCTCCCCCATATGTTGGGTAAAACCCATCACCACGAGTAGTGGCACTCCCCCATCTGTTGGGTGTAACCCATCACCACGAGGAGTGGAGCTCCCCTATCTGTTGGGTGTAACCCATCACCACGAGTAGTGGCACTGCCCCATCTGTTGGGTATAACCTATCACTAGGAGGAGTGGCGCTCCCCCATCTGTTGGGTGTACCCCATCACCACGAGGAGTGGCGCTGCCCCATCTGTTGGGTATAACCTATCACCAGGAGGAGTGGTGCTCGTCATACTTTGTGTCCCTAGGGGAAATGTGGTATTATAAGACATCCAATCAATTGAATGGCCGACCATGTACTGCATGGATGAGCGAGGAACATCAGAGAAGAAGCCGCCGATGCTCAACAGCAGCCTACTCTGTCGTCTTTTACAGACTGTATGCCATAGACTTGTACCTTAGAGTTGGGACTTACCCCATTATGTCCATTTCCTGAATCATCGGTTTTGATTTGGTTCTGATATTCTGTTCAAAAATGGATCCCAGGAACTTCCGATTTTTCAGCATTTTCCACTCTGAAGGGAAACCATAGATGATTAACAGGGTCGGACTGGAACTGAAACTCAGGCCTGGCATGTGAGAGCAAGCAGGCCCGCCCGACGCGCGTTGAATGTGAAATATTTTCGAGAATGATTTGGGTATATGTCACAATAAAAATTGCAGCAAACTGCACTTTATCATCGATAGACAAAAACTGACATAATGTAAAATATAAACTTCCCTCCAGGAAAATGTTAATTTCTTTCAACTGGAGGGACGGACATATTTGTAATATAAAGCTCCAAGTTCCCAAAAATGCTATGTTTGATAGTACCAGGAAAAGCAGGAAAAGTGAATCCTTGCAGATTTGAAGCAGTTCCATGTCTATTCTTTCAGTATTTTTGCAGCGTTTCTAAAGAACGGGAAAAAAAATCTCAAAAAACGCAATTTCAAGGGGATTTTCCTGCTGAGCGACACGCTTTTTGTGCAGAAATGTTCTTCCCTTTCTTTTTCGTTTATATTTTGTGTTATACACTAGTGGCCAAAATTGAGGCAACACCTTCAGTTTTTCACCATCACCAATATTTAATGGAGGTTTTCACTGACCTACTTACTTGTACACACGCCCTCTTCTGCGATATGTATTCTATGTTGGTTTATAGTGACCTGGGTGTGATGTAAGACAGATATTGTGCGATTAAAATTCGGTTTTTATATTTTAATGCCAGTTTGTCATCAGAAGGTAAGCAATTACATGTTTTCGTTCTCAAAGTGTGTAAGCGGTTTCAAGAGACTGGTTCGATAAAGAATAAACCAGGTAGAGAAAGGAAGAAGGCTACAAGTCCTCAGACTGATAGAAGAATTGTTAGAATCGCCCTAAATAACAGGAAATAAACTGCTGTTAACATCAACAAGGAGCTTGTCAACACCGGAGTGACAGTGTCTGATCGGACGGTTCGACGATGACTGGTAAATGCGGGGTTAAGAGCCAGAATACCAGGTAAAAAGCCATTTTTGAAAACCTCACAGCGTCAGAAACGTCTGCAGGGGCCAAAGAACATTGTAAATGGACCATTGAACAATGGAGAAATGTTATATGGAGCGATGAGACACGCATATCCATCTTTGGCAGCGACGGTGTCCGCTACGTTCGACGACGACCTGGAGAGGACTGGTTGCCAGAGGGTACAGTACCCACCATGAAGCCTCCTCTGAGTGTTATGGTAGGGGGCTGCGTGTCCAGAGATGCAGGTGGTCGGCTGCAGGTAATTGAAGGAACAGTTAATGCTGAAAAGTACATCAAGGAAGTCCTTCAGCCTAAACTCATTCCTTCGGCACACGATGTATTTGGTGAAGGGACACCGTTTATTTTAAGATGGAGCCCCATGCCATACAGCTAAAAAATGTCTCTCTTGGTTCAAGGACAAAAATGTCCAGCTATTGAATTGGCCAGGAAACAGCCCAGATCTCAATCCTATTGAGAATCTCTGGGCTCGGCTCAAAAGAGCGGTGTCAAAACAGCGGGCTTCACACAAGCAGGAACTCACTGCAGCCATCATCAAATCATGGCTTCATATCATCACACCATCTGATTTACACAAACTGGTAGATAGCATGCCAAGTAGATGCCAGGCAGTCATCAAGGCCGAGGGCTATCCAACTGAGTATTAACATTTAGTGTTAGATATGAAAATAGGACAAATCAATGGCTTTTCTCCCACAGTCATCTGAGTGACAATAGTGTCCAATTTGTTGACAAATGAACAAATTTCCAGCTAATATTGTGTTTCTATATGAGATTTTATTTCTACTTAAAAACTTTACTGTGAAATCAAAAACATTCATGAAATTAGTATTTGTATTGGCAAAATGCTAAAAATTCATAAATCTTGGGAGTGTTGCCTCAATTTTGGCCACTAGTGTATAGAGTTCCTCAGTATATGTATATGTTGTCCCCCATCACCTTTTTCATCTCTCCTTACAAGTATGCCTTGTATCTTAATTAAAACATGGTAGTAAGTAGCATATTAAACCCTTTTATAATAGATCGTGTAGAATCGCTGCATATTTCAGGGTTATGCGCTCCTGAGGACTCATTAGTGCTGCCCTCCTCAGGCGAAACCTGGTTGTGATATAATATGGGGCTAGCCGGTCTCACCTACCAGTTTGGGTCACAAACCCTTTTTCGTTTGCTTTGATGTTTTACTCATTGTTTATTACGTTTACACCCCAAATCTCTCCTAATCCTGGAGATCAAACCTATGAAAGCAATTTATGAATGATCGTAACACCTCTATGAAGGGTAATTATCATCTCCTTCATAAATATACATTTATATGTATAAATACATATGTGGTCAATGCATAGTACTGGCACATGACTTATCACTTTCCAGGACCTTACAAAGCACCAGGAACATTCATAAGAAGCGGAGGTGAAGAAATTCTGGCAACTTAATAGGAAAGGATTCTTTACAGTTAGAGCAGTCAGACTGTGGAATGCCAACCACAAGATATAGTAATGGCAGATAGCATAACAGCATTTATAGAAGGGCTGGATACTTTTTTAACAAAACATGACATTGTGGGTTATAAATAATCTAGTAATAGAAAATGTATAACTTTGGAGATAGACCAAGGACATTAAAGTTAAAACTTTTTCAACCTATGTAACTATGCAAGTATGCAGAATGCACATTAGGAAAATGCTTGAAATGCAATTCCCTATAATATTATTTTACAAGTAATTTCCTCTTAATTTTCCGCTTTGTAAAGTGCTATTTATAAGCCCAATCTATGGATCTAAAAAGTGCAAAACACTCCTGAAACACTTGTACGTATGTTCTATAATCTTTATTTCTTATGGTGCCTAAGGGAAGCCGTAATGATAAGACTCCTGCTTGGTAACAAGTGCAGTTATTTGCCTCCATAATGAAAGTGAATTACCAATGATGAAAGGGTTAATACTTGGACCCTGCATCAGTAATAGCCCTTGTAGTAACCATGACAACTATTGTGAGGGCATAAACAAGTGTCATAAAGAAGATTCCATAAAAGAATGCCGCGCTGCCATGATCAGCGCCATTACTGATGATGCGCCTGAGGACCTTGAGCTTGACCACCCCACGTAATGTGCCAATGTTGGTGTAATTTGGAGGTTCTAGCAGGGAAAGGGGTTGTCTTCTTAGACACCCCGGGGGGAAGGGAAGGTAACAGAGGGGGGGTCCCCAAAACAGGATCCCCTTCTGTTACTATGTACAAAGAGCTGGTCTTCTTTGGGAGTTCATGGATGGATCGTTGACTTTAATGGGTGATAAATTGGGAGGGGGAGGGGATACGCATCCTATTAGGGGTTATCCATAATGAGCAACCCCTGTAACCAAGTACCCAACATCTTGAGAGACGGAGCTGGATCTGTAAGGGAGAAGTGGTAGATCCACCTGGGAAATCAGATCAACTAAATTCGTTCCAGCAATAAATGTGGTGACAGATATCGCAGCCAGATCTCTCCCACATCCAGTTTATCACATTAATAGTCTATATTTGTTATGTCGTTCTCTGTAAATATGTAGAAATTCTAAAACTCCGTCATATATCGGCACTAACTCTCTAAGCCCAAGGGAAGGGCAGCCCTCCAGCCATGGTTCCCTAGAGGTTTCCTCCACAGGGGGTTTTCCTCTCCTGAGCGCTGGAGGGTGACTCTTCGTGAGTCGAGGGTTGTGCCATTTTCGGTGTCATGTAAATTTAAATAAAGTTGAGAACGTTTGACACCTAATTGCAATGATTTGTGTATTTATTTTGTATGTGTCTGATTCATTTTGTTTGGGAGTCGGGGTCCATCACACATCACTGAGTCATACGTCTGGACATCTGCCGCCAGAAATTTTGCTCCAGGGGTTGCCCCTGCTCTGGGGAGTTTGATGGAGCAGAGAAGACAAGAATTACAGAACTCATCTTCAGAATAAGGACTTCTATTACAGTACTACAAGCAGCTTCCTCGCCTCATTCACACAGTGAGTATTTTGGGCACTAATTTACATCAGTATTTGTAAGCTGAAAACCAGAGGGGAACAAACACAGTGAAAAATAGTAACTGAAACACTTTCACCTCTTCTGTTTTGGATCCACTCCTGGCGTCTGCTAACAAATACTGATGCAAAATATCGCCATGGAAGTTCCCTAAATTCTTACTGACTGATTTGACTGTTTGAGTAGCAGTCAAGCAACAGAGGTTGCAAGCGTTAAAGGAGTTTTCTGGTATCAAAAACCCCTGTCCCCCTTGCCATTTTTCTCTATCCTGAACCTGTGCTTCCTGCCCTGATCTCAGACTGTCTGACCTAGTCCTTGTCTTCGCTCTCCTGAGTCTGGTACCCTGGTACCTCCGGAATGCTGCTGCAGTCCCGGGAACTGCACTGAAGTGGTACCTGGTGTCTACCGGCGGCCCAGTCTATCCTCACCACCAGAGGTTCTAGTGGAGACCCAGTAGACACCTAGTCACAACCCTCCCGTGGGGCAGTGGGTCCATATCCACCAGGGTTACACCCACATAGCAAATGTGGTACCAATATTCAAGAAGGGGATAACATCTGAGCCTGGAATTTATAGGTTGGTAAGTTTAACTTGTACTGTGGGCAACAACTTTGAGGGTTTTCTAAGAGATACTAACCTGGAGCACCTCAATAAGAATAACCTAAACATATGATTATGAGGGATCTGTCCTGCAAACTAATCTGAAAAGATTCTATGGGGAGGTAAGTTCAGGTTGGACCAGGGAAACTTAGTGGATGTTGTCTATCTGGACTTTTCAAAGGCATTTGATACGGTGCCATACAACAGGTTGGTACATAAAAATGTTCAATATATTATATGGTAAACTTGCTCCACGAAAGAACAAGTCCTTGTGTGGTCGATGGAAAAATCAAGGAAAATATCAGTGATGCGGTCGTTACCTCTTGACAGCTCCATTTCGTACTTGTTCTCTAGTCCCTCCATGGCCACGGTGATAAAAAATTCCCTGAAAAGCTCATTATTCTAATAAAAAAAATACAAAGTAAGGAGCTGACACAAAGGAGAGCAGACAGCTCGTATGTCGGAATAAGCAATTGCAGTTACCGTAATTTTCTCAAAGACGGTGCCATTAATCACTATGTCGTACGCCGTGCAGCTGCCTCCACCTGTAGGACAAAGTGCACCAGGACTTAGATACTTTGCGGTGCCGACTCAATCCATTGACCTTAGTAGGGCTGCTATGAATAAGTGGTATAAGTTCTTAAAGGGGAATCCAAGTAGTGGACAATCCCTCTAAGTCCCAAATCTAAACCAAAAAAGTTCAAAAGTCAACAACAAGATGTCAAACTTTATTCCGCAGACTGGAAGTGGACCTACCAGAACCTGTGGAGATGGCACCTTTGACCATTGAGGATTAGTAAGTTGTAATACTTGCTATTTTAACCCCTTTAAGGATATCTCTGGACTATCCCTTTAAAAAAAGAAGCGCTGTATTAAAAAAAAACGTACTATTATCAACTTCAACGTGGGGCTCTCCAAGGCTCATGGGGACTCGATAGCCGGAGGGATCATCAGATTCCAGGATGCTGACTAACTCCTGCTCCGTCAGGTCCGGGGCCGCTGGGATCTGGTTCGACTTGCAGATGTTAATAAAGATTTTGGTATTTTTGGATGTGCGAGTTTTAATGCAGAAACCTAACACAGAAATAAAAACAAAAAGTGAACAAAAACACAATAAAATCGGCAAAAGCCAAGCAGCATTTACATGTAATCAACTGCATAAGAAATTATGTGACCCCCCACGTTGGTTGCATCATGTGACCATTGCAGTCAATAAGACCCCACTGCCCCACTGTGGTATCTGTCACATAATATGCACAAAGTAATCTGGATAATAATCAGAGGACGCCCATCTCACCCGGCTGGGGTCTGATCTCTCTGCTTTCTGGTAAGATCGGTATTCTGCTCTGTATCTCCTGTTTGGCCTGAAATGAGGCAACAAGTGAGAATCAGTGAGTAACATGAACAGGATGGTTCTGCAAACTGATTTTTCCTGCACCAAAATAGTACAACTGTGAGGGGTCTAAAGCCAACAATACACATTAGGTAAATGTTGGAGACTGCCGCGCCCCCGGCAGCTGACGGAGGAGACATTCACCCGGTGATTGCTGGCCTCTCCAATTCATCTTCGTACCTTCATCAGCATCTGTTCATACAGCGCTTCCTCCATGTTTGTGTTCATTTCTGCAGACAGCAGCGACTTGTCAGACGCCATTTTTTCGGTCAAAGACAGAAGCTCAGGGATCTTGTTTTATAAGAGAAAACCTGAAAAATGAAAATATGTATTAATCTTCTCCACAGACAACGACAGGGGGAGAGTGCGGGAGCCTGACAGCCGACGACATGAGGGGGTGCGGGAGCCTGACAGCCCACGACACGAGGGAGGGGGCGCGGGAGCCCGACAGCCCACGGCACGAGGGGGTGCGGGAGCCCGACAGCCCACGACAAGAGGGGGTGCGGGAGCCTGGCAGCCGACGACATGAGGGGGTGCGGGAGCCTGACAGCCCTTGACACGAGGGGGTGCGGGAGCCTGGCAGCCCACGACAAGAGGGGGTGCGGGAGCCTGACAGCCCACGACACGAGGGGGTGCGGGAGCCTGACAGCCCACGACACGAGGGGGTGCGGGAGCCTGACAGCCCACGACACGACGGGGGGCGGGTGCCTGACAGCCCTCGACGCGAGGGGGTGCGGGAGCCTGACAGCCCACGACACGATGGGGTGCGGGAGCCTGGCAGCCCACGACACGAGGGGGTGCGGGAGCCTGGCAGCCCACGACACGAGGGGGTGCGGGAGCCTGACAGCCCTCGACACGAGGGGATGCGGGAGCCTGGCAGCCCACGACACGAGGGGGTGCGGGAGCCTGACAGCCCATGACACGAGGGGATGCGGGAGCCCGACAGCCCACGACACGAGGGGGTGCGGGAGCCCGACAGCCCACGACACGAGGGGTGCGGGAGCCCCGACAGCCCATGACACAAGGGGGTGCGGGAGCCTGACAGCCCACGACATGAAGGGGTGCGGGAGTCTGACAGCCCACGACACGAGGGGGTGCGGGAGCCTGGCAGCCCACTACACGAGGGGGTGCGGGAGCCTGGCAGCCCACGACACGAGGGGGTGCGAGACCCTGACAGCCCACGAAACGAGGGGGTGCGAGACCCTGACAGCCCACGAAACGAGGGGGTGCGAGACCCTGACAGCCCACGAAACGAGGGGGTGCGGGAGCCTGACAGCCCACGACACGAGAGTGTGCGGGAGCCTGACAGCCCACGACATGAGAGGGTGCGGGAGCCTGACAGCCCACGACATGAGGGGGTGCGAGACCCTGACAATATTGGGAGTGGGATTCTGCACACCTACAGCTAGCTACTTATTGTCCTGAATGTAGTAATCACCTTGGCACATTCCCATCTTCTTACCTGTAGTGCAGACACCAAACACCACTACTCTGACTGCAATCACCCAGCTACAGCGTCACCACGCCTCAGCAACAGGGGAGCGTCTAGATTGGAGTTGATGTCTTGAGGGGGAGGAGTGATTTCATGGAATCATGATGTCACCGCAAGGGGCGGGGCCTTCTCAGTCCAGTGGACACTATTCCACCTGCAGCTGCAGCAGTGCGCACATTGTGCCGGGACAGGAGGACTGGTGATGAGGAGCTCGTGTTCTGCGTTGTGCTGTGAGGACTGAGGCGGGGAGAACACAATATTAATTATAATAATTTTTTTTAGGCTGTGTGCCCACTATGCGTTTTTTAAGCGTTTCCGCGGTGGCAATTCCGCTGCAGAAACGCTTAAAAACGCTTGGTAGAAGGTCTGCCATGTTCCCCAATGATAATCCGCATGTGCTGTGCACATGCTGTGTAAATTTCCGCTGCGGATTATCATTGCGGAAAAATCCGCTGCACTACCAATTATTTTGCGGAAGCGTGGCGCTTTCGCCGCCATTGACTTGCATTAGAACACATGGAATCCGCATCACTGGATCTGTACATGCAGAATCCATGCGCTTCAATGTGCGGATGGTACCCGGGTTTGGAGAAGAGGAGACTGTCCTCCGGACCCGGGTACCATAGCACCTGTAAAAAAAGAATAAAATAAAAAATAAATATTATACTTACCTTCTGATGGCCCCCGGTGTCTTTATCCGATGCGTCCTGGCTTGCCAGCAGCTCGCGATGGTCTGAAAAGGACCTGCCATGACGTCATTTAGTCATGTGACGGGTCACGCGACCGCTGACGTCGGCAGGCCATCAGAAGGTAATTATATATTTATTTTTTACCATTCTTTTATGGTCACACTATATAAATCCATGCCGGTTGCATGTATTTATATAGTGTGACCAAGTTGTCAAGCACTTTCCAAGTGATGCTAAAATCGCTTGTCAACCCGCATGCGGAAATGCAAGTGAAGAACGCTTCACATCAGCAAGTCCCAGGCAGGAAAAAAGCATGTACAATCCGCATGTACAATCCGCATGTACAATCCACATGCGTTTTTTCTGCCAGGGAGACGCGGAAACGCTCAAAAAAAATCCGGAGCATTTCTGCATCGTGGGCACATAGCCTTACATTAATTGTATGACTCAATATTGAGCACACGTAACCATCTATACACAGCTGAAGGCCGCACGTAGCCATCTATACACAGCAGGAGGCCGCACGTAGCCATCTATACACAGCGGGAGGCCGCACGTAGCCATCTATACACAGCGGGAGGCCGCACGTAGCCATCTATACACAGCGGGAGGCCGCACGTAGCCATCTATACACAGCGGGAGGCCGCACGTAGCCATCTATACACAGCGGGAGGCCGCACGGCGCCATCTATACACAGCGGGAGGCCACACGGCGCCACCTATACACAGCGGGAGGCCCACAGCGCCCCCCCCAGAGAGAGCAGGAGGCCGCACGGCGCAATCTATACACAGCGGGAGGCCGCACAGCGCCCCCCCCACAGAGACAGCAGGAGGCCGCACGGCGCCATCTATACTCAGCAGGAGGCCGCACGGCGCCCCCGACCCCAAAGACAGCAGGAGGCCGCACGGCGCCATCTATACTCAGCAGGAGGCAGCACGGCGTCACCTATACACAGCGGGAGGCCGCACGGCGCCACCTATACACAGCGGGAGGCCGCACGGCGCCACCTATACACAGCGGGAGGCCGCACGGCGCCACCTATACACAGCGGGAGGCAGCACGGCGCAACCTATATACAGCGGGAGGCCGCACGGCGCCACCTATACACAGCGGGAGGCGCCACCTATACACAGCGGGAGGCCGCACGGCGCCACCTATGCACAGCGGGCGGCGCCACCTATACACAGAGGGAGGCCGCACGGCGCCACCTATACACAGCGGGAGGCCCCACGGCGCCACCTATAAACAGCGGAAGGCCGCACGATGCCATCTATACACAGGGGGCCGCACAATGCCATCTATACACAGCGGGAGGCCGCACGGCGCCATCTATACACAGCGGGAGGCTGCACGGCGCCATATATACACAGCGGGAGGCTGCACGGCGCCCCCCCCCAGAGACAGCAGTAGGCCGCACGGCGCCATCTATACACAGCGGGAGGCTGCAGCACGGCGCCTCCCCCAGAGACAGCAGGGGGCCACACGGCGCCATCTATACACAGCGGGAGGCCGCACGGCGCCATCTATACTCAGCAGGAGGCAGCACGGCGTCACCTATACACAGCGGGAGGCCGCACGGCGCCACCTATACACAGCGGGCGGCCGCACGGCGCCACCTATACACAGCGGGAGGCCGCACGGCGCCACCTATACACAGCGGGAGGCAGCACGGCGCCACCTATACACAGCGGGAGGCCGCACGGCGCCACCTATACACGGCGGGAAGCGCCACCTATACACAGCGGGAGGCCGCATGGCGCCACCTATGCACAGCGGGCGGCGCCACCTATACACAGAGGGAGGCCGCACGGCGCCACCTATACACAGCGGGAGGCCCCACGGCGCCACCTATAAACAGCGGAAGGCCGCACGATGCCATCTATACACAGGGGGCCGCACAATGCCATCTATACACAGCGGGAGGCCGCACGGCGCCATCTATACACAGCGGGAGGCTGCACGGCGCCATATATACACAGCGGGAGGCTGCACGGCGCCCCCCCCCCCAGAGACAGCAGTAGGCCGCACGGCGCCATCTATACACAGCGGGAGGCCGCACGGCGCCTCCCCCAGAGACAGCAGGGGGCCGCACGGCGCCATCTATACACAGCGGGAGGCCGCACGGCGCCCCCCCAGAGACAGCAGGAGGCCGCACGGCGCCATCTATACTCAGCAGGAGGCCGCACGCAGTCACGCACACACAAACATATACATACACGCATAAACACATTTGAAACACAAAAATACATATAAACAGACATCACACAATGACATCTGCCTGCACACACACACACATACATACATATACATACACACACACACACACTCACCATCCCCCGACTCGGCTCCAGCTCTTTTCCGGTGCAGCACTGCAGGCCGGGTGCACACTGCGTGACGTCACAGCTAGGAGACACGGCCGTGCACAGGGCCGTGTCTCCTAGCAGTGACGCGGCCGGGCCAGCACAGGGAAGTTAACTGCTGCAGTGCTGGCCCGGCCGAAGAAGCAGCGGCTGTGTGCCGCTGCTGGGGGAGCGATCCTTGGGCCCCCCCCCCCCACTGTCTGCCGGTATGTGCCGTGGCGCCGCACATATAATAAGGACAATCTGGCCATAGACACCCCGGAGCCCCGGGCCCCCTGGAGGTTCGGGGCCCCGGGCGGTAGCCCAGATCGTCCTCATTATAATCCGCCTATGCTTATATACATGTAACACTCACTACCCCCTATTCCTGTGTATTGCTGTAATATATAACCTATACTCGTTATCCATCATTATAAATTAAGAAGATTTTCCACTTTATCTGATATATCCACACTCAATCAGTAGATTAGATGTCTGCTGAAGAGGCAATACACATGAACGTCTCCACATCATCCTCCCCGACTGTATCTATATGTGCCACGTGACCCCCGATCAAGTGTCTCCATCACGTGCTCTCAGCATCACAGGTCACATAGTTTCCTCGTAGCGTTGGTGCGCGTTGTGTATCGAGCCACGCCTCCTCAGCACCCATTGGTTGGTGGAGACATACCTCCATCCTGATTGGCTATAGTTGGCCGTTTAACTCTTAGCTCTTTCCGAATGATGCCACCCCCTGACGAAGACAAGAAGCCGAAACATACATCGGGTGGACGCCAATCAGGAGTGGGATCTGCATCTGCTATAGCATGAGTACAATGCACATGTGGTCACCTTTTTTAAAAACGCTTAAAGTGGATACAAATACATATCTGTCAACAGCACATATGCCCAAGTCAGTGCACTACTCTCTACAGCAGAGGTCCCCAACCGCCGGTCCGCGGACCAGGACCGGGCCGTTGGGGGTTTTTCAGCCGGTCCGCAGCGCCGCTGACAGTTGTAGAGGATCAGCAGAGAGAAAGCCAGCATGTGATCAGTAGCCTATAAGAAAAGAGGAGGAGGGACTGGCAGTGAATAGATAATTAGCCATGCGGCCCTACTCGCAGAATGTGCTCAGGCAGGAGCAGGGACAAGCAGGTCATGTGTGTCCAGCGCTCCTTCCCCTCCTGCTAGCTGCGAGTTGGAGGGGGAGGGGCTCTGGATGCTAATGGGCAGCTAGATATGACGTCAGGTGTCCCACCCTTATGACTCCTGTAGCTGTGTTCTGGTGTCGTGCGGCCCAGCAGCAGATTTTCTGGTTAAAGTGAAAAAAGCAAATAACAGTGAAAATTCATAGCAGCAGTGGCTGTGTCCAGTAGCAGTAGTAGTGGTCATCATCATCAGATGGGACCTAGATGGGATCGTCTTGTTGCAGGAAAACAAGCCCAGTGCTCCCACTGATCCAGGGAAACAAGCCTGGTGCTCCCACTCATTCTGAACCTATGGTAAGTTGAATCACATTCTCATTATAAATGTCATAATTATATGATAAGTATGCACTAAGCTCCACCCCTCCATAACCCCACCCACATATGACCAAAGCCCCGCCCCCACCGGGCCATTGAAAACTGGTCTTGCTTAAAGCGGGTCCCTGGTGCAAAAAAGTTTGCCGACCACTGCTCTACAGGATTCACA
This sequence comes from Phyllobates terribilis, assembly GCF_046119375.1. Classification (NCBI taxonomy): domain Eukaryota; kingdom Metazoa; phylum Chordata; class Amphibia; order Anura; family Dendrobatidae; genus Phyllobates; species Phyllobates terribilis. Next base: position 7,428,087 of record NW_027362787.1, on the reverse strand, counting down.
CCGACATCCAAATAATAAGGGACCAGCCCTTGTATATATACATACACAGGTGCATCTCACTAAAATAGAATATCATCAAAAAGTTACTTTATTTCAGTTCTTCAATATAAAAAAAGTGAAACTCGTATAGCCATAATCATCAGCATTAACAGAAATAAACAATAACTGTTTGATTATATTCTAATTTAGTGAGAAACACCTGTATTTGTTCACATATGAGATATATAATTTATGTAGATTTATTCTTTGGAGGCACTTGCACTTTATGTAAAGTTTATGATAATTAAACAATCATATGTACAGATATATCTAACTAATGATATGTATATATATTTTTATATACTGGATTAATTTGTGGCTTGATTCTCTGTATTATCCCTTTGCTGTTCTAATCATGATCCATTCCCACTGGTGTTAATTGTAATTCCTGTCTCGACGTCCCCTTTGCGTATAGTTAATTCCCCCTTTTTCTGCATTTCCTCCTCTTCCACCTGGTTATCAATATAATAATTATGTGCATCACCCACATGCCTGGACTCTTCTGGTCGGTGTCTCCTTTCTGCTATATACTAGAGTGGTATACTATGTGCACAGATACATGGAGTGCCATATACTTCTCAGGAGGTGCGCAGCGTCCACCTCCTCACCGCACAGGCCCACAAGCTCCTCTCCGGCAGGAAGAAGATGCATTCAGGCGGCTCCTACCACTGCAGCAGACGGCAGTGCACAAGTATACAGGGTGCAGTGTGGATGTGTCTGCACCACTGGGATGTGGCCGACCTGCATGTATACATATGCCCCTCTGCAGGGGGGACTGGCCCACCGGAGGATCGGGAAAACCCCGGGTCCCGATGGCCCCGCCCCCTACACCCCTGGGCCCTGCACAGAGAACAGAGGGCCCCCCCCCCCCGGTTCGCAGCACTGCCGATATGATTAGTGATGGGCCCTCTGCCTCCTCTGCGCAGCGCGACACTGCCGGCGCGTGCGCAGGAGGTCAGTCTCAGTGTGATGACGTCATTGCCCTGGGACTGCTTCCTGTGCGCGCTGTGGAGTACGGACCCTGCGTCGCTCCAGGCAGCGGCTGCCGCTCATCTCGACGCGTCAGTATGAAAAGCAGGAAGCAGGGGGGGGAGGAAGGGATAGGGGGGAGGGGTGACTGGGAGGACCCCTGGCCGAGGCTGGCAGTAAATACTACTGGGCAATGGGCATGATTATCATCATGCCCATTGCCCAGCATGTCCTGCTGCCAGCCTCTGGTTACTGGTACTATGCCCAGCAGCATGTACTATTACCAGGGGCTGGCAGGACATAGTGGGTGGGCCTGATAGTACCAAGGAGGCTGGCAGGACATACTAGGCATGAATCATGCCCAGCATGTCCTGCCAGCCACTGTTGGTACCATCATGCATGCCCATTGCCCAGCCACTGGTGGTGTGGTACTATCTTGCTAGTACTAACACCAGTGGCTGGCTGGCAGGACATGCCATGTGATCTTGAATGCTAATACCACAGAGGCTGGCAGTACATACTGGGCAATGGGCATGATAGTACCAGCAGTAGACTGACTAGGCGGTCTCCAGGGCTCCGTCTCCCCTTCTCGCTGCTGTTAGGCTGGGTTAACATTGCGTTTATGCTGTGCGTTACAACGCATCCGTTGTAAATCAGCGCAGACGCAATGTACTGTAGACTTGCATAGCAAAAATAGGCATGTGTTTGAAAGTATGCATTATTTGCAACGCACAGGAAAACATGGTCGGCGGCTGGAGGCCAGCTGAGCACTTCTCTGACAACTGTGCTCCAGTGTCATTCTGTGCCTGCTCATCTCTGTCAGCCGGCATATTTGTCTAATGGCAAAGATGTAGCAGAGCTGGAGACAGAAGATCCGTGGATTACGTCAGAGCAAGGGTTTTGTTTTTAATTAAAGATGGAGTCCCTACATGTGTTTTGTGTTTTATTTTTATAAAAAAAAAAATTCTGTGTTGTGTTTTTTTCTGTTTACTGGAAATTCATGGTGGCCATGTCTAGTTTGGCGTGACTCCATGAATTTCAGGCTTAGTTCCAGCTGATAATACAAAGCTGGTATTAACCCCATTATTACCCAGCGTGCCACCCCCCACCAGGGCCATTGGAAGAGCCGGATAAAGTGCCTGGAAATGGCGCTACGATGAATGCGCCAATTCCAGGGGTGGCTGCAGGCTGCCATTTTCAGCGTGGGGGGCCCAGAATGCTTGGGCCTTACCATGCTGAGAATCCCAGCCCCCAGCCCCCCCCGATCAAAATATGGCGGGAGCCCATGCATTTTTTTTTTTTAATTATTTTTTTAAATAATTTAAAAAAAACATTGGGCTTTCCTGACTTTTGATCGCCAGTCAAGGTAAAACCAGGCAGATAAAGCAGACAGCTACGGGCTGCCACCTCTATCTGCGCTGAGAATCAAAATTTCTGCAGAGCGCTATGTCATTTTTGTTTTATTATTTATTTTCACACTTCTATATGTGTGACAGTCCCAACAGCCAATCACAGATGCTGACACAGAGAATGGGCGTCTGTGACTGGCTGGGGGCTGGGATTCGCAGCATGGTAAGGCCCATGCGTTCTTGGCCCTCCACGCTGAAAATCGCAGCCCACAGCCACCCCTGAAAATGGCGCATTCATCATGGCACCATTTCCAGGTGCTTTACCTGGCTCTTCCAGCGGCCCTGGTGGTGAGTGGCAACCTGGGTAATAATAGGGTTAGTACCAGGCCATCTTTGCCTTATCAGCTGGTACTAAGCCCGAAATTCATGGTTTCACGCCAAATTAGACATAGCCACCATCAATTTCTAGTAAACAGAAAAAAAAAAGACAGAATTTTTTTTTTTTATTATTAAAAATAAAACACATTTAGGGACTCCATCTTTAATAAAGAAAAATCCTCACTCCCAACGGAATCCATAGGTCTTCTGTCTTCATCTCTCTTAGATCTTTGCCATCAGACAAATATGTCTGCTGACAGATGAGCAGGCACAGAATGACACTGGAGCACTGTTACTGTGTAGTGCAGTGCTATGTTTCTTTTTTTGTCATTTCATGCAGTGTAGAAATCTTGGGAAAAGTGTGGATTGTGCTCTGGAAGTGATCAGTTATAGCTAACTAGGTTATTTTCTGCAGAGATAAGTCCTGTATAGAAGATATGATATATCGGTCTGCAGTTAAAGAACTTCACCTAGAGACATCACTGGTGAGTATGTGTATTACCTATACACACACACACTGACACTATATACAGAGCTCCTGTGCATAATGTCACTGGTGATCACTGTATTACCTGTACACTGACACTATATACAGAGCTCCTGTGTATAATGTCACTAGTGATCCCTGTATTTCCTATACACACACACACTGACACTATATACAGAGCTGTGCATAATGTCACTGGTGATCCCTGTATTACCTGTACACTGACACCATACACAGAGCTCCTGTGTATAATGTCACTGGTGATCACTATATTACCTGTACACTGACACTATATACAGAGCTCCTGTGTATAATGTCACTGGTGATCACTATATTACCTGTACACTGACACTATATACAGAGCTCCTGTGCATAATGTCACTGGTGATCACTATATTACCTGTACACTGACACTATATACAGAGCTCCTATGCATAATGTCACTGGTGATCACTATATTACCTGTACACTGACACTATATACAGAGCTCCTATGCATAATGTCACTGGTGATCACTATATTACCTGTACACTGACACTATATACAGAGCTCCTGTGTATAATGTCACTGGTGATCCCTGTATTTCCTGTACACTGACACTATATACAGAGCTCCTATGTATAATGTCACTGGTGATCACTATATTACCTATACACTATATACAGAGCTCCTGTGTATAATGTCACTGGTGATCACTGTATTACCTATACACTATATACACAGCTCCTGTGTATAATGTCACTGGTGATCACTGTATTACCTGTACACTGACACTATATACAGAGCTCCTGTGTATAATGTCACTGATGATCACTGTATTACCTCTACACTGACACTATACACAGAGCTCCTGTGTATAATGTCACTGATAATCTCTACATTATCTGTACACTGACTCTATATACAGAGCTTTTTTACATTTTCATTATCAGTCACTATCTGGTGCCATTATGTGCCATGGTCATGGCGTGGCGGTATTTGTCCCTTGTATGTGGTATTATTCAGACAGTCACTATGTTGTGCTAATATGTGGTCTTATCATGGTGTGGCAGTATATATACCTTGTACTTGGTAGTATTTGATCACTAGGTGGTGGTATGTGTTCTGGTCATGGTGTGGCGGTATTTCTCTCTTCTATATGGTATTATTAGTCTAGTTATAGTGGATTGTTGTCAGTCATTTGTTTTTTCGGATATTAAGAATGGGAACATTCTTTATTTGCAATACATATTAAATACTTGGATGTTTAACCCCTCCCTGTGTTGTGACTACTACACAGCAGCAGAGATTTATTGGTTAATAAAGTTGATTCATTTTGAAAGAGTTTGTGGACTTATGTTATTCCTATATACGGTAACTGCATGGTGCTGGTGGGCCCCAAGATTGATTTTTTCCTGGTGGGCCCCAGGTACTCCAGTCCGGCGCTGGTCCCAGACAGTTACCTCCTCATCTGTCCTGCTGCCGGCTGGGAGTCCTGTACAGTGCAGCATGTAGTGTGATGTGAATGCCACACTATGGAGATGCTGCTCCTACTACTGCCAAGTGAGGATCTCACCTCGCCAGTATGGTGCCCTCAGGAGCTCCCACAGGGCATCACAGGCCTTAGTATGAAGCAATTCCACAAGTCTTCTAGTAATGCTTCATACTAAGGCCTGTGATGCCCTGTGAGAGCTCCCTGAGGAGGTGAGAGCCTCACCTCATACGGCCCCATGATCTCTATGTACGATCCCTGACTGGGCCCCATGATCTCTATGTACGATCCCTGACTGGGCCCCATGATCTCTATGTACGCCGCTGACTCGGCCCCATGATCTCTATGTACGCCGCTGACTGGGCCCCATGATCTCTTTGTATGCCGCTGACTGGGCCCCATGATCTCTATGTACGATCCCTGACTGGGCCCCATGATCTCTATGTACGCCGCTGACTCGGCCCCATGATCTCTATGTACGCCGCTGACTGGGCCCCATGATCTCTTTGTACGCCGCTGACTGGGCCCCATGATCTCTATGTACACCGCTGACTGGGCCCCATGATCTCTATGTATGCCGCTGACTGGGCCCCATGTCTCTATGTACTCCGCTGACTGGGCCCCATGATCTCTATGTACGCCGCTGAGGGGGTCCATGATCTCTATGTACACCCCTAACCTGATTGGCCCCATGATCTCTATGTACGCCGCTGACTGGGCCCCATGATCTCTATGTACGCCGCTGACTGGGCCCCATGATCTCTATGTACACCCCTAGCCTGATTGGCCCCATGATTTCTGTATACGCCCCTGACTGAGCCACATGATTTCTATGTACGATCCCTGACTGGGCCCCATAATCTCTGATCTCTCATGATGTTTTTTTTTTATTAAAGATGGAGTCCCTAAATGTATTTTGTGTTTTATTTTTACTGTGTAGTGCGGCACTATGTTGCATTTTGTCATTTCATTCAGTGTAGAAATCTTGGGAAAAGTGTGGCTTGTGCTCTGGAAGTGATCAGTTATAGCTAACTATGTTATTTTCTGCAGAGATAAGTCCTGCATAGAAGATGTGATATATCGGTCTGCAGATAAAGAACTTCACCTAGAGACATCACTGGTGAGTATGTGTATTACCTATACACACACACTGACACTATATACAGAGCTCCTGTGCATAATGTCACTGGTGATCACTGTATTACCTGTACACTGACACTATATACAGAGCTCCTGTGTATAATGTCACTGGTGATCACTGTATTACCTGTACACTATATACAGAGCTCCTGTGTATAATATCAATGGTGATCATTGCATTACCTGTACACTGACACTATATACAGAGCTTCTGTGTATAATGTCACTGGTGATGACTGTATAACCTGTACACTATATACAGAGCTCCTGTGCATAATGTCACTGGTGATCACTGTATAACCTGTACACTGACCCAATATACTGAGCTTTTTTACATTTTTATTATTTTAGCATTATTTGTCACTATGTGGTGGCATTATGTGCTTTGGTCATGACATGACGATATTTGTCCCTTCTATGTGGTATTATTCAGTCACTATGTGGTGGTAATATGTGGTCTCATGGTGTGTCAGTATTTATACCTTGTATCTGGTAGCATTTGATCACTATGTGGTGGTATTATGTGCTTTGGTCATGGTGTGGCGGTATTTGTGCCTTGTATGTGGTATTATTTGGGCACTATGTGGTGGTAATATGTGATCTGGTCATGGTGTGGTGGTATTTCTGCCTTCTATCTGGTAATATTGGTCTTGGTAGAGTGGATTGTGGTTGGTCATTTGTTTTATCTGATATCAATAAGGGGAAACCTCTTTATTTCCAATAGATATTAAATACTTAGATGTTTAACCCCTCCCTGCCCTGTGACTATTACACAGCAGCAGAGATGCAGTTACAGAGGTTCACCAGAGAAAGCAAGTTGGCATTTGGTGAGATTTTCACCTCTGTATTTATAAGAGAAAACCAGGAGTGGGTGAGAAATGCATAAAACATTACCTCGGATTGCTCCACTCCTGGTTTTGTCTTATAAATACTGAGGTAAAAATCTCACCAAATACTCAAAGTGCCACAATCTTCTGACAGTGCGGATTCCACCAATAAATAAGTGATCCCCTTCCCAACCTGTGCATCGCTGAGAACTTGTTTTCACCAATAAAAACCCATTAATGCAAACTACAGTAATTGTACATCGCAGTTCTGGTGAGCGCACAGTGATGGGCAGGAGCCGCCAGTATAATGGGTATAACGGCTAACAGGTATTTGCAAATAGCTGAAGGGTGGGTGGGCCCCTGGAGTCAATGTCCCTGGTGGGCCCCAGACACCCCAGTCCGGCTCTGCCCCCGCCCCAGCCCGCCCCTGATTTGTCACGCACGGACCCGAAGCAACTGTGCACTGCGATACACACATTCTGTTGAAATTTCTGCTGGCGTTTACAAGCCCCAACCCCCCTGGGCCCGGTCGCAGTGACTGCCACTGCGACCGCGGACATTACGCCCCTGGCTACGTGAATCATATGTCCCATTTTGGTGCTCCTCACCATTTGCATGGCACAGTCATGCATGCTTCTCTATCACCATAGCATGCTGCAAACAATCAGGATGGCTTCTGCTACATCTCTATATAAAAAGATAGTACATCTGTATTTCTATGATACGTAGAGTGGATGGAAATCATACATCTTGCTAATATTTATTATATTACATTCATCTGATGCTCTGTAGTAACAATGTAAATTAAATTGTCGACTTAGTGCAGTTCTATTACTAATAGTAAATGTGGGACCTTGTGTTCCACAGAATATCTGAATATTACCTGAATATTTAATCTCAGCTAATGTTCATTTATCTCTTAAATATCATTGGTCAGATTCTGATCACATGACCAGTGGTGGTGCATGCATGATGATTCCATATGAAGTGCACTGAGTGACAGTTGGAAGTGACAGTTGGAATTGACCAACAACAGTGGAGGAGATGTCGGCTAACTCTAAGCAAAGCAATAATATGGATATAAAAGAGGAGGAGATTGTGGTGAGCAGAGAAAGAGTGAAGACACGAAGACCTTCCCATGACACATCTGATGATGAGAGGAAGTCTTCAGTCAACAGGACAAAACCACCAGTCCAGAAGAAAGAAGAAGTAGAGGAGAACGTGGTGAGGAGAGAAGGAGCGAAGAGACTAAGACCTTCCCATGACACATCTGATGATGAGAGGAAGTCTTCAGTCAACAGGACAAAACAACCAGTCCAGAAGAAAGAAGAAGTGGAAGAAAAGGAGAAGGTAGAAAGTCAGAAGATGGGAGCCAAGAAGAGAGGAGCCATCTTCATCTCATCAGGGGACAAAAAGGAGAAGAAAAGAAGGATTACATTAGGACAGAAACCCATGGATCTAAAGCAGAAGGCTGAAGAAGCTGAAGGAAGCAGCGGTGTTCGGCCAACCAGCTCCAAAAGCACAGTCTCTGATACCATCAAGAGGAGATTATTATTCCATCAAGTGCTTGGCCGGGGATGCTATGGAACGGTCCTGCTGGCGGAAGATTCATCTACCCGCAAACATTTTGCTGTTAAGATCATCGGCAAAAGAGCCCTGCTTGCTGACGGTGATGAGCGTGTGATGGTGGAGCGACGGGTTTTACAGCTGGCATCTGGGAGCCCCTTCCTTGTCCACGCAGACTTTGCATTCCAGACCAAGGTACAGTATTGATTGCTCGATATTAGGAAATGTCACACGTACCACACACTGCTCTGCCTCATGGACCCCACTGATATCATCTTACATTTCAATATAGCATGTCCCAAGGTAACCGCTGACAATAAGATGAATGTGATGACTATACACATGGGATATTGTGGCCCCTACTGTAATCAATAACATTTATGGCGGGGCTTGGTACATTGGGAATCATTTATTAAAACAGCCTTTTTACTTATCCCAGCCAATCACAGAACAGCTTTTACTTTTCCAGGTCAGTTAAAACAACCTTAGCTGAGCTCTAATTGGTTAGTATGGGTAACTAGTTTTCTAGTGAGCAGATTTATTAATGAGGCCCAATGTACCCCGCTCTATAAATGATTGAAAATATTAGATGTCATCATAGAGGTCAATGAACTGTAGAAAATCACTTGCCCGGACCTCATGTGTCTAATTGGGTGACTGGTAATATTTGTATCATTTGCAGCATTAGCTGGGCATTATCTTGTGTGTAGGCATCATCGCCATGTAGTAGTCTCTAGCTCATTTCTTTGACACTGTAGAATTTTACATATTATTATCTTGTATAGACATGGGATTTCAGAATAGATTAAATGTATTTGTTATTTTTGGTTATTTCCTGGATGACATTGTATTTTGTGTATACCATGTGGGGGACGGGACCCTGTGTACACTATATGTCAGGGCTATTGACTTTTGTGCACTTTATATACAATTTGAGAATGTGTTAATATTTTTGTATACAAGTATTATCTGTATCTTAAAGGCTTTTTTTAATTAATGTTGGGACATTTTTATGCACGTGCATCTACTTGTTTTTCATTGCCATGTTTTCTATGTATAAATATACTGGAATAAAGTACAAAATCCACTGTCTTGGAGTGAAATTTCTTCAAACCTCACCAAGTAATGAAAAAGATGGTATCATATTGACCAGGGGCGAGGTGGGCCAGAGGGGCACATGCCCTCCAAGCCGGTGGCCAAGCAGCTGCTTCTTTACAGACTGCAGGGCGGCCCTGTATCTTTCATTGTGTACATGTGCCAGCTGGGCATCTGCAGCCCAGAACATCAGGCACAGGCCACGTTCTTATGCCTGCCGGAGAGAAGCCGCTGAGCAGTACGAGAGGGCAGACATCTTTGATTCTTGTAAGGCCACGACCCCACTATCAGTATTTGGTCAGTATTCGGTCAGTATTTTTTCACAGGAGTGGGAGACAAAACCAGGAGTTGGTGATAAATGCAGAATTGGTGACTTGTTTCTATTATACCTTTTCTCTGATTGTTACTGACCTGGTTTTGGCTCCCACTCCTGAGAAAATATACTGACCAAATACTGATAGTGGGGCCGTGGCCTTAGCCTGAGCTCCGGATAGTGGTCAGGACAGGAGATTTATACTTTTTGTAGAGTGTGGAAGTGGCAGGATGCTGCTCACCTCCTGACAAGTCCAGGGCCAGATCCTGAATGTTATCTATGGTCGCTCTGCTGAGGATCAGAAAGATTTATTGTAGCAGATGGACCCTTCAAGCAGGTTGGGGTCATGCTGTCAGTGTGAGATCATCGGCTCTCGATCTGTATGAATGTTCAAATCACATCGGACCTGAGATCGAGACACTTCAGATCTTACTATACAGACCCCTGCCCCAGACTGATCCTGCACCAGCTACAGGGCCAGAGCCGGCATAACCACCCATTGCACCAGGGCAAGTGCCAGGGCCCTGGGCAAGAGGGGGGCCCCACTCACAGTTGGGGACACTGGAACGCTATTGGGCCTGTGAATTGGGGGGGCCCGGTGTAACCCCCCCCCCCCCCCCCCGTGCTTTACATTATGTGAAATACTCACCTCTCGTCATACCCTGCTGGCCGCAGGTCCAGTCTCCTCTGCGTCTTCTGACTCTGTGACGTCTCAGTGTTGAAGAGACAGGACCTGTAGCCAGCAGGGTATGAGGAGAGGTGAGTATTTTATTTATTTTTTTATGGATCGAGCCCATTCTCTATGGAGCATTATATGGGACCCATTCTCTATGGAGCATTATATGGGGCCCATTCTCTATGGAGCATTATATGGGGCCCATTCTCTATGGAGCATTATATGGGGCCCATTCTCTATGGTGCATTATATGGGGCCCATTCTCTATGGTGCATTATATGGGGCCCATTCTCTATGGAGCATTATATGGGGCCCATTATTCTGTATGGCATATTTCATGACGCCCATTATTCTGCATGGAGTAATATATGGGGTCAATTATGGTGTAATGAGCATTATATGGGGTTCATTATTCTGTATAGAGCATTATATGGGGCCTATTATTCTGTATGGAACATTATATGGGGTCCATTATTCAGTATGGAGCCCATTCTGTATAGTGGACTATGTGGTGCCCATAATACTGTATGGAGTACTATGTAGTGCCCATAATACTGTATGGAGTACTATGTAGTGCCCATAATACTGTACGGAGGACTATGTGGTGTCCATAATACTGTATGGAGGACTATGTGGTGCCCATAATACTGTATGGAGGACTATAATGTACAGTCTAAAATGAAAACTTTTGAATCTCCCCATGACACGCCCCATGCACTGTGAGGATTCGCCGGTTTCTGAGCTATTATAGAATTTACAATAGATATCACTCATGTAATGTATGAAGTACCGTATTTTTCGGACTATAAGATGCACAGGACCATAAGACGCACCTAGGTTTTAAAGGAGGAAAATAAAAACATTTAAGCCAAAAATGTGTTCATGATGCACTTTTAAGGGGGAGGGGGTCTTCTGCTGACACTGGTATAGGGGTAATGTCCCCCAATTCTGACAATATCCCCCATCCTGGTATATATGCCCCCCCCCTTTTATACGTAGTCCCCATCCCCATCCTGGTATGCATGGCACCCCTCATCCCTATCCCGGTATGCATGGCACCCCTCATCCCCATCCTGGTATGCATGGCACCCCTCATCCCTATCCCGGTATGCATGGCACACCTCATCCCTATCCCGGTATGCATGGCACCCCTCATCCCTATCCCGGTATGCATGGCACCCCTCATCCCTATCCCGGTATGCATGGCACCCCTCATCCCTGTCCTGGTATGTATGGCACCTCTAATCCCCATCATGCTGCACATTGCCCCCTCAGCGTTACCCTGGTATGTATGGCCCCCTCAGCGTTACCCTGGTATGTATGGCCCCCTCAGCCTTACCCTGGTATGTATGGCCCCCTCAGCCTTACCCTGGTATGTATGGCCCCTCAGCGTTACCCTGGTATGTATGGCCCCCTCATCCTTATCCTGGTATGCATGGTCCCCCTAATCCTTATCCTGGTATGCATGGTGCCCCTAATCCTTATCCTGGTATGCATGGTCCCCCTAATCCCCATCATGCTGCACATAAAAAAAAAAAAACAAAACACTGATACTCACCTTTCTTCTTTCCTCCAGCGCTGCGTCCTGTCTGCCCGCACTGATCTCTCCATGTGAGCCGCGCATGATATGACTGCCATGCGTGGCTCACAAGGAGAGATCAGCTGCCAGAAGTCACTGCTCCCCATGCCGGGACTGTGTGCGCGGGCAGCAGTGACTTCACTCTCCTTCATAGCCGGCACACAGCGTAGCTAACATTTTGGAGGGAAAAAAGTGCGCCTTATAGTCCGAAAAATAAGGTAAGTGAAATCTTTGGCATTGTACTATATCTATATTTCTCCGCCTTATCTGTGCATCATGAATTGTGGTATGTGTTAAAGGGGCCACTGAGACTCTTTTGAGCCTACGAAAACCTGGAGCCGGCCCTGTACAGGACGTCACAGATTATATCTATACTGCCATCTATACAATGTGATGTCTGGTAGTCGGTGCAGGATCAGTCCAGGGCATATATAATCTAATGTCAGTGCACAATAAAGTACATACTGTACATTGCTGACATACTGTGACTACAGACATCAGATCTTATACAGTATATATATTGCTGTATGTATATACATATATATGACTGTAGATACCACCAAAATGGAACAATAGGTGCTTATTGATGCTAAAATAAATATTGCAAAAATTAAAAGACAATTCTACAGAGTATAACATTGGAGGACCCCAAGTCACCAACTCATGAGTATCACATATATAGAGACATTAGTGAATATATATATATATATATATATATATATACTAGATGGTGGCCCGATTCAAACGCATCGGGTATTCTAGAATATGAATGCGGTACACCGGGCGCAATCAGCACAGCGGTTTTAAATTTGGCGCCAATATCGCTGATTGGCCGCGACCAATCAGCGAATTGTATTAGTGAGGACCGGGGAGCGGCGCTGCGGGAGATGACCGGCTGCTCGCAGCAGAAGTATCCCGACCGGCGGCGCCGCTCCCCGGTCCTCCCTTCACACTTACCGTCGGGAGATCAGCAGTCCTAGCCGCTGATCTCCCGACGGTAGCCGCATGGAGGTCAGCGGCACCGCCGGTCATATCCCGGCTGCATCGCCGCTGACCTCCGTGCAGCAGATGAGCCGCTAACGGCCGCCATCCGCGTCGCGGACCAATCAGCGACGCGGGATTTTCTGGACAGACAGACAGACAGGTTGACGGGATAAGACAATTATATATATTAGATATATGCCTATAACATGGTTGCCAAAAAAAATCCTAATGATTGCACGCATATGTAGCACAATGTGCATGTTAATCTATATAGTTGACAATAACCAAGGGGAAATGTAAGTGTCTTTAGAACTACTAAGAAGATAGCTTCTTACACTCACAAGCCCAAGTGAGTACACATATATAGTATATAATATTAAACTCTGTAAAGAATCTCCTATAAAATAATACATTCAAAATGGAGGAGCAGTAGTTACAAGGCAACTTAAATGTCCAAGTGAGTAAATGTGGGATGTGGTCCTATGTGCACCAATGTACCTTTCGTCCTTGCTTCATCAGGGGCCCCGAAAACATCCATTTTGGATGTTTTATTTTATAGGCGATTCCTTATAGAGCTTAATATTATATACTATATATGAGTACCCACTTGGGCTTGTGAGTCTATTGTGGTATAGCGACAAGCTCGGCTGTATGCGTAGGTAAAACACAAGATACTGTCTCTTTAAATTCTCAGGTTAGTTTATTTAGCAGTCATAAACTACCCTTGAGTCCATAAATAAAAACACAGCCCATTCAGCTAAAGAGACAAAACTAAATGCAAAACTTTCAGAACTTTCAGCAGAGTCCTTATCTCGGCCAAGGTCTGGCCACTCACAATTAGCTACACACAGGTTCATCACAGCATGTGCTAGCTCCTTCCTGGAACAAAGTTTCCCCAGGTACTGAACACTCCTGAGTGTCAGGGCTGACTATTTAAAGCCCAGACACTCCCCTGATTGGAATGAAGGTGGATAACGTTCCTCCCTACACTTTCGTTATCCACTGAAAACATTCCCTTGTAAATATCGTTCTATTAACTCTCTCTGCACCTACTTGTGCATGAGAACTTGTATGTTTTCACATCACTGAGTCTAAGAGTCTCAGCGACACATACCTCCCTTCTGACACACTACCAGAGACTTTGTCACACTATGAAGATATCCTTTTAATAGTTCTACAGACGCTTACATTTCCCCTTAGTTAATGTCAATTATATAGATTAACATTCACATTGTGCTACGTATCTGTGCAATCACTAGGATTTTTTATTTTTGGCAACCATGTTATAAATATATATATATATATATATATATATATATATATATACACACACACACACACACACACACACACACACTAGCTATTCAACCTGTTCTACGCCCGGGTGGCGAGCATTTTTATTGGTATATGGTCTCCCATGCTGGTATGTGCTGCCCCCCATCCTGGTATTTGTGCTGTCCCCATCCTGTCCCCTCATCCCCAATCCGGGTATGCATGGCACCCCTCACCCCAATCCGGGTATGCATGGCACCCCCTCATCCCAATCCGGTATGCATGGCACCCCATCTCTCATCCTGGTATGTATGGCACTGCTCATTCGCCAATCCTGGTATGTATGGCACTCAATCCCTCTTCCTGATGTGCATGGCACCCCATCCCTCATCTTGGTATTTATGGTGCACCTCATCCCTATCCTGTTATGTATGTTACCCCTCATCCTGGTATGCATGGCAACCCATCCCTCATCCTGGTATGCATGGTACCCCTCATTCCTATTCTTGTATTTATGGTACCCCTCATCTTGGTATACATGGCACCCCTCATCCCAATCCGGGTATGTATGGTACCCCTCATCCCCCAATCCTGGTATGTATGGCCTCCTCATCCCCCATCCTGGTATGCATGGCTCTCTCATCCCCAATCCTGGTATGCATGACTCTCTCATCCCCAATCCTGGTATGTATGGCCTCCTCATCCCCCAATCCTGGTATGCATGGTCCCCTCATCCCCCAATCCTGGTATGCATGGTCCCCTCATCCCCCAATCCTGGTATGCATGGTACCCCTCATCCCTATTCTGGTATGCATGGAACCCCACTTTCCTATCCTGGTATGCATGGTACCCCTCACCCCCCAATCCTGGTATGTATGGCACCACTCACCCCCCAATCCTGGTATGTATGGCACCCCTCACCCCCCAATCCTGGTTTTCATGGTTCAGTCACCCCCCAAGTCCTGGTATGTATGGCACCCCTCACCCCCCAATCCTGGTATGTATGGCACCCCTCACCCCCCAATCCTGGTATGTATGGCACCCCTCACCCCCCAATCCTGGTTTTCATGGTTCAGTCACCCCCCAAATCCTGGTATGCATTGTACCCCTCATCCCCCAATCCTGGTATGCATGGTCCCCTCACACCCCTTTCCTGGTATGTATGGTACCCCTCACACCCCTTTCCTGGTATGTATGGTACCCGTCACACCCCATTCCTGGTATGTATGGCACCCCTCATCCCTTTCACGGTGCACACATACAAAAAAATAAACACATACTCACCTTTCTTCCCTGTGCTCCAGTGCTACTGTATCCTGTTCTGCCGGGGGAGCAGTGCGGCGCCAGAGTACGCGCGTGACCATACCGTGCTGTTCAACGCCATTTTACTGAAGACACACTGCAAATATGTCTTCAGTAAAATGGCGCCGGATAGAGTTATGCACATGTGCCGATTCCAACACCTTCACTCCTGCCCTGGTCTCCGGCGAGAAGAGAAACGCCGCTGCAACGCTCCTCCCGGTCAGGTAAGTATGGCGGCGGAGATCGCGGTATGTGTTCAGTGTCTACGCATACCGCAATCTCCGGCGCCATACACACTCCTCTTACCTGTAACGTAATGGGTTCTTCTGTCTAGAGCCAGACTGCGCAGGCATGTAGCACTTGCCAAGTCTTTAAAGGCTTCAGACAGAGGGAGACATGTAGCATTATATTATATATACAGTACAGACCAAAAGTTTATTTAAAGATTTTTCTGTATTTTCATGACTCTGAATATTGTACATTCACACTGAAGGCATCAAAAGTATGAATTAACACATGTGGAATTATATACTTATCAAAAAAGTGTGAAACAACTGAAAATATGTCTTATATTCTAGGTTCTTCAAAGTAGCCACCTTTTGCTTTGATGACTGCTTTGCACACTCTTGGCATTCTCTTGATGAGCTTCAAGAGGTACAGTAGTCACGGGAAATGGTCTTCTAACAATCTTGAAGGAGTTCCCAGAGATGCTTAGCACTTGTTGGCCCTTTTGCCTTCACTCTGCGGTCCAGCTCACCCCAAACCATCTCGATTGGGTTCAGGTCTGGTGACTGTGGAGGCCAGGTCATCTGGCGTAGCACCCCATCACTCTCCCTCTTGGTCAAATAGCCCTTACACAGCCTGGAGGTGTGTTTGGGGTCATTGTCCTGTTGAAAAATAAATGATGGTCCAACTAAACGCAAACCGGATGGAATAGCATGCCGCTGCAAGATGCTGTGGTAGCCATGCTGGTTCAGTATGCCTTCAATTTTGAATAAATCCCCAACAGTGTCACCAGCAAAGCACCCCCACACCATCACACCTCCTCCTCCATGCTTCACGGTGGGAACCAGGCATGTAGAGTCCATCCGTTCACCTTTTCTGCGTCGCACAAAGACACGGTGGTTGGAACGAAAGATCTCAAATTTGGACTTATCAGTAGTGTTGAGCGATACCTTCCGATATCAGGAAATATCGTATCGGATTGGATCGGACCGATACCCAAAAAGTATCGGATATCGCCGATTCCGATACCGGAAACCAATGCAAGTCAATGGGACACAAATATCGGAATGAAAATAAACCCTTTCTTTCCTTGTAGGTTAATTCTACATGAAGTAAAACAACTAAGAATAATGTAGAATGTATTATGCGAAAAGCCGGCAATTCATCAGCGGCATACACCTTTACCCGACAATTTACAACAGAAAGAATAGAGCTTCACACATAGATTAGATAGATAGAAACATGTCAGTCACATATATATGAAGTACAGTGACAGTGTTGATTACTGTACTTGTCATTTAGTGTTAAAATAAGGATTTATTTAAAAAAAAATTGGCGTGGGGTTCCCCTTAATTTTAGTCTCTAGCGGAGGTTAAGCAGACAGCTGGGGCAGATGTTTGAAGCCTGGGAAGGGGGTAATACCCACGGAGCTTCCCAGGCTACTAATATCAGCCCCCAGCTGAATACCTAGCCTTTACTAGCTATTAAAATGGGGGACCCCCCAAAAAAAATGACGTGGGGTCCCTCCTAATTTAATAGCTAGCAAAGGCTAGGCAGACAGATGGGGGCTGATATTAATAGCCCAAGAAGGGTTCCATGAATATTGGCCCCTTCCCAGGCTAGAAACACCAGCCGTCAGCCGCCCCAGAAATGGCGCATCCATAGGATGCGCCAATTCTGGCACTTAGCCTCGCTCTTTCCACTGCCCTGTAGCGGTGGCAGTGGGGTAATAGGTTTGGGGTTGATGTCAGCTTATAATGCCAGCTGACATCAAGCCCAGGTTAGTAATGGAGAGGCGTCTATAAGACACCCCCATTACTAACCCCATAGTCAAAGTTAAAAAAAAACCCACAAACACCCAGAATAAAGTCCTTTAATTGAAATAAACACACAATTCTTTATTGTTCTAAATTAAACTCTACTTACCATCACGCCCATTCCAGCTGAAGCCAACGATCTCCTGCAATAAAAGAAAAATAATAAACCAACATCATCCTTACCTTTCCATGGTTCCCACGACAGCTTCAGCTCTGCTACATCGAGATGACAGGCTGGACCGCAGCAGAACGCTGCCATCCAGCCTGTCATCCCGCGGACACTGAGAAGAGCAGGCATGCTTGCGCTCCTCAGTGTCTCTGTGACGGCATCCAGATGAGCCGAGGTCATGTCCAATGAACTCAGCTCACCTCATGCACGTCACTGACAGCGTGGGAGAATTCTCCTGCACTCAGCGCTTCAGCGTGAGAATTTTCCCACGCTGTCAGTAACGTGCATGAGGTGAGCTGAGTTCATTGGACATGACCTCACCTCATTCACGTCACTGACAGCGTGGGAAAATTCTCACGCTGAAGCGCTGAGTGCAGGAGAATTTTCCCACGCTGTCAGTGACGTGCATGAGGTGAGCTGAGTTCATTGGACATGACCTCGGCTCATCTGGATGCCGTCACAGAGAGACACTGAAGAGCGCAAGCATGCCTGCGCTTCTCAGTGTCCGCGGGATGACAGGCTGGATGGCAGCGTTCTGCTGCGGTCCAGCCTGTCATCTCGATGTAGCAGAGCTGAAGCTGTCCTGGGAACCATGGAAAGGTAAGGATGAGGTTGCTTTATTATTTTACTTTTATTGCAGGAGATCGTTGGCTTCAGCTGGAATAGGCGTGATGGTAAGTATAGTTTAATTTAGAACAATAAAGAATTGTGTCTTTATTTCAATTAAAGGACTTTATTCTGGGTGTTGTGTTTTTTTTAAATACTTTACTAGAAATTCATGGTGGTCATGTCTAATATTGGCGTGACCCCATGAATTTCGGGCTTAGGGCCAGCTGATAATGCCAAACTGGCCTTAACCCCTTTATTACCCAGTGAGCCACCGCACCAGGGCCCTGGATGAGTTGGGTACAGCGCCAGAAGATGGCGCTTCTATGAACGCGCCATTTTCCGGGGTGGCTGCGGACTGCAATTTGCTGCGTGTGGGCCCAGAAAGCTTGGGCCTCCCTGCGCTGCGGATTCCAGCCCCCAGCTGCCTAGTTGTACCTGGCTGGACACAAAAATAGGGTGAAGCCCCACGTATTTTTTTTTTTTATTATTTCATGAAATTCATGAAATAATTAAGAAAAAAAGAGCTTCCCTATATTGTTGCATCCAACCAGGTACAAATAGGCAGCTGGTGGTTGGGGGCAGCCCGTTCCTGCCTGCTGTACCTGGCTGGACACAAATATAGGGCGAAGCCCCACATCAATTTTTTTTTAATTATTTCATGAATTTCCTGAAATAATTAAAAAAAAAATACGTGGGGCTTCTCCCTATTTGTGTGTCCAGCCAGGTACAACTAGGCAGCTGGGGGATGGAATCTGCAGCGCAGGGAGACCCAAGCTTTCTGGGCCCCCCCCCCCTGATGCAAATTGCAGTCCGCAGCCACCCCGGAAAATGGCGCGTTCATAGAAGCTGGATGCTGTACCTGGCTGGCATACAAAAATATGGCAAAGCCCACGTCAAAATTTTTGGGAAAAATTAATTAAAAAATAAATAATAATTTAGGGACTGCATCTTTATTAACTCCTCAAATGTCATTTAGTGTTAAAATAAAGGATTTATTTAAAATAAAATTGGCGTGGGATCCCCCATAATTTTAGGCTCTAGTGGAGGTTAAGCAGACGGCTGGGGCAGATGTTTGAAGCCTGGGAAGTGGGTAATACCCACGGAGCTTCCCAGACTACTAATATCAGCCCCCAGCTGAATACCTAGCCTTTACTAGCTATTAAAATGGGGGACCCCCTATTTAATAGCTAGCAAAGGCTAGGCAGACAGCTGGGGGCTGATATTAATAGCCCAGGAAGGGTGCCATGAATATTGGCCCCCTCCCAGGCTAGAAACACCAACCGTCAGCCGCCCCAGAAATGGCACATCCATAGGATGCGCCAATTCTGGCACTTAGCCTCGCTCTTCCACGCTGCCCTGGTGCGGTGGCAGGGGGTAATAGGGTTGGGGTTCATGTCACCGCCAGCTGCCATGAAGCCCAGGTTAGTAATGATGGGCGTCTATAAGACACCCCCATTACTAACCTACAAAGTGTTAAAAAGAAAAAACACACTACACCCAGAAAAAAATAATTTATTTGAAATAAAACACACAATTTTATTTAATTCTTAGTTTACTAAAAAAAAATAGTTACCTGTCCACGTTCCTGCGCTGATCTCCCATGCACAGCTGTCACATCTGGAGATGGTGACAGCTGTGCATGGCTGCTGTAAGCTCACGCTGCCGGGAACACGTCCGCTCCCGGCAGCGGGAGCCACTGACTGAGGTCACCGGAGTGCATTCAGGCAGCGCAGCTCCGGAGACCTCCTTTACGGCAGTGCTGTACCGTGGGAATTTCTCACGATACAGCAGGGCCGTAAAGCAGCTAACCGGAGCAGCGCTGCCTGAACTCCGGCGAACCCGCTTATGCAATGACGGGGCTGCTTTACGGCCCCATCATTCTAGCAGCGGCAGCGGTTCAGAGCGGTCACATTCTATGTGGCTGCTCTAAACTGGAGATCATCGTGGGACACTCGTGGACTACTACGGAGGGGTAAGGATAAGGTTGTGGTTTATTATTTTATATTTTATTACAGGAGATCGATGGCTTCGGGGAATTAGGTGTCTAGGTGAGTATAGGTGTAGTTTTTTATTTTTTACTTTATTTTAGGTGGCGATCGGCGGGGACAGGTAATGTATGAACTAATTTATTGTAGGCAACCACTGGCCACCAATGACATGTATTTAAAATTTATTGGGGACACAGTAGGGCAATTTAAATAGCAGGATCAGGCTGATGGGAACTACTGCTCCCATCGAGCTGATCCTGCTGGCACGAGTGGACGGGGGACAGACATAGGCCGATGGGAGTAGTAGTGTCACATCGGCCTATGTCTGCCTGCACGCACACACCCGCAGACATCGCACAGACACCGCACACACTCGCAGACATCGCACAGACACCGCACACACCCGAAGACATCGCACAGACACCGCACACACCCGCAGACATCGCATAGACACCGCACACACTCGCAGGCATCGCACACACCCGCACACATCGCACAGACACCGCATACATCGCACACACCCGCAGACATCGCACAGACACCGCACACACCCCCAGACATCGCACAGACACCGCACACACCCGAAAACATCGCACAGACGCCGCACACACTCGCAGACATCGCACAGACACCGCACACACTCGCAGACCTTGCACAGACACCGAAGGCATCGCACAGACACCGCACACACCGCACAGACACCGCACACACCCGCAGACATCGCACACACCCGCAGACATCGCACAGACACCCCGCACACACTCGCAGACATCGCACAGACACCGCACACACTCGCAGACATCGCACAGACACCGCAGACATCGCACAGACACCGCACACACCCGCACACATCGCACAGACACCGCACACACCCGCAGACATCGCACAAACCCGCAGACATCGCACAGACACCCCACACACACTCGCAGACACACGCACAGACACCCACACACACCAATCATGACGGGCTGATCGTCTGGGAGGTGAGGCTGACCTGTGCGACTGTGGGAAAGTTCATGTGAGTTCATGCAATGCAGTCAAGCATGAACTCACATGAACCCTCTGAGGGCAGCGGCTACTTCAAATGAACAGCTGATCAGCATCACCTGATACCTCAGCTGTTCATTTGAAATAACCGGCGGGAAAGCGCAGCACAGAACGGGAAAGCCGGCGGTGAAGTCTTTTCACTGCCGACTTCCCCGCCCGGGTCCTTCGCTCCCCGCTCCTTGGTGCTGCGCTCCCCGCCCGGTCCTAACTTACGATCGGGATGGGAGGTGGCGAGGGGAGCGGAGGATCGGGTGGGAGGCTGCAGGGAAGCAGTATGGGGCTGTGTGATTGTTTAAAAGCCGGCGGCTTTTTACCGCCCGCCGGCTTTTAAACGATCAGGAGAATTCTCCCACGCCGGGATTGCATTCTGATGAGAGGCTGGATCTCAGCTGAGCGCTGCCATCCAGCTTGTCATCCTTCAGAGACACTGCAGAGCGCAGGCATTATGGGAACTTCCGATTCCGGTATTCGATATTGTAAAAATATCGGAATTAAGTATCGGAATTCCGATACCGCGAATATCGGCTGATACCCGATATTACAGTATCGGAATGCTCAACACTAGTGATGAAAAAAATGTGAACATTTGTAAATAAAAAAACATTGGGTTTGTGCGTCCATTTTCTAAGACCTGCAAATGTTTTATTCTTTTTTTGTGAGGTGGGGAGATGTTTTGATCACATTTTATTGCCTTTTGTTAGGAAAGTGTGTCGGCCAAAAACACACTTAATTGAATATTTTGATAATAATATAATTATTTTTTTTTATACTTAATAAAGGAAAAGGGTTGATTCAAATTATTATACGTTTTTATTTGGTTTATATTTTTAACACGTTTTTATGTATGTTTACTTTATTTTTTCAGTCCTCTTATGGAATTTAAAGGGTTTTCCCACAAACAAAGTACATTTTAACTAATAGATCTTGGAGTAAAAATAAGTTCTACAATTGGATGTGTTAAAAACATGTTCCTGTGCTGAGATAATCTTATAAATGTGCCCCTGGTTTGTACTGTGTAATGGATGTGTCTGACCTTACAGGGCCATGGTCTGATCATACCACAGCTCCTGGGCAGGGGAGGACACAAAAGAGTATACAGACATTACAACACGGGATCACAGCTGATTCATTTTGTGAGGCAAAACATTTTGCTGTCTGTTTTTAAGCAATATTTTTCCTGAAAGAAATAATCCTTTGTGATCCTGTCTGTATCCTCTTTTGCTTCCTCCTGCCCAGGAGCTGTGGTATGATCAGACCATTGTCCAGCACGGTCAGACACGGCCATTACACAGTACACAGCAGGGGCACATTTATAAGATTATCTCAGCACAGGAACATTTATTTTTACACTCATCCTAGTAGTTCTCATAGTCAGCTGCCATGATAACCCATCCGCAGCCAGTGATCAGTGTAACAGCAGCGATCAGAACAATCTCTGATGGCTGCGGTTACAGATGCCGGCTGTGTACAGGCATCTCCCTGTAGAACCGCGAGCAGAACGCCTGTGGGTGGAGGTCACACAGCCCTACCCCGCTCATGCCATACTGCCTCTGGATTTGGCTCATCCCATCTTTATTTCTTCATTATATCCTGATATTTATTCTTATGTTGGCCAATGACTTTTGCACTATGTACATTATTACGGCCATATATTCAAGTTATGTGTCACAAGAATTATATGAGATTTTTCCTATTTGTTATATTAGATGTACTGTTTTTCTCTTTGATGTTATTCTGGTATATACATATATATATCTGCACATGCACTTTATGTATTTAATATATCGATGGTGTTAATTTACTTGTATTCATGTATTTACTGGATGAAATCCAATATATGTGCATCCTAGGGAGAACCACTATTCAATACATAGGCTGTGTCTCTACACCCCACGTGTGTTTTAATGTATAGTTGTCAATTACATGTTTTTTAACGTATTTTTCTATGTCTGATCACTGATTTATCCAAATAAAGAATTTACTCCATTATGTCTGCTGTATTATTTAATCCTTACTGGATTGTTGTAGGTCATTTCATACTTGAATTGTGGTCCAGTGGACCTTAATGATTATACACATCTATTTTTTTCCTGGATGTGTAGCTATACCCCATTCATTGTCGGTGTTATGTGTACAGGCATCTGCCCAGTATGATGCGGGCTCAGCTCCTGAACCTGCTCCATACATAGAGACCTGACATTGGAGGAGCTATTACATCATATGTCGGCAAACGCTTTTCTGCCTCCTTTATAAGTTAGCAGTGGGAGAGCATGATAAAAAGGCTTACCTACCCCCTGAGACCGACTTTAGCTCTTAGGCCACGACCCCACTATCAGTATTTGGTCAGTATTCGGTCAGTATTTTTTCTCAGGAGTGGGAGCCAAGACCAGGAGTTGGTGATAAATGCAGAGTTGGTGACTTGTTTCTATTATACCTTTTTCTGATTGTTCCTCACCTGGTTTTGGCTTTGGGGTGACAGCTAATATTTTAACAATAGTAGGGGTAACATTAGGCCTTATTCAGAAATACTGTCTGATATTAAAATTGGCTTTGTTATCAATAGTAATAAAACCTCAATTTTTTTATTTTTTTTATTTTATTGTTAAAAAGCAGATTTATCAGCCATCACCCCAAGATTCCCCTGATTCTTTAGGTCATGGTGCTCTTTGGATGACAGCTAATATGTCTAGAGTTTACAGTAGGACGCACTGGTCCATGTTTATAGACGTCACAATGATTTAGTAACGTGCGGCATTGTACTCATTACACTGAGCTCTGACTTCTTGGGATGGGTAACAAGGACATTTTTGGGGTAAATGAGGCCCAATATACCCCTTACTATAGATTATTACATTTTTCGCAGTGTTCCCTCATCTATATAATAACATCTTAGGTCCTGATGCTCCTAGGGAAACCACTAATATTAGTATAATTTACAGTATGGGGTAAATTATCACATGAATGTAAGCATCAAATCCATTTAGTAGCCCTTGGACATTGAAGACCATCTCTGAGACCAGCACAGTTGTAATATGTGATATGTCTGTTTACATGTATTTTTCTGTATGTCTTCAAATATGTTTAAGTCTGCATGTGTATACGTGACTCCGTGTGCGTATATGCGTGACTGCATGTGCATGACCGTGTGTGTATGACCATGTGTGCGCATGCCTGCTGGTGTCTGACTGTGTGCATGACCGCGTGAGTGCATGTGACTGCGTGTGTGTGACTGCTTGTGTAAAAGACTGCATGTGTATACAAGACTACGTGTGTGCGTGACTGAGTGTTGACTGCATGTTTGTGTATTTGCAAGACTGCATGCATATGTGCGTGACTGCGTATGTGTGTGTATGTGCGTAACTGCATGTGTGTGTATGTGCATGACTGCGCGTGTGTGTCTGTGTGTGACTGCATGTGTGTATGTGCGTGACTGCGTGTGTGTGTGTATGTGCGTGACTGCATGTGTGTGTATGTGTGTGACTGCGTATGTGTGTGTCTGTGTGTGACTGCATGTGTGTATGTGTGTGACTGCATGTGTGTGTATGTGCGTGACTGCATGTGTGTGTATGTGCGTGACTGCATGTGTGTGTATGTGCGTGACTGCGTGTGTGTGTATGTGTGTGACTGCGTGTGTGTGTATGTGCGTGACTGCGTGTGTGTGTATGTGCGTGACTGCATGTGTGTGTATGTGCGTGACTGCATGTGTGTGTATGTGCGTGACTGCGTGTGTGTGTATGTGTGTGACTGCGTGTGTGTGTATGTGCGTGACTGCGTGTGTGTGTATGTGCGTGACTGCGTGTGTGTGTATGTGCGTGACTGCGTGTGTGTGTATGTGTGTGACTGCATGTGTGTGTATGTGCCTGACTGCATGTGTGTGTATGTGCGTGACTGCGTGTGTGTGTATGTGTGTGACTGCATGTGTGTGTATGTGCCTGACTGCATGTGTGTGTATGTGTGTGACTGTATGTGTGTGTATGTGTGTGACTGCGTGTGTGTGTATGTGCGTGACTGCATGTGTGTGTATGTGCGTGACTGTATGTGTGTGTATGTGCGTGACTGCATGTGTGTGTATGTGCGTGACTGCATGTGTGTGTATGTGTGTGACTGCATGTGTGTGTATGTGTGTGACTGCATGTGTGTGTTTGTGCGTGACTGCATGTGTGTGTATGTGCGTGACTGCATGTGTGTGTATGTGCGTGACTGCATGTGTGTGTATGTGCGTGACTGCATGTGTGTGTATGTGTGTGACTGCGTGTGTGTGTATGTGTGTGACTGCGTGTGTGTGTATGTGCGTGACTGCGTGTGTGTGTATGTGTGTGACTGCATGTGTGTGTATGTGTGTGACTGCATGTGTGTGTATGTGCGTGACTGCATGTGTGTGTATGTGCGTGACTGCATGCATGTGTATTTGTGTGACTGCATGTGTGTGTATGTGTGTGACTGCGTGTGTGTGTATGTGTGTGACTGCATGTGTGTGTATGTGCGTGACTGCCTGTGTGTGTATGTGCGTGACTGCATGCATGTGTATGTGTGTGACTGCATGTGTGTGTATGTGCGTGACTGCATGTGTGTGTATGTGTGTGACTGCGTATGTGTGTATGTGCGTGACTGCATGTGTGTATGTGCGTATGTGCGTGACTGCATGTGTGTGTATGTGTGTGACTGCATGTGTGTGTATGTGCGTGACTGCATGTGTGTGTATGTGTGTGTATGTGCATGACTGCATGTGTGTGTATGTGCGTGACTGCATGTGTGTGTATGTGTGTGACTGCGTGTGTGTTTGTGCATGACTGCCTGTGTGTGTGTATGTGTGTGACTGCATGTGTGTGTATGTGTGTGTATGTGCATGACTGCATGTGTGTGTATGTGCTTGACTGCATGTGTGTGTGTATGTGTGTGACTGCGTGTGTGTTTGTGCATGACTGCCTGTGTGTGTGTCTACATGTGCGTGTGGACCAGTGTACAAAAAACTGATGTATATCTGAGGATTAGTAATAACTAGCTAACAAATTTATCCATTTAAAATTTAAAAATGTATGCAATTTAGATTATTACCAAAAAGCTATGCAGGGGCTCATACTGTATCTAGGAGGCTATGTGGGGTCTCATACTGTATCTTGGGAGCTATGCACGGGGCTCATACTGTATCTAGGAGGCTATGCAGGGGCTCATACTGTATCTAGGAGGCTATGTGGGGTCTCATACTGTATCTAGGAGGCTATGCGGGGTCTCATACTGTATCTAGGAGGCTATGTGGGGTCTCATACTGTATCTAGGAGGCTATGTGGGGTCTCATACTGTATCTAGGAGGCTATGCGGGGTGTCATACTGTATCTAGGAGTCTATGCGGGGGCTCATACTGTATCTTGGGAGCTATGCACGGGGCTCATACTGTATCTAGGAGGCTATGCGGGGTCTCATACTGTATCTAGGAGTCTATGCGGGGTCTCATACTGTATCTTGGGAGCTATGCACGGGGCTCATACTGTATCTATGGAGCTATGCGGGGGCTCATACTGTATCTACTGTATCTAGGGAGCTATGCGAGGGTTCATACTGTATCTACTGTGTCTAGGGAGCTATGCGAGGGTTCATACTGTATCTACTGTATCCTGGGAGCTATGCGAGGGTTCATACTGTATCTACTGTATCCTGGGAGCTATGCGAGGGTTCATACTGTATCTACTGTGTCTAGGGAGCTATGCGAGGGTTCATACTGTATCTACTGTATCCTGGGAGCTATGCGAGGGTTCATACTGTATCTACTGTGTCTAGGGATCTATGCGAGGGTTCATACTGTATCTACTGTGTCTAGGGAGCTATGCGAGGGTTCATACTGTATCTACTGTATCTATGGAGCTATGCGGGGACTCATACTGTATCTACTGTATCCTGGGAGCTATGCGAGGGTTCATACTGTATCTACTGTATCCTGGGAGCTATGCGAGGGTTCATACTGTATCTACTGTATCTAGGGAGCTATGCGAGGGTTCATACTGTATCTACTGTGTCTAGGGAGCTATGCGAGGGTTCATACTGTATCTACTGTATCCTGGGAGCTATGCGAGGGTTCATACTGTATCTACTGTATCTAGGGAGCTATGCGAGGGTTCATACTGTATCTAGAGAGCTATATGGGGGCTCATACTGTATCTAGGGAGCTATGCGCAAGGCTCATACTGTATATGGGAGGCTATGTGGAGGCTCATACTGTATATAGGAGGCTATATGGAGGCTCATACTGTATCTAAGGCGCTATCTGGGGGCTCACACTGTATATAAGGAGCTATGTGGGGCTCTTACTGTATGTAGGGGGCTATGTGGTGGCTCATACTGTATGTAGGGGGTGATGTGGGAGGGCTCATACTGTATCTAGGGGGATGTCAGCATACTTAATTGTGCTCAATATTAAGTTATTATTATTTATTATTATTAAATATTATATTATAAAAAATAATTATAATTAATATGTTAATATTAACATTGAGCAGAATTAATTTCAGCCTATTGGTTTGGTCTCCACAACAATCATGGTCTCTCATGTGGCCCCTTGGGAAAATTAATCTCCCACCCCTGCTCTATTTTATATAGTGCCATTTTATGTATGGTGCTGTACATAAGGGTAAACTTTGCGCTGCGCGCTGTGTGCACCGCTGTCTTTGTCCATCTACAGATGTGTACAAGCGCACCTATGTGTTACTTTTCTTGGTCATGCCCTCAGCACTCTCTTAAAGGAGTTATTTGAAGAGCCCCACGTGAATGGCGCAGCAGTGCGCATCATCAACCACAGCTCCATTTATCTTTTCACAGTTCCGTTTCTCTGGATCATGGTGGTCCCAGTGGTTAGGTCCGCAGTGATCAAAAGTTATCCCCTATCCATAAGAAGGGGGATAACTTCCAAACTTGGGATAACCCATTTAAACAGGATTTCAAAATGTATTTTTATTTGCCCATAGGAATGTAGAAAATTATAAACCAATAATGACTCTACCTAACTGTAATACAGCCTCTCCAACAATAGGACAGAGGAAATGGCACTGTGCAGTCTATATGTATACAGAATAATCCAAATACTGAAAATTACACTCCGCATACAGGACAGGAGAAGTGCTACTGTGCAGTCTATATACAGTCTATATACAGTATATACACAGAATAATACAGATACTGAGAATTAAAACCAGTATACAAGACGGGAGAAGTAGTACTGTGCAGTGTATATATACAGATTACTACAGATACTGAGAATATTGCAGTCAATTTATATACACAGAATAATACAGATACTGAGATTTACATCAGTATACAGGGCAGGAGAAGTGGTACTGTGCAGTGTATATACAGTCTATATACAGTATATACACAGAATAATACAGATACTGAGAATTAAAACCAGTATACAAGACGGGAGAAGTAGTACTGTGCAGTGTATATATACAGATTAATACAGATACTGAGAATATTGCAGTCAATTTATATACACAGAATAATACAGATACTGAGATTTACATCAGTATACAGGGCAGGAGAAGTGGTACTGTGCAGTGTACATATACAGAATAATAAAGATACTGAGAATTACACCCAGTATACAGGGCAGGAGAAGTGGTACTGTGCAGTGTAAATATGCAGAATAATACAGATACTGAGACTTAGGCCACAGCCTCACTATCAGTATTTGGTCAGTATTATTTCCGCAGTATCTGTATTATTCTGTACATACAGTATACACTGCACAGTACCACTTCTGTCTGTATGCTGATTGCAATTGTCAGTATCCGTATTATTCTGTATATATACAGTACACTGCAAAGTACCACTTCTCATGTCCTATATATTCTGTGTGTAAGGCCACGGCCCCACTATCAGTATTTGGTCAGTATTTTTTCTTAGGAGTGGGAGCCAAAACCAGGTAAGGAACAATCAGAGAAAAGGTATAATAGAAGCAAGTCACCAATTCTGGATTTATCACCCACTCCTGGTTTTGTCTCCAACTCCTGAGAAAAAATACTGACCGAATACTGACCAAATACTGATAGTGGGGCCGTGGCCATAGGGAGAATTATACACAGCATACATAGCTCCAAAATATATGCTACAAACATCTAAATATATATATATATATATATATACCCACACAAACACTGGGACCATTGTATATACATGTAGCAAATATTATAGTATATATATTATAGTATGAACTATGGAGCTGTGTATATAGTTATTTAGTGTGGTGCTGTGCCTGAGTACATAACTTTTAGTGGGAAGTCCACACCATATACAGAGCTCCACACTATATACTGGGTTATAAAAGATGGTATGGAGCTGTATGTCTACTATATAGTGTAGAGATGTGCCTTTTATATAAAATGTGCAGCCCACACTATATGCTATACACACATATTATATTCACATCACATCTACACTATATATTACACACAGCACCTCACTACATGCTATATACACAGGTCCACACTATATACAGTACTTAATTATGCTGTTTACATCAGATAGTATAATCTGGGGCCGATGCATATACATTACATAGGATACACTGGGGATGATATGTATACATTACATAGGATACAATGGGGCCGATGTATATACTTCTGAGGGGATGTGCTGGGGGCGATCTATATACATCACATAGGATACACTGGGGCCGATGTATATACATCAGATGGGATACGCTGGGAACGATGTATATACATCACATGGGATACACTGGGGCTGATGTATATACGGATTATAATGAGGGCAATTTGGGCTACCGCCCGGGGCCCGAGGCTTCAGGGGGACCCATGGCCAGATTGCCGTCATTATAATGTTTTGTGCAGAGGCAGGGGCAGGTTTGGCAGGGGGACCGCACTGTACCTTTTAGACGCCGGCCACATCACAGGGAGGCAGACACGCACCCTGCGCGCTGTGTGCTGCGTCTCCAGGACTGACATCACACAGCAGCGCCTGGAGCTTCTTTATCCTGCAGGAGAGGAGCTGGTGGATCAGGTCAGTGAATGGCGGTAAATATGAGGTCTGGAGAGGATGTCTGGAGTGAGGAGGGGGCTGCAGGATGCTGCTCCCCTCCTGATGAGTTTGCATAAGATTCCATAGTGTCAGTTCAGCGGCCGCTCTGATAGGGCTCTGTATAAGTTATTGCAGGACTTTCATCGTTGCTGCAGATCAGGTCACTCTGGGTCATCGGCTCCAGCATCACCAGATCTGCAGGAAAATTCAGAGTCCTGTAATAAATCCCACTGAGCCCCAGCAGAGCGACCACAGACATTGCATAGAGGATCCTGCACTGACTGATCAACCCTGAACCTGCAGGACATCACATACTGTACTGATCCATATATGATATGTGAGGTCCTGTAGGCAGGTGTGATCAGTACAGTGTATATCCCTGTACAAAATGTCACATCCAGTAAACAGATTAGTGTATATTATACTGTGGTACAGACATCAGACGGGATATAACAATGTGTATAGTATAACATCTAATGTCTGTATCACAGTATATTATACTAGCTATTGAACCCGTTTTACACCCGGGTCACAAGCATTTTTAGTGGTACATTTTTGGCGCCATTTTTTTTAAGACACTGTGTCTGCGAATTCTCATAAACACTTCAATAAAATGGCGCTGGATAGCATGGTAAGCGCATGCACTGACTCCGGCACCATTTCATTGAAGTAATGTGCTACAAAATTAAAGGGTTCCCTTCATCGTAAATAACGCTATTAACCTGCGTTCAGGTAAACAGCGTTTTTATACTGCCCAGTAGCTGAATGCAGTGGGGAGAAAATGATCTTTATTCTCCTCGCCAGCATTCGGTTTCAGTCATGAGGGCAGTGCCGGTTCGGTCACCACTTTCAGTATACAGAGCGTCCTCTGCAACCGAGCCCCCGGCCCTGACTGACACTGACTCTACATTGAGACCGGCTGTCAGTCAGGGCCAGGATTACAGGGGTTGCTCTGTATACTCAAAGTAATGACTGAACCGGCGTCGGGCCAGACCCCATTACTAAAACCAAATTCTCCCCCATCCTGGTATATGCTCCCTCCCCATCCTGGTATATGCTCCCTCCCCATCCTTATCCCCCATCCTGGTATATGTTCCCCCATCTTGCCTTCTCTGATGTTCTTCCATCCATACAAAAAAAAACAACACTCCTACTCGCCTTTTCCCCTCTCGCTTGCAGCGCATCCTCGAACACCGGCAAGGCGGGAGGAGTGTGGCGCCAGAGTTCGCACCTGCGCATGCATGAACCACAACGCCACACTCCTCCAACCTCGCCGGACATCAAGGTATGTGTCCTAATGGCGCCGAAGATGGCAGTATGAAATCAGCGTTTACGCACCCCGTGATCTCCGTCATTACAATCCTTTATCCTCGTCCTCCTCCCTGTCACCTGTAACATCTGATGTGTTCTTCTGTCTCCGGCCAGACTGTGCAGGCGCATTGCGTGCACAGTCTATAGAGGCTTCGGACAGACGGACACATCCCTGATTATATTATAGATAGTCATGTATTCTCATATAGACTCTACAGGGCCGTACCTAGGGCAAGAGGAGGGGCATGTGACCTGGGTACAGCCGTCAGGGGGGGGCCTTCGGGCCACCTCATGCGGTGGTCAGAGGTGTCTCCCAGGCAGCTGCAATTTGCCGCCCCCAGAGTGGGAGTCGACCATTCTCTGAGCTTGCTGTGGAACCGACAGTCGATCAGAGAAGGGAGCTATGTGCGGGCTCATACTGTATATAGGGAGCTATGTGCGGGCTCATACTGTATATAGGGAGCTATGTGCGGGCTCATATTGTATATAGGGAGCTATGTGCGGGCTCATACTGTATATAGGGAGCTATGTGCAGGCTCATACTGTATATAGGGAGCTATGTGCGGACTCATATTTTATATAGGAAGCTATGTGCGGGCTCATACTGTATATAGGGGATATGTGCAGACTCATATTGTATCTAAGTAACTATGTAGGGGCTCATACTGTATGTACAGGGCTATGCGGGGGCTCATATTGTATGTAGGTGGGTGTGTGGGGGCTCATACTATATGTACAGGGCTCTGCGGGGGCTCATACTGTATCTAGGCCGCTATGTGCGGGCTCATACTGTTTATAGGGAGCTATGTGCGGGCTTATACTGTATATAGGGAGCTATGTGCGGGCTCATATTGTATATAAGGAGCTATGTGCGGGCTCACACTGTATATAGGGAGCTATGTGCAGGCTCA
Source organism: Phyllobates terribilis (assembly GCF_046119375.1). Lineage (NCBI taxonomy): Eukaryota > Metazoa > Chordata > Amphibia > Anura > Dendrobatidae > Phyllobates > Phyllobates terribilis. The sequence goes on along the minus strand of NW_027362787.1, from coordinate 7,395,539 downwards.
TATTGTATATAAGGAGCTATGTGCGGGCTCATACTGTATATAGGGGCTATGTGCAGACTCATTTTGTATCTAAATAACTATGTAGGGGCTCATACTGTATGTAGGTGGCAGTGTGTGGGCTCATACTGTATGTACAGGGCTATGTGGGGGCTCATACTGTATGTAGGGGGCTGTGTGGGGGCTCATACTATATGTACAGGGCTCTGCAGGGGCTCATACTGTATCTAGGGAGCTATGCGGGGCTCATACTGTATATAGGAGGCTATGTGGGGGCTCATACTGTATATAGAGGGGCTATGCGGGGGCTCATACTGTATCTAGGGAGCTATGCGGGGGCTCATACTGTATCTAGAGGGATGTCAGCATACTTAATTCTGCTCAATATTAAGTCATACCATTAATATAATTTTTTTTTATTATTTTGTTAATATTAATATGAAGCAGAATTAATTTCGGCCTATTGGATCGGCCTCCATAACAGTCACGATCTCTCATGTGGCCCCTCGGGAAAATTAATCTGCCACCCTGATCTACTATATACAGTGCTATGTTATGGAAATTTGTTTTCCTCATTCTCTGTCTATAGATGTGATCAGAACATCTGTGTGTTGATCACATGATCTATCAAAGGGGATCATGTGACAAGTCACGTGATACATCCGGTACCTGGGGTGGGGGCCACACCTTTTAAACTGCCCGGGGCCCTGGCTACTCTTAATCCACCCCTGTGTATATACATCATATAGGATACGTTGGGGACAATGTATATACATCACATAGGATACGTTGGGGACGATGTATATACATCACATGGGATACACTGGGGCCGATGTATATATAGGTGCATCTCACTAAATTATAATATCATCAAGAAGTTAATTTTTTTCAGTTCATCAATACAAAAAGTGAAACTCATATATTATATAGAGTCATTAATATAATTGTCTTATCCCGTCTGTCTGTCTGTCTGTCCTTCTGTCCAGGAAATCCCGCGTCGCTGATTGGTCCGGCGCGACCAATCAGCGATGCAGCATTTCAGAAAAAGATGGCGGCCGTTAGCGGCTCATCTGCCGCACGGAGGTCAGCGGCGATGCAGCCGGGAGATGCAGCCGGCTGCTCGCAGCATAAGTCCCCTGACCGGAGGCGCCGCTGACCTCCATGCAGCTACCGTCAGGAGATCAGCGACTACGGCCTCTTATCTCCCGACGGCAAGTGTGACGCCCCCCTCCCCTCTCCCCTCTCCTCCCCTCTCCGCTCCTCTCCCCTCTCCCCCCCTCCCCTCCCCCCGCTTGCTCAGGGCCCCAGCACCCGGCGCCATACTTACCCCTCTCTGTGCCTCCGCAGCAGCTCCTGTGTCTTCCGCTGCTGCTCTGTGACGTCTCAGGTCAGAGGACTCGGTGACATCTTTACACTGCACTCTCTCCTGAGCGGTCACAGCGCGCAGCGTGAAGATGCCGGCTACGCTGGAGTCCGGAGCAGCAGCTGAGAAGTGTGGTGAGTATTGGATTTTTTTTTTTTTATTGTATGGGGGCATAGGGCATTAAATGGTGGTGTGGGGGTGTGTGACATCGTGGAGGGGCCATTATAAGCGAGGGGGGGGTGTGACATCCTGCATGGGCCACTATGGGGGGGATGTGACATCCTGCATGGGGTATTATATAGTGGGGATGTGATTTCCTGCATGGGGCATTATAAGGGAGGGGGGATGTGATATCCTGCATGGGGCACTATGGGGGGATGTGACTTCCTCCATGGGGCATTATATAGGGGGGATGTCACTTCCTGCATGGTGCATTATAAGGGAGGGGGGGATGTGACTTCCTCCATGGGGCATTATAAGGGGGGTGGTGACATCCTGCATGGGGCATTTATATGGTGGGGGGGGAGTGACATCCTGCATGGGGCATTATAAGGGAGGGGGATGTGACATCCTGCATGGGGCACTATGGAGGGGATGTGACTTCCTCCATGGGGCATTATATAAGGGGGATGTCACTTCCTGCATGGGGTATTATATAGGGGGGATGTCACTTCCTGCATGGGGCATTCTATAGGAGGGATGTGACTTCCTGCATGGGGCATTATAAAGGAAGGGGGGATGTCACATCCTGCATGGGGCATTATAAGAAAGGGGGGGATGTGACATCCTGCATGGGGCATTATACAGGGGGGGATGTGACATCCTGCATGGGGCATTATAAGGGAGGGGGGATGTGACATCCTGCATGGGGCATTATCTTGCATGGGCCATTATATGGGGGGGGATGTGACATCCTTCTTGGGGCATTATAAGGGAGGGGGGCATGTGACATCCTGCATGGGGCATTATAAAGGAGGGGGGGTGTGACATCCTGCATGGGGCATTATATGGGGGGGGGAGTGACATCCTGCATGGGGCATTATAAGGGAGGGGGGGTGACATCCTGCATGGGGCATTATAAGGGAGGGGGGGTGACATCCTGCATGGGGCATTATAAGGGAGTGGGGATGTGACATCCTGCATGGGGCATTATATGGGGGGGGGGGAAGTGACAACCTGCATGGGGCATTATAAGGCAGGTGGATGCTCCCCGGTCCTCACTAACACGGTTCGCTGATTGGTCGCAGCCACCGGCCACGACCAATCAGCTATTTCGGCGCCAAATTTAAAGACCGCTCTGCTGATTGCTCGTGGCCGCCTGCGGCGACCAATCTGCGATTGTGGCGCCAAATTTAAACACGGTCTCCGGCCAATTGGCGGCTGATTTAAAATAAGTACGCCACCGTCGGGAGACATATTCTAGAATACCCGATGCGTTAGAATCGGGCCACCATCTAGTATATTATATAGAGTCATTACAAACAGAGTGATCTATTTCACGTGTTTATTTCTGTTAATGTTGATGATTATGGCTTACAGCCAATGAAAACACAAAAGCCATTATCTCAGTGAATTAAAATAATTAACAAAAAAACACATGTAAAGGCTTCCTAAGCATTTAAAAGGTCCCTTAGTCTGTTTCAGAAGGCTCCACAATCATAGGGAAGACTGCTGACATGACAGATGTCCAGAAGGCAGTCATTGACACACTCCACAAGGTCCCAGAGTTCCTATTTTCATTTGGAAATCAAGGTCCCAGAGTCTGGAGGAAGAGTGGAGAGGCCACAATCCAAGCTGCTTGAGGTCTAGTGTGAAGTTTCCACAATCGGTGATGGTTTGGGGAGCCATGTCATCTGCTGGTGTAGGTCCACTGTGTTTTATCAAGACCAAAGTCAGCGCAGCCGTCTACCAGGACATTTTAGAGCACTTCATGCTTCCCTCTGCCGACAAGCTTTTTGGAGATGGAAATTTCATTCTCCAACAGGACTTGACACTAGTGTTGAGCGAGTATGTTCTATTAACCCTTTCGCCGACTATGCTCGGGCCGAGCTCCGAGTATTTACAGCTGCTCGGTGATAAGGTTAAATCTCTCCTGTGTGCATGATTTGCAACTGTTTGACAGCTTTATTACATGTGAGGAATGTCTATTTCTTACACATTCCTCACATGTAATAAAGCAGTCAAACAGTTGCAAATCATGCACACGGGAGCGATTTAACCTCATCACCGAGCAGCTGTAAATACTCGGAGCTCGGCCCGAGCATACTCGGTCAGAACATACTCACTCAACCCTACTTGGCACCTGTCCACACTGCCAAAAATACCAATACCTGGTTTAAAAACAACAGTATCACTGAGCTTGATTGGCCAGAGAATCTATCGGGTATTGTCAAGAGGAAGATGAGAGACACCAGACCCAACAATGCAGACGAGCTGATGGCTGCTATCAAAGCCACCTGGGCTTCCATAACACCTCAGCAGTGCCACAGGCTGATCGCCTCCATGCCACATTGCCGCATTGATGCAGTAATTGATGCAAAAGGAGCCCCGACCAAGTATTGAGTGCATTTAATGAACATACATTTCAGTCGGACATCATTTCGGATTTTAAAAACATTTTTCAAGCTGTTGTTGCTGTAAAGTATTCTAATTTACTGAGATAATGACTTTTGTTCATTGGCTGTAAGCTATAATCATCAACATTAACAGAAATAAACACTTGAAATAGATCCCTCTGTGTGTAATGACTCTATATAATATATGAGTTTCACTTTTTGCATTGAAGAACTGAAATAAATTAACTTTTTGATGACATTCTAATTTAGTGAGATGCACCTGTACATCATATAGGATGCTGGGGCTGATCAGTATACATAATATAAGATACACTGGGGCTGATGTATATACGTCATGTAGGATACACTGGTGATGATGTACATACATTACATAGGATATGCTGGAGACTATGTATATACATCATATAGGATACGCTTGTGCCAGTGTATGTGCATCATATAGGATACCTTGGGAGCGATGTACATAGATCATATAGGATATGCTGGGGCCGATATATATACATCATATAGAATACACTGGGGCTGTGTCATGGTGTGACTGTGGGATAGCAAGTGTGGTCCTATTCTGACCCTCAGGCTAGGGGTCCCTAGCTATTTCTGTTCCCAGGATTACTCCTGAATGTGGAGATGCCCGAGCCTCGTTCCTTACTATCCTCCTAAGCAGCACTAGTTTGTACAGTGTATGGGGGGAATACAAAACAAGATAGGACAGAACTGAAGCACAGTCACACAACACGCTCTCAGGGAAATACACAAAGGAATATAAAGTCTAAAACCTGAGAGGCAACAAAGTAATATAAAGACACCTAGGGAAAAAGGAAAGGGTTACCAAACAACGCTTGCAACAACTTTAGCAATAACCACTAAACCAGTATGTGTTCACCTTTCCAGAACAGGATAGAGAAAAACTATACTGGCATTGCCAGCAAAGCACAGCCGGCTTAAATGGAGAAACAGCAGACACGACTGGTTCTCCTCTAGCATGTGATCAAAGGCAGTCAACAACCTCAGCCCAGCAAAGACTAACTTTTGCTCACCTGCCAAGGAGCTGCAGCTCTAAGAGTCGATGCCCTAGTCACCCTGCACTGACCATAGCTATCAATGGAGTTACAAGGAGCAGTATATGAATCTGTGGAATCCACAGACTTGGACGCCGCCATCACAGTTTATGATGTTAGAGAAAACCTCCTTGTGACATGCTGATGTATATATATCATATAGGATACACTAGGGCTGATGTATATATAGTACATCTTAAAGGATATACGGGTGCTAATGTAGAGTATATACATCATATAGGATACACTGGGGCTGATGTATATACATCGTATAGGATACACTAGGGCTGATGTATATATATCATATAAGAGATACTGGAGCTAATGTACAGTATATACATCGTATAGAATACACTGGGGCTGATGTATATACATCGTATAGGATACACTGGGGCTGATGTATATACATCATATAGGATATACAGGTGCTGATGTACAGTATGTACATCACATAGGATACACTGGGGCTGATGTATACACATCATATACAGTAGGATACACTAGGGCTGATGTACATACATCGGAGAACCCCTGTAAGTGCATCTTGTTCCAAGTATTTAATTAATCACTAATGGAAACAAAGAATCTTCTCCTAATTAATATCAGAGAGAACAGATGACTGTCATACACAACACAATCCACTGTACCAACACAAACAGTACCACATACAAGGGAGAAATACTGCCACACCATGACTGGACTACATATTACCACCACATAGTGACCGAATAATACTACATACAAGGGAGAAATACCACCACACCATGACCAGACCACATATTACCACCACATAGTGACCGAATAATACCGCATACAAGGGAGAAATACCACGAAACCATGACCAGACCACATATTACCACCACATAGTGACCGAATAATACTACATACAAGGGAGAAATACCACCATGCCATGACCAGACCAGATATTAACAGCAAATAGCGTCCAAATAATTCCCCATCATTTCTCTCTCCTACCTCCATAATTGCTCTTCCCCATCCCAATCATTGCTCTCCCCCACCTTCTCCAACATTGTCATATCTCCCCCACCTACTCCATCATTGCCATATCTCCCCCCACCACCTCCATCATCATTGCCATATCTCCCCCCACCTGCTCCGTCATCATTGCCATATCTCCCCCACCTGCTCTGTCATCATTGCCATATCTCCCCCAACCTGCTCCGTCATCATTGCCATATCTCCCCCCACCTACTCCATCATCATTGCCATTTCTCCCCCCACCTGCTCCACCATCATTGCCATATCTCCCCCACCTCCTCTATCACTAATGCCATGTCATATCTCCCCCTACCTCCTCCATCACCATGCCATGCATATCTCCCCCCACCTCACCCATTGCCATGCCATATATCCCCCACCATGTCATATCTCGCCGCACCTGCTCAATCACCATTGTTCTCCCTCAAAAAAACCCAAAACTTGTCTCTCAGCGCGCTCCCCCGCAGCACTGTCCTCTGCTTCCTGCCCGGCATCTTTCTCCCTGACAGGCCCATGCTGCATGATGACGTCATCAAGCAGCGCGAGCCTGTGTGAGGGAGGAAACGCCGGGCAGAAAGCAGAGGCGAGGACGGATCCCTGCAGCTACGCTGCCATTTTCCTCCTGTCGGCAGTGGAGCTGGAGGGATCGCTCCTTGCCTGCCACACAGGATGAGGGCAATCTGCCCATGGGACCGAGAAGCAGGCCAGATTGCCTTCATCAGCCGCACTGCAAGGGCCCCCCTGACCCTCCAGGCCCTTGCAGTGCAGAGCACCGGCGGCCATGTTAACCAGGGGCACCCGTGTGTCCTGCTCGGGGGCCCGCTGAGGACCCGGGCCCACCGGAGAATTCTCCGGTGTCCCGGTGCCCCAGTCCGACCCTGTATATAGACACACTTACACATTGGTGTGTACATACAGTACATGTGCATGTGTGTGAGTATATACAGTATGTGTATATGTGTATAGTGGCGTTGCTTGAAGTTTATAGACCCTGTAAGGCAGCGCTAGTCATCATGCTGGGGGACACTCGCTGCATCGGGTCAATTAAAGCACACCAGCCACGTTTTCCAGGATTTCACAATCCAGCAGTTTATTACACTTCACTACTGCTTATCACCGAGTCCAACTCAGTGGCTCGCCGACATACACATATAATGTCCAGGAGCCTTTCAAGTGGCAGACAGGCCCACTTGGCTCCAGTTACAGCCATCAGCAAAGTCACTTATATCAACGTCCATATAATGCAGTGCTTTACCTTTGCCGGGTTTTAGCTGCTTCAGTCAGATTTGTTCTGCCACCACTGTGGCTTTACGGCTTCCCAGATGGGGGTCTCCAGCCCTCGTTCCTTCAAAGGCTACTGGTATGTTTTCTCACCTAACATCCAGCCTCTGCCTTCCAGGACTCTTGCCTTCCAAGCCTCTGGCCCTCCAAGGCTACTGGTATCGCTTACACGTAAGGATCCAGCCTCTGCCTTTCAGGCTTCACTAGGCCTCACTAAGCCTCTCCAGGCTAACGGTGTCCCACACACGGGAACAGGCCTCACGCCTTTCACACCTGTCTCAAATCTACCAGAGTTTATATATCCTCTAGTGCTCACACAGGACCTGTGCTGATGTCACAGTCATGTGATCAGACCTTCTGTATGCACAGGACCTGTGCGATGTCACAGTCATGTGATCAGTCACCTCGGGAGGTACATGGTCGGCCAAAACACACCCTGGACCATTACAGTAATGCCGCAAGCTGCTGCATTACAGCCCCAATGAAAAATTTCCAACATGGCCCCCAACCATTACAGATCTTTAATAGTACTGGTGTTCTCTTATGGGCCAAAAGGATATTTTGGCCCCATAGGCTCCAGGGCTAAGTGCGACTGCAACACATGTACCTACTATAGTTATGTCTCTATGTTTGTATCTGGACAATCAGACAGGCATTTACCATGTAGCCTATAGTTATTCTGTAGTAGATGTGTAGGTACTGTAATAATCTGGCAATTCACCTATATCTCTGCTCTGTACAACAGCTGCATTTGCTCCTTGGTCTGGAATACGTGAGCTGCGGGGACTTTTACAGCTACTTACTGATGAAGGGGCAGCTTGACATCCCCAGTGCAAGGTAAAGTTTTATTTTTATGTAATTATACACAAATAGAAATATACAGTATATATAAACAGCAGTTCCGTCATCAGTATTGATTGCTCTTTGATGGCAATATGGATTAGACTAAAGCAATATATTAGTCATCAGAACCTGGACAGAATCCTGACCGGCCACTTTATTACACTATGGATAGGGCAGGATTTCTTGTATTTCTGTAGACAGTCACTAATTTCTTGTCTCTCTGTCAGATTCTATGCCGCTGAACTCGTCTGTGGAATCCAACATCTCCACTCCAAGGGCGTCATCCACAGAGACCTCAAGCCCCAGAACATCTTGGTGGCTGAAACGGGCCATATTAAGATCACAGATTTCGGTCTCTCAATTGACAACATGCATGGAGACCGAACAGCCACTGGATACGCTGGAACTGCAGGCTACATGGCTCCTGAGGTGAGAAGAACAAGGATTTTCTCTTTTTTTCATACTATAATTGTATGTCTGCCTGGATCACACACATAATCCAACAAATGTCCATTACAGTAAATGGGACATTCTGACATTGACATCTGGCATGCCATACACATTAGATAGGCAGCTTGCCTCAGCTGAGTGTACATGCGTTCTGAATGGGAGGGGGGAGTATGACCATGCCAGACACAAAGGATCGGGCACTGAAATTCAGCATCCAGTGTTTGAGCTGAATTGGGATGTCTCCATACACATTAGATGATCTCTCCGGAATCTGTGAGTCCGGCCACAATACATGATCATGCTATATGTTTTGCCAGCATTAGAGACCCAAAGAGTTACAAGTCAGCCAACAAAGGTTCTGGAGCTCAGAAGAGCAGCATGGCTCCTTTCAGTCATTAGTGTAGTAATCATAATATTCAAGTGATGCCACAACCAGAGGAATCATCCACTCTCACTATATTACATAGTCTTACAATTATTATGCTGAGAACTTTGTTACACTGAAGATATGGAACTTTTTGACCAACTCTTTATCTATTTTCTTCTTCTTTATGTAGATTTTGGCTGGGAAGGAGTATAACGCCGGAGTAGACTGGTATTCTTTTGGTGTCATCTTAAAAGAAATGGTTACCGATGAGTGCGCCTACCATCAGACACTCAACGATAAATCCTCCGGCATCAGGAACATCATTAAACAGGTCAGTTGTCTTAACAGTCATTAGTACTATGATGTATACAATGTTATAGTTGTAGAGATGAGCAAACCTTTTGAAATTCAAATTAACCAGCTTGTTCCAATTTTTTCCCAAAAATGTTAAAATCGCAAGTACTCAACATAAATGGGTAAACTTGTGGTAACCGTTCTTTACTGCTGTGCTGTCACATACTATCTGTGCAGTCTTTTACTGTTTTATGTCTTTCTCTCTCAATCTCTACTGCTAAGCTGTGATGTGCTCTCCCTATCCAGATTCACCACAAAATGACTCCTACATTCATTGCTTTGGCTTTCATACAGGCTATGATAGTCCCTCCTGATTGTGCTATAACATGTGATGTGACACCTTAAAGCATTATGGTGAAGCCTGGACGGCTTACATCAGAGGTCCTATAAGTCTTCTCTGACTGATGTAATTTTTAGTAATACTGTATGAAAATTGGCTGCAATTATTTTAGGTGATTCCCAAGAAGCAAATCACAAATTGTTGAAATTCACCGGGTTCAGCAGATTCACAAAAATTCAACACAAATTCAGTCCGCATCAAGTGGATTTGCTCATCTCTGCATAGTAGTCATCATTTTCTCTCCAGTTTACATTCATGGATTTTGGTTTTATCTTTATTAGCTCCTTCAGAAAGATCCTGCCAGTCGCTTAGGAGCCAACGGTAACATCAGAAAGCACAGGTTTTTTCAGCGTATCGACTGGGTCTCTGTGGAAGCCCTGAAACTGCCTCCACCATACGTCCCTGTAGTAAGTATATGAGCAGATATGGTTTCTTAGTATTAAAATCTTTGTGTCTATTCTTTTACTAGTTTTCAATCAACACAACTTGTTTTTAACGGAGACTCTGATATAAAGTCATAATTTTAATGTTATAATTCCTTTTTTCCTTTATAGCCATCTGAGCCTCCCCGTCGTCATAAACCATTCCATCTGGAGAAACTAGAAGCAGCAGAGGCCACAGCACCTATATCAACAAAGGACCAGGCATTGTTTGAGGGATTTTCATTTGTCAACTTGGAAACCCTTGAGCAAACCCCAGCTCTATAGTCATCAGAGCGAGCGGCCCACCTGAGCCTCCGGAAGACTGAAAATCAGAAGACTGGACATCACTGGAACAAACGCTGCAAGAATGAAGGTGACCATGGAGACGTCGAGGGACCCCGAATGAAGACACAGAGAATGACGGAGCCAGCAGATCCACCTATGGGCTGGCGGTAAGAATAAGCGCCATAATATCTGCGCTTTATTCCAATCATAGGCATGTGCCAAACATTTTTCACTGACCGGTAATAGGATTTCCTCCTGCTCATTTTAGCTCCAATTTTTGGTGCTGTCTTGGGCAACGATGAAATACCGAGGTGCGTGATGGCCGGCTATTAAGGGGTGGCAGGAGGCCGGATTTTTTTTTTTTTAACAACATCTTGCACTTGCCTATGATAAATCTACCATTACCGGCAGTTGGATTTCCTCATACTTATGACAGTGTTGTCATAGGAGTGGGGAAAAAGGTGAGAGATGGCCGGCTATTAAGGGGTGGCAGGAGGCCGGATTTTTTTTTTTTTTTTAAATAGGGAAAATTTGTCCTATGGAGAACACAAGAGCTTACAGCTAGTGGACTTGCACATCCTCCAGATGTAAGTGTAAAATGAGAGCCGCAGTCTTAAAAAGTACATTTCATTAAGACCCTGAGGATGGCAGAGCCGGCAGATCCACCTGTGAGCTTCGAGTAATGGAGGACTATTTCATCAAAGTCCTGTGAAGACACCCATGCCAATGTCATTCCAGTCCATGCCAGGGGTACCCATTCCAGAAGCCATTGAGCCTTCTCATGGAACATCTATATAGTTAAACAAAGCAAAAAAACCTGCAAAGCTTTTTAATGCAACTAAAACCTCTTACATTTTTCTTACATCTGTAAATAACAACAGAATGAAGTGGGTTAAAAGTGTATTTTGAATATTCCCATTTTTTAAGGCACCTAAACAGGAAAGGGTTCTTTACAGTCAGAGCAGTGGGACTGTGGAATTCCCTACCACAAGAGGTAGTGATGGCAGACACTATAACAGCTTTCAAAAAAGGGCTGGACCATTTCCTCGATACACATAACATTGAGGGTTACAGTTAAATTAGACAAAATGTTACACCTATAGAAGTACATTTAATACCATAATAGTAATTACATAATTAGTATCATAATTAGGTTTGATCCAGGGTTCCAGGACTGATCGCCTATTTTCGGGGTCAAGAAGGAATTTTTCCCCTGTGACACAAATTGGCTGAAGGTGTCCTGGGGTTTTTGCCTTCTTCTGGATCAACAATGTAGGCATAGGGTAGTATTATTAGTGATAGGAAAGTTAGAATAATACTGTAATAAGATAGCAGGATGTTAATAATAGTAACGATATCAAATAGTCACATTTATAAAAATAAAAACAAATTAATTAATAACTGCAGTAGTACAATAAGTAGTGTAATATTAAATATATAACTAGTAATAACATAATTAGGTTTGATCCAGGGTTCTAGGACTGATCGCCTTTTCTCGGGGTCAAGAAGGAATTTTTCCCTGTGATGCAAATTGGCTGAATGTGTCCTGGGGTTTTTGCCTTCTTCTGGATCAACAGATTTAGGCATAGGGATTCTAGTAATACCATTATTAGAATCACAAGAGTAATACAAAATATAAAATTAATTTAAAAAATGAAATTATAAATGGGTACATTCTTAATTGTTATAGTGCAGCAATGATAAAAATGGTAATAATAATATTAATAATAATAATAATAATAATACATTTGAGAGGCCTCGTGCCAGTTAGTTAGTAAGTTAGTGTAGTGTTAGTGTACAGAGTACAATTGGGGGAGGAAAGTTGAACTTGATGGACCGAGGTATTTCTTCAACCAATGTTACAATGTTACTAATATCTGCGCTTTATTCCAATCATAGGCATGTGCCAAATATTTTTCACTGACCGGTAATAGGATTTCCTCCTGCTCATTTTAGCTCCAATTTTTGGTGCTGTCTTGGGCAATGATGAAATACTGAGGTGCGTGATGGCCGGCTATGAAGGGATGGAGGAGGTTGGATTTTTTTTTTAACAACATCTTGCACTTGCCTATGATAAATCTACCATTACCGGCAGTTGGATTTCCTCATACTTATGACAGTGTTGTCATAGGAGTGGGGAAAAAGGTGAGAGATGGCCGGCTATTAAGGGGTGGCAGGAGGCCGGATTTTTTTTTTTTTTTTTTTTAATAGGGAAAATTTGTCCTATGGAGAACACAAGAGCTTACAGCTAGTGGACTTGCACATCCTCCAGATGTAAGTGTAAAATGAGAGCCGCAGTCCTAAAAAGTACATTTCATTAAGACCCTGAGGATGGCAGAGCCGGCAGATCCACCTATGAGCTGGGGGTAAGAATGGAGGACTATTTCATCAAAGTCCCGTGAAGACACCCATGCCAATGTCATTCTAGTCCATGCCAGGGGTACCCATTCCAGAAGCCATTGAGCCTTCTCATGGAACATCTATATAGTTAAACAAAGCAAAAAAACCTGCAAAGCTTTTTAATATAAGAAAAATGTAAGAGTTTTTAGTTGTATCTGTAAATAACAACATAATGAAGTGGGTTAAACGTGTAATTTGAATATTTCCATTTTTTAAGGCACCTAAACAGGAAAGGGTTCTTTACAGTCAGAGCAGTGGGACTGTGGAATTCCCTACCACAAGAGGTAGTGATGGCAGACACTATAACAGCTTTCAAAAAAGGGCTGGACGATTTCCTCGATACACATAACATTGAGGGTTACAGTTAAATTAGACAAAATGTTACACCTATAGTAGTACATGTAGTACGGTAATAGTACGGTAATTACATAATTAGAATCATAATTAGGTTTGATCCAGGGTTCCAGGACTGATCGCCTATTTTCGGGGTCAAGAAGGAATTTTTCCCCAGTGACACAAATTGGCTGAAGGTGTCCTGGGGTTTTTGCCTTCTTCTGGATCAACAATGTAGGCATAGGGTAGTATTAGTAGTGATAGGAAAGTTAGAATAATACTGTAATAAGATAGCAGGATGTTAATAATAGTAACGATATCAAATAGTCACATTTATAAAAATAAAAACAAATTAATTAATAACTGCAGTAGTACAATAAGTAGTGTAATATTAAATATATAACTAGTAATAACATAATTAGGTTTGATCCAGGGTTCTAGGACTGATCGCCTTTTCTCGGGGTCAAGAAGGAATTTTTCCCCGTGATGAAAATTGGCTGAATGTGTCCTGGGGGTTTTTGCCTTCTTCTGGATCAACAGATTTAGGCATAGGGATTCTGGTAATACCATTATTAGAATCACAAGAGTAATACAAAATATAAAACTAATTAAAAAATTAAATGATAAACGGGTACATTCTTAATTGTTATAGTGCAGCAATGATAAAAATGGTAATAATAATAATAATAATAATAATAATAATAATACATTTGTGAGGTCTAGTGCCAGTTAGTTAGTAAGTTAGTGTAGTGTTAGTGTACTTAGTACAATTGGGGGAGGAAAGTTGAACTTGATGGACCGAGGTCTTTCTTCAACCTGCGTTACAATGTTACTAATATCTGCGCTTTATTCCAATCATAGGCATGTGCCAAACATTTTTCACTGACCGGTAATAGGATTTCCTCCTGCTCATTTTAGCTGCATTTTTTGGTGCTGTCTTGGGCAATGATGAAATATTGAGGTGCGTGATGGCCGGATATTAAGGGGTGGAGGAGGTTGGATTTTTTTTTTTTTAATAACATCTTGCTCTTGCCTATGATAAATCTACCATTACCGGCAGTTGGATTTCCTCATACTTATGACAGTGTTGTCATAGGAGTGGGGAAAAAGGTGAGAGATGGCCGGCTATTAAGGGGTGGCAGGAGGCCGGATTTTTTTTTTTTTTTTAAGTAGGGAAAATTTGGCCTATGGAGAACACAAGAGCTTACAGCTAGTGGACTTGCACATCCTCCAGATGTAAGTGTAAAATGAGAGCCGCAGTCTTAAAAAGTACATTTCATTAAGACCCTGAGGATGGCAGAGCCGGCAGATCCACCTATGAGCTGGGGGTAAGTATAGGCGCCATAATATCTGCCCTTATGTTACAGGGTGGTGTTCCGTATATTAATTATTAATGTCAGGCTTGACTATTAATAATCGATATCCGGCTAATACCTCACCTGTTACTACTCTGATTCCTTTGCTATATGTGATACTAACGGCGACTAACTGAGACGAAACCGTGTATCAATAAAATACATTTATTACACACAAGTCTACAGTTAATATACTACCAATTTCCACAGTACACAATAATATTAACAATAGCACACAATACGGATATACAATTAACCCCACCAATAACCTAATTATACTTCCCACCCACTTGCCTAAAAGCATACAAACATTAATTACAAACCACCCGCCTATCACCTACTATCCCTACAGCAATCAAGGGGTTTATAAGGCTATGTGCCCACGATGCAGAAATGCTGCAGATTTTTTACGCTTCTCCCTGCAGGAAAAACGCATGCGGTTTTTTCATGTGTTTTTCCAGCCAGGTAGAAGCGTTCGTCGAGCGTTTTTTTGCAGCATTTCTGCATGCGGGTTATCAAGCGCTTTTCCAAGCGATTTTAGCATCACTTGGAAAAGTTCTTGACAACTTGGTCCCACTATATAAATCCATGCAACCGGCTTGGATTTTATATAGTGTGAACAAGTTAGTTAAAAAAAGAATAAGAATGGTTAAAAAATAAAAAAATAATTTTATACTTGTTATGCACACGCCCGGGCTAAGCGGCGTGTGCGTGTGATTGGTAGTGATTCCACTGGACCGTGCCGGAGAGTGAATGCCTGGAGGGGCGTGACTAAGTATTCACCCGATCCGACCAGGGTCGCACGACGGCATACGACGCCAGTGCACCAAGGAGGAACCGAGCAGAGGGACCAGGTGCTACTCCAGGACAGACCCCGGACACGGCTGTTGACCCACACAGGGGAATACAGGAACAGGCTGGTAGGCTGGCACACAGACTGGTGGGTATAGGCAGGCACGACTGGTATGCAGGCAGGCGGGTATGCAGGCAGGGGGGTAAAGACAAGCACAGCTAGAGTGCAGACAGGGAGGCACTAGCAGGTAGGAACACAGGCGGGATAGGACCCAGTACACACCGGGACTCAGGAACAATACAGGCAGAGGGTTACAGGCAAGCACAGCTAGAGTGCAGACAAGGCTGAGCAGGGAGGACAGGGCTCTGTTCACACGGAACAGACAGGAAGGGAAAGACAGAGCCAGATACTCACACAGTACTTGCAGAGACAACAAGCAGGAGTTAGGTACGAGTTCAGACTCTGCAGAAAAAGGAAGGGAACGGACATAGAGGCAAAACAGGTAAAGGACAGGAGAGAGTTCAGACTGGAACTGAGTGTACGGAGGAGACCGACACTGCAGAGGGATACAGGAGCGGGTCTGGGAATACGGCCCCCAGAGAGGCGGGACGAACAGGCAAGGAGCGTGTTCAGACAGGACAGACCAGACACAGGAGCGGGTCTAGGAAATCGGCCACTAAAAGGCGGAACGAACAGGCAAGGAGCGTGTTCAGACAGGACAGACCAGACACAGGAGCGGGTCTAGGAAATCGGCCACTAAAAGGCGGAACGAACAGGCAAGGAGCGTGTTCAGACAGGTCAGACAAGATACAGGAACGGGTCTAGGTAATCGGCCCCTAGAAGGCAGGAGGAACAGGCTAGGAGCGTGTTCAGACAGGATAGACAAGAGAACACAGAAAGGACTCAGTTCAGACACGGGAGCTGATACCGCAAAGCAGGAGACATACAGGACTCAGTTCAGACACGGGAACTGATACAAAAAGCAGGAGACAAGAGACGGGACCTGGCACCTTCAGAGTGCAAGCACACACTGAAGGAAACACTATGCACAGGCAGGGATAGAAGGGAGCTGCTGAGCTATATACCAAGTGTCAGACAGCAATAGGCTGAGGACGCACAAGGGGTGTGACCCACAGCAGGTACAAAAAGCAGGAAGTGATCGGGCGCCGCCCTTAGGCAGCAGAGACAGACACAAACAGACAGCATGGAGGGAAGCCAGAGAGACATTCTGGACAGGAGATCAAGTGCGCGCTCCTGCACAGTGGGAGATGGACCACTATGCAAGGACGCCGCCAGGTATGTTACAGTACCTCCCCCCTTACGCCCCCTCTTCTTCAGGCCTGCCCGAATCTTCCGCAGGGAATTCGAGGACCAGTCGTTCACTGGGTTGGAGGGGGACAGAGACTTGAGGGTAATCTCTGCTTCGAGGTACATCTTGTCAAGCTCACAGGAAAAAATAGACGGGTTATCAGGTACATAATGAGGAAAAGTCACTGTCTCTTTGTTATCTGGTGGTATCCCGGAGGATTCAGGAAACAACTGGAGGTCCTCCGCCGGGTCAGAAGAGTGCAGAGGCTCAGAGAAAACAACTGCTTCAGAGTACACTAGGTCGGACTCACTGGAGGAAGCAGGCGAGGTATCGGGTACCGAGTATAGGAAAGTCTCTGTCCATTCACCACCAGGTGGCACCCCGAAGGGTTCTGAACACAACTGGAGGTCCTCCGCCTGGTCGGAGGGGTGTAGAGACTCAGGAGTAACCTCTGCTTCGGAGTACACTAGGTTGGACTTACTGGACGAAGCGAGCGAGGTATCAGGTACCGAGTATAGGAAAGTCTCTGTCCATTCACCACCAGGTGGCACCCCGAAGGGTTCTGAACACAACTGGAGGTCCTCCGCCTGGTCGGAGGGGTGTAGAGACTCAGGAGTAACCTCTGCTTCGGAGTACACTAGGTTGGACTCACTGGACGAAGCGAGCGAGGTATCAGGTACAGAGTATAGGAGAGTCTCTGTCCTTTCGCTACCAGGTAGCACCCCGAAGGGTTCAGGAGACAACTGGAGATCCTCCGCCTGGTCGGAGGGGTGTAGAGACTCGGAGGTAACTACCACTTTGGGGTACCCATTGTCAGGCTCACAGGACGAAGCGGACAAAGTATTGAGTACCGGGTGTAGAGAAGTCTCTCTCCATTTGTCATCGAGTGGTATCCCGGAGGGTTCAGGAGGCAACAGGGGATCCTCCGCCAGGTAGTAGAGGTGCACAGACTCTGAGGTAACCACAGCTTTGGAGCATCCTTGGACATGCACACCGGTTAAAGAGAAAGAAGCATCTGATGCCGGGTGCAGGAAGTTCTCCTGTGTGGAGTCTGGATGGGCAGAAGTCTCTTCGGCCAGGAGAACTGGTGCACTACCCACGCACATTACCCATTGGGGTTTCTCCGGGATACAGGGAGATGAAGCTTCAGTAGGGACTTCAAGGTTGGGGTCAGGAGGTCTCAGGGAGGACAGACCCTGGCGTGACGGCTTGCCTCTAAGTCTAGCACGTCTGGACTGCCTCTTGAGGTTGAGAGAAGTATTCCGGAAAGCGTAGTCACCCTGTGAGGATTCTGGGTGGGCAGTAGTCTCATTGGGCTGGAGGACTATTGCGCTACCCACACACATTACCCATCGGGGCTGCTCCGGGATATTGGGAGGTGAAGCTTCAGCAGGAGCCTCCGGGTTAGGATCATCGAAGACCATTAGAAAGGCCACCAGGAAGGCCATTAGGTCCAGGAGGATCGGATCCTGTGTTTCATATAGGGGGTTGATCCATTCCAAGGCATCACCCGCCAGGTAAGACATAATAAAGGCCACTTTAGCCCAATCGGAAGGAAAATAGAGAGGGTAGGCCTTAAAGTGTAGCATGCATTGCTCCACAAATGCACGACACTGTCTTGGATCCCCATAGTAACGTGGCGGATCCGCAGGAACGAGAGCTGATAGATCCATCTGGACGGTGCTTAATTCGCCTGGAACTCAGCTAAGGGAAAAAAATTTATTTATTTATTTTAATGCATGTATTCGCTGGAAAAACTTCTCAAAGAGCGAAGGCCGTGGGGCTCAACGGGAACCATGGCCTGTGCATGCTGTTATGCACACGCCCGGGCTAAGCGGCGTGTGCGTGTGATTGGTAGTGATTCCACTGGACCGTGCCGGAGAGTGAATGCCTGGAGGGGCGTGACTAAGTATTCACCCGATCCGACCAGGGTCGCACGACGGCATACGACGCCAGTGCACCAAGGAGGAACCGAGCAGAGGGACCAGGTGCTACTCCAGGACAGACCCCGGACACGGCTGTTGACCCACACAGGGGAATACAGGAACAGGCTGGTAGGCTGGCACACAGACTGGTGGGTATAGGCAGGCACGACTGGTATGCAGGCAGGCGGGTATGCAGGCAGGGGGGTAAAGACAAGCACAGCTAGAGTGCAGACAGGGAGGCACTAGCAGGTAGGAACACAGGCGGGATAGGACCCAGTACACACCGGGACTCAGGAACAATACAGGCAGAGGGTTACAGGCAAGCACAGCTAGAGTGCAGACAAGGCTGAGCAGGGAGGACAGGGCTCTGTTCACACGGAACAGACAGGAAGGGAAAGACAGAGCCAGATACTCACACAGTACTTGCAGAGACAACAAGCAGGAGTTAGGTACGAGTTCAGACTCTGCAGAAAAAGGAAGGGAACGGACATAGAGGCAAAACAGGTAAAGGACAGGAGAGAGTTCAGACTGGAACTGAGTGTACGGAGGAGACCGACACTGCAGAGGGATACAGGAGCGGGTCTGGGAATACGGCCCCCAGAGAGGCGGGACGAACAGGCAAGGAGCGTGTTCAGACAGGACAGACCAGACACAGGAGCGGGTCTAGGAAATCGGCCACTAAAAGGCGGAACGAACAGGCAAGGAGCGTGTTCAGACAGGACAGACCAGACACAGGAGCGGGTCTAGGAAATCGGCCACTAAAAGGCGGAACGAACAGGCAAGGAGCGTGTTCAGACAGGTCAGACAAGATACAGGAACGGGTCTAGGTAATCGGCCCCTAGAAGGCAGGAGGAACAGGCTAGGAGCGTGTTCAGACAGGATAGACAAGAGAACACAGAAAGGACTCAGTTCAGACACGGGAGCTGATACCGCAAAGCAGGAGACATACAGGACTCAGTTCAGACACGGGAACTGATACAAAAATCAGGAGACAAGAGACGGGACCTGGCACCTTCAGAGTGCAAGCACACACTGAAGGAAACACTATGCACAGGCAGGGATAGAAGGGAGCTGCTGAGCTATATACCAAGTGTCAGACAGCAATAGGCTGAGGACGCACAAGGGGTGTGACCCACAGCAGGTACAAAAAGCAGGAAGTGATCGGGCGCCGCCCTTAGGCAGCAGAGACAGACACAAACAGACAGCATGGAGGGAAGCCAGAGAGACATTCTGGACAGGAGATCAAGTGCGCGCTCCTGCACAGTGGGAGATGGACCACTATGCAAGGACGCCGCCAGGTATGTTACAATACTCACCTTCCGATGTCCTCCCGATGTTCTCTCCGATGGGTCTGGTGTCTTGGGCGGCTCGCGGTGGTGTGAAGGACCTGCGGTGACGTCATTGAGTCATGTGACAGGTCACATGACTCAATGACATCATGGCAGGTCCTTCACAACACCGAGACCCATAGAGAAGACCAGACGGAGGGGAGAAAACCCCGGGAGGACATCGGAAGGTAAGTATAATCTTTATTTTTTATTTGAAATTCTTTTTTAACAGGTTCTATGGTACCTGGGTCTGGATGAGTCTCCTCTCATCCACACCCGGGTACCATCTGCACATAGAAACGCATAATATCCGTGTATACAAATGTACTGACACGGATATTATGCGTTTCAATGCAAGTCAATGGCAACAATTGATGCATATTTTTCCGCAATGATAATCCGCAGCGGAAATTTCCGCAGCATGTGCACAGCACATGAGGTTTGTCATTGGGGACCATGGAGCACGTATTATCAAGCGTTTTTTAAGCATTTTCGCTGCAGAAATTCCGCAGCAAAAACGCTTGAAAAACGCATAGTGGGCATGCAGCCTATTAGTGCGATACTTAGCCCAATAGCTGTCGTCAGGCTGATTCTGGGCTGCTTGGCACTTGGTGTGGCTATGAGAAAAGTAGAGGAAAGTGACACAAGGAGAGAGGGCACTTGAGCTGAGTACTTCTAGATCACAAGGGGACTGAGGGGATGCTGCTGTCAGACAGCAGTCAGAGAGCAGCTGAGGGAGGATGGGACAGAGGAGCTGCACAGAGAGGCTATAGGCTGAGAGGTAGAAAGCTGAGGGGCTGAGGAGGATAGCTGCTGTGAGCAGGGGTGTGGGTAAGGAGAAGAGGTAGGAAGCTGAGTGGCTGAGGAGGACAGCTGCGGTGAGCAGGGATGTTGGCAAGGCGAAGAGGTAGGAAGATGAGGGGCTGAGGAGGACAGCTGCAGTGAGCAGGGCTGTGGGCAAGGAGAAGAGGTAGGAAGCTGAGGGGCTGAGGAGGACAGCTGCGGTGAGCTGGGCTGTGGGCAAGTAGAAGAGGTAGGAAGCTGAGGGGCTGAGGAGGACAGCTGAGATGAGCTGGGCAGTGGGCAAAGAGAAGAGGTAGGAAGCTGAGGGGCTGAGGAGGACAGCTGCGGTGAGCAGGGGTGTGGGCAAGGAGAAGAGGTAGGAAGCTGAGGGGCTGAGGAGGACAGCTGCGATGAGCTGGGCAGTGGGCAAAGAGAAGAGGTAGGAAGCTGAGGGGCTGAGGAGGACAGCTGTGGTGAGCAGGGGTGTGGGCAAGGAGAAGAGGTAGGAAGCTGAGGGGCTGAGGAGGACAGCTGCGGTGAGCAGGGCTGTGGGCAAGGAGAAGAGGTCGGAAGCTGAGGGGCTGAGGAGGACAGTTGCGGGGAGCAGGGGTGTGGGCAAGGAGAAGAGGTAGGAAGCTGAGGGGCTGAGGAGGACAGCTGCGGTGAGCAGGGGCGTGGGCAAGGAGAAGAGGTAGGAAGCTGAGGGGCTGAGGAGGACAGCTACGGTGAGCAGGGCTGTGGGCAAGGAGAAGAGGTAGGAAGCTGAGGGGCACTTGAGCTGAGTACTTCTAGAGCACAAGGGGACTGAGGGGATGCTGCTGTCAGACAGCAGTCAGAGAGCAGCTGAGGGAGGATGGGACAGAGGAGCTGCACAGAGAGGCTATAGGCTGAGAGGTAGAAAGCTGAGGGGCTGAGGAGGATAGCTGCTGTGAGCAGGGGTGTGGGTAAGGAGAAGAGGTAGGAAGCTGAGTGGCTGAGGAGGACAGCTGCGGTGAGCAGGGATGTTGGCAAGGCGAAGAGGTAGGAAGATGAGGGGCTGAGGAGGACAGCTGCAGTGAGCAGGGCTGTGGGCAAGGAGAAGAGGTAGGAAGCTGAGGGGCTGAGGAGGACAGCTGCGATGAGCTGGGCAGTGGGCAAAGAGAAGAGGTAGGAAGCTGAGGGGCTGAGGAGGACAGCTGCGGTGAGCAGGGGTGTGGGCAAGGAGAAGAGGTAGGAAGCTGAGGGGCTGAGGAGGACAGCTGCGGTGAGCAGGGCTGTGGGCAAGGAGAAGAGGTCGGAAGCTGAGGGGCTGAGGAGGACAGTTGCGGTGAGCAGGGGTGTGGGCAAGGAGAAGAGGTAGGAAGCTGAGGGGCTGAGGAGGACAGCTGCGGTGAGCAGGGCTGTGGGCAAGGAGAAGAGGTAGGAAGCTGAGGGGCTGAGGAGGACAGCTGCGGTGAGCACGGCTGTGGGCAAGGGGAAGGGGTAGGAAGCTGAAGGGCTGAGGAGGACAGCTGCGGTGAGCAGGGGTGTGGGCAAGGAGAAGAGGTAGGAAGCTGAGGGGCTGAGGAGAACAGCTACGGTGAGCAGGGCTGTGGGCAAGGAGAAGAGGTAGGAAGCTGAGGGGCTGAGGAAGACAGCTGTGGTGAGCAGGGCTGTGGGCAAGGGGAAGGAGTAGGAAGCTGAGGGGCTGAGGAGGACAGCTGCGGTGAGCAGGGGTGTGGGCAAGGAGAAGAGGTAGGTAGCTGAGGAGGACAGCTGCGGTGAGCAGGGGTGTGGGCAAGGAGAAGAGGTAGGAAGCTGAGGGGCCGAGGAGGACAGCTGCGGTGAGCAGGGGTGTGGGCAAGGAGAAGAGGTAGGAAGCTGAGGGGCTGAGGAGGACAGCTACGGTGAGCAGGGCTGTGGGCAAGGAGAAGAGGTAGGAAGCTGAGGGGCTGAGGAAGACAGCTGCGGTGAGCAGGGCTGTGGGCAAGGGGAAGAAGTAGGAAGCTGAGGGGCTGAGGAGGACAGCTGCGGTGAGCAGGGGTGTTGGCAAGGCGAAGAGGTAGGCAGCTGAGGGGCTGAGGAGGACAGCTGCGGTGAGCAGGGGTGTTGGCAAGGCAAAGAGGTAGGAAGCTGAGGGGCTGAGGAGGACAACTGCGGTGACCAGGGCTGTGGGCAAGGAGAAGAGGTAGGAAGCTGAGGGGCTGAGGAGGACAGCAGCGGTGAGCAGGGCTGTGTGCAAGGAGAAGAGGTAGGAAGCTGAGGGGTTGAGGAGGACAGCTGCGATGAGCGGGGCAGTGGGCAAAGAGAAGAGGTAGGAAGCTGAGGGGCTGAGGAGGACAGCTGCGGTGAGCAGGGCTGTGGGCAAGGAGAAGAGGTAGGAAGCTGAGGGGCTGAGGAGGACAGCTGCGGTGAGCATGGCTGTGGGCAAGGAGAAGAGGTAGGAAGCTGAGGGGCTGAGGAGGACAGTTGCGGTGAGCAGGGGTGTGGGCAAGGAGAAGAGGTAGGAAGCTGAGGGGCTGAGGAGGACAGCTGCGGTGAGCAGGGGTGTGGGCAAGGAGAAGAGGTAGGAAGCTGAGGGGCTGAGGAGGACAGCTGCGGTGAGCAGGTCTGTGGGCAAGGGGAAGGAATAGGAAGCTGAGGAGCTGAGGAGGACAGCTGCGGTGAGCAGGGCTGTGGGCAAGGAGAAGAGGTAGGAAGCTGAGGGGCTGAGGAGGACAGCTGCGGTGAGCATGGCTTTGGGCAAGGAGAAGAGGTAGGAAGCTGAGGGGCTGAGGAGGACAGTTGCGGTAAGCAGGGGTGTGGGCAAGAAGAAGAGGTAGGAAGCTGAGGGGCTGAGGAGGACAGCTGCGGTGAGCAGGTCTGTGGGCAAGGGGAAGGAATAGGAAGCAGAGGGGCTGAGGAGGACAGCTGCGGTGAGCAGGGCTGTGGGCAAGGAGAAGAGGTAGGAAGCTGAGGGGCTGAGGAGGACAGCTGCGGTGAGCAGGTCTGTGGGCAAGGGGAAGGAATCGGAAGCTGTGGGGCTGAGGAGGACAGCTGCGGTGAGCAGGGGTGTGGGCAAGGAGAAGAGGTAGGTAGCTGAGGGGCTGAGGAGGACAGCTGCGGTGAGCAGGGGTGTGGGCAAGGAGAAGAGGTAGGTAGCTGAGGGGCTGAGGAGGACAGCTGCGGTGAGCAGGGGTGTGGGCAAGGCGAAGAGGTAGGAAGCTGAGGGGCTGAGGAGGACAGCTGCGGTGAGCCGGGGTGTGGGCAAGGAGAAGAGGTAGGAAGCTGAGGGGCTGAGGAGGACAGCTGCTGTGAGCAGGGCTGTGGGCAAGGAGAAGAGGTAGGAAGCTGAGGGGCTGAGGAGTATATCTGCAGTGAGCAGGGCTGTGGGCAATGGACTTAGTCTAAGGCATGATTAAAGTAGTTTTATAAAAAAAATTTTTTGCTAAAATATGAAAACAGTAAGCTCCTTTTCAGCTCCTGTTTAAAAATGCCAGAGCATATCTCAAAAGTATTAATTAGATACCATAGTACATGAGCTCTTGACTGGCAGTGAAACTGTGAATTCAACATTTTATTATATGGAGGTAACCAATTCTGGTTTTCCAAAGTTAGAAAAAGTTGTTACAGGGGACGGTTCATGGAGTTTTTGCAACTTTTAAAAGGGCTCTCACAAACACTCTTGGCGCTAGCCACTTAGCTTAGCTTTGATGAACCGGGTCCACAGACTCTTCAGCTGGACATCACCACCAGCCCCAGCCTCACTAATATGCTTGGATGCATGCACCACACTTGCGTCAACAGTGCCATCCACAGTGTAAGAGTGGTGACGCCTGATGAAAGAGGTTGCAGTTGGGGCAGTTTCAGACCAGAATGTAACATTTTTATATCAGTGACCTTTGCAGCATTTTGGTTCTCCACTAGTGGAATTACCGGTGCCATACAAATGGCACCTTTAAAAACACAATCCAGGGCAATATACAGAACGGACTGACCCAGGCGTTTTGTTATGAAATGGTTACTGCTGTTCTCCTTCATCAGATTCAAGAGGCAGCAGACCTAGGTGATCACAATTTTTTGACATGTTGAAAGTGTAAACTGTTAGGCTATGTGCCCACGATGCAGAAATGAAGCAGAAAATTTCTGCAGCATTTCTGCATCTCCCTGCAGAAAAAACGCATGCAGATTGTGCATGCGTTTTTCCTGCAGAATACATGCGGATGCACATGCGTATCCATATGCGTTAACGCATGTGTTTCCGTATGCGGACTGACAAGGCGATAGCATCACTTGGAAAGTGCTTGACAACTAGGTCACACTGTATAAATCCATGCAAACGGCATGGATTTATACAGTGTGACCGTAAAAAAAATAAAGCTATACTTACCCCCGATCCCCCGCCGCGTGTGCTGCCGCGCTCGTCCTGGCTTCTTCCGGGTTGCCGGCACATCGCGAGACAGCCTGCGGTCACATGACACAACATCATCTCAGGTCCTGGAAGGAGAAGCGCTGCCGTCAAGCAGAGAGAAGCCGCCGGACAGGTGAATATAAACTTTATTTTTTATTTTATTCTTTTTTTTACAGGTACAATGGTACCCAGGTCTGGAGGAGAGTCTCCTCTCCTCCAGAACTGGGTACCATCCGCACATTGAGACGCATGTTATCTGCTTGTACAAATGTACAGACGCGGATATTATGCGTCTCAATGCAAGTCAATGGCGGCGCTTCCGCTGCGCTTCCGCAAAATTAATGAACATGCTGCGGATTTATTTGCGCTGCAGAAACGCTGCGGAAAAATCCGCAGCATGTGCATTGACATTGCGGAATGCCATTGGGGACCATGGGGTGCGGATTACCATGCGTTTTTGATGCATTTCCGCTGTGGAAATTCCGCAGCATAAACGCATGAAAAACGGATCGTGTGCACGCAGCCTTATACACACCTTCTAAATAAGAACACCATCCCAGCTGTAAAACATCAGGGTGGCAGCATCATGTTGTAGGGTTGTTTTGCTGCAGGAGGGACTGGTGCACTTCACAAAATAAATGGCATCATGAGAAAAGAAGACACAGGCGTGTCTCTGATTAACTCAGATGTTGCCAAAAAAATCAGAATCTTCCAAACACATGACATCACCATATGGGCAATCCAGAAGTGTTTAAAGGCATTGTAATCTTAGTGTATGTAAACTTTTGACTTTGTAGTAAGTAATAAAAATGCCTTAAAACATTCTCTCTCTCTCTCATTATTCTGACATTTGGCAAATATTAAAAATTTTGGTAATCCTAATTGATCTAAAACGGGAAATGTTTATTCTGATTTCATGTCAGATATTGAGAAAAACCTGCATATGTGTCTTTTTATATAGTGTACTGTATGGAAACTTCTGGTTTCAACTGTATCTGCAAAGCCAAGTTGTCAATTTATTAGGTCTCTAAGAGACACCCATATCTAGGGACAGTCTCCTTCTACTAAGAAAACACTGATTTGGGTGGTCATATCATTTCACATTGATCATTAGCCAGAGGCACCACAGTCGCCACAGTCTTGGTTAAGCAATCGCATCCATTCATAGAAATCACTGATGCGAATGACAAATAT
Source organism: Phyllobates terribilis (assembly GCF_046119375.1). Lineage (NCBI taxonomy): Eukaryota > Metazoa > Chordata > Amphibia > Anura > Dendrobatidae > Phyllobates > Phyllobates terribilis. The sequence goes on along the minus strand of NW_027362787.1, from coordinate 7,369,436 downwards.
ATTCTAATTTGCCTGATCTGACACAGTTTTTTTATAGGGGTTTACATCCCAAACCACACTCCTCCACTGCAATTAATGACATAATAACTGTGTTGATGTGTTGCCAATTACCAACTAGTTCCTTTCTACCGACTAGTATTATCTAATGATTATCTTCTTTTTAAATGAGATGAACACAACCTGTGACCTGGAGAACCAAATGCACCCCACAATGCTATTCTGTGTGTCACCCAAAACATCTGGTCACCGATATACAGTGCCTTGAAAAAGTATTCATACCCAGTGAACCTGTGACGCCCAGCTGCGCTTGGTATCACAGATTCTAGAAGAGTGCATTGATGGATTCCTCCACAAGAGGCCCCCATAAACATTCACACATCTCCACCTTCCACCTCAGACCAGCAGGGGGAGCCCGTTAGGGATATAAATAGGGAAGGTGGAGCCAGGCAGTTCAGTTCCTCTGGACAGTTCAGCTAATACACATCTGAATACAGAGTCGAGCTCAGTCAGTCTGTTGAGAGAGTTTCTGCAGTAAGAGAATCCTGAGAGAGGTCAGTCTGCAGTGGAGCATAGTCCAGACTCAGTTGTAGCTCAGAATAGTGAGCTTTAGGTGTGCCGGCACCATAAGATCGGTGAAGCGCGGCAAGCTGCCGTTAGTCTGAGTAGCCTAGTGAGGGCCCGAGTAGGCCGAAGGCGAGTGTAGAGTTAGTACATAGGGGGCAGAGGAGCTTACCTAGCTCACCCCGAATAATTTACCGGACACCGGGTCCGAAGCTTGCCGGGATCTCTACGACCCAGTAAGGTATAACCGGAATCCCTGGAGAACTACAAGTCCCAGGACCGCTAAAGTGCTGATACGTAACAGAACCAGGAGACTCATAGGCCCCACAAGCTGAGGAGCGTGTACTCCGAGAAAAGGCCCTACTACAAGGTCAGCCAGCGCAGGGCAGAGACAAAGTTAGGCCTAGCTCCAGGCAGGTCAAAAACTTACTATGCAGAGGCAAGAAACAGGAGGCCCTACACCTGCTCATTGGGGAGGATCCTGATATGCACCCTTCACCCTACAGTGCTCCGGGATGTGCCTGATTTTCCATCAGTAAAAGGTACTGAAGTGACTATCGTGTCCGTCCACGTTCTTGCTCTGACACTGCTGAGTCTCGCCTGTCCTGCATCTCCCTCTCCATACGCTGCCCTGAGGCCAAGCTCCACCTGTGGGGAGCTATACCATCGAGCTGCCTTATCACCGGCCTCAGTGGGCTGCCGCAGCGCTGGTGATTCTCACCAGAAACCACAAGTGGCGTCACGAACTTTTATAAAATAAACAAATATCCACGCTTTTAAAGAGTGACCCCAGAGTACGGTCCCGGGAGCCGACCACCGCGACATCACCAAGGCGATGTAAAGGCCCGGGTACCGACTTATCCCCATCCCCTTCCCCTGGGCTAGTCAAACCTTTCCACATTTTTTCAGATTTCAACCACAAACCTAAATGTATTTGATTGGGATTATATGTGATATACCAACATAAAATAGCAAGTATTTATGAAGTGTAAAGGAAATGACACATGGTTTTCTAATTATTTTAAAAATCTGAAAATTGTGATGAACATTTGTGACGCCCCCAAGGGATGGAGACTCGGCGCCCTGGCCTTGCTGTTAGTTTTGGGGGATGCCGCGGTGGCCGTAAAAAAAAGCAAGGAATTGGGGGAAAGGTGTATGGGAAAAGGGGAAAGTTTGTGACGCCACCTGTGGTGTCTGGTGAGACTCACCAGCGCTGCTACAGTCCTCTGAGGCCGGTGGTCGGGCAGCTTAGTTGGTTCTGCTCCCCATAGGTGGAGCGGGGCCTCAGGGCAGCGTAGGAGAAGGGATGCAGGACAGAGGGGACCCAGCCGGGTCAAAGGAAGAATAGGCACACACACGACAGTTCACTTCAGTACCTTTACTGGTGGTGTTTTCAGGCACGATCCGGGGTACTGTAGGGTGAAGGGTGCATTTCAGGACTCTCCCCAGTGAGCGGGTGTGGGGCCTCCTGTTTCTTGCCTTTTCCTAGTAAGTTTATGACCTGCCTGAAGCTAGGCCTAACTTGGTCTCTGTCTTGCACCTGCTGACCTGGTGGTAGGGCCTTCTGTTGGAGTTCACACTCCCTGGTTTCTTGGGCCTCAGTGACTCCTGACCCTGGTATTACGGTCAGCTTTTGGTATTCCTGGGACATGTAGTTCGCCAGGGATCCCGGTTGTTTCTGCTGGTCCTAGAGATCCTTGCAGCCACGGACCCGGTGTCTGGTAAATTCTTGTGGGGTGAGATGGCTAAGCTCCTCTGCCCCCTATGTAGCTCGCTTACTCCACTTGCCTTCGGCCTGCTTGGGGCCCTCACTAGGCTTCACACTGCCTGTAGGCCTCGCTACTTTTCACCGCTCTTATGGCGTCGGCACACCTTGGGCTCACTACCTGAGCTCAATAAGTCTGGACTGTGCTCCACTGCAGGATGGCTACTGCAGGAGCTCCTCTCAACAGGCTTCCTTCTACAGACTGGATCCTCACAGACTGGAACTAGCGCTGTCCCAGAGGAAACTGTTCTCCAGACTGGCTGCCTAGCTCCACCTTTCCTTTTTATATCCCTAACGGCTCCCTCTGGTGGTCTGAGGTGGAAGGTGGAGGTGTGTGTATGCTATGAGGGCCTCTTGTGGAGGAATCTGTTCATGCACCCCTCTAGAATCTGTGGCACCAATGCACAGCAGGGTGCCACATTCCCCCCTAGCAAAGCTCAGTACTCCCGGACTGAAGTACTTTTTATAACAACAATAATAACAATCTTCCCTTTATGGGAGGCACTTGCTTGAACGTTACATAATAAACATTATAAATAATAAATAGACATATGTACAATAAGCAACCTCAGAATTCAAGTCTCTTTTGGTGAGGTTCCCTGACAGAATGTCCATCTCACAGGGCATAGTATTTGATAGCTTGAGGGACCTGTCCCAAACCCTCAACATAGGCCCTGGGGTGGCTGCAGGGCATGGCGATCCTGAGTTGGACCTCCGTTAGTGCCACTCCAGACAGGTTTTTCTTCTGAGGTCACATAAAGGGGCACTCCAGGGAGTGCAATTATTTACAAGAATCAGTTTTTGGGCTGCACATACTCCTCAGCCACTAAGTTCTGTATGTACCCTTACGGGTAACTAAAGGCAACCAGGGAAAGTGTCCATTTCACTTAAATTGTCCATTATAAAGCAAAACACAAGTTAATAAATACATACATGAAAATACACAACATAATACCCCAGGGGCACTATTTACACTGTCAGAGTTTCCTTCTTTACTTTCTGTATCTGACAGGGGTCTGACCTCGTGTGCTACGTGTCGACCTACGTGGTACTGGGATGCGTGAGGCACTAGTATTTGCACTACCTCCCATTCTGTCAGTTCTAAGTGCTGGGGAACTGCAGGGTTGCCTTAACCTCTCTAAGGGACTGGCAAGTATACCATTGGCTGGGCCTTCTTGCTCTGCTCCAACCGGGGATTCTTCTTGAGCAGGCTCTTCTGAAGCACTTACAGGCTCTACTTGCTATGGAGGGTCTTCTGCCTGTTGAAAGAAGTGGATCACAGGTATTACTGCTCCTCCTAGTTGAGGCCAATCTGCCGGGAAATCTCCTAAGTCAGTATGGAGTACTGCTTCTTTAGGCTCCTCCAGTACGGTGAGAGGCACTTCTTCTTGGGGCTTTAGCAGGTCTGGACACAACTTCAGATGGTCTCTAGATAGCATTGCAGTCGTTCTTCCTCCGTCCTTAGTAATTAGACAGGTCTTCCTGTTACCAAATCTTGAATTTAACACAGTGTAGGGTTCTCTTTCCCACTGGTCATCAAGTTTGTGGTTTCTCCTTTTTCTTTTTAACACCACTTCTCCTGGTGTGAAGGGTTCTGTGGGCGCACTTTTATTGTAGTTTGCTTCCTGCTTGTCCCTCACATGAGTGAGACTGTCTTCGACACAGGCCTGTACTCTTCTGTACTGCTCCTGTCTGGTCGTGTCCCAGTCCTCAGTGGACATATCTGCTTCTGGTTCCACTACACCTAGCTCCAGGTCCATGGGCAACTTCCCGGGTCTGGCTCGCATGAGATATGCTGGAGTACAATTGGTGGAACTCACAGGTATGTAGTTGTACAGATCTACCAGGTCAAGTAGTACGTCTGGCCACTGATTTCTCTCCTCTAGTGGTAAGGTCTTCAGCAGGTCGATGACGATGTTCTTCATCTTTTCACAGAGACCGTTGGTTTGGGGGTGGTACGGTGTGGTCCGGATCTTTTTACACCCGCACACATGGCAGAACTCCTTGAACAATTCAGCCTCGAAGGCTGGGCCTTGATCCGTCAGCACCTGCTCCGGGTTTCCATGGGGCCTGCAGAAGTACGCCTGAAACGTCTTCGCCGCAGTTTCTGCCGTTAGATCCTTGACGGGGGCGACCACCAGGAACCGAGAGTAGTGATCTACCATGATCAGGGCATAGGAATATCCTAACCTGCTGGGTGACAGCTTGACATGATCCATGGCCACGATCTCCAAAGGTCTAGTTGTCTTGATGGGTTGCAGGGGTGCCTTCTGGCTGCTGTAGTCATTTCTTCTGAGGCTACAGGGTCCACAATTCCAGCACCACCTCTCAATGGAACTGCGCATTCCTACCCAATAAAACCAACACTTCAGCAGGGTTTCTATCTTCTTCCAGCCAAAGTGCCCCGCCTGATCGTGGTAGGCTTCCAACACCATCTGGATGTCTGTCTTGGGCACTACGATCTGCCATACCATCTCATGGGTTTTAGGGTTGACGTACCTCCGGCACAGCTTCTCTCTATAGATGAACAGCCGGTGATGCGCCCCCTGGGCCGTGGGGTACCCAGAGCCTGTAGATGCTGGGGGTTGTAGTCACCGTGGCGGTGACCCGGTCCGTGACGCAGGTGGTCAATCTAAGGGTAGTTTCTGTATATCTGTTATGTATAGTCCGACTACGCCACCTGTGAAATGCGGTTATTGGGAACCGCCGCTGCGAAGCAGTCCGCTGAAGCTGGTGGTATGTGCAGCAAGGTGATGTAACTCCCCACAGGAAGAGTGGAGCTTCAGGGCAGCGTGTATGGATGATGGTGGTGGTAGTGCAAGGTATCAGTAATGACAACACGGAGTCTTTGCAGTGCAGTCCCAGGGTCTTTACTGTTGGCAATTATATGGGCCCCAACGGGAGTACCGGCTAGTGATGAGGGCCTGATCAGTCTGGGAACAATCCTAGAGTCCTCCTGGCCAGGTGAAGTTGTAGGCCTGCCGTTCAGACTATACTTTTTGGGCTATCCCGCTTATAGTCGTGTTGTAGCCCACGTCCCTGAGTGTAACATGCTGCGCTCACCCGTATGGCTGGCGACTCGGGCCTTGTGTATTCCTCACTCCTCTGTGACGGTACGGGTCCTTTCGTGTGGCTGAGCCTCCGGGCTTCTGTTGGGCCAGGAGACCTGCAATCTCCTGCCCTGAGGTATCTGCTGCTGGGTATGCAATGCCCACAGCCTCGGACTCCGGTCCTCTGTGGATACTATCCAGGACGAGCTAACTCCAGCTCCAGTCCCTGGCTCTTTACTCCTTCGTGTCCTACTTGACTCCACACACTGAACTCTAGACTCAGACTCCCTAACCCCGCCTCCAGATCCAGTTATAAAGGGCAGGATCCTCCCCTTTCTGGTCTGGGGCAGGAGGTGTTGCATGTAATGTGTTCCTGACCAGGAAACTCCTGCTTTGCTCCCAGACATGGTATTACTACCACTGTGGCAACCAGACCCTCTGGGGTGCCACATTCCCCCCTAGTAAATTTCAATACTCTGGGACTGAGCATATTTTGCAAAAATATAACAGATAACAATAAGCAATAACAATACATGAACATATTTACAGGCATTGCAGTCCTTATAGATCACGGTATCATCCGTAACCAAGTGTCCATTTCACCCAAACAAGGTACAGTTGTAGAATGGGGGACCTGTCCAAAACAAACCCCAAAGTTGGCCTTGGGCGTGGCTGCAAGGTTTAGGCAGTCCCGTTGGACCACAAGTGGGGCCACACCAGACAGGTTTTTGTTCCGTGGTCTGTTGCAAGGGGGGCACTTTATAGGTGCAACTATTTACAGGGCAAGTTTTTGGTTACTCACTGTCCATAACCTGAAAGTCTTTGAACCCTGTCGGGTAACTGGAAAAACATAATCAGTACCCACATATAAAACATTTCAACATTTGCAATACTACAGTTATGGGTTACATCTAAATCCTCCAGCGACCAGGGATTTGACCTCTGGTGCTTCTGGTAGATCTACGTAACACACTGTCTATCTGTGTTCTACCTTGGTCCCCTGTATTTACCCCTGGTGTGGTGGGTTCAATGTTCACCACACTACAGGTGTTTGGACGTGTCTCTGGTAGGTTGGGCAGCTCCCCATGGATCCTTTGGCTTACTGTGGCTACGACAGGTTCGCTACTAGCAGAGGGTAGATTCTCCTGGTCTGCCGATGAGGAATCTTCTGTCTCTGGGGCCAATGGTTCTTCCAACTCTACTGGGAGTTCTACAGCTCCCTGAGGGGCTGGTTGGAGAAATGTAAGGACTGGCACAACAATGGCATTATTCACTTCCGTGCATGACCGGGGAAATTCTCAGAGTACTGTGCTGACCATTCCTTCCACTTCCTCTGCGGGTTGAGGGATATCTTGGCCTTCTTCAGCATGCTGTAGTTGCTCAGGACATTTCTTCAGGTGGTCTCTGGAAACTGTTGCTGTCGTTTCTCCTCCATCCTTACTTATGAGGTACACCTTGGTGTTATCATGACTTGATGGTAGAATGGTATACGGCTCTTTTTCCCACTGGTCATCCAATTTATGGAGCCGCCTTTTTCTCTTTAGGACTTGCTTTCCAGGTGACAAGGGGGCAGCTGGTGAATGTTGATTGTAAGTCCTCTCTTGCCTTTCTCTTGCTTGGGACAGACTTCTTTCAACACTTTCCTGTACCTTACGGTATTGTAGTTTCCGCTCAGTATCTCAATCCGCATCTGGTGAGGCGTCCTCTCGTGTCAGAACTCCCATATCCAGATCGATGGGCAGCTTACCAGGTCTTGCTCTCATCAGGTAAGCAGGTGTGCAGTTGGTGGAATTCACTGGAATGTGATTAGAGAGATCCACCAGGTCTGGCAACTTTTCTGGCCACAGGCTTCGTTCCTCCAGGGGCAACGTCTTCAGTAGGTCTATCACCACCTGATTCATCTTCTCACACATCCCGTTGGTCTGGGGATAATAAGGCGTTGTACGGATCTTCTTGCAGCCGTACAGGTTGCAGAATTCCTGGAATACATCTGCTTCGAAGGCTGGACCTTGATCAGTTAGCACACGTTCTGAGTAACCATGCGGGCGGCAGAAGTGCTGTTGGAAAGCTCTGGCTGCTGTCTGAGCCGTTTGGTCCTTGACTCTCACTACTACCAGGAACCGGGAGTAGTGGTCTACGATGGTGAGAGCGTAGACTTAGCCTGACCTGCTCAGGGATAGCTTCACATGGTCCAGGGCTACCAGTTCGAGTGGCTGCTTGGTGATGATGGGCTGCAGGGGAGCCCTCTGGCTGTCACGGTCTTTTCTTCTCAGGTTGCATGGTCCGCATTCTCGACACCACCTCTCGACTGCTTTCCTCATGCCAACCCAATTGAACCGTTCACGTAGCAGGACTTCCAGCTTCTTCCATCCAAAATGTCCCGCTCCATCGTGGTACGCTTCCAGGACCATAGACGCATCTCGCCTCGGGACTACCACCTGCCAGACCAGCTCATGTGTCCGGGAGTTGACAGTTCTTCGACACAGCTTCCCTTCATAGATGAACAGCTTGCTCTTTTCTTTCCACAGCTGTTTGGTCTCTTCTGGAGCATCTGAATCAGGGTATGAGTCAGCTTGTGTTAGCAACTCTTTGACTAGGCAAACAGCCGGGTCACTGTCTTGTGTTTCTGCCCATCCATAGTGGGGCAATGGATTGAACGTGGCTTCTCTGTTGGCAGAGCACCTGTTCTTCACACAATGGGAGCACTGCTTTATCCCATGGCGATGGAACGCGGGGATTTCTATCTCTTCCAGCTCCTCGTCTGGCAAGTTAGGAATTCTGGACAGCGCGTCTGCGTTTGCATTCTTGTGCCCAGCCCGGTACTTGATGGTGAATTCGTAATTAGACAGTCGGGCCATCCATCTTTGTTCCAGGGCACCAAGTTTTGCAGTGTCCAGGTGTGTCAGCGGGTTATTATCCGTGTACACAGTCAATTTGGAAGAGGCGAGATAATGTTTGTAGCGCTCAGTCACAGCCCAGAAGATGGCAAGGAACTCCAACTTGAAGGAGCTGTAGTTCTCTGTGTTTCTTTCTGTGGGCCGGAGCTTCCTGCTGGCGTAGGCTATCACCCTTTCTCTGCCTTGCTGATCTGGGACAGCACCGCTCCTAGTCCCACGTTGCTCGCGTCCGTGTGAAGGATGAAGGGTTGGCCATAATCAGGGTAGGCCAGGACCTCGTCTCCTGTTAGGGTCATCTTCAACCTTGTGAAGGACTCATCTTCCAGCTTGCCCCATTTGAATGGTGGTTTCTGGTTCTTGGCCTTCCTGGACTGGCTTATCAGGAGGTCCTGCATGGGTGCCGCCATCTTGGCGAAGCCTGGTATAAACCTTCGGTAGTAGCCTACCAACCCAAGGAACTGCCGCACTTCTTTGATGGTGGAAGGTCTCGGCCAGTCCTTGATTACGGTGATCTTATCGGGGTCTGGTGCTACACCGTCAGCGCTTACCACATGTCCTAAGTACTGTACTTTGGGCTTCAGCAGGTGGCACTTAGACGGCTTCACCTTCAGACCAAAGCCAGCCAGGGCTTCAAACACTTCCGCCAGGTGCTTCAGATGATCCTCATATGTCTTGGAGTATACTATGACATCTTCCAGGTACAGCAGGACTGTCTCGAAATTCTTATGCCCTAGACCGCACTCCATCAACCGCTGGAAGGTTCCTGGGGCGTTGCAGAGCCCGAATGGCATGCAGGTGAACTCGCTGAGGCCCATCGGGGTGGTGAATGCGGTCTTCTCCTTATCCGCCTCTGCTACAGGAACCTGCCAATACCCACTAGTAAGATCCAAAGTAGAGAAATAATTAGCAGATTTTAACGCAGCTAGTGACTCCTCTATCCTGGGTAGCGGGTATGCATCTTTATGTGTTATGCGGTTAATTTGCCTGTAGTCTACACACATTCTCATTGTGCCATCCTTTTTCTTTACAAGAACTAATGGAGCTGCCCAGGGGCTACAACTGTCTCTTATTACCCCAGCCTCCTTCATCTCTCGCAACATCCCTTTGGCATTTTGGTAGTGTGCTGGCGGTACAGGCCGGTACCTTTCTTTAATGGGTGGATTGTCTCCCGTGGGGATATGGTGTTGAACCCCATTTACCTGCCCAAAGTCGAGTGGGTGTTTACTGAAGACCCTTTCATACTCTTGTACCACCCGGTATACTCCTTGTTTTTGGTGTTGAGGGGTGGAGTCAGTGCCCACATGCAGCTTCTGACACCAGTCCTCCATCTGTCCCTCGGAGCCATTACCCTCCGCCTGGTTGGATGGAGGTAAGGGTTCCACTGTTTTTATAGCATTTTGCTTGACGGTAAATAGCTTGGCTCGGTTGGCATACCGGGACAAGTGAACTTCTTTTTCCCCAATGTTCAGGATGCGGACTGGCACTCTCCCTTGGCGGACATCAACCACCCCCCTGGCTGTCAAAATGGTGGGCCTACTGTCAGAGTAGACGGGCTCTACCAGGGCCTGGTAATCTCTACCCCGGAGACAGATTGCTGCCCGGCACCATATCAGCATTTCACTTCTTGGGGGCATGGCAATAGGCAATGGGTCACTCATCCTGACACTGCCAATTTCACCACCAGACAGTTCTCCCTGTTGTCTTTTCATCAGGGCTCTGATCTCTCTTTGTAGAACCCGCTGCTGGCTGGAACTGGCGGTCTCCGCAACCTGCTGTAACAAGACAATTATTTCTGCAAGACAATTTTCAATGACATTAGCGCCTAAGGTTATCATGGGATGACTTTCTCGGCGATCAATGTCGACAATAATCAGTCCTTGTGCTGGCAGTTCGACTTTGCCAACCTTTATGGTCACTGCTTTGTACCCCACCTGAGGTACGGGTTGACCATTACTAGCATAAATACTCAAATGTTCGGGTAATGTCCGAATCAGGCAAGTACCATTTGAAAAGAATGTAGGGGATGGTGGTCACCTGGGACCCTGTGTCCAGCAACACGCTCATTGGAAAGCCGTCCAGCACGATAGGTAGGACTGGTCGTCCTCCCACATATTTGTCTCGCCAGCTTGATGGGCCTGGTGGTCTTACACCTGGGGGTTGGCCCTCTGCCCCAGGTTTTGCTCGTTTAAATGACAGTACCTTGCATAATGTCCTGGCTGGTTGCAGCGGCGGGAGATGGGTTGTCGGTCCTGGTCGTAGCGGTTGCTGTTCCTCCCTCTGGGTGGTGGAATCCTCTTCTGTCGGCGCCACGGGACGTCTTCCGGACTGGAAGCCAGCTGGATCTTTCCTTTGGGATACACCTGCAAGGACTGCACAGTTTTGGTTAGCGTAGCTACACTTTTAGTTAACTCTTGGACCTGATGGTGCAGGTCTGTAGACGGGGCATTGTCCAAAGTCTGTGCATCAGCTCCTACAGGCTCCGGGGAAAAGGGTGCCACCTCCTGGTGGTAGGTGATAGCCGGGCGCCGGTGAGCTGTAGCGCCACCTGGTGCTGGTTCCCGTAGCACCCGGATGGCCCTGTCCTTAAATTGAGCAAAGTCCAAGTCAGGGTTTTGCAGAGCCATTATGCGCAGCAGGGTGCGGTGGGCGCTGGACAGTAAACCCTCAATAAATTGCTCAGTTAACAGCCTGTTTTCATCACGCACACTGTCAGGGTCTACTTGTTTGATGGCCCTCAGCGCCTCCTGCAGGTTTAAAGCATAGTCCCGTACACTGTCCTGCGCCCATTGTTTGCACCCATCTTTATCTCTGCCGTAGTACGGGTGTCAAAAGTGTCCTTTAGGCGGGCCAGTATCTCTTTTACAGTCCCTTTTTCTCTGGCTGACCAGGATTTTACTTCTCTCTGGGCTGCACCAATCAACTAGCCTACGAGGATGCTCAATTTCTGCTCCTCGGACAGGGGGTATACTTTAAATAAACTAATTAGTCTCTCCTTGAAGTCACTCAGGGTGTGCGACTCTCCTGAGTACTGGGGCAACCACGCCGCCCCCGTTATATATGGCATGGAGAATGGCATTACCGCGGCAGCGGCCGCGCCGGTGGCTGAAGTTCCCTCCATATCGGGCGTCTTCCTACCCCCTAGTGAACCGTGGCCTACCTTCCTTCTCTTTTCTTCCGTAGGCCGCAGTTCCGCAGGCGATGGTCTCTGTCGAGGACCTGGCGTCGCACGCGTCTGACGTCAGCGTTCACTGTGGCTCCTTCCAAGACCTGGCGCTGCATCCGTGTGTGGGGCAGGGCTTTAGACTTCGCGTGTTTCCAGCGATCACGCCCCTCTTCTTCTCGTGCGGCTACTCAAAAATGGCGAACAATGGCGGGAAATCTTCACCACGGTATACGACACAGTCTGTGAAGGCGCGCAGTACCCATTGGTAGCGGGTATGAGATCCTGCCGACTACGCCAAAGTTGACGCGCCCCCTGGGCCGTGGGGTACCCGGAACAGGGCCTGCAGATGCTGGGGGTTGTAGTCACCGTGGCGGTGACCCGGTCCGTGACCCAGGTGGTCAATATAAGGGTAGTTTATGTATATCTGTTATGTATAGTCCGACTACACCGCCTGTGGAATGCGGTTATTGGGAACCGCTGCTGTGGAGCAGTCCGCTGAAGCTGGTGGTATGTGCAGCAAGGTGATGTAACTCCCCACAGGAAGAGTGGAGCTTCAGGGCAGCGTGTATGGATGATGGTGGTGGTAGTGCAAGGTATCAGTAATGACAACACAGAGTCTTTGCAGTGCAGTCCCAGGGTCTTTACTGTTGGCAATTATATGGGCCCCAACGGGAGTACCGGCTAGTGATGAGGGCCTGATCAGTCTGGGAACAATCCTAGAGTCCTCCTGGCCAGGTGAAGTTGTAGGCCTGCGCTCACCCGTATGGTTGGCGACTCGAGCCTTGTGTATTCCACGCTCCTCTGTGGCGGTACGGGTCTTTTCGTGTGGCTGAGCCTCCGGGCTTCTGTTGGGCCAGGAGACCTGCAATCTCCTGCCCTGCGGTATCTGCTGCTGGATATGCAATTCCCACAGCCTCAGACTCCGGCGTCCGGTCCTCTGTGGATACCAACCAGGACGAGCTAACTCCAGCTCCAGTCCCTGGCTCTTTACTCCTTCGTGTCCTACTTGACTCCACACACTGAACTCTAGACTCAGACTCCCTAACCCCGCCTCCATATCCAGTTATAAAGGGCAGGATCCTCCCCTTTCTGGTCTGGGGCAGGAGGTGTTGAGGGAATGTGTTCCTGACCAGAAAACTCCTGCTTTGCTCCCAGACATGGTATTACTACAACTGTGGCAACCAGACGCTCTGGGGTGCCACACTGGCTTCTCTCATTCCACAGCTGCTTGGCTTGTAGAGACGCTTGCTTCTCCAGTGAGGAACCTTCCTGGGTTATCAGCTTTTTGATACGGCTGACAACCGCGTCGCTGTCCTGGGTCTCCTTCCAGCTGTGGTGAGGCAGGGGGTTTAACGTCTTACCGCGAGGCCTTCTGGAGGCTCGCTGCTCGTGGACCATTCCATTCTGATGAAAGGCAGGTAGTTCAATCTCCTCCAGGTCATCCACTTCTTCTTCAGTGTCCGACTGGTGAGGCATCCTGGACAGGGCATCGGCGTTGGTGTTCTTGCGGCCTGCCCGGTACTTAATAGTGAATTGGTAGTTTGACAGCCAAGCCATCCATCGTTGCTCAATGGCTCCTAGCTTGGCTGTTTCTAGATGAGTCAAGGGGTTATCAGTGAAGGCAGTGAATTTACTGGAGGCTAGATAGTGCTTGAACTGCTCGGTGATGGCCCAGACCAGGGCCAGGAACTCCAATTTGAAGCTGCTATAGTTCTCTGGGTTCCTCTCGGTCGGGCGGAGCTTCCTGCTTGCATAGGCGATCACCTTCTCTTTGCCATTCTGCTTCTGACTCAGTACAGCTCCTAATCCTTCGTTGCTGGCATCAGTATACAGCAGGAACGGTTAGCTGTAGTCAGGGTAGGCTAGGATCTCTTCGCCGGTCAGGATCTCCTTCATCACAATAAAGGATTCAGCTTGCTCCTTACCCCACTGGAACGGGGGATTTCTGCCTCTGGGGGACTGTCCTACCAGGAGGTCTCGTAGAGGCACCGCTTTCTTGGTATAGTCCTTCACAAACCTCCGGTAATACCCAACTAGTCCCAGGAACTGACGTACCTCCTTGAGGCTCTTCGGCTCCGGCCATTTCTGGATGGCAGTGATCTTCTCCGGGTCTGGTGCTACTCCCTCTGGACTAATGATGTGCCCCAGGTACTGTACCTTTCTCTTGAGCAGGTGGCACTTTGAGGGCTTCAGCTTCATCCCATACCGGGACAGCGACTCGAATACCTCCGCCAGGTGCTTCAAGTGTTCCTCATACGTTTTGGAGTACACTATCACGTCAACCAGGTACAGTAGAACAGTCTCGAAGTTGCGGTGTCCCAGGCAGCACTCCATCAATCTCTGGAATGTTCCGGGCGCGTTGCAGAGTCCAAACGGCATACTATTGAACTCGCAGAGTCCCATCGGGGTGGTGAAGGCCGTCTTCTCCCGATCCTCCTCAGCAACAGCTACTTGCCAGTACCCACTAGTGAGGTCAAGGGTGGAGAAGTAATTTGCAGACTTTAAGGCAGCCAGGGATTCCTCTGTACGAGGTAAAGGGTATGCATCTTTATGTGCAATGCGATTTACTTCTCTGTAATCTTCACACATTCTCATGCTTCCGTCCTTTTTCCTGACTAGAACTAGGGGAGCTGCCCAGAGACTACAACTATCCCTTACTACCCCTGCCTTCTTCATGTCGTGCAACATCTCCTTCGCCTTCTGGTAGTGTGCTGGTGGTATAGGCCTGTAACGTTCTTTGATGGGTGGATGGGCACCTGTGGGGATATGGTGTTGAACCCCCTTAATCCTCCGAAAGTCAAGTGTGTGCTTACTGAATACTTGCTCGTATACCTGAACCACCCGGTGTACACCCTGCTTCTGATGGGCAGGAGTGGTGTCTCTCCCAACATGGAGCTGTTGACACCAATCCTCCACGTGGGTTGCCGGGTCGTTATCCTCCACTTCGTCTGGTGAGGTTAAGGACTCCGCCGTGTGTATGGAGTTGTTATTTACTGTGTACAGTTTGGCAACAGTGGCGTAGCATGGTAATCTAACCTTGTTCTCCTCATAGTTTAGGAGGCGTACGGGCACCCTCCCATTGCGTACATCCACTACCCCTCTAGCAGTCAAGCGTGTAGGCCTATGTTCCGAGCTAAGGGGCTCTACTACCGCCTGGTAGCTCCGTCCTTTAAGACCTATTGCTGCTCTACACCATATCAGCATTTCACTCATCGGGTGTATCACAATGGGTACCGGGTCTGTCACCCGTACATTACCAATTTCACCGCCTGTTAGCTTTACCTGTTGCTGGTACATAAGGGCTCGGATCTCTTTCTGCAGCGCCCTTCTCTGCCCTGGTCTGGCAGTGTCAGCTATCTGTTGGAGCAAGAACACAACTTCTCCCATACAGTTCCTAACAATATTTGTGCCAAGTACCATATACAAGTTGGTATCATTAAGATTAGCCTCTACTACAATTAGTCCCTGGTCCTGCAGTTCCACTCTTCCCACCTTTATTGCCACATCCTTAACCCCGACTAGGTTAAGGGGGAGGCCATTTGAGGCATAAACGGAAAGGTTTGGACCTGGTGGGCTTAGGTCATCCATGGACCAGAACCTTTTGTAGAGGACGTCAGGCATGATGGTTACCTGAGATCCTGTGTCCAGCAGAGCAGATGTCGCAATGCCGTCCAGGACAGGAAAGGTCTTCCTCCCACGAACCTGCTGTACCAGTCTGTTGGGCCTGGTGAGTCTACTCTTGGGTGTCGGCCCTCGGCCCCAGGGTTTTCTCGTTTAAAGGACAGCTCTGGATGGTGTGACCTGACTTGTGGCAGCGGTGGCAGACAGGGTCCTTCGGTGGACGGCGTTGGTCGCTGATCCTCCCAGGGGGTGGCGTTGTCCTCTTCCTCCTTCTCATCCAGGGGACATCTTCAGGGCTGTCGGCTAGCAGGATCCTTCCTTCCTCCTAGGGCTCCGTCCGCAGCTGCAGGGTTCTCAGTACAGTGGTCAGGGTTTTGCTCAACTGACGCACTTCAGAGCGCAGGCTGTCCAGCTCACTAGGGGACGTTGCTTGCACCTTGGCTTCAGCAGCCACTGGGGAAAAGGTGGACGCTGCAGGCCCCACCCTGGTAACATTGGATAGTAGTTGTTTCCAGGGGCTGCAGTCCTTTTGTAGCCATGTCCTTAAGGATGTCAAAGGTGGCATCTGGATGATCCAGGGACCACCAAAGCACAGTCCCGCTCTCTTCTTGAGACCTCCGTCCCCGGATAAACTGTTCCTTCAGCATTTTATTTTCATTATTGATGCTGGTTGGAATAACCTGTTTCAGAGCTCGCAGGGACCCTTGTAAACGCCAGGCATAGTCCGGATCACAGTCCTCCGGTTGCTGAGAGCAGTTGTAGAACCTCATCCGGAGGTCTGTCTCAGTACGATTCTCAAAGACTCTTGGTCTGCGGCCGACCAGGTTTCTACTTCTTGCTCCGCAGCACCGGTTAATTGTCCTAATACCACAGCAGCTCTTTGCTTGTGATGCGCCCCCTGGGCCTGTGTTGTGCAGGGGATACCCGGAGCAGGATCGCTGGGGGTTTGTAGTCCTCGTGGCGATGACCCGGTCCGTGCCCAGGGTGGTCAATTCAGTGGCAGTCTTAGTGTAATAACAAATGTCCGACTACGCCACCCGTGGATTGCGGTCAGTGGGGACCGCCGCTGCGCTGCAGACCGCTGAGGCTGATGTTGTAAGCGCAGCCAAGTATGGGATAACTCCCCACGGGAGAAGTATTGCCTCAGGGCAGCTAGTGTGGATGATGGGAGTGATGGTGTGAGCATCCCAGCACTAATGGTGCTGGTGCGGCGATGAAACACAGAGACGTGTGGTTGCAGTTTCCAATGCTTTACTCACAGTTGTTATCCGAGTCACTTCTGCAGGGAATGACTGCCCAAGCCGTGCTGCGTCCACCAGGCAAGGGGCTCGACCAACTCCCAGGCAATTCCAGAGCGTGGCACAGGGCTCCCTTCTCTTCCCTTCTCTGGCCGTCCTCACCAGTGACCCACCTTTGTCCAGCTCCCTCGGGCCTTCTCTTGGCGAAACCTATCTCCGGTTTCCCTGACCCTATGTGGTATGCTTTCCTGGTGGATGTAGTGAGGGGTCGCAACAAGATGTGGTCACAACCTCCGGTCTTTGGCTGAGGAATCTGTTGCCTCCACCAATTTGGGTTCCGGTACCCTGCTCTGCCAACCCTTCACACGCAATCTCCTGGGCCTTTGGGGTTCCTTCTGCCTTCGTGTCTCTGGGCCTTTCTCTGTGTTCCAGTTCCTTGTTTCCTTTCTTACTTCCTTTGCTGTTCCTTCTCCTCTCTCTCATTTGCTCCGGCCTCCTGACAAGCCCTGCCCATGGAGCAGAGCCCCTGGAGCAGCTCTGCTCCCTGTCACTTCTCCTCCTGACTGGACTGAACTGACTACTCTAAGATGGTGACCACCTTATATACCTCCTTCTAACACCCGAGCCCAGGTGACTAGCAACCAATGGGCTCCTACCTATGCCCAGAGACCCACCCCTATCTGCTCCTACACCACTGGCTTTTCCTCCCCCTCCCCACTCCAGCCAGGGACAGAAGCTGTCGTGCCTGCACTTCTGTGGGAGCACCGTTGAGCTGTCCCTCGGAAATGGGGTGTGTGTGATGCATGCAGCCTACTGAGTCCTGGTCCACACTCCATCCTTACCCGGGAGTGGAATATCACACCTCTGGTTTGAGGTGCAATACCCCTGTAGCAGCCGAGCCCTCGGGGTGCTACATTCCCCCATGGTAAATCACAGCACGTCCTCGGGCTGGAAAGAATAAAAACAATTTAAAACATACAAATTTTTAAAGTGCACTCGCATATAAGACATTAACCAAAAACTCATCCCTTTATGGGAGGTACTTTTCTTTTTAACGTTACTGGTTACCTTTTCATAAAACATTATAAGACTTTCTTCATACACGTAAAATACTATAGGCTCTTTTAGCAGCAAATTAAACTTCTTCAGTAGAAAACATTGTCAAGTAAAACATTCTTCCACAAACACATTCTTGAGTTCTGGCCGCTGTGCAACTTGCGACCCGGTGTTCACTTTCTCTTAAAGGTGCAACAGTCCATTTAATTCGTCCTGAGGTAGACGTTGAAGTTCTTTTATAAAACCAGTAGGGGGCGCTTTAAAAAGCGCAACTATGTACAAGGGATTGGCCGCTCTCAGTCCTCGGCCAGTGGGGATAGGGGAATGGCTGCTCACAGTCCTCAGCCTGGTTAGGGATTAGGTGCACACAGGTAACAGTCCACATTAGTCCCAACGGGGACCACACTCTACTCAGCAACAGTTTCTATACCCCTACGGGTAACTATGTACAGTTCAATTTACCGTTCCTTAGTAATGGTATCCTCCTGATGCTCCTTCCTCATAATCTTCAGACCCGTCCGGGCCCTCAGGGTAGTCCATGTCTGGGCGGTACCGCAGTTCCTCCTCCGTTAGACGGTGGACATGGAGGGCGTACAGTCCCTTTGCGCCCTTGTGCCGGGTGTAGGTGACCACGTCACCGGGGTACAGGTCACGTCCGTGATGTCCCTCTGGCAGGTGGCTTTCTACGTCTCTCCTGGTGACGAAGACGTCGGTGTCAGCCTCCGGGTCTCTGATGAAGCCCCAGCCGTGCTCCAGCTGGAACTTTACTACGGTCCCGGTGGCTCGGGGACCGCGGATGGCGTGGGGGTCTTGACGGGCTCTCCTCTTCTGCTCCGCGCTCCGGGCTTGGAGTCGCTCCTCCCTGATACGCCTCTGCCGCCGCTCCCTTTCAAAGGTGGCCAGCTGCTGACGGCAGGGATCCAGGCGACAGGCTGCTTCCGCCCGGGTCTCCTGGGTGAACCCCATGAGACTCTCGCCGGTGGGATCCCATGCAAACTGGGCATCCTCCAGCGGGGGTGGAGCGATTTTGGCGAGCTCCGGGGCAGGGATCAGAGGCTCGCTCAGGGGTTGTTCTCTCCGGAGACGGGGGTTGACGAACTCCGGTGGCCACTGGAAGGGCAGCCCATCCGGGCTGGTATGTTGCGCATAGAGGTCTGCACCCAAGGGTGGCACCACGGGCCTCGGTCAGGGAGCAGCGCCCGGGGGCACTCGGCCTTGCGACCAGGTCGGGGAATTTCCGGTTGGGCCTGGGGGTGGCACTGTTGAGGAAGAGGGCGCTGGAGGGGCAGCGGCGCCCGGGTTCACCAAGCCTTGCGACCAGGCCGGTGGTACTTCCTCTTTTGCCGCGCCCGGGGATGACACCGCCAAAGCAGGGGGCGCTGGTGAGGCAGCGGCGCCCGGGTTCAGAGGGCACGGGGCGGGGCGTGACGACGGTGCTTCCTGCCTGAGGCCTAGCTGGTGGCCGTGGAGGTGTGGTCTCAGGTACGGTCCCCGGGGCTTCGGGTCCTGCAACGGAGGGTGGGGGCAGGCTTGCGGCCTCAGGGCTTGGGGTGGTGTCGTCCCCGTTACCTGCCTTGGTCTTGACGGCCTCCTCCGCGGCGTCGTCTGCCACCGCCGGTCCCTCTTCTCCGCGCCCAGCGACAAGCGCGCTACTCGGTCCTTGCGGGGTCCTCTGTCGGCCATCTTCGTGCTGCCGGGCCAACTCCTCTCTCCACCCGGCAAACACATCCCGCTGCGCCCGGACCATCCTTCTGTTCAGGTCTTACAGCGCCGCACGCGCGCAGTCCGGGTGTCTAGGCAGCGGGCCAGCAACTTTGTCAGGCTGCAGAGTGGCTCAGCTTGCAGCAGGCTGCGGGCCAGGGTGCTGGTGGGGTTCGCTGCTCCCTCCATCTCTGGGTGCAGCAGGTCCAGACTGATCCAGGCCGCGCCCGGCCCCACAGTTTTCTTTCCTATCCGCCCCCATGAGCGGTGGTCTTGGGGGCATCTGCTGACAATCACCCTTAGGGGCAGCCCCCCCACATTGATGGACATTTCCACTGCTGCACTCATAGTTGCTGGGGGCAGGCCCCTTCTTTGGCGCCACTCTCGGACCTGGCCCACGTTGGGAGGCGGCTTCCTGCTGTCTTTTGGAGCGCACATAATGGCGTCCGCTCTGCCAGGGCGGGAAAAACGGA
The DNA here is from genome assembly GCF_046119375.1 of Phyllobates terribilis. NCBI lineage: Eukaryota > Metazoa > Chordata > Amphibia > Anura > Dendrobatidae > Phyllobates > Phyllobates terribilis. The sequence goes on along the minus strand of NW_027362787.1, from coordinate 7,349,911 downwards.
TGAAGATGGCGGGAAACGGTCCAAGATGGCGTCTGATGGCGCGAATCGGCACCGGATGGCGGGAAACTTCTTTTCAAGGTACATGTACAATCTTCTTCAGGCACGCAATACCCGTTGGTGGCGGGTTGGTTTGAATCCTGCCGACTAAGCCAAAGTTGACGCGCCCCCTGGGCCTGTGTTGTGCAGGGGATACCCGGAGCAGGATCGCTGGGGGTTTGTAGTCCTCGTGGCGATGACCCGGTCCGTGCCAGGGTGGTCAATTCAGTGGCAGTCTTAGTGTAATAACAAATGTCCGACTACGCCACCCGTGGATTGCGGTCAGTGGGGACCGCCGCTGCGCTGCAGACCGCTGAGGCTGATGTTGTAAGCGCAGCAAAGTATGGGATAACTCCCCACGGGAGAAGTATTGCCTCAGGGCAGCTAGTGTGGATGATGGGAGTGATGGTGTGAGCGTCCCAGCACTAATGGTGCTGGTGCGGCGATGAAACACAGACGTGTGGTTGCAGTTTCCAATGCTTTACTCACAGTTGTTATCCGAGTCACTTCTGCAGGGAATGACTGCCCAAGCCGTGCTGCGTCCACCAGGCAAGGGGCTCGACCAACTCCCAGGCAATTCCAGAGCGTGGCACAGGGTTCCCTTCTCTTCCCTTCTCTGGCCGTCCTCACCAGTGACCCACCTTTGTCCAGCTCCCTCGGGCCTTCTCTTGGCGAAACCTATCTCCGGTTTCCCTGACCCTATGTGGTATGCTTTTCTGGTGTATGTAGTGAGGGGTCGCACCAAGATGTGGTCACAACCTCCGGTCTTTGGCTGAGGAATCTGTTGCCTCCACCAATTTGGGTTCCGGTACCCTGCTCTGCCAACCCTTCACCCGCAATCTCCTGGGCCTTTGGGGTTCCTTCTGCCTTCGTGTCTCTGGGCCTTTCTCTGTGTTCCAGTTCCTTGTTTCCTTTCTTACTTCCTTTGCTGTTCCTTCTCCTCTCTCTCTTTTGCTCCGGCCTCCTGACAAGGCCTGCCCGTGAAGCAGAGCCCATGGAGCAGCTCTGCTCCCTGTCACTTCTCCTCCTGACTGGACTGAACTGACTACTCTAAGATGGTGCCCACCTTATATACCTCCTTCTAACACCCGAGCCCAGGTGACTAGCAACCAATGGGCTCCTACCTATGCCCAGAGACCCACCCCTATCTGCTCCTACACCACTGGCTTTTCCTCCCCCTCCCCACTCCAGCCAGGGACAGAAGCTGTCGTGCCTGCACTTCTGTGGGAGCACCGTTGAGCTGTCCCTCGGAAATGGGGTGTGTGTGGTGCATGCAGCCTAACAAGCCCTAGTCCACACTCCATCCTTACCCGGGAGTGGAATATCACACCTCTGGATTGAGGTGCTATACCACTGTAGCAGCCGAGCCCTCGGGGTGCTACACTTGCCTGTCATAGAGTACATATCCAGTATACCGCATATTTTCCACTTAAATCCAGATAGGGTATCTGGTTTGCCGCTGTACTGGAGGAGCCACTTCGCTCCGGGGATGTACGGTAGGGCCATGGGTATGACAGGGGTTACAGGCCCTGCTGGTGGAGCGGCTGCTTCGGCCTGCTCGGCGTCGGGCGCAAGTTGAGCATCAGGGCGGTTAACCGGTATTCCGGCATTGTGCTGTTGTTCGGACATTCTGGCGCCCCCCTAGCTAACCGTGGCCTACCTTCTCTTCTTTTCTTCCGGTAGGCCGCAGCTCCGCAGGTGACGTTCTTCTTCAGGACCTTGCGTCCTACGTCAGAGCGTTCAACGGCACTCCTTCCAGGACCTAGCGCTTCCTGGTTTGACGTCGAGGCGTGGGGCGTGTCCGGGGCTTCGCGCGCTTTAGCAGGTACACCTCTCAGTTTCCCACGTTTACGCCCTTCTTTCCGCTCGGCGGCCCAACAATGGCAGCAATCTTCGCCACAGTTAAATATACAGTTTTTGATTAAAGGCACACAGTACCCGGTGGCAACGAACACAACACTCCGTCGTTGCAGCGGGCACGGGATCCCGTTCGTGATGCCAGGAAGAGATGACGCGCCCAAGGGATGGGGACTCGGCGCCCGGGCCTTGCTGTTAGTTTTGGGGGATGCCGAGATGGCCGGCTCCCAGGGCCGTACCCTGGGGTCACTCTTAAAAAAAAAAGCAAGGAATTGGGGGAAAGGTGTATGGGAAAAGGGGAAAGTTCGTGACGCCACCTGTGGTGTCTGGTGAGACTCACCAGAGCTGCTACAGTCCTCTGAGGCTGGTGGTCAGGCAGCTTAGTTGGTTCTGCTCCCCACAGGTGGAGCGGGGCCTCAGGGCAGCGTAGGAGAAGGGATGCAGGACAGAGGGGACCCAGCCGGGTCAAAGGAAGAATAGGTGTAACGGGTCTGGGAGGTGGAACCTCTGTGCAACTATACAAGGGGGCAGTCCTTGTAAGGAAACGGGTGGCTCCCAGGGAAGACGGGCAGGTAATCACAGCAAGTGACAGGGACAGTCTCTGGGTAGAGGGGCAGGTAGTCACGGCAAGTGACAGGGACAGTCTCTGGGTAGAGGGGCAGGTAGTCACGGCAAGTGACAGGGACAGTCTCTGGGTAAAAGGACGGGTACTCACGGCTAGTGACAGGGACAGTCTCTGGGTAGAAGGACAGCAGGCAGGTGGCTGGTGAGCGCTCCCAGGTGAGCAGGCGAGAGTCTCTGGACGGGAAGGTGGTCACGGCAAGTGACGGCAGAGCCTCCAGGTAGGCTAGCAGACAGGTAGCAGGTGAGCGCTCCCAGGTGAGCAGGCAAGAGTCTCTGGACAGGCAGGTGGTCACGGCAAGTGACGGTGGAGCCTCCAGGTAGGCTAGCAGGCAGGTAGCAGATGAGCGCTCCCAGGTGAGCGGGCAGGCTGGTCCATAGACAGACTGACAGGTGTCGGAAAGCAGACCGTCGGACCGCAGGCTTGCAAGCAGGTAGACGGATATCAGGCAGGTATCAAGCAGGAATCTGGCAGGTAACTGGCAGGTAACAGGCAGGAATCCGGCAGGTGACTGGCAGGTAACAAGCAGGAATCTGGCAGGTGACTGGCTGGTAACTGGTAACGGGACCTGAGGGCTGAAGCAGAGTGAAGGCTTTGCAACAACATTGCTCGGGCACCTCCATTTTGGAGGAGGTGCCTTAAATATGGGAGGTCCTCCGTCAATTGGCCGGGGACTCCTTAGGACGGCGCGCGCGGTCCCTTTAAGAGAGGGGGAGCGCACAAGCCCTAAGCACACTGCCGGGGAAGGAGCGCGTGCCGGAAGCAGCGGGGAGAGAAGCGCTGGAGGACGCCGCGCCAGGAGCGGGGAGGTGAGAGGGACGGCGTCTCTTCCTAGTACGGGGCAGAGACGCCGATGCTACAGTGCCCCCCCCTTTAGGCCCCCTCTTTTTTTGGCCAGAAAGAAATTTTTCAAGGAGAAGCGGGGCGTTGATGTTCTCCCTGGGTTCCCAAGTTCTCTCCTCAGGACCAAACCCCTTCCAATCTACCAGAAAAAAGGTCTTTCCTCTTACCCTCTTGGAGGCCAGAATACTCTCTACCTCAAAGACGTCATCAGCGGAAACCGGAGCAGGAGGGGCACCTGGATTATTGGAAAAAGAGTTAAAGACAACGGGTTTGAGGAGAGATACGTGGAAGGAGTTGGGAATCCGTAGGGTGGCCGGGAGTTTTAATTTGTAGGCCACAGGGTTAATTTGCCTGAGGACTTCGAAGGGACCGATGAATCGAGGGCCCAACTTGAAGGAGGGTACTTTGAGCCGCACATGTTTGGACGAGAGCCAAACCTTGTCTCCCGGACGGAATTGAGGCGGATCCAGACGTCTCTTATCAGCATATCTCTTCATCCGCTCAGAGGACAGAAGAAGAGCGGACCTGGTACTCTCCCAAATAGTAGAAAATTCGCTGACAAGAGACTCCGCAGCAGGGTTGTCCACAGAAACGGAGGCTGGGAGCGGAATCCGGAGGTGCTGGCCATAGACAATAAAGAACGGGGACTTGGAAGAGGATTCGCTCTCGTGGTTATTATAAGAGAACTCGGCCAAAGGAAGGAGGTCCACCCAATCAGAATGGTGGGCATTAACAAAGTGCCGGAGATAGCTGGTAAGGATCTGATTGATCCGCTCCACTTGACCATTGGACTGAGGGTGGTAAGCGGAGGAGAAGTCCAGGGTGACGTCCAGCAGTTTACATGTGGCTCTCCAGAAGCGTGAGGTAAACTGAACCCCTCGATCCGACACGATGTGGAGGGGTAGGCCATGGAGACGGAAGATATGGCGAATAAAGTCCTTAGCCAGCTCAGGTGCAGACGGAAGACCAGGCAGGGGAATGAAGTGGGCCATTTTAGAGAAGCGGTCCGTGACCACCCAAATGACAGTACACCCGGCAGAGACAGGAAGATCGGTAATGAAGTCCATAGCGATGTGTTGCCACGGGGCAACAGGTATGGGAAGCGGCAGGAGATGACCAGCCGGTAAGTGTCTGGGAATTTTGTTGCGGCCACAAGATGAACAGGCAGAGACGAAGTCTACCACATCCTTACGCAGGGTAGACCACCAGTAATGCCGGGAAATGAGTAGGAAGGTCTTCTTTTGGCCGGCATGGCCAGCTAGTTTAGAAGAATGACCCCAGCGAAGAACCCTCTCACGGTCTGGAGGCGCCACGAATGTCTTGCCAGGTGGAAGACGAGTCAAATCCAAGGGGGCCACATTCATCACCTTGGAGGAGTCGATAATGTGCATAGGCTCCTCCTCTTGGTCGGAGGACAGGAAGGATCGGGACAAGGCATCAGCTTTGACATTTTTGTCCGCCGGGCGGAAATGAAGGATGAAATCGAAGCGGGCAAAGAACAAAGACCACCGGGCTTGACGTGGATTAAGTCTCTGGGCATTTTGGAGATATGCCAGGTTCTTGTGATCCGTATAGATGATCACCGGGTATAGGGCCCCTTCAAGCAGGTAACGCCACTCCTCCAGCGCCAATTTAACGGCAAGCAGTTCTCGGTCTCCTATGGAGTAATTGCGCTTAGAGGAGGAGAAGATTTTAGAGAAAAAGCCGCAGGTTACCATTCTCCCGGAGGAAGACTTCTGGGTGAGCACCGCTCCGGCTCCAGAGGAGGAGGCATCAACCTCCAGGTAGAACTGTTTGTTGCAGTCCGGACGGTGCAGCACAGGGGCAGAGGAGAAGGCTTGTTTCAGGGAAAGGAAGGCCTCCTCAGCTTCGGATGACCATACCTTGGGATTTGCTCCCTTACGGGTGAGCGCAGATATGGGCGCAGTCCGTGACGAGAAGTGAGGAATGAAGAGACGATAGTAATTAGCAAAGCCCAGGAATCGCTGTATCGCCTTCAAGCCCTCCGGACGGGGCCACTTTAGGACAGCAGAGAGCTTCTCGGGATCCATTCGCAAGCCTGTCTGGGAGATAACATAGCGCAGGAAAGGAAGAGAGGTCTGCTCAAAAAGGCACTTCTCGTATTTAGCATAGAGGTGGTTCTGCCTGAGCCTAAGCAGGACCTGACGAACATCCCTCCGGTGTGTGGGAAGATCCGGAGAGAAGACCAAGATGTCGTCCAGGTATACCACCACGCAGGAGTAAAGAAGGTCACGGAAGATGTCGTTGACCAGTTCTTGGAAGACGGCGGGAGCATTGCAGAGACCGAAGGGCATCACACGGTACTCATAGTGTCCGTCCCGGGTATTAAATGCTGTTTTCCACTCGTCTCCCTGACGGATACGGACCAGGTTATACGCTCCACGTAGATCCAGCTGGGAGAAGATCCTGGCGCCTTTAAGACGATCAAATAACTCAGAGATGAGCGGAAGGGGGTATTTATTTTTAACTGTGATCTGATTGAGTCCTCTATAGTCAATACAGGGGCGTAGCGAGCTGTCTTTCTTTTTGACAAAGAAGAATCCGGCTCAAGCCGGGGAGGTAGATTTCCGGATAAATCCCCTAGCCAGATTCTCTTCAATGTACTCAGACATGGCCCGGGTCTCGGCTGCAGACAACGGGTAGATACGCCCACGGGGAGGAGTGGTGCCAGGTACCAGGTCGATCGGGCAGTCATATGGCCTATGGGGTGGCAACGTCTCTGCTTCCTTCTTACCGAAGACGTCCGCATAGGGCCAGTAAGGAACCGGGAGACCTGGTAAATTAGCTGGAGTAGGCGGAGGGCGAACTGGGCGGACCGGAACCAGGCAGGTCCTATGGCAGTCTGGACCCCATCGGAGTACTTCACCGGATCGCCAGTTCAATACGGGTTCGTGTGTCTGGAGCCAAGGTAGACCTAGCAACAGGGAGTGAGAAAGTCCGGACAACACATGGAATGAGATTTCCTCAGAGTGCAGCATTCCCACCTGCAGGGTTATGGGTTCAGTGACGAGCAGGATGGTCTCCGAGAGAAGTCTTCCATCCACGGAGGCGACTGATAATGGTTCAGCTAGGGACTTGGTGGGAATACGGTATCTCTCTACCAGAGACTGGGAGATGAGGTTTCTAGCAGCTCTAGAATCCAGGTGGGCAAGTTCAAAGTGACGGTTTTCTCCCCAAGCAATAGAGACCGGTAAAGTCAGAGACGGAGAGGGCTTACTTTTGTCTAGGACGACCTCTCCGAGTGGTCCTAGACACTGGCGTTTCCCGGCTTCTCCGGGCAGGAACGGATGAAGTGCTCCATACTGCCGCAATAGAAACAGCTTCCCTCGGCTCGGCGAGATTCTTGGCGAGATTTGACCATCTTGGTCTGGTCGATCTGCATAGGTTCAGGCGAGGGCGCCCGCGGAGTGACTGATTGAGAGACAGGTCTCAGGGAAGTAGGAGCAGAGCAAGAAAAGTCTTTCTCCCAGGTAGTCTCTTTGGCACGTCTGGGTAGCTAGTGACACCAGGTCATCCAGAGTGGTAGGAATGTCCCGACCAGCTAACTCGTACTTAATCCGACCGGAAAGACCCTCCCAGAAGACGGACACCAGAGCCTCATTTTCCCAGGCAAGCTCAGAAGCGAGGGTGCGGAACCGTATGGCATATTGGCCCACGGTGAGACTCCCTTGGCGGAGATGTAGCAGTGAGGAGGCAGAAGAGGTTTTCCGTCCTGGTTCATCGAAGACTTTCCGGAAAGCAGCGAGGAAAGACGGCAGGTCGGACACCAGGGGATCCCCTCTCTCCCACAGGGGATTTAGCCATGCCAGTGCCTCCCAAGTTAGATGGGACATGATGAAGGCCACCTTGGCCCGGTCGGAGATGAACTGGTATGCCAATAGCTCAAAGTGCAGTGTGCACTGGTTTATGAAACCCCGAGCTAAAGTAGGTTCGCCGGCAAAGCGTGTAGGTGCCAGAAGCCGAGGTCCATAGTCGGGTACCATGAAGGGACTGGATTGCGGTACCGCAGGAATGGGCATGGCTGGACCAGAGGTAGACATAGACAAGTCACACAATGCGCCTAGACGAGAGTTAACGGACCGTAGATAGGACAGTACCACCTCCTGCTGAGTTTTCTGACGTAAGAGTTCCTGGTGCAGATCGGAGATCTGGGGGCCACCGGGTTCCATGGCCCGAGCAAACTGTAACGGGTCTGGGAGGTGGAACCTCTGTGCAACTATACAAGGGGGCAGTCCTTGTAAGGAAGCGGGTGGCTCCCAGGGAAGACGGGCAAGTAGTCACGGCAAGTGACAGGGACAGTCTCTGGGTAGAGGGGCAGGTAGTCACGGCAAGTGACAGGGACAGTCTCTCGGTAGAGGGGCAGGTAATCACGGCAAGTGACAGGGACAGTCTCTGGGTAAAAGGACGGGTACTCACGGCTAGTGACAGGGACAGTCTCTGGGTAGAAGGACAGCAGGCAGGTGGCTGGTGAGCGCTCCCAGGTGAGCGGGCGAGAGTCTCTGGACGGGCAGGTGGTCACGGCAAGTGACGGCAGAGCCTCCAGGTAGGCTAGCAGACAGGTAGCAGGTGAGCGCTCCCAGGTGAGCAGGCAAGAGTCTCTGGATAGGCAGGTGGTCACGGCAAGTGACAGCGGAGCCTCCAGGTAGGCTAGCAGGCAGGTAGCAGATGAGCGCTCCCAGGTGAGCGGGCAGGCTGGTCCATAGACAGACTGACAGGTGTCGGAAAGGAGACCGTCGGACCGCAGGCTTGCAAGCAGGTAAACGGATATCAGGCAGGTATCAAGCAGGAATCTGGCAGGTAACAGGCAGGAATCCGGCAGGTGACTGGCAGGTAACAAGCAGGAATCTGGCAGGTGACTGGCTGGTAACTGGTAACGGGACCTGAGGGCTGAAGCAGAGTGAAGGCTTTGCAACAACATTGCTCGGGCACCTCCATTTTGGAGGAGGTGCCTTAAATATGGGAGGTCCTCCGGCAATTGGCCTGGGACTCCTTAGGACGGTGCGCGCGGTCCCTTTAAGAGAGGGGGAGCGCGCGCGCGCGCCCTAAGCACACTGCCGGGGAAGGAGCGCGTGCCGGAAGCAGCGGGGAGAGAAGCGCTGGAGGACGCCGCGCCAGGAGCGGGGAGGTGAGAGGGACGGCGTCTCTGCCTAGTACGGGGCAGAGACGCCGATGCTACAATAGGCACACACACGACAGTTCACTTCAGTACCTTTACTGGTGGTGTTTTCAGGCACGATCCGGGGTACTGTAGGGTGAAGGGTGCATTTCAGGACTCTCCCCAGTGAGCGGGTGTGGAGCCTCCTGTTTCTTGCCTTTTCCTAGTAAGTTTATGACCTGCCTGAAGCTAGGCCTAACTTGGTCTCTGTCTTGCACCTGCTGACCTGGTGGTAGGGCCTTCTGTTGGAGTTCACACTCCCTGGTTTCTTGGGCCTCAGTGACTCCTGACCCTGGTTTTACGGTCAGCTTTTGGTATTCCTTGCAGACATGGACCCGGTGTCTGGTAAATGCTTGTGGGGTGAGCTGGTTAAGCTCCTCTGCCCCCTATGTAGCTCGCTTACTCCACTTGCCTTCGGCCTGCTCAGGGCCCTCACTAGGCTTCAAACTGGCAGTGGGCCTCGCTACTCTTCACCGCTCTTATGGCGTCGGCACGCCTTGGGCTCACTACCTGAGCTCAATGAGTCTGGACTGTGCTCCACTGCAGGATGGCTACTGCAGGAGCTCCTCTAAACAGGCTTCCTTCTACAGACTGGATCCTCACAGACTGGAACTAGCTCTGTCCCAGAGGAAACGGTTCTCCAGACTGACTGCCTAGCTCCACCTTGCTCCACCTTGCCTTTTTATATCCCTAACGGGCTCCCTCTGGTGGTCTGAGGTGGAAGGTGGAGGTGTGTGTATGCTATGAGGGCCTCTTGTGGAGGAATCTGTTCATGCACCCCTCTAGGATCTGTGGCACCAATGCACAGCAGGTCGCCACATTTGTATTCAGCCCCCTGTAGTTTACTACCCCTAAATAAAATCCTGAGTGACCAATGAAGTCACATAATGAGTAAACTGAGTCCACCTGCTTACAATTTATTGTCAGTATAACTACAGCTGTTCTGTGAAGATCTCAGAGGTTTATTTGAGAACATTAGGAATCAAACAGCATCATGAAAACTAAGGAATACACCGGGCAGGTCAGAGATAAAGCTATGGAGAAGAGTAAAGCAGGGTTAGGTTATAAAAAAAAATAGCCCAAGCTCTGAACAACTCACGGAGCACAGTTCAATCGATAATAAAAAAAACGTAAGTAGTATGGTACAACTGCAAACCTACCAAGACATGGCCGTCCACCTAAACTGACAGTCCTTGTATGGAGAGCACTAATTAGAGAAGCAGCCAAGAGGCCCATGGTCACTCTGGAGGAGCTGCAAATCCACAGCTCAGGTGGGAGAATCTGTCCACAGGACAACTACTAGTCCAGAAATCTGGTCTTTATGGAAGAGTGGCAAAAATAAAGCGTTTTTTGAAAGCAAGCCATAAAAATTCTGTATGGAGGAATATGTGGTGCCCATTATTCTGTATGAAGGACTATATGGGGTCCATTATTCTGTATGGAGGACTATGTGGGGCCCATTCTGTATGGAGGACTATATGGGGTCCATTATTCTGTATGGAGGACTATGTGGGGCCCATTATACTGTATGCCGGTTGACCCGCGATTTTGTCCAAGTTTTTCATTTTTGCCCTCTGAGTTTGAGTTTGGCATCCCTGGTTTAAGTCAAAGGATATCAGAAGAGCAATAAGGGTTCACACTGTTTAAAAAAAAAATTTTGTGCTCAGGAGGAAAATAGTCCATTAATATCTTAACTAAACCTCCGGCACTAATAAGTGAAAAAACAACTGTATATCATTTCAAGAATTTTTTTTTTAATTCCAAAGAGTGACTGTAACAAGATAATAACCACCGGAACGTTTTGTTTCGGCTAATTGCCTTTATTAAGGTTATCTGTGGCAATGAAAAATATGAATACTACATTTAATATGGTCACACAAATAATAGAGCCATACATATTACATACATATATATTTTTCCAAACATACATAAAGCTCATATGCAAGGTTGCCAAGTAGTGGGTCACTTATTTTAAGCATAGGCGGTCATATTGAAGCGCAAATTGTGCCTATAATATAAAAATAATCAGTAAGAAATCATCCAATGCCATATAATCAAAAAAAGGGGAACTGGCAAAGAATTCCAAAGGTATTCATTTCAGAACAAAGCAGGAGGTAGAATACTTGGAGAAATAGTGAAATATATGAAAAGTCATAAATATGCCCCAAAGGTAAAAAGAAACTGAAGTCCTCAGAGTGCGTATCAGAGAGTATCAAACTGAGTATATAGCTGTGCAACTTACTTATTTGAATCCAGGAGTATCACCAGGGTGCGTCCATGTGGCATAACTAACAGTCAGTGTGCCGGTGTATGCACATGGGAAATGTGTCCCATTTTATATGCGTCAGAACAGGAAGAGGTAAGTATGAATGGTGATGGCTGATAGATGTTACCTGGAGCAGTCATCAAAGCAAAAGATGGCTACTTTGAAGAACCTAGAATATGACATATTTTCCGTTGTTTCACACTTTTTTGTTAAGTAGATAATTCCACATGTGTTAATTCATAGCTTTGATGCCTTCGCTGTGAATGTACAATTTTCATAGTCCTGGAAATACAGAAAAATCTTTAAATGAGAAAGTGTGTCCAAACTTTTGGTCTGTACTCTATATATCCATCTAAACTAACAGTCCTTCTGAGGACTAATCCAGCTGCATATAATCAGTGCTAGGCAGGCGTTAGGCAGGCAGGCAGTGTATGTGGCAGACTGCAGAGCATATAGCGCAAGAGGGTCCATTGAACGTCCTGTCTGCTGCTGCTGTAATAATTACAGATATTTGTAGACATTGCCCCAGATATCAGGGGCCAGGGCAATTTTTTTTTTTATCTTAATCCTGGTTATTTGCTTAAAAAGCAATCCAGAGTACACTATTTTTCTGCTCCATTTGCTTATAAGCACTGCAGAATACAGCCAGATCTGTTCCATATTTCAGCGATAAAAATCCAGAAATTTGAACTGAACATGGAAAATATCGGCCTCCTTTTCCATTCTGTTGCAGTGTTTCGGTCAAGATATTCACAGTAGGTGTCTGTGAAGAATAGTATTAGTAAATTACAGGCCTGCTATTTAAAACTGTGGTTTTCTGTCAGACATATCATCTATAACAGTGTTCCAAAATCAGCCATTTCTTCCATTTTTGTTTCATTGCAGTATGTCGGTCAAGCTATTCACACTAGGTCTCTGTGTAGAATAATATTAGTAAATTACAGGCCTACTATTTAAAACTGTGGTTTTCTGTCAGACATATCATCTATAACAGTGTTCCAAAATCAGCCATTTCTTCCATTTTCATTTCATTGCAGTGTGTTGGTCAAGCTATTCACACTAGGTCTCTGTGTAGAATAATATTAGTAAATTACAGGCCTGCTATTTAAAACCGTGGTTCTTTATCAGACGTATCACATATAACTGCGTTTCTAAATCAGCCATTTCTCGTGAACGTGGAAAATATTGTCCTCCATTTAAAATGGGCAAGGTGCGTGGCAAGGGACGGGGAAGTGGACGTGATAGTGATGGTGCATGCACAGGCCGAGGACGTGGCCGTGGGAAGCTGAAATTGTGCCACAACAAACACCCACATCTTGTCGCTCCACCTTCCTGTCCCAATTTCTAAGGGACCTCAGTACACCACTATTGAACCCAGAGCAGTGTCAAAAGGTTGTTGGTTGGATAGCAGATAATGCTTCCAGTCACTTTGCCACCACCACCATCCAGTCTTCCACACAGTCAAGTCTCAGTAGCCGTGAGTCTGGAACGCATATTCCTCATCCTGATCCTCCTTCCTTCCTCCATGCCGAATGGATCCCACACTTGGACACTCAGAAGAGTTGTTCACTTTTCCATTTGCAGATTGGGGCCTATAACTTGGCCAGCTTCAAGCGAGTCAAGAGGAGAACGGGTGTAGTGATACCCAAATATTGGAGCAGCCACGTTCAAACACAGGCAATGGTGGGAAAGTGCAATTACTGTCGCAAGAGGTGGATGATGATGATGATGATGAAACACAATTGCCAGAAAGTCAGGAGGAGGACCAGGGTGCGGAAGTGGAAGACGAGGTGGTTGATGATATAGTAACTGACCCAATCTGGCAGGGGGACATACAGAGCGAGGACAGCAGCACACAGGGGGGAGGGAGGAGTAGCACCGCAACAGGCAGAAAGAAGCAGTGTGGTGGCCGCAGACACAAGGCGGGAGAGAACTCCTCGTAACGCCAGCATGACGGAAGTTGCCAGTACAACTGTTAGGTCTTCCTGAGTTTGGTTGTTTTTTAAAGACTCTGCAGATAACTCCAAAAAGGCCATTTGCACCACCTGCCAGGCTAGCATCAACAGGGGTAGCAAAACTAGCAGCCTGACCACGACCAGCATGATCAGGCACATGACAGCAAAGCACACGACTAAGGCCGAACCCCAGGGTCCAGAAACAGTGTCTGCGGGTGACACCACTGCTTCTTCCGCTGTTGTGCGTGCACGCCAATCCCCTGTCCATGACGCATGCGATGATGCCTCCCGTCCTGCACGTGTAGGTACACACTCTCAACTAGTACCATCAGCAAGCATGTCCACTTCCTTCCCAGCGCAGCGTTCAGTTGTCCCTACCCCAGTCCATGGAATACAAGCACAAATACGCAGCGTACGCCCCATAGGCCAAACTGCTAAATTCACACATTTCACGAATGCTTACTTTAGAAATGTTGCCTTTTAGGCTCATGGAGATGGAAGCTTTCCACAACCTGATGGTGGCGCCGTCCCTTGGTACTCGGTCCCCAGCCGCCGCTATTTCTCCTGGTGTGCCGTCCCTGCATTACATGAGCATGTGTCCCACAACATTAGCCGTGCCCTCAGCAACTCAGTTACTGGGAAAGTTCCCCTAACCACGAAAACTTGGACAAGTGCTTGTGGGCAGGGATGGTACATCTCGCTGAGAGTACACTGGGTTAATATAGTGGAAGCCGGGACCCAGTTGGCCCTTTGGATGGAACACATCTTCCCGACGCCGAGGATTGCGGGCCCTGGGTCAATCAGGGTTGCCCCCACATTCTACAGCTCCTGCACCACCTCATCCTCCTCCTCTTCAGCCTCCATCTCCGAAATGACCATATCAGTCGGAAGCTGGAAGCACTGCAGTACTGCCTCGGCCAAGCAGCAACAGACTGTGCTGAAGCTGATATGCTTAGGTGACAAACCGCACAACGCTGAAGAGTTTTGGACAGCTCTAAAAGAGCAGGCAGATCTGTGGCTGACACCGCTGGCCCTACAGCCAGGCATGGTCGTGTGTGACAATGGTCGGAACCTGGTGGCAGCTCTGAGGCGAGGCGAGCTCACACACGTACCATGCTTGGCCTATGTGCTTAATCTCGTGGTTCAGCGGTTTCTCAAAACTTACCCAAATATGCCGGATCTGCTTTTTAAAATGCGTCGCCCATGTGCCAGTTTTAGAAAGTCAGCTACAGCTTCCGCCGCCCTTGCCGTACTTCAGCAGTGTTTGCAGCTTCCAGCTTACCTACTGATCTGTGATGTCCCCACATGTTGGAACTCTACATTGCAGATGTTGGGAAGTATTTGTGAACAGACGAGGGCAGTTGTTGACTACCAGCATCAACAAGGCCGTTGGTATTCAGTTCAGACTCCACACATAAGACCTCAGGAGTGGACATGGATGTCAGACATATGTACCATCCTCCAAAACTTTGAGGACTCCACCAAGATGGTGAGCGGCGATGACGCCATAATTAGCGTCACCATCCCGATTCTCTGTCTTCTGAAACGTTCTCTGCTCACAATTAAAGAGGATGCATTGCAGGCAGAGCACGATGAGATGGAGCAAGGAACCATACAGGGTGATTCCATACAGCCCAACCTCATCTCATCCCAACGTGGATTGGGTGACAATGAGGAAGAGGAGGAGGAGGAGGAAGAACAGGAGCTAGTTTCCTGCGCTATAGATGGTACTACCTGCACAACTGTCAAACCGTCTGTTCAGCTTGAATGGCCTGAGGACAGGGCAGAGGAGGAGGATGAGGAGGAGAGCATGGTCAGTCGTCCTCTTGGTGAGGACACGGAAGTCTTGCCTGTTAGCAATCTGGCACACATGGCTGAGTTTATGCTACGCTGCCTTTCCCGTGATCCTTGCGTTGTCCAAATTTTGAGTGACAGTCCTTACTGGTTGGTGACACTTCTAGACCCACGCTACAAGGAGAACTTTCTGTCTCTTATTCCCTTGCAGGACAGGCCTAATAAAATGGTGCAGTACGAGAAGGCTCTTGTTGCGGAATTATTAAAAAAATTCCCATCTGAAAACGCTGGCGGCAGAGGTCACAGTTCGTTGGACAACCAAGGAGTACAAGCGAGAGAGACACAAATTCAATCCAGCAGAGGCAGGGGAACACTGTCAAAGTTCTGGGACAGTTTTCCCAGACCCTCCCATCTCACAGGTCCTGAGGCGCGGGGTACTCTCCCAAAGAGGGAAAAGTTTCGGAAGATGGTGAGGGAGTACCTTGCCGACTGTGCCAATGTAGTCCTTGATTCCTCTGTGCCTTATAATTATTGGGTATCCAAGCTGGACACGTGGCATGAACTGGCTTGGAGGTCCTGGCCTGCCCTGCCGCTGTCAACTGAAAATGCTGACAGGCTGACTCTTATAAAAATGATCAAAGGCTGGTTTGGGCCAGACTTCTCAACACCACTGAATGATAGCAGCGTAACATAAACTCAAATACAGTATCTTTTTTTTTGGGAGGTCTAACTGTATTCCCATGCACCTCTGTCTTCACACCCAGACATGGGTATACGCTTCCTGATTTTGTCTATTTGCTCTTGTCCTCCTCCTTCTCCTCATCCTTCACATTCTCCTCCATATCACTACCATGTCTACCATATCCAAATTTTTGGCAGACGTTGCATTCACTGCATAGGCAAACGGTATGGGAGACCTACTTCCTAATTATGGGAACATTGTTTTCAGGAGGCCCTCCGACCTCTACGTCTCTTGCAAGGGGCATTGGAGTGCCTCCAAATTTTTGGCAGCCGTTGCATTCACTGCATAGGCAAACAGTATGGGAGACCCACTTCCTAATAATGGGAACATTGTTTTCAGGAGGCCCTCCAACCTCTATGTCTCTTACAAAGGGACACTGGAGTTCATCCACATTTTTGGAAGGTGCGGCATTCACTGCATAGGCAAACAGTATGGGAGACCCACTTCTTTATCATGGGGACATTGTTTTCAGGAGGCCCTCCAACCTCTGCATCTCTTGCAAGGGAAACAAAACCTACAAAAGACAAAAATATATCTCATACCCTACCATCATTATATATAAATGTAAAGCAAAGTTGCATAATAAATATAGGGTACTTAGTGTACTATTTTTGATCAAAAAAAGTATACAAGCCGTCCCACCAGCGGCAAGGTGACCCTAAATTGGGACGGTACCTATACTGCCTATATTAAAAACCTTACTGTATATCAAAGTTGAAGCAATGCATATAAAAGGGTAGACAAATAGGACCGGGTCCCAACTCCAGACCACCCAGGCCCGTGGTAAGCTACATATATACCAGTCAGCTCAACAAAGGGGATGCCACACCCTTAAATTGCACAGAATGCAAACGACAAAAAACCAGGCAATGTGAACTGAGGTCTAAGATGGTAGACATGCAAGAAATAGGAGCATGTTCACACTAGCAAAAAAGAAACAAAACCTACAAAAGACAAAAGACAAAAATATATCTCATACCCTACCATCATTATATATAAATGTAAAGCAAAGTTGCATAATAAATATAGGGTACTTAGTGTACTATTTTTGATCAAAAAAAGTATACAAGCCGTCCCACCAGCGGCAAGGTGACCCTAAATTGGGACGGTACCTATACTGCCTATATTAAAAACCTTACTGTATATCAAAGTTGAAGCAATGCATATAAAAGGGTAGACAAATAGGACCGGGTCCCAACTCCAGACCACCCAGGCCCGTGGTAAGCTACATATATACCAGTCAGCTCAACAAAGGGGATGCCACACCCTTAAATTGCACAGAATGCAAACAAGACAAAAAAACAGGCAATGTGAACTGAGGTCTAAGATGGTAGACATGCAAGAAATAGGAGCATGTTCACACTAGCAAAAAAGAAACAAAACCTACAAAAGACAAAAATATATCTCATACCCTACCATCATTATATATAAATGTAAAGCAAAGTTGCATAATAAATATAGGGTACTTAGTGTACTATTTTTGATCAAAAAAAGTATACAAGCCGTCCCACCAGCGGCAAGGTGACCCTAAATTGGGACGGTACCTATACTGCCTATATTAAAAACCTTACTGTATATCAAAGTTGAAGCAATGCATATAAAAGGGTAGACAAATAGGACCGGGTCCCAACTCCAGACCACCCAGGCCCGTGGTAAGCTACATATATACCAGTCAGCTCAACAAAGGGGATGCCACACCCTTAAATTGCACAGAATGCAAACAAGACAAAAAACCAGGCAATGTGAACTGAGGTCTAAGATGGTAGACATGCAAGAAATAGGAGCATGTTCACACTAGCAAAAAAGAAAAAAAAAAAAAAAAAGTGTGAACATGCTCCTATTTCTTGCATGTCTACCATCTTAGACCTCAGTTCACATTGCCTGGTTTTTTGTCTTGTTTGCATTCTGTGCAATTTAAGGGTGTGGCATCCCCTTTGTTGAGCTGACTGGTATATATGTAGCTTACCACGGGCCTGGGTGGTCTGGAGTTGGGACCCGGTCCTATTTGTCTACCCTTTTATATGCATTGCTTCAACTTTGATATACAGTAAGGTTTTTAATATAGGCAGTATAGGTACCGTCCCAATTTAGGGTCACCTTGCCGGTGGTGGGACGGCTTGTATACTTTTTTTGATCAAAAATAGTACACTAAGTACCCTATATTTATTATGCAACTTTGCTTTACATTTATATATAATGATGGTAGGGTATGAGATATATTTTTGTCTTTTGTAGGTTTTGTTTCTTTTTTGCTAGTGTGAACATGCTCCTATTTCTTGCATGTCTACCATCTTAGACCTCAGTTCACATTGCCTGGTTTTTTGTCTTGTTTGCATTCTGTGCAATTTAAGGGTGTGGCATCCCCTTTGTTGAGCTGACTGGTATATATGTAGCTTACCACGGGCCTGGGTGGTCTGGAGTTGGGACCCGGTCCTATTTGTCTACCCTTTTATATGCATTGCTTCAACTTTGATATACAGTAAGGTTTTTAATATAGGCAGTATAGGTAACGTCCCAATTTAGGGTCACCTTGCCGCTGGTGGGACGGCTTGTATACTTTTTTGATCAAAAATAGTACACTAAGTACCCTATATTTATTATGCAACTTTGCTTTACATTTATATATAATGATGGTAGGGTATGAGATATATTTTTGTCTTTTGTAGGTTTTGTTTCTTTTTTGCTAGTGTGAACATGCTCCTATTTCTTGCATGTCTACCATCTTAGACCTCAGTTCACATTGCCTGGTTTTTTATCTCTTGCAAGGGGCATTGGAGTGCCTCGTAATTTTTGGCAGCTGTTGCATTCACTGCATAGGCAAATAGTATTGGACCCACTCCTTTTTAATGGGAACATGTCGTACTCATTACTGTAGCCCAGCTCCATATGTCTTTAAATTGTTAATAGAGTTTTTCCTAAATTTTGGCAGCCGTTGGACTCACTGCATACCCTATAACTGGATAGGAGACCCTCTCCTTTCTTATGGAACATGTCGTTACTGTGCCCAGCTCTATGTGTCTTTAAATTGTTAGTGCGGTTTTTCCTAAATTTTAGCAGCTGTTGGACTCACTGCATACCCTATAACTGGATATCAGATCCTTATCCTTTCTAATGGGAACATGTCATTACTGTGGCCCAGCTCTATGTGTCTTTAAATTGTTGGTGGGGTTTTTCCCAAATTTTGGCAGCCCTTGCAGTCACAGCATGGGCATTAGCACTTTAGGAGACCCACTCCTTTATAATGGGAACATTTTTTTTACTGAGACCCTCCTGTATGTCTCTTCAAAGGGGTATTGGGTTGCGTCCAAATTTTTGGCTGCCCTTGCAGTCACTGCATATGCAATAACAGTATAGGAGACCCACGCTTTAATAATGGGAACAACAAAGCATAGCCGACTGCTGGCCCTTTAAGAATAGTAAGGCAGTAAAAATAGTGTTTGTGACTTTCACAATCCCTCCTTCATAAATGAAACAGGATGTGTCTGATGATGTTTCATACACCACATAGCCAGATAAGGTTGTAAAATGTTAAAATGCCATTTCCCGGTGAATGTATTTGTCATGGTTGAAAGCAATGCAAAAGTGCAAAAATGCATCAAAAATGCTGTGTGTGAACATAGCCCAAGGTGTGAAGGAGCATTTTTATTTTTGGTTATTTATTTTGCCTTATATACAAGTCATTACGCTGGAAAGGATGTTCCTTAACATATTTCCCAGGAAAATCCATTTTGGTTTCGTTTTTGTATGTTTTATTGTGAGTCCGTAAAAGTAGCGTAATACCTCTGACAACATTGTTGACATCATTGACCTGGGAGTCAGAGATGCTTCCAGGAGTCTTCCCCATGCTGTTCCCATGTCGTTTGAGTACTGTTCCCATCGATTTGGGCAATTTTTAGGCCCTCTGCAGACCGACGGGGGGGGGGGGGGGGGGGCGGAAAAATGCTCGAGTTTCCCATAGACTTACATTGGGCTCGTTACTTGGACCGAGCACCCGAGTATTCCAATTTGCTCGACTCGAGCAACGAGCACCCGAGCATTTTAGTGCTCGCTCGTCACTAGTTTTTAGCTAAACCATTTTTATTTCCATTCGACTTTTTGATCGTGTTTTGTTCCACTCTTTGTTTGGCGGTAAGATGAAAAAGAATAGTTTTTTTTTTACAGTGTTCACTGAAGGCGTTAACTAGTGTGACCGTTTTATAGGCCGTGGACGTGATGATAACAAATATGTGGACCTTTTTGGTTTATTTTAGTTTTCATATGAATATACCCATTTATTGATATAACATTATTTTCATTTTTTTCTGTTTATTTTTTGATTAGTTTTTTTTTTAAATATTTTTTCACATTCTTTTTTTTACTTTTTCATTTAGTCCCTCTATGGGACTAGCTTTTATTAGTATAATCGCTGTTATAAAGCATTGCAATGCACCAGCATTGCAATGAATTATACCTGGCAGTGTTACATTGATAGAAGCCTCTGAGACCATGCTCCTAGCTCGGTCTAAGCAGGCCACCGTCACTGGGATACCTGGAGGCGCGGATTGTCATGACAACAGGATCACTGACTAAGGGCGTAAGCCAGAAACGCGTCGAGATTGCATCTCCGCTATCATGGACTTTTATATATTTTAATATTTTGCACCAATAAAGTGAGAATTATTTTTTATTGGAGACTTTTCCCACTTTCTCCTTATGTACACTGGCCGAGAGTCACGGCATTGTGGGTCTGAGCCCAGAAGATATGAGCAGCAGGATGGATTAAATGCATGGTCAGGCATATATTGTTTTTTTCTAAAGAATTGTCAAATCAGTCAGTAAGGATTTAGGGCCCTTTTACATGGCGATATTTTGCATCAGTATTTGTTAACAGACGCCAGGAGTGGATCCAGAACACAGAAGAGGTGAGAGTGATTCAGTTATTATTTTTCTCTGTGTTTGTTCCTCTCTGGTTTTTAGCTTACAAATACTAATGTAAATTACTGCCCAAAATACTCGCTGTGTGAATGAGGAGAGGAAGCTGCTTGTAATACTGTAATATAAGTCCTTATTCTGAGGATGAGCGCTCACTTGCAGGTGCTGTGCTGTAATGCTTATCTTCTCTGCTCCATCATACTCCCCAGAGCAGGGGCAACCCCTGGGGCTAAACTGCGGCCGGCAGATGTCAGACGTATCACTCAGTGATATGTGATGGAGCCCGACTCCCAAACAAAATGAATCAGACAGAAGTATACAAAATAAATACATGAAGCATTGCAATTAGGTGTCAAACGTTCTCAACTTTATTTAAATTTACATGACACCGAACCATCACCTATCAGGATAAAGAAGATTCTGTGTAGCCTCTGTTCCTATAGACCATCTTGCTTGCAGCCTCCTCCATCCATTGAAGACAACGGAAATTACAGGAATAGATGAGTAATCTGCTTATACTGCTCTAATACAATTCTTTTATCCAATGATGAGAGCATGCGTCCAGGAGTTGTGCTGTAATGTTTGTCTCCTCTTTACCATCATCATCAGAGCAGGGGCGACCCCTGGGGAAAAATGTGCTTACTGGGTTCTGTGCAGCTGGCAGACGTCCAGCCGTATGTGATAGACCCCGACCCCCAAACAAAGTTAATCAGACAGAAGCACACAAAATAAATACACAAAGCATTGTAATTAGGTGTCAAATGGTCAAAATTTTATTTAAATTTACATGACACCAAAAATAGCACAACCCCCGACTCACGAAGAGTCACCCCCCAGCACTCAGGAGAGGAAAACCCCCTGTGGAGGAAACCTCTAAGGAACCATGGCTGGAGGGCTGCCCATCCCTTGGGCTTAGAGAGTTAGTGCCAATATATAACAGATGTAACTGCAGAATTTTACAATTTGTACATTTTACCAGATTTATAGAGAACAACATGAATACAGACTATAAATGTGATAAACCGGATGTGGGAGAGATCTGGCTGCGATATCTGTCACCACATTGATTCATGGAGCGAATTTGATTGCTCTGATTGGCCAGGTGGATGTATAATTTCTCCCTTACACATCCAGGTCCGCCTCTCAAAAAATTGGACATTTGTTTACAGTTCGTTATGCCTAATCCCTAATAGGATAAATAATCCCTCCAAATTTATCACCCATTAAAGTCATAGATCAGTCCATGAACTCCCAAAGGAGAGCTGCTCTATATAGAGGGTAACAGAAGGGGATCCTGGTCTAGGGACCCCCCTTTGTTACCTTCCCATGCCCTAGGGGTGTCTAAAGCAGACAACCCCTTTCCCTGCTAGAACCTCCAAATTACACCAAGGTCGGCACATTACGTGGGATGGTCAAGCTCAAGGTCCTCAGGCGCATCAGTAATGGCACTGATCGTGGTAGCGCGGCATTCTTTTATGGAATCTTCTTTATGACACTTGTTTATGACCTCATAACAGTTGTCATGGTGACTACAGGGTCTATTACTGATGCAGGGCACAAGTATTAACCCTTTCATCATTGGTAATTTGCTTTTGTTACAGAGGCAGATAACTGCACTTGTTACCAAGCAGGGGCCTTATCATTATGGCTTCCCTTAGGCACCATAAGAAATACAGATTACAAATTAAATGTGCAAGTTTGTCATGAGTGTTTTGCACTTTCTAGATCCAGAGTCAGGGTTTATAACTAGCACTTTACAAAGAAAAAAAAAGAGGAAATTACTTGTAAAATAATATTATTGGAAATTGCATTTCAAGCGTTTTCCTAATGTGCATTCTACATAGTTACATAGGTTGAGAAAAGTAGGGGGGGACATTAACTGCTTGGGGCCCAAGTGCAAGAAATGTGTCCGAGCCCCCATCTTTTTATGGCGACAAAGCTACAGATATATATTGTAAGGCAGCACTAGTCATCATAATGTCAGGTCTCCCCCGCTCCCAGCGGTCAGTCATACAGCGGTGTGACTCACATGCCCTGGTATCTAAGGTCCGGTTCAACTCCGTAATGTCCCGTCCTCTATTGGGTCGTTTGTATGGGCTGCTCAAACCTGAGTTACTGGAGGTCTCACTACCTCTAAACCCACGTCCACTACTCTCAGGACATCTTGAAAGGTCCCTAACTCCAGCTATAGCTGTTCTGTTATTTAGGGGGCCCTTTCTCTGTCTGGTCTCATAATTTCTAGATGGCTGCCATCTTCTGCTACTCAGATGATGCTGTCTATCCACTCGCAGTCTAGCGAGATTCAACTGTTCTACCTCTTGCAGGTAGGTCACTCGGTACTCCAACAGCATGTGCATATATCCCAGGCTTTCTTCTGTTCCTACAGCGGAGAATGATATCATGCCGTCTTCGTCTGGTATCCAGTCCTGACGATCACGTGGACTGCTTACTTTCCCCACACCAGACTTTTTGACCATCATCTGCATGGCTCGACCATTTCTCCCAACGAGCTTCCTCACCAGAACATGAGGCACCCGGATGACCTCTTCACGCATACTGTGAGCTTTCCTCATCAACTCCAGTTGTCTAACGGCTTGTTCCGTCTTCAACCGGAGAAATCGCTTCGTGCATGTCACTTAGGATAGCCACCCTCTTCACTGTGACTTCAGTCGTGGACAGGACCACCAGCTGTTTAGCTTCTGAGGTCAAGTACACCTTACAGGCTCCCACGGCCTTCTTAAACTCCTCATGCACGGACTCACTGGTGCATTCTTCCCTCAAATCCTCGGGTACATCTACGAGGCACTTGTACCAAGACGTTTCGGTCTCACCAGTGGTTTACATACGATCAACCAGCTCAGGGTTCAGGGACAACTGACTTTCAGCTTCTTCCCCCTTTACGCTTCCCCTGAGCTGACTCACAGCTACAAATTCACGAATTTTCGTCTTGACCACTTCTATCTCATATTTATCTGTGGTTAACACTCTCTTAGCTCTCCTCAGGTCCACCCTCTCTTGGTATAAGGGAGTGAGTGCAACGTGTTCGCCCTTTTCCTTCTCCAAGAAGGCCTCGTTCACTGAGTGATACTTTGTCAGGCGACTTTTGAGCCCGGAAACTTCTTCCTCTAGCTCCACAACTCGCCTCTCAGCGGCCCGTCTCTGAAGCTCCTCTTGCTTCCAATGGGTTTGTAGCGACTCCTTGAGCTCCTTGATCTCGGCTCCTACATCCACCGAATCATCCGAGCTCACATCACTCGAGGAGGTATCTGCTTTATACCTCCCATCTCCAGTGATCAACTCCTGGCCCTGGTCTGTGGCTTCTCCAATAGACTCCATCACCTTTTTCCGCTCAGCTTCCATCTTGCTGACTGTTTCCTTAAGGCACGTCACCGCCCTCTGGAGAGTATCACAGAACATCTGTAGCTCCTTCACCTGAGCTTCCAGACCTAGGGTCTTCCTGCGGAGATCACCATTTTCAACACGGGTGTCCTGCAAGGTGGTCTCAACCACTTGGCGCACGTGCTCTGCACCCGCCTTATCCTCCTCTAGTTTTACTTTAACCTTGAGAAGATCCTCATAATCTCTCCTACGTTGTTGCAGTTCCTTACCGAACTTTTCATCGTACTCCTTCTTGGAGTCACACAGTTCCTGGTGGAACTGTTCGCGCAGTCGTTCTAGGTTTTGTTCACGCCCAGCAACTTCATGCTGCAGCGCGTCTTTGAGGGCAGACAGCTCTAACTGTACCAGGGAGAAGCGATCTTTCACCTCGCATAACTCATCATCACACACCGCTTTGTCAATCTCTAATTGAAAAACCTCCTCCTTGATTTTGCGGCGGTCCTCCTTAATTCCGTAGAACATTTCTTTCCACTGGTTAATTTCCATGTGGCTTTGCTCCACTTCTCGCTGCCAGTTCCTCATAAGCTGGTGTATTTTCTGCTGTTCAGACTCCAGGATCAACTGATCTGAGGACACGTTCCCCAGGTTTTCACATAATTGCTGCACGTCACTCTGACCCTGCTGGCCGATAGGCTCCAGCTCTTGGTCATGACTGGCCGCCTCCTCTTTCAGGGCTGTCAGATCCTTCTGACTCGGTACCGTACCGGAGGTTGCTACTGGCAACGTCATCTCCTCTTCTACCTCTAATGGAGGATCCACACTTGAAGCAAAGGCACACAGTACTACATTCTCTTTATTTTCATTTTCAGCCAAGTCTACAGGAGCAACCTTTTTGTGGCCCTTGCGCCGTCTACGAGATGGGGACTTTCTCGCCTCGTCTAGCCCCTCCTGACTGACCTCTCCTTCTACTTTCGTAGTGTCACCGTCAGCTACGGGGTCTGTGTCACTCCCCATGGTGTTGTGGACTAACAGGTCACCTCCCACTTTGACGTCACCCCCTTCTACTGGAGCTACCCCGTTATCAACGGTCACATTGTCATTTTTAGGAGGTACCAACACACCACCAGTAATTTTTTTGGATTTTCTATCCTCCACGCTGTTTTGAACAACCGCCCCTTTTTAGGCTCCGCCCCCTTTTTAACAACCACATCGGCAGGGGAATTTTTACAAGAAAAATCAACAATAGTCTTAGGACTCAGTTCACAACAGCTCTTACCACCTCCCCGGGCACTCTGAGACAACAATGGCATCCCCGGAGAGTTCATAGAATGGTCCACTGCCGCCATTCCATATGGTGCCCACAGCTCCTGTGGTTCCTGCACCATGTCCAGTTTCATGTCCAGTAGACGTTTCTCAAATACCTGCTCCGGTTTTAACAGGCACTTTTATCGCTCTAATCGCTCAATAGCTTCAGACTCAGTTGCTGCTCCTTTCACAGCCATTTTTATCTGCTCCTGCATTTCCTCAGGACACTATTCACACACCGCTCTCCCCGGAAAAATTTTGTGGCCCCGCCGAGCCACAGCAAAACCGGATTTGAGTGCGACGACAACCTTCGCAACCCCGCCGAGTTGCAGCCAGATGCTTTAACCTTCGTGAGCCCCGCCGAGCCACAGCAAACCAGGTTGGAGTTCGACGACAATCTTCACAACCCCGCCGAGTTGCAGCCAGATGCTTTTAAGCTTCGTGAGCCCCGCCGAGCCACAGCAAACCAGGTTGGAGTGCGACGACAATCTTCACAACCCCGCCGAGTTGCAGCCAGATGCTTTTAAGCTTCGTGAGCCCCGCCGAGCCACAGCAAGATGCTTGTAACCACACTCGTCGTCCTGTGCCGTTGCCCCTAGCAACCGGGCTGCAGTTGCCTCAAGCAACCAGACTGCAGTTGCCCCTAGCAACCAGACTGCAGTTGCCCCTACGAACCCGGTTGGCGTTGCCGCTAGCAACCGGGCTGCAGTTGCCCGCATTCTCCACCATATGTAAGGCAGCACTAGTCATCATAATGGGGGATACTCGCTTCACCGGGTCAATTAATGCACACCAGCAATGTCTTTCCGGTATTTCACAATGCTGCAGTTTATTGCACTTCATAAACCACAGTTCACACATATAATGTCCACGAGCCCAAGTGGCAGACCGGCCCACTTGGCCCTGGTTACAGCCTTCAGCAAGGTAATACTTTAGTAATGTCCATACAAGTGTCCATATAACAACGTGTATTACCTTTGCCGGGTTTAGTTGCTGCTGCAGTCCTTTTAATCCGCCACCACTGTGGCTTTGCGGCTTCCCAGGTGGGGGTCTCTAGCCGTCGTTCCTCGAAGGCTACTGGTATGTCTTCACTCACATCCAGCCTGCGCCTTTCAGGACTCTTCTGCAAGCCTCTGCCTTCCAAGGCCACTGGCATCTACACAGGATCCAGCCTCGACCTTTCAGGCTGCCAGGCTTCTCTGTATCACGGTGTCCCACACACACGGGGAACAGGCCTCACGCCCAACACACCGAATACACCTGTCTCCCATCAAGCAGGGTTTATATATCCATCCCGTGCGCACACACACACACACACACTGACAGGACCTTGCTGATGTCCCAGTCATGTGATCAGACAGACATTCTGTGCGCGCAGGACCTGTGCTATGTCACAGTCATGTGACCAGTCACCTGAGGGGGAAGGTACATGGTCAGGTAAAACACATCCTGGACCATTACTGTAATGCCAGCAAGTCGCTGCATTACAATATATATATACACATACACAGTGGGGGAAATAAGTATTCGATCCCTTGCTGTTTTTGTAAGTTTGCCCACTGAAAAAGACATGAACAGTCTATAATTTTAAGGGTAGGTTAATTTTAACATTAAGAGATAGAATATCCCCCCCCCAAAAAAATCAAGAAAATCACATTGTATAAATTAGATAATTTTTTTTTGCATTTTGCAGTGAGAAATAAGTATTTCATTTCCTACAAACCATTATGAGTTCTGGCTGCTACTGACCAGTTAGACGCTCCTAATCAACTCGTTACCTGCATTAAAGACAGCTGTCTTACATAGTCACCTGTATAAAAGACTCTTGTCCACAGACTCCATTAATTAGTCAAACTCTAACCTCTACAACATGGGCAAGACCAAAGAGCTTTCTAAGAATGTCAGAGACAAGATCATAGATCTGCACAAAGCTGGAATGGGCTACAAAACCATAAGTAAGACGCTGGGTGAGAAGGAGACAACTGTTGGTGCAATTGTAAGAAAATGAAAGAAACACAAAATGACTGTCAATCGACATCGATCTGGGGCACCATGCAAAATCTCACCTGGTGGGTTATCCTCGATCATGAGGAAGGTGAGAGATCAGCCTAAAACTACACGGGGGGAACTTGTTAATGATCTCCAGGCAGCTGGGACCACAGTCACCAAGGAAAACATTGGTAACACATTACGCCTTAAAGGTTTAAAATCCTGCAGTGCCCGCAAGGTCCCCCTGCTCAAGAAGGCACATGTGCAGGCCCATCTGAAGTTTGCCAATGAACACCTGGATGATTCTGTGAGTTATTGGGAGAAGGTGCTGTGGTCAGATGAGACAAAAATTGAGCTCTTTGGCATTAACTCAACTCGCCGTGTTTGGAGGAAGAAGAAGGAAGTACAACAATAAGAACATCGTTCAAACCATGAAACATGGTGGGGTAAACATACTTTGGGGGTGCTTTTCTGCAAAGGGGACATGACGACTGCACGGTATTGAAGGGAAGATGGCTGGCGTCATGTAGCGCGAGATTTTGGCCAACAACCTCCTTCCCTCAGTAAGAGCATTGAAGATGGGTCGTGGCTAGGTCTTCCAGCAAGGCAATGACCCAAAACATACAGCCAAAGCAAAAAAGGAGTGGATCAAAAAGAAGCACAGTAAGGTCATGGAGTGGCCTAGCCAGTCTCCAGACCTTAATCCCATAGAAAACTTATGGAGGGAGTTAAAGCTTTGATTTGCCAAGCAACAACCTCAAAATCTTAATGATTTAGAGATGATCTTTTCAAGAGGAGTGGACCAAAATTCCTCCCGACATGTGCGCAAACCTCATCATCAACTACAAAAACTGTCTGACTACTGTGCTTGCCAACATGTGTTTTACCACCAAGTATTAAGTGTGGTTTTCCAGAGGGAATGAAATACTTATTTCTCACTGCAAAATGCAAAAAAAATTATCTAATTTATACAATGTGATTTTCTTGATTTTTTTTTGGATATTCTATCTCTCAATGTTAAAGTTAACCTACCCTTAAAATTATAGACTGTTCCTGTCTTTGTCAGTGGGCAAACTAACAAAGACAGCAAGGGATCAAATAATTATTTCCCCCACCGTGTATATAATTTTATATATATTGTAAGGCAGCACTAGTCATCATAATGGGGGATACTCGCTTCGCTGCGACAATCAATGCACACGTGCAATGTCTTTCTGTTTTCACAACGCTGCAGTTTATTACTTCATAAACCACAGTTCACCGGGTCCAACTCAGTGGCACGCCGACACACATATATATATATAATGTTCATGAGCCAAGTGACACACAGGCCCACTTGCTCCAGGTACAGCCTTCAGCAAGGTAATCATTTAGCAATGTCCATATTAATGTCCATATAACACAGTGTATTACCTTTGCCGGGTTTAGCTGCTGCAGTCCATTAGGCTTGCCACCACTGTGGCTTTGCGGCTTCCCAGGTAGGGGTCTCCAGCCGTCGTTCCCTCAAAGGCCACTGACATCCACACAGGATCCAGGCTCTGCCTTTCAGGACTCTTCCTCAATAATCCGCCACCACTGTGGCTTTGCGGCTTCCCAGGTGGGGGTCTCTAGCCGTCGTTCCTCGAAGGCTACTGGTATGTCTTCACTCACATCCAGCCTGCGCCTTTCAGGACTCTTCTGCAAGCCTCTGCCTTCCAAGGCCACTGGCATCTACACAGGATCCAGCCTCGACCTTTCAGGCTGCCAGGCTTCTCTGTATCACGGTGTCCCACACACACGGGGAACAGGCCTCACGCCCAACACACCGAATACACCTGTCTCCCATCAAGCAGGGTTTATATATCCATCCCGTGCGCACACACACACACACACACTGACAGGACCTTGCTGATGTCCCAGTCATGTGATCAGACAGACATTCTGTGCGCGCAGGACCTGTGCTATGTCACAGTCATGTGACCAGTCACCTGAGGGGGAAGGTACATGGTCAGGTAAAACACATCCTGGACCATTACTGTAATGCCAGCAAGTCGCTGCATTACAATATATATATACACATACACAGTGGGGGAAATAAGTATTCGATCCCTTGCTGTTTTTGTAAGTTTGCCCACTGAAAAAGACATGAACAGTCTATAATTTTAAGGGTAGGTTAATTTTAACATTAAGAGATAGAATATCCCCCCCCCAAAAAAATCAAGAAAATCACATTGTATAAATTAGATAATTTTTTTTTGCATTTTGCAGTGAGAAATAAGTATTTCATTTCCTACAAACCATTATGAGTTCTGGCTGCTACTGACCAGTTAGACGCTCCTAATCAACTCGTTACCTGCATTAAAGACAGCTGTCTTACATAGTCACCTGTATAAAAGACTCTTGTCCACAGACTCCATTAATTAGTCAAACTCTAACCTCTACAACATGGGCAAGACCAAAGAGCTTTCTAAGAATGTCAGAGACAAGATCATAGATCTGCACAAAGCTGGAATGGGCTACAAAACCATAAGTAAGACGCTGGGTGAGAAGGAGACAACTGTTGGTGCAATTGTAAGAAAATGAAAGAAACACAAAATGACTGTCAATCGACATCGATCTGGGGCACCATGCAAAATCTCACCTGGTGGGTTATCCTCGATCATGAGGAAGGTGAGAGATCAGCCTAAAACTACACGGGGGGAACTTGTTAATGATCTCCAGGCAGCTGGGACCACAGTCACCAAGGAAAACATTGGTAACACATTACGCCTTAAAGGTTTAAAATCCTGCAGTGCCCGCAAGGTCCCCCTGCTCAAGAAGGCACATGTGCAGGCCCATCTGAAGTTTGCCAATGAACACCTGGATGATTCTGTGAGTTATTGGGAGAAGGTGCTGTGGTCAGATGAGACAAAAATTGAGCTCTTTGGCATTAACTCAACTCGCCGTGTTTGGAGGAAGAAGAAGGAAGTACAACAATAAGAACATCGTTCAAACCATGAAACATGGTGGGGTAAACATACTTTGGGGGTGCTTTTCTGCAAAGGGGACATGACGACTGCACGGTATTGAAGGGAAGATGGCTGGCGTCATGTAGCGCGAGATTTTGGCCAACAACCTCCTTCCCTCAGTAAGAGCATTGAAGATGGGTCGTGGCTAGGTCTTCCAGCAAGGCAATGACCCAAAACATACAGCCAAAGCAAAAAAGGAGTGGATCAAAAAGAAGCACAGTAAGGTCATGGAGTGGCCTAGCCAGTCTCCAGACCTTAATCCCATAGAAAACTTATGGAGGGAGTTAAAGCTTTGATTTGCCAAGCAACAACCTCAAAATCTTAATGATTTAGAGATGATCTTTTCAAGAGGAGTGGACCAAAATTCCTCCCGACATGTGCGCAAACCTCATCATCAACTACAAAAACTGTCTGACTACTGTGCTTGCCAACATGTGTTTTACCACCAAGTATTAAGTGTGGTTTTCCAGAGGGAATGAAATACTTATTTCTCACTGCAAAATGCAAAAAAAATTATCTAATTTATACAATGTGATTTTCTTGATTTTTTTTTGGATATTCTATCTCTCAATGTTAAAGTTAACCTACCCTTAAAATTATAGACTGTTCCTGTCTTTGTCAGTGGGCAAACTAACAAAGACAGCAAGGGATCAAATAATTATTTCCCCCACCGTGTATATAATTTTATATATATTGTAAGGCAGCACTAGTCATCATAATGGGGGATACTCGCTTCGCTGCGACAATCAATGCACACGTGCAATGTCTTTCTGTTTTCACAACGCTGCAGTTTATTACTTCATAAACCACAGTTCACCGGGTCCAACTCAGTGGCACGCCGACACACATATATATATATAATGTTCATGAGCCAAGTGACACACAGGCCCACTTGCTCCAGGTACAGCCTTCAGCAAGGTAATCATTTAGCAATGTCCATATTAATGTCCATATAACACAGTGTATTACCTTTGCCGGGTTTAGCTGCTGCAGTCCATTAGGCTTGCCACCACTGTGGCTTTGCGGCTTCCCAGGTAGGGGTCTCCAGCCGTCGTTCCCTCAAAGGCCACTGACATCCACACAGGATCCAGGCTCTGCCTTTCAGGACTCTTCCTCAATAATCCGCCACCACTGTGGCTTTGCGGCTTCCCAGGTGGGGGTCTCTAGCCGTCGTTCCCTCAAAGGCCACTGACATCCACACAGGATCCAGGCTCTGCCTTTCAGGCACCAGGCTTCACTCGGCCTCACACGGTCGGTGTCCCACACACGGGAACAGGCCTTACGCCTCTCTCACAGAACACACCTGTCTCCCATCAAGCAGGGTTTATATATGCATCCCGTGCACACACACACACACGTACTGACAGGACCTTGCTGATGTCACAGTCATGTGATCAGAGAGCTGAGGGGGAAGGTACATGGTCAGGTAAAACACATCCTGGACCAATACCGTAATGCCAGCAAGTCGCTGCTTTACATACCCCCCCCCCCCTCTGTTCAAACTTGTGGGGTTGAACACAATATACACAATCACTATAACCCCCAGCTCTGTTCAAACTTGTGGGGTTGAACACATAATATACACAATGACATTATAACCCCCAGTTCACATAGAGACCATGTACTTTACAATTGTGCTACTCAGCCCCTGGAACATTAGTCAACGACATTAGCCCATTCCTTAGGGGCCCTACCATTTGTCACTGTCACTGACTTCGTCAGGTCACCTTTCCGGGTCGTAACCTTGTCAGAGCTCCCCCGCTCCCAGCGGTCAGTTGTAACCTTGTCAGGTCTCCCCCGCTCCCAGAGGTCAGTCATAATCTTGTCAGACCTCCCCTGCTCCCAGCAGTCAGTCGTAACCTTGTCAGGTCTCCCCCACTCCCAGCGGTCAGTCATACAGCGGTATGACTCACATGCCCTGGTATCTAAGGTCCGGTTCGACTCCGTAATGTCCCGTCCTCTATTGGGTCGTTTGTATGGGCTGCTCAAACCTGAGTTACTGGAGGTTTCACTACCTCTAAACCCACGCCACTACTCTCAGGACATCTTGAAAGGTCCCTAACTCCAGCTATAGCTGTTCTGTTATTTAGGGGGCCCTTTCTCTGTCTGGTCCCATAATTTCTAGACGGCTGCCATCTTCTGCTACTCAGATGATGCTGTCTATCCACTTGCAGTCTAGCGAGATTCAACTGTTCTACCTCTCGCAGGTAGGTCACTCGGTACTCCAACAGCATGCGCATATATCCCAGGCTTTCTTCTGTTCCTACAGCGGAGAATGATACCATGCCGTCTTCGTCTGGTATCCAGTCCTGACGATCACGTGGACTGCTTACTTTCCCCACACCAGACTTTTTGACCATCATCTGCATGGCTCGACCATTTCTCCCAACGAGCTTCCTCACCAGAACATGAGGCACCCGGATGACCTCTTCACGCATACTGTGAGCTTTCCTCAACAACTCCAGTTGTCTAACGGCTTGTTCCGTCTTCAACCGGAGAAACCGCTTAGTGCGAATACATCGCCAGTGCATGTCACTTAGGATAGCCACCCTCTTCACTGTGACTTCGGTCGTGGACAGGACCACCAGCTGTTTAGCTTCTGAGGTCAAGTACACCTTACAGGCTCCCACGGCCTTCTTAAACTCCTCATGCACGGACTCACTGGTGCATTCTTCCCTCATATCCTCGGGTACATCTACGAGGCACTTGTACCGAGACGTTTCGGTCTCACCAGTGGTTCCCAGACGATCAACCAGCTCAGGTTTCAGGGACCACTGCTTTCCAGCATCTTCACCCTGTATGCTTCCCCTGAGCTGACTCACAGCTACAACTTCACAACTTTTCGTCTTGACCACCTCCACTTCACCTTTATCTTCCAACACCCTACTCTTAGCTCTCCTCAGGACCACCTTCTCATGGTCTAAGGGAGTAAGTGCAACTTGTTTGCCTTTTCCCTTCTCCAAGGAGACCTCGTTCACCGCGTGACACTTTGCTAGGCGACCTTTGAGCTCTAAAACTTCTCCTTCCAGCTCAGTTACTCGCCTCTCAGCAGTCCATCTCTGAAGCTCTTCCTGCTTCAACTGCTCTTCCAGCAGCAGAGCTCTCTCAGACCTCTCCGTCTCTAATGAGCCCACTCGGCTCTCAATAGCCAGTCTCTCACGCTTCTCTTGCGTCCACTGGGCTTGTAGCAACTCCTTGAGCTGCTTGATCTCGGCTCCGACATCCACCGAATCCTCCGAGCCCACATCACTCGAGGAGGTATCTGCTTCATACCTCCCATCACCAGCGGTCAACTCCTGGCCCTGGTCTGTGGCTTTTCCGATGGACTCCTCCATCTTCTCTCGCTCAGCTTCCATCTTGCTGACTGTTTCCTTACGGTACGTCTCCGCCTTCTGGAGAGTATCACAGGACATCTGTAGCTCCTTCACCTGAGCTTCCAGATCTAGGGTCTTTCCCCGGAGATCATCATTCTCCTCACGGATGTCTTGCAGAGTGGTCTCAACCACTTGGCGCACTTGCTCTGCACCCGCCTTATCCTCCTCTAGTTTTTCCTTCACCTTTAGGAGATCCTCATAATCTCTCTTACTCTGTTGCAGCTCCCTACTGCGTTGACCACACTCCTTCTTGGAGTCACACAGCTCCTGGTTGAGCTGTTTGCGCAATCGTTCTAGGATTTGTTCGCGTCCAGAAACACCATCCTGCCGCGCCTCCTTCTCAAGCTTCAACTGCAAAACCTCTTCCTTGATTTTGCGGCGGTCCTCCTTAATTGCGTAGAACATTTCCTTCCACTGGTTAATTTCCTCGTTGCTTCCCTTCAGGTCTTGCTATAAATTCCTCACAACCTGGTATAATTTCTGCCTTTCAGACTCCAGGTTCGGCTGGTCTGAGGACACGATCTCCAGGTTTCCACATTGTTGCTGCACGTCACTCTGACACTGCTGGCCGATAGGCTCCAGCTCTTGGTCACGACTGGCCGCCTCCTCTTTCAGGACTGTCAGATCCTTCTGACTCGGTACCGTACCGGAGGTTGCTACTGGCAACGTCACCTCCTCTTCTACCTCTAATGGAGGATCCACACTTGAAGCAAAGGCACACAGTACTACATTCTCTTTATTTTCATTTTCAGCCAAGTCTACAGGAGCAACCTTTTTGTGGCCCTTGCGCCGTCGACGAGATGGGGACTTTCTCACCTCGTCTAACCCCTCCTGACTGAACTCTCTCTCTACTTTCATAGTCTCACAGTCAGCTACAGGGTCTGTGTCACTCTCAATGGTGTTGTGGACTAACAGGTCACCTCCCTCTTTGACGTCACCCCCTTCTACTGGAGCTACCCCATTATCAACGGTCACATTGTCATTTTTAGGAGGTACCAACCCACCACCAGTAATTTTTTTTGATTTTCTATCCTCCACGCTGTTTTGAACAACCGCCCCTTTTTTAACAACCACACCGGCAGGGGAAGTTTTACCAGAAAAATCAACAATAGTCTTAGGACTCAGTTCACAACAGCTCTTACCACCTCCCCGGGCACTCTGGGACAACAAGGGCGCCCCCGGAGAGTTCAAGGAATGGTCCGCTGCCGCCCGTCTATATGGTGCCCATGGCTCCAGCGGTCCCAGCACCATGTCCAGTAGACGTTTCTCAAATTCCTGCTCCGGTTTTAACAGGCACTTTAATCGCTCTAATCGCTCAATAGCTTCAGACTCAGTTGCTGCTCCTTTCACAGCCATTTTTATCTGCTCCTGCATTTCCTCAGGACACTGTTCACACACCGCTCTCCCCGGAAAAATCTTCGTGGCCCCGCCGAGCCACAGCAAAGCCGGATTTGAGTGCGACGACAACCTTCGCAACCCCGCCGAGTTGCAGCCAGATGCTTTAAACTTCGTGAGCCCCGCCGAGCCACAGCAAACCAGGTTTGAGTGCGACGCTAATCTTCGCAACCCCACCGAGTTGCAGCCAGATGCTTTAATCCACACTCGTCCTGTGCCGTTGCCCCTAGCAACCAGACTGCAGCTGCCCGCACTCTCGAACCATATGTAAGGCAGCACTAGTCATCATAATGAGGGATACTCGCTTCGCTGCGACAATCAATGCACACGTGCAATGTCTTTCAGTTTTTCACAACGCTGCAGTTTATTACTTCATAAAGCACAGTTCACCGGGTCCAACTCAGTGGCACGCCGACACACATATATATATATATATATATATATATATATATATATATAATGTTCATGAGCCAAGTGACACACAGGCCCACTTGCTTCAGGTACAGCCTTCAGCAAGGTAATCATTTAGCAATGTCCATATTAATGTCCATATAACACAGTGTATTACCTTTGCCGGGTTTAGCTGCTGCAGTCCATTAGGCTTGCCACGACTGTGGCTTTGCGGCTTCCCAGGTAGGGGTCTCCAGCCGTCGTTCCCTCAAAGGCCACTGACATCCACACAGGATCCAGGCTCTGCCTTTCAGGACTCTTCCTCAATAATCCGCCACCACTGTGGCTTTGCGGCTTCCCAGGTGGGGGTCTCTAGCCGTCGTTCCCTCAAAGGCCACTGACATCCACACAGGATCCAGGCTCTGCCTTTCAGGACTCTTCATCAAAACCTCTGCCTTCCAAGGCCACTAGCATCCACACAGGATCCAGTCTCGACCTTTCAGGCACCAGGCTTCACTCGGCCTCACTAGGCCTCACACGGTCGGTGTCCCACACACACGGGAACAGGCCTTACGCCTCTCTCACAGAACACACCTGTCTCCCATCAAGCAGGGTTTATATATGCATCCCGTGCACACACACACACATACTGACAGGACCTTGCTGATGTCACAGTCACGTGATCAGACAGCTGAGGGGGAAGGTACATGGTCAGGTAAAACACATCTTGGACCATTACCGTAATGCCAGCAAGTCGCTGCATTACAATATATATATATATGCCTGCCTGCCTAACTCCTGCCTAGCACTGATTATATGCAGCTGGATTAGTCCTCAGAAGGACTGTTAGTTTAGATGGATATATACAGTACAGACCAAAAGTTTGGACACATCTTCTCATTTAAAGATTTTTCTGTATTTTCATGACTATGAAAATTGTACATTCACACTGAAGGCATCAAAACTATGAATTAACACATGTGGAAATATAGCCTCTCACCTAGCCAAATCAGATCTCATACTTTGCACTGACGAGGACCAACAGCCCGAAACACTGTGTCTGCAAATTGAGATTCTGATTTGGCTTTTATCCTAAGTCATAGTCCTACTGAATAGACTGTTAGAATTTGTATTATGGCAAGAAAAAAGCAGCTAAGTAAAGAAAAACGAGTGGCCATCATTACTTTAAGAAAGTAAGGTCTGTCGGTCCGAAAAATTGGGAAAACTTTGAAAGTGTCCCCAAGTGCAGTTGCAAAAACCATCAAGCGCTACAAAGAAACTGGCTCACATGAGGACCGCCCCAGGAAAGGAAGACCAAGAGTCACCTCTGCTTCTGAGGATAAGTTCATCTGAGTCACCAGCCTCAGAAATCGCAGGTTAACAGCAGCTCAGATTAGCGACCAGGTCAATGCCACACAGAGTTCTAGCAGCAGACACATCTCTTCAACAACTGTTAAGAGGAGACTTTGTGCAGCAGGCCTTCATGGTAAAATAGCTGCTAGGAAACCACTGCTAAGGACAGGCAACAAGCATAAGAGACTTGTTTGGGCTAAAGAACACAAGGAATGGACATTAGACCAGTGGAAATCTGTGCTTTGGTCTGATGAGTCCATACTTGAGATCTTTGGTTCCAACCACCGTGTCTTTGAGCGATGCAGAAAAGGTGAACTGATGGACTCTACATGCCTGGTTCCCACCGTGAAGCATGGAGGAGGAGGTGTGATGGTGCTTTGCTGGTGACACTGTTGGGGATTTATTCAAAATTGAAGGCATACTGAACCAGCATGGCTACCACAGCATCTTGCAGCGGCATGCTATTCCATCTGGTTTGCGTTTAGCTGGACCATTATTTATTTTTCAACAGGACAATGACCCCAAACACACCTCCAGGCTGTGTAAGGGCTATTTGACCAAGAAGGAGAGTGATGGGGTGCTAAGCCAGATGACCTGGCCTGCACAGTCACCAGACCTGAACCCAATCGAGATGGTTTGGGGTGAGCTGGACCGCAGAGTGAAGGCAAAAGGGCCAACAAGTGCTAAGCATCTCTGGGAACTCCTTCAAGATTGTTGGAAGACCATTTCCGGTGACTACCTCTTGAAGCTCATCAAGAGAATGCCAAGAGTGTGCAAAGCAGTCATCAAAGCAAAAGGTGGCTACTTTGAAGAACCTAGAATATAAGACATATTTTCAGTTGTTTCACACTTTTTTGTTAAGTATATAATTCCACATGTGTTAATTCATAGTTTTGATGCCTTCAGTGTGAATGTACAATTTTCATTGTCATGAAAATGCAGAAAAATCTTTATATGAGAATGTGTGTCCAAACTTTTGGTCTGTACTGTATCTACCTCCTTCTAGGTTGTGCCTGGATATGTACACCCACTATATACTGTGTATGTCTGCACCACTTCAGTGCAGTAAGGCGACATTACTGACCACGGAGCAGCCTGTATTTTTATTTTTGGGAATTGTTTCAGCTGCCTGAAGACCATTGCTCGCCATCTACCATGGGCATGCTGCAGATCCTCGCTAAGTTGCCATCTTACTCCCTGGCATCAGGATGGTTAATAACAGTACAACCCATGTGCAGACAGATTTGTCTGACTCCTTATCGGACTCCAGCAACGCATCGGCTGTTATCCCAGCAGAGAGTACCGCGATTCAGGAC
Source organism: Phyllobates terribilis (assembly GCF_046119375.1). Taxonomy (NCBI): domain Eukaryota; kingdom Metazoa; phylum Chordata; class Amphibia; order Anura; family Dendrobatidae; genus Phyllobates; species Phyllobates terribilis. The sequence goes on along the minus strand of NW_027362787.1, from coordinate 7,312,261 downwards.
TATCTCCGACCATGCCGGTGCTGGTCATAATTCACCGGTACCAGAGGAGGACAACTTTGGGACATTGTCCAAGACATACTCCTCAAGAACTGTGTTTAAGAAATTGTCTCCAGAGGTCCAGGACTTGAGATATGAAGAGGATGAGGACATTACTGGGGGCACACAACCCGCTCATAATAGGTCCAGGGGAAGAAGAAACACTCGGTACTGGTACTTCCTCCAGTGTAAGGCCAAAATAAAGGAGGGCAAGGTAAGAATGTCTATATTGTTATTCTACTGGGGATCCACAGGGGAGGGATCGTACATCACAATGCTAGTTTACAATGAGGCATACCAGAAAATATATGTCCTTCTATAATATATCCTCATATAATTTCCGATTGTGGCAAATATTATGCAAATTCGCTGATTGTAACCTTAACTGTACGATGGTAGCGTCACCACTAGCACCTAAGAAGCACAGTGAAGCCTGGTAAGTGTCCAGACGGAGGATATAGCCATTGATGAGAAGCATTATTTTTTAGGATCATAGCCATGACTGTTATAGCATTTGCATAAGTCGCCCTTGTGCCATGTTGTTTTCCTTTTTTCAAGCAATGTCTGTAATCACAGCAAAACTATTGCAGTCTTCACAACACAGCCCGGCTCTGCTACGATTATGGAAATCATGTCCAAGAGCAATAAAGAAAAAGATTCACAAGTGTTTTTAAGAAATTGATACTGTTTTTTTTTACCTGGATTATTTATTTATTTTTTTATGTTTGCGTTATTTTGCATTATTTTGTCTTTTTGATACTTTTGTTGCATCTGTGCATTTTTACGTTTTTTCTTTTATTGCTAATCACAGCATGTTCTAAGTTTTGTGATTTTCTTATTTTTTTTTCTTTCTTTGCCTTTTCTATAAATTTTACCATTAGAAAATGCACCTAAAAAAATCATCCACATGTCTGTATGTGTCAGAGTTGGCTTGGGGTCCCATCTATTTATTTAGTAGGGTAAAGAGGGAGGAGGTGAGTAAGGACATAAGTGTGAAGTGCTGGGTCCTGATTGCTTGCAGGGGCGGACTGGCCCACCGGAGGATCGGGAAAACCCCCTGTGGGCCCCGATGACCCCGCCCCCTACCCCCCTGGGCCCTGTACAGAGAACAGATGCCCCCCCTCCCCCTCCCCGGTTCGCAGCACTGCCGATATGATTAGTGATGGGCCCTCTGCCTCCTCTGCGCAGCGACACTGCCGGCGCGTGCGCAGGAGGTCAGTCTCAGGGTGATGACGTCATTGCCCTGGGACTGCTTCCTGTGCGCGCTGTGAAGGACGGACCCGGCGTCGCCCCAGGCAGCGGCTGCAGCTCATCTCGACGCGTGAGTATGAAATGGGGGCCGGGAGAGGAGGAAGGGATAGGGGGGAGGGGTGACTGGGAGGACCCCTGGCCGTAAATACTACTGGACAATGGGCATGAATATCATCATGCCCATTGCCTAGCATGTCCTGCTGCCAGCCTCTGGTTACTGGTACTATGCCTAGCAGCAGGTACTACCACCAGGGGCTGGCAGGACATAGTGGGTGGGCATGATAGTACCAAGGAGGCTGGCAGGACATACTAGGCATGAATCATGCCCAGCATGTCCTGCCAGCCACTGGTGGTACCATCATGCATGCCCATTGCCCAGCCACTGGTGGTACCATCATGCATGCCCATTGCCCATTTTGTTTTTTATTAAAGATGGAGTCCCTACATGTGTTTTGTGTTTTAGCTTTATTAAAAAAAAATTTTTCTCTGTGTTGTGTTTTTTTTTTCTTCTGTTTACTAGAAATTCATGGTGGCCATGTCTAGTTTGGCGTGATGCCATGAATTTCAGGCTTAGTGCCAGCTGATAATACAAAGCTGGTACTAACCCCATCATTACCCAGCGTGCCACCCCCCACCAGGGCCGTTGGAAGAGCCGGATAAAGTGCCTGGAAATGTCGCTACGATGAATGCGCCAATTCCAGGGGTGGCTGCAGGCTGCCGTTTTCAGCATGGGGGGCCCAGAATGCTTGGGCCTTACCATGCTGAGAATCCCAGCCCCCAGCTGCCTGGTTTTACCTGGCTGGCGATCAAAATATGGCGGGAGCCCACACATTTTTTTTTTTAAAATAATTTTTTTAAATAATTTAAAAAGACATTGGGCTTTCCTGACTTTTGATCAGCAGCCACGGTAAAGCCAGGCAGCTAGAGGTGGCAGCCCGTAGCTGTCTGCTTTATCTGCGCTGAGAATCAAAAATTCTGCGGAACGATATGTCATTTTTGTTTTATTATTTATATATTTTCACACTTCTATATGTGACAGTCCCAACAGCTAATCACAGACGCTGACACAGAGAATGGGCGTCTGTGATTGGCTGCTTGAGTAACCTGAAAGCAGCCCATACATAGTACCATACTAGAATATATGGGCTAATTGTACATTACTCGAACAGCCAATCACAGAGGCCCATCCTCTTTGACAGCATCTGCGATTGGCTGTTGGGTCTGTCACATATAGAAGTTTGAAAAGAAATTTTTAAAAACGATGTAGCACTCCGCAGAATTTTTGATTCTCACCGCAGATAAAGCAGACAGCTACGTACTGCCACCCCCAGCTGCCTGGCTTTACCTTGGCTGGCGATCAAAAGACAGAGAAGCCGAATATTTGTTTTAAACTTATTTAACAGTTATTTTTTTTTTAAAATGCGTGGGCTCCTGCCATATGTTCATCGCCAGCCAGATAAAACCAGGCAGCTGGGGGCTGGGATTCGCAGCATGGTAAGGCCCAAGCATTCTGGGCCCCCCACGCTGAAAATCGCAGCCCGCAGCCACCCCTGAAATTGGCGCATTCATCATAGCACCATTTCCAGGTGCTTTACCCGGCTCTTCCAGCGGCCCTGGTGGTGAGTGGCACCCTGGGTAATAATAGGGTTGGTACCAGGCCAGCTTTGTATTATCAGCTGGTACTAAGCCCGAAATTCATGGTGTCACGCCAAATTAGACATAGCCACCATGAATTTCTAGTAAACCGAAGAAAGAAGACAGAAATTTTTTTTTTATTAAAAATAAAACACATTTAGGGACTCCACCTTTAATGAAGAAAAATCCTCACTACAACGTAATCCATAGGTCTTCTGTCTTCAGCTCTGCTACATCTTTGCCATCAGACAAATATGTCTGCTGACAGATGAGCAGGCACAGAATGACACTGGAGCACTGTTACTGTGTAGTGCCGCACTATGTTGCTTTTTTGTCATTTCATGTAGTGTAGAAATCTTGGGAAAAGTGTGGATTGTGCTCTGGAAGTGATCAGTTATAGCTAACTATGTTATTTTCTGCAGAGATAAGTCCTACATAGAAGATGTGATATCGGTCTGCGGCAGTTAAAGAACTTGTGAGTATGTGTATTACCTATACATGCACACTGACACTATATACAGAGCTCCTGTGTATAATGTCACTGGTGATGACTGTATAACCTGTACACTATATACAGAGCTCCTGTGTATAAAGTCACTGGTGATCACTGTATTACCTGTACACTGACACTATATACAGAGCTCCTGTGTATAATATCAATGGTGATCACTGTATAAACTGTACACTATATACAGAGCTCCTGTGTATAATATCAATGATGATCATTGCATTACCTGTACACTGACACTATATACAGAGCTCCTGTGTATAATATCAATGGTGATCACTGTATAACCTGTACACTATATACAGAGCTCCTGTGTATAATATCAATGGTGATCATTGCATTACCTGTACACTGACACTATATACAGAGCTCCTGTGTATAATATCAATGGTGATCACTGTATAACCTGTACACTATATACAGAGGTCCTGTGTATAATATCAATGGTGATCATTGAATTACCTGTACACTGACACTATATACAGAGCTCCTGTGTATAATATCAATGGTGATCATTGCATTTCCTGTACACTGACACTATATACAGAGCTTCTGTGTATAATGTCACTGGTGATGACTGTATAACCTGTACACTATATACAGAGCTCCTGTGTATAATGTCACTGGTAATCACTGTATTAACTGTACACTGACCCAATATACAGAGCTTTTTTACATTTTTATTATTTTAGTATTATTTGTCACTATGTGGTGGCATTATGTTCTTTGGTCATGACATGACGATATTTGTCCCTTGTATGTGGTATTATTCGGTCACTATGTGGTGGTAATATGTGGTCTCATGGTGTGTCAGTATTTATACCTTGTATCTGGTAGCATTTGATCACTGGTGGTATTATGTGCTTTGGTCATGGTGTGGCGGTATTTGTGCATTGTATGTGGCATTATTTGGGCACTATGTGGTGGTAATATGTGATCTGGTCACGGTGTGGTAGTATTTCTGCCTTCTATCTGGTAATATTGGTCTTGGTAGAGTGGATTGTGGTTGGTCATTTGTTTTATCTGATATCAATAAGGGGAAAACTCTTTATTTCCAATAGATATTAAATACTTGGATGTTTAACCCCTCCCTGCCCTGTGACTATTACACAGCAGCAGAGATGCAGTTACAGAGGTTCACCAGAGAAAGCAAGTTGGCATTTGGTGAGATTTTCACCTCTGTATTTATAAGACAAAACCAGGAGTGGGTGAGAAATGCATAAAACATGACCTCGGATTGCTCCACTCCTGGTTTTGTCTTATAAATACATAGGTAAAAATCTCATGAAATACTCAAAGTGCCACAATCTTCTGACAGTGCGGATTCCACCAATAAATAAGTGATCACCTTCCCAACCTGTGCATCGCTGATAACTTGTTTTCACCAATAAAAACCCTTTAATGCAAACTACAGTAATTGTACATCGCAGCTCTGGTTAGCACACAGTGATGTGCAGGAGACGCCAATATAATGGGTATAACGGCTAACAGGTATTTGCAACGTTCTAACATTTCCATGAGGAATTAAAGAGGAAGTGCAGAAAGTAGAGTCCTTACATTTCCAGGAGGGATTACAGAGGAAGTGCATAAAGTAAAGTTCTTACATTTCCAGGAGTAATTAAAGAGGAAGTGCACAAAGTAGAGTCCTTACATTTCCAGGAGGATTTGCAGAGGAAGTGCATAAAGTAGAGTCCTTACATTTCCAGGAGGATTTATAGAGGAAGTACAGAAAGTAGAGTCCTTACATTTCCAGGAGGATTTACAGCGGAAGTGCATAAAGTAAAGTTCTTACATTTCCAGGAAAATTTACAGAGGAAGTGCAAAAAGTAGAGTTCTTACATTTCCAGGAATATTTACAGAGGAAGTGCATAAAGTAAAGTTCTTACATTTCCAGGAGTATTTACAGAGGAAGTGCAGAAAGTAGAGTCCTTACATTTCCAGGAGGATTTATAGAGGAAGTACAGAAAGTAGAGTCCTTACATTTCCAGGAGGATTTACAGCGGAAGTGCATAAAGTAAAGTTCTTACATTTCCAGGAGTATTTACAGAGGAAGTGCAAAAAGTAAAGTTCTTACATTTCCAGGAGTAATTAAAGAGGAAGTGCAGAAAGTAGAGTCCTTACATTTCCAGGAGGGATTACAGAGGAAGTGCACAAAGTAGAGTCCTTACGTTTCCAGGGGGAATTAAAAAGGAAGTGCAGAAAGTAGAGTTCTTACATTTCCAGGAGGGATTACAGAGGAAGTGCACAAAGTAGAGTCCTTACATTTCCAGGAGGATTTACAGAAGAAGTGCATAAAGTAAAGTTCTTACATTTCCAGGATGAATTATACAGGAAATGCATAAAGTAAAGTTCTTACATTTCCAGGAGGGATTACAGAGGAAGTGCAGAAAGTAGAGTCCTTATATTTCCAGGAGGGATTACAGAGGAAGTGCAGAAAGTAGAGTTCTTACATTTCCAGGAGGATTTACAGAGGAAGTGCATAAAGTAAAATTCTTACATTTCCAGGAGGAATTACAGAGGAAGTGCAGAAAGTAGAGTCCTTATATTTCCAGGAGGGATTACAGAGGAACTGCACAAAGTAGAGTTCTTACATTTCCAGGAGGGTTTACAGAGGAAGTGCCTAAAGTAAAATTCTTACATTTCCAGGAGGGATTACAGAGGAAGTGCATAAAGTAAAGTTCTTACATTTCCAGGATGAATTATACAGGAAATGCACAAAGTAGAGTCCTTACTTTTCCAGGAGGATTTACAGAGGAAGTGCATAAAGTAAAGTTCTTACATTTCCAGGAGGGATTACAGAGGAAGTGCGTAAAGTAAAAATCTTACATTTCCAGGAGTATTTACAGAGGAAGTGCAAAAAGTAAAGTTCTTACATTTCCAGGAGTAATTAAAGAGGAAGTGCAGAAAGTAGAGTCCTTACATTTCCAGGAGGGATTACAGAGGAAGTGCACAAAGTAGAGTTTTTACATTTCCAGTAGGGATTACAGAGGAAGTGCCTAAAGTAAAATTCTTACATTTCCAGGAGGGATTACACAGGAAGTGCATAAAGTAAAATTCTTACATTTCCAGGAGGGATTACAGAGGAAGTGCCTAAAGTAAAATTCTTACGTTTCCAGGAGTATTTACAGAGGAAGTGCAAAAAGTAAAATTCTTACATTTCCAGGATGGATTACAGAGGAAGTGCATATAGTAAAGTTCTTACATTTCCGGGAGGATTTATAGAGGAAGTGCAGAAAGTAGAGTTCTTACATTTCCAGGAGGATTTACAGAGGAAGTGCATAAAGTAAAATTCTTACATTTCCAGGAGGGATTACAGAGGAAGTGCATGTAGTAAAGTTCTTACATTTCCATGAGTATTTACAGAGGAAGTGCACAAAGTACAGTCCTTACATTTCCAGGAGGATTTACAGAGGAAGTGTACAAAGTAAAGTTCTTACATTTCCAGGAGGGATTACAGAGGAAGTGCATAAAGTAAAGTTCTTACATTTCCAGGAGGGATTACAGAGTTAGTACATATAGTAAAGTTCTTACATTTCCAGGAGTATTTACAGAGGAAGTGCAAAAAGTAAAATTCTTACATTTCCAGGAGGGATTACAGAGGAAGTGAAGAAAGTAGAGTCCTTACATTTCCAGGAGGATTTATAGAGGAAGTGCAAAAAGTAAAGTTCTTACATTTCCAGGAGTAATTAAAGAGGAAGTGCAGAAAGTAGAGTTCTTACATTTCCAGGAGGATTTACAGAGGAAGTGCATAAAGTAAAATTCTTACATTTCCTGGAGGGATTACAGAGGAAGTGCATAAAGTAAAATTCTTAAATTTCCAGGAGGGATTACAGAGGAAGTGCATGTAGTAAAGTTCTTACATTTCCATGAGTATTTACAGAGGAAGTGCACAAAGTACAGTCCTTACATTTCCAGGAGGATTTACAGAGGAAGTGTACAAAGTAAAGTTCTTACATTTCCAGGAGGGATTACAGAGGAAGTGCATAAAGTAAAGTTCTTACATTTCCAGGAGGGATTACAGAGTTAGTACATATAGTAAAGTTCTTACATTTCCAGGAGTATTTACAGAGGAAGTGCAAAAAGTAAAATTCTTACATTTCCAGGAGGGATTACAGAGGAAGTGAAGAAAGTAGAGTCCTTACATTTCCAGGAAGGATTACAGAGGAAGTGCATAAAGTAAAGTTCTTACATTTTCAGGGGGAATTAAAGAGGCAGTGCAGAAAGTAGAGTCCTTACATTTCCAGGAGGGATTACAGGGGATGTGCACAAAGTAGAGTCCTTACATTTCCAGGAGGAATTAAAGAGGAAGTGCATAAAGTAAAGTTCTTACATTTCCAGGATGAATTATACAGGAAATGCACAAAGTAGAGTTCTTACATTTCCAGGAGGGATTACAGAGGAAGTGCATAAAGTAAAGTTCTTACATTTCCAGGAGGGATTACAGAGGAAGTGCAGAAATTAGAGTCCTTACTTTTCCAGGAGGATTTACAGAGGAAGAGCATAAAGTAAAGTTCTTACATTTCCAGGAGGGATTACAGAGGAAGTGCAGAAAGTAGAGTTCTTACATTTCCAGGAGGGATTACAGAGGAAGTGCATAAAGTAAAGTTCTTACATTTCCAGGAGGGATTACAGAGGAAGTGCAGAAAGTAGAGTCCTTACAATTCCAGGAGGATTTACAGAGGAAGTGCATAAAGTTCTTACATTTCCAGGAGGGATTACAGAGGAAGTGCGTAAAGTAAAAATCTTACATTTCCAGGAGTATTTACAGAGGAAGTGCAAAAAGTAAAGTTCTTACATTTCCAGGAGTAATTAAAGAGGAAGTGCAGAAAGTAGAGTCCTTACATTTCCAGGAGGGATTACAGAGGAAGTGCACAAAGTAGAGTTTTTACATTTCCAGTAGGGATTACAGAGGAAGTGCCTAAAGTAAAATTCTTACATTTCCAGGAGGGATTACACAGGAAGTGCATAAAGTAAAATTCTTACATTTCCAGAAGGGATTACAGAGAAAGTGCATAAAGTAAAGTTCTTACATTTCCAGGAGGGATTACAGAGGAAGTGCATAAAGTAAAAATCTTACATTTCCAGGAGTATTTACAGAGGAAGTGCAAAAAGTAAAGTTCTTACATTTCCAGGAGTAATTAAAGAGGAAGTGCACAAAGTAGAGTTCTTACATTTCCAGGAGGATTTACAGAGGAAGTGCATAAAGTAAAATTCTTACATTTCCAGGAGGGATTACAGAGGAAGTGCATAAAGTAAAATTCTTACATTTCCAGGATGGATTACAGAGGAAGTGCATATAGTAAAGTTCTTACATTTCCGGGAGTATTTACAGAGGAAGTGCACAAAGTAGAGTCCTTACATTTCCAGGAGGGATTACAGAGGAAGTGCATAAAGTAAAGTTCTTACATTTCCAGGAGGGATTACAGAGGAAGTGCAGAAATTAGAGTCCTTACATTTCCAGGAGTATTTACAGAGGAAGTGCACAAAGTAGAGTTCTTACATTTCCAGGAGGGATTACAGAGGAAGTGCATGTAGTAAAGTTCTTACATTTCCATGAGTATTTACAGAGGAACTGCACAAAGTACAGTCCTTACATTTCCAGGAGGATTTACAGAGGAAGTGCATAAAGTAAAGTTCTTACATTTCCAGGAGGGATTACAGAGTTAGTGCATATAGTAAAGTTCTTACATTTCCAGGAGTATTTACAGAGGAAGTGCAAAAAGTAAAATTCTTACATTTCCAGGAGGGATTACAGAGGAAGTGAAGAAAGTAGAGTCCTTACATTTACAGGAAGGATTACAGAGGAAGTGCATAAAGTAAAGTTCTTACATTTTCAGGGGGAATTAAAGAGGCAGTGCAGAAAGTAGAGTCCTTACATTTCCAGGAGGGATTACAGGGGATGTGCACAAAGTAGAGTCCTTACATTTCCAGGAGGAATTAAAGAGGAAGTGCAGAAAGTAGAGTCCTTACATTTACAGGAGGAATTAAAGAGGAAGTGCATAAAGTAGAGTTCTTACATTTCCAGGAGGGATTACAGAGGAAGTGCAGAAAGGAAAGTTCTTACATTTCCAGGAGGGATTACAGAGGAATTTCATGAGGTAAAGTTCTTACATTTCCAGGAGGGATTACAGAGGAAGTGCATTAAGTAGAGTCCTTACATTTCCAGGAGGAATTACAGAGGAAGTGCAGAAAGTAGAGTCCTTAAATTTCCAGGAGGGATTACAGAAGAAGTGCATAAAGTAGAGTTCTTACATTTCCAGGAGGGATTACAGAGTTAGTGCATATAGTAAAGTTCTTACATTTCCAGGACTATTTACAGAGGAAGTGCAAAAAGTAAAGTTCTTACATTTCCAGGAGGGATTACAGAGGAAGTGCAGAAAGTAGAGTCCTTACATTTCCAGGAGGGATTACAGAGGAAGTGCATGAAGTAGAGTTCTTACATTTTCGGGGGAATTAAAGAGGCAGTGCAGAAAGTAGAGTCCTTACATTTCCAGGAGGGATTACAGGGGATGTGCACAAAGTAGAGTCCTTACATTTCCAGGAGGAATTAAAGAGGAAGTGCAGAAAGTAGAGTCCTTACATTTCCAGGAGGAATTAAAGAGGAAGTGCAGAAAGTAGAGTCCTTACATTTCCAGGGGGAATTAAAGAGGAAGTGCAGAAAGTAGAGTCCTTACATTTCCAGGAGGGATTACAGAGAAAGTGCACAAAGTAGAGTTCTTACATTTCCAGGAGGATTTACAGAGGAAGTGCATAAAGTCCTTACATTTCCAGGAGGGATTACAGAGGAAGAGCATAAAGTAAAGTACTTACATTTCCAGGAGTAATTAAAGAGGAACTGCACAAAGTAGAGTCCTTACATTTCCAGGAGGATTTACAGAGGAAGTGCACAAAGTAAAGTTCTTACATTTCCAGGAGGGATTACCGAGGAAGTGCAGAAAGTAGAGTTCATACATTTCCAGGAATATTTACAGAGGAAGTGCATAAAGTAAAGTTCTTACATTTCCAGGAGTATTTACAGAGGAAGTGCATAAAGTAAAGTGCTTACAATTCCAGGGGGAATTAAAGAGGAAGTGCAGAAAGTAGAGTCCTTAAATTTCCAGGAGGGATTACAGAGGAAGTGCAGAAAGTAGAGTCCTTAAATTTCCAGGAGGGATTACAGAGGAAGTGCAGAAAGTAGAGTTCTTACATTTCCAGGAGGATTTACAGAGGAAGTGCATAAAGTAAAATTCTTACATTTCCAGGAGGAATTACAGAGGAAGTGCAGAAAGTAGAGTCCTTACATTTCCAGGAGGGATTACAGAGGAAGTGCACAAAGTAGATTTCTTACATTTCCAGGAGGATTTACAGAGGAAGTGCATAAAGTAAAATTCTTACATTTCCAGGAGGGATTACAGAGGAAGTGCAGAAAGTAGAGTCCTTATATTTCCAGGAGGGATTACAGAGGAAGTGCAGAAAGTAGAGTTCTTACATTTCCAGGAGGATTTACAGAGGAAGTGCATAAAGTAAAATTCTTACATTTCCAGGAGGAATTACAGAGGAAGTGCAGAAAGTAGAGTCCTTATATTTCCAGGAGGGATTACAGAGGAACTGCACAAAGTAGAGTTCTTACATTTCCAGGAGGGTTTACAGAGGAAGTGCCTAAAGTAAAATTCTTACATTTCCAGGAGGGATTACAGAGGAAGTGCATAAAGTAAAGTTCTTACATTTCCAGGATGAATTATACAGGAAATGCACAAAGTAGAGTCCTTACTTTTCCAGGAGGATTTACAGAGGAAGTGCATAAAGTAAAGTTCTTACATTTCCAGGAGGGATTACAGAGGAAGTGCGTAAAGTAAAAATCTTACATTTCCAGGAGTATTTACAGAGGAAGTGCAAAAAGTAAAGTTCTTACATTTCCAGGAGTAATTAAAGAGGAAGTGCAGAAAGTAGAGTCCTTACATTTCCAGGAGGGATTACAGAGGAAGTGCACAAAGTAGAGTTTTTACATTTCCAGTAGGGATTACAGAGGAAGTGCCTAAAGTAAAATTCTTACATTTCCAGGAGGGATTACACAGGAAGTGCATAAAGTAAAATTCTTACATTTCCAGGAGGGATTACAGAGGAAGTGCCTAAAGTAAAATTCTTACGTTTCCAGGAGTATTTACAGAGGAAGTGCAAAAAGTAAAATTCTTACATTTCCAGGATGGATTACAGAGGAAGTGCATATAGTAAAGTTCTTACATTTCCGGGAGGATTTATAGAGGAAGTGCAGAAAGTAGAGTTCTTACATTTCCAGGAGGATTTACAGAGGAAGTGCATAAAGTAAAATTCTTACATTTCCAGGAGGGATTACAGAGGAAGTGCATGTAGTAAAGTTCTTACATTTCCATGAGTATTTACAGAGGAAGTGCACAAAGTACAGTCCTTACATTTCCAGGAGGATTTACAGAGGAAGTGTACAAAGTAAAGTTCTTACATTTCCAGGAGGGATTACAGAGGAAGTGCATAAAGTAAAGTTCTTACATTTCCAGGAGGGATTACAGAGTTAGTACATATAGTAAAGTTCTTACATTTCCAGGAGTATTTACAGAGGAAGTGCAAAAAGTAAAATTCTTACATTTCCAGGAGGGATTACAGAGGAAGTGAAGAAAGTAGAGTCCTTACATTTCCAGGAGGATTTATAGAGGAAGTGCAAAAAGTAAAGTTCTTACATTTCCAGGAGTAATTAAAGAGGAAGTGCAGAAAGTAGAGTTCTTACATTTCCAGGAGGATTTACAGAGGAAGTGCATAAAGTAAAATTCTTACATTTCCTGGAGGGATTACAGAGGAAGTGCATAAAGTAAAATTCTTAAATTTCCAGGAGGGATTACAGAGGAAGTGCATGTAGTAAAGTTCTTACATTTCCATGAGTATTTACAGAGGAAGTGCACAAAGTACAGTCCTTACATTTCCAGGAGGATTTACAGAGGAAGTGTACAAAGTAAAGTTCTTACATTTCCAGGAGGGATTACAGAGGAAGTGCATAAAGTAAAGTTCTTACATTTCCAGGAGGGATTACAGAGTTAGTACATATAGTAAAGTTCTTACATTTCCAGGAGTATTTACAGAGGAAGTGCAAAAAGTAAAATTCTTACATTTCCAGGAGGGATTACAGAGGAAGTGAAGAAAGTAGAGTCCTTACATTTCCAGGAAGGATTACAGAGGAAGTGCATAAAGTAAAGTTCTTACATTTTCAGGGGGAATTAAAGAGGCAGTGCAGAAAGTAGAGTCCTTACATTTCCAGGAGGGATTACAGGGGATGTGCACAAAGTAGAGTCCTTACATTTCCAGGAGGAATTAAAGAGGAAGTGCATAAAGTAAAGTTCTTACATTTCCAGGATGAATTATACAGGAAATGCACAAAGTAGAGTTCTTACATTTCCAGGAGGGATTACAGAGGAAGTGCATAAAGTAAAGTTCTTACATTTCCAGGAGGGATTACAGAGGAAGTGCAGAAATTAGAGTCCTTACTTTTCCAGGAGGATTTACAGAGGAAGAGCATAAAGTAAAGTTCTTACATTTCCAGGAGGGATTACAGAGGAAGTGCAGAAAGTAGAGTTCTTACATTTCCAGGAGGGATTACAGAGGAAGTGCATAAAGTAAAGTTCTTACATTTCCAGGAGGGATTACAGAGGAAGTGCAGAAAGTAGAGTCCTTACAATTCCAGGAGGATTTACAGAGGAAGTGCATAAAGTTCTTACATTTCCAGGAGGGATTACAGAGGAAGTGCGTAAAGTAAAAATCTTACATTTCCAGGAGTATTTACAGAGGAAGTGCAAAAAGTAAAGTTCTTACATTTCCAGGAGTAATTAAAGAGGAAGTGCAGAAAGTAGAGTCCTTACATTTCCAGGAGGGATTACAGAGGAAGTGCACAAAGTAGAGTTTTTACATTTCCAGTAGGGATTACAGAGGAAGTGCCTAAAGTAAAATTCTTACATTTCCAGGAGGGATTACACAGGAAGTGCATAAAGTAAAATTCTTACATTTCCAGAAGGGATTACAGAGAAAGTGCATAAAGTAAAGTTCTTACATTTCCAGGAAGGATTACAGAGGAAGTGCATAAAGTAAAAATCTTACATTTCCAGGAGTATTTACAGAGGAAGTGCAAAAAGTAAAGTTCTTACATTTCCAGGAGTAATTAAAGAGGAAGTGCACAAAGTAGAGTTCTTACATTTCCAGGAGGATTTACAGAGGAAGTGCATAAAGTAAAATTCTTACATTTCCAGGAGGGATTACAGAGGAAGTGCATAAAGTAAAATTCTTACATTTCCAGGATGGATTACAGAGGAAGTGCATATAGTAAAGTTCTTACATTTCCGGGAGTATTTACAGAGGAAGTGCACAAAGTAGAGTCCTTACATTTCCAGGAGGGATTACAGAGGAAGTGCATAAAGTAAAGTTCTTACATTTCCAGGAGGGATTACAGAGGAAGTGCAGAAATTAGAGTCCTTACATTTCCAGGAGTATTTACAGAGGAAGTGCACAAAGTAGAGTTCTTACATTTCCAGGAGGGATTACAGAGGAAGTGCATGTAGTAAAGTTCTTACATTTCCATGAGTATTTACAGAGGAACTGCACAAAGTACAGTCCTTACATTTCCAGGAGGATTTACAGAGGAAGTGCATAAAGTAAAGTTCTTACATTTCCAGGAGGGATTACAGAGTTAGTGCATATAGTAAAGTTCTTACATTTCCAGGAGTATTTACAGAGGAAGTGCAAAAAGTAAAATTCTTACATTTCCAGGAGGGATTACAGAGGAAGTGAAGAAAGTAGAGTCCTTACATTTACAGGAAGGATTACAGAGGAAGTGCATAAAGTAAAGTTCTTACATTTTCAGGGGGAATTAAAGAGGCAGTGCAGAAAGTAGAGTCCTTACATTTCCAGGAGGGATTACAGGGGATGTGCACAAAGTAGAGTCCTTACATTTCCAGGAGGAATTAAAGAGGAAGTGCAGAAAGTAGAGTCCTTACATTTACAGGAGGAATTAAAGAGGAAGTGCATAAAGTAGAGTTCTTACATTTCCAGGAGGGATTACAGAGGAAGTGCAGAAAGGAAAGTTCTTACATTTCCAGGAGGGATTACAGAGGAATTTCATGAGGTAAAGTTCTTACATTTCCAGGAGGGATTACAGAGGAAGTGCATTAAGTAGAGTCCTTACATTTCCAGGAGGAATTACAGAGGAAGTGCAGAAAGTAGAGTCCTTAAATTTCCAGGAGGGATTACAGAAGAAGTGCATAAAGTAGAGTTCTTACATTTCCAGGAGGGATTACAGAGTTAGTGCATATAGTAAAGTTCTTACATTTCCAGGACTATTTACAGAGGAAGTGCAAAAAGTAAAGTTCTTACATTTCCAGGAGGGATTACAGAGGAAGTGCAGAAAGTAGAGTCCTTACATTTCCAGGAGGGATTACAGAGGAAGTGCATGAAGTAGAGTTCTTACATTTTCGGGGGAATTAAAGAGGCAGTGCAGAAAGTAGAGTCCTTACATTTCCAGGAGGGATTACAGGGGATGTGCACAAAGTAGAGTCCTTACATTTCCAGGAGGAATTAAAGAGGAAGTGCAGAAAGTAGAGTCCTTACATTTCCAGGAGGAATTAAAGAGGAAGTGCAGAAAGTAGAGTCCTTACATTTCCAGGGGGAATTAAAGAGGAAGTGCAGAAAGTAGAGTCCTTACATTTCCAGGAGGGATTACAGAGAAAGTGCACAAAGTAGAGTTCTTACATTTCCAGGAGGATTTACAGAGGAAGTGCATAAAGTCCTTACATTTCCAGGAGGGATTACAGAGGAAGAGCATAAAGTAAAGTACTTACATTTCCAGGAGTAATTAAAGAGGAACTGCACAAAGTAGAGTCCTTACATTTCCAGGAGGATTTACAGAGGAAGTGCACAAAGTAAAGTTCTTACATTTCCAGGAGGGATTACCGAGGAAGTGCAGAAAGTAGAGTTCATACATTTCCAGGAATATTTACAGAGGAAGTGCATAAAGTAAAGTTCTTACATTTCCAGGAGTATTTACAGAGGAAGTGCATAAAGTAAAGTGCTTACAATTCCAGGGGGAATTAAAGAGGAAGTGCAGAAAGTAGAGTCCTTAAATTTCCAGGAGGGATTACAGAGGAAGTGCAGAAAGTAGAGTTCTTACATTTCCAGGAGGATTTACAGAGGAAGTGCATAAAGTAAAATTCTTACATTTCCAGGAGGAATTACAGAGGAAGTGCAGAAAGTAGAGTCCTTACATTTCCAGGAGGGATTACAGAGGAAGTGCACAAAGTAGATTTCTTACATTTCCAGGAGGATTTACAGAGGAAGTGCATAAAGTAAAATTCTTACATTTCCAGGAGGAATTAAAGAGGAAGTGCAGAAAGTAGAGTTCTTAAATTTCCAGGAGGATTTACAGAGGAAGTGCATAAAGTAAAATTCTTATATTTCCAGGAGATATGACAGAGGAAGTGCACTAAGTAGAGTTCTTAAATTTCCAGGAGGATTTACAGAGGAAGTGCAAAAAGTAAAGTTCTTACATTTCCAGGAGGGATTACAGAGGTAGTGCATAAAGTAGAGTTCTTACATTTCCAGGAGGGATTACAGAGGAAGTGCAGAAAGTAAAGTTCTTACATTTCCAGGAGGAATTATACAGGAAATGCACAAAGTAGAGTTCTTACATTTCCAGGAGGGATTACAGAGGAAGTGCATAAAGTAAAGTTCTTACATTTCCAGGAGGATTTACAGAGGAAGTGCAAAAAGTAAAGTTCTTACATTTCCAGGAGTAATTAAAGAGGAAGTGCAGAAAGTAGAGTCCTTACATTTCCAGGAGGGATTACAGAGGAAGTGCACAAAGTAGAGTTTTTACATTTCCAGTAGGGATTACAGAGGAAGTGCCTAAAGTAAAATTCTTACATTTCCAGGAGGGATTACACAGGAAGTGCATAAAGTAAAATTCTTACATTTCCAGGAGGGATTACAGAGAAAGTGCATAAAGTAAAGTTCTTACATTTCCAGGAGGGATTAAAGAGGAAGTGCAGAAATTAGAGTCCTTACTTTTCCAGGAGGATTTACAGAGGAAGTGCATAAAGTAAAGTTCTTACATTTCCAGGAGGGATTACAGAGGAAGTGCATAAAGTAAAAATCTTACATTTCCAGGAGTATTTACAGAGGAAGTGCAAAAAGTAAAGTTCTTACATTTCCAGGAGTAATTAAAGAGGAAGTGCACAAAGTAGAGTTCTTACATTTCCAGGAGGATTTACAGAGGAAGTGCATAAAGTAAAATTCTTACATTTCCAGGAGGGATTACAGAGGAAGTGCATAAAGTAAAATTCTTACATTTCCAGGATGGATTACAGAGGAAGTGCATATAGTAAAGTTCTTACATTTCCGGGAGTACTTACAGAGGAAGTGCACAAAGTAGAGTCCTTACATTTCCAGGAGGGATTACAGAGGAAGTGCATAAAGTAAAGTTCTTACATTTCCAGGAGGCATTACAGAGGAAGTGCAGAAATTAGAGTCCTTACATTTCCAGGAGTATTTACAGAGGAAGTGCACAAAGTAGAGTTCTTACATTTCCAGGAGGATTTACAGAGGAAGTGCATAAAGTAAAATTCTTAAATTTCCAGGAGGGATTACAGAGGAAGTGCATGTAGTAAAGTTCTTACATTTCCATGAGTATTTACAGAGGAACTGCACAAAGTACAGTCCTTACATTTCCAGGAGGATTTACAGAGGAAGTGCATAAAGTAAAGTTCTTACATTTCCAGGAGGGATTACAGAGTTAGTGCATATAGTAAAGTTCTTACATTTCCAGGAGTATTTACAGAGGAAGTGCAAAAAGTAAAATTCTTACATTTCCAGGAGGGATTACAGAGGAAGTGAAGAAAGTAGAGTCCTTACATTTACAGGAAGGATTACAGAGGAAGTGCATAAAGTAAAGTTCTTACATTTTCAGGGGGAATTAAAGAGGCAGTGCAGAAAGTAGAGTCCTTACATTTCCAGGAGGGATTACAGGGGATGTGCACAAAGTAGAGTCCTTACATTTCCAGGAGGAATTAAAGAGGAAGTGCAGAAAGTAGAGTCCTTACATTTCCAGGAGGAATTAAAGAGGAAGTGCATAAAGTAGAGTTCTTACATTTCCAGGAGGGATTACAGAGGAAGTGCAGAAAGGAAAGTTCTTACATTTCCAGGAGGGATTACAGAGGAATTTCATGAGGTAAAGTTCTTACATTTCCAGGAGGGATTACAGAGGAAGTGCATTAAGTAGAGTCCTTACATTTCCAGGAGGAATTACAGAGGAAGTGCAGAAAGTAGAGTCCTTAAATTTCCAGGAGGGATTACAGAAGAAGTGCATAAAGTAGAGTTCTTACATTTCCAGGAGGGATTACAGAGTTAGTGCATATAGTAAAGTTCTTACATTTCCAGGACTATTTACAGAGGAAGTGCAAAAAGTAAAGTTCTTACATTTCCAGGAGGGATTACAGAGGAAGTGCAGAAAGTAGAGTCCTTACATTTCCAGGAGGGATTACAGAGGAAGTGCATGAAGTAGAGTTCTTACATTTTCGGGGGAATTAAAGAGGCAGTGCAGAAAGTAGAGTCCTTACATTTCCAGGAGGGATTACAGGGGATGTGCACAAAGTAGAGTCCTTACATTTCCAGGAGGAATTAAAGAGGAAGTGCAGAAAGTAGAATCCTTACATTTCCAGGAGGAATTAAAGAGGAAGTGCAGAAAGTAGAGTCCTTACATTTCCAGGGGGAATTAAAGAGGAAGTGCAGAAAGTAGAGTCCTTACATTTCCAGGAGGGATTACAGAGAAAGTGCACAAAGTAGAGTTCTTACATTTCCAGGAGGATTTACAGAGGAAGTGCATAAAGTCCTTACATTTCCAGGAGGGATTACAGAGGAAGAGCATAAAGTAAAGTACTTACATTTCCAGGAGTAATTAAAGAGGAACTGCACAAAGTAGATTCCTTACATTTCCAGGAGGATTTACAGAGGAAGTGCACAAAGTAAAGTTCTTACATTTCCAGGAGGGATTACCGAGGAAGTGCAGAAAGTAGAGTTCATACATTTCCAGGAATATTTACAGAGGAAGTGCATAAAGTAAAGTTCTTACATTTCCAGGAGTATTTACAGAGGAAGTGCATAAAGTAAAGTGCTTACAATTCCAGGGGGAATTAAAGAGGAAGTGCAGAAAGTAGAGTCCTTAAATTTCCAGGAGGGATTACAGAGGAAGTGCAGAAAGTAGAGTTCTTACATTTCCAGGAGGAATTACAGAGGAAGTGCATAAAGTAAAATTCTTACATTTCCAGGAGGAATTACAGAGGAAGTGCAGAAAGTAGAGTCCTTACATTTCCAGGAGGGATTACAGAGGAAGTGCACAAAGTAGATTTCTTACATTTCCAGGAGGATTTACAGAGGAAGTGCATAAAGTAAAATTCTTACATTTCCAGGAGGAATTAAAGAGGAAGTGCAGAAAGTAGAGTTCTTAAATTTCCAGGAGGATTTACAGAGGAAGTGCATAAAGTAAAATTCTTATATTTCCAGGAGGGATGACAGAGGAAGTGCACTAAGTAGAGTTCTTAAATTTCCAGGAGGATTTACAGAGGAAGTGCAAAAAGTAAAGTTCTTACATTTCCAGGAGGGATTACAGAGGTAGTGCATAAAGTAGAGTTCTTACATTTCCAGGAGGGATTACAGAGGAAGTGCAGAAAGTAAAGTTCTTACATTTCCAGGAGGAATTATACAGGAAATGCACAAAGTAGAGTTCTTACATTTCCAGGAGGGATTACAGAGGAAGTGCATAAAGTAAAGTTCTTACATTTCCAGGAGGATTTACAGAGGAAGTGCAAAAAGTAAAGTTCTTACATTTCCAGGAGGGATTACAGAGGAAGTGCAGAAAGTAGAGTTCTTACATTTCCAGGAGGGATTGCAGAGGAAGTGCATAAAGTAAAGTTCTTACATTTCCAGGAGGGATTACAGAGGAAGTGCAGAAATTAGAGTCCTTACTTTTCCAGGAGGATTTACAGAGGAAGTGCATAAAGTAAAGTTCTTACATTTCCAGGAGGGATTACAGAGGAAGTGCCTAAAGTAAAATTCTTACATTTCCAGGAGGGATTACAGAGGAAGTGCATAAAGTAAAATTCTTACATTTCCAGGAGGGATTACAGAGGAAGTGCATAAAGTAAAATTCTTACATTTCCAGGAGGGATTACAGAGGAAGTGCAGAAAGTAGAGTCCTTACATTTCCAGGAGGATTTACAGCGGAAGTGCAAAAAGTAAAGTTCTTACATTTCCAGGAGTAATTAAAGAGGAAGTGCAGAAAGTAGAGTTCTTACATTTCCAGTAGGGATTACAGAGGAAGTGTACAAAGTAGAGTCCTTACGTTTCCAGGGGGAATTAAAAAGGAAGTGCAGAAAGTAGAGTTCTTACATTTCCAGGAGGGATTACAGAGGAAGTGCACAAAGTAGAGTCCTTACATTTCCAGGAGGGATTACAGAGGAAGTGCATAAAGTAAAATTCTTACATTTCCAGGAGGGATTACAGAGGAAGTACATAAAGTAAAGTTCTTACATTTCCAGGATGAATTATACAGGAAATGCACAAAGTAGAGTTCTTGCATTTCCAGGAGGGATTACAGAGGAAGTGCAGAAATTAGAGTCCTTACTTTTCCAGGAGGATTTACAGAGGAAGTGCATAAAGTAAAGTTCTTACATTTCCAGGAGGGATTACAGAGGAAGTGCGTAAAGTAAAAATCTTACATTTCCAGGAGTATTTACAGAGGAAGTGCAGAAAGTAGAGTCCTTACATTTCCAGGAGGGATTACAGAGGAAGTGCACAAAGTAGAGTTTTTACATTTCCAGGAGGGATTACAGAGAAAGTGCATAAAGTAAAGTTCTTACATTTCCAGGAGGGATTACAGAGGAAGTGCACAAAGTAGAGTCCTTACTTTTCCAGAAGTATTTACAGAGGAAGTGCACAAAGTAGAGTTCTTACATTTCCAGGAGGATTTACAGAGGAAGTGCATAAAGTAAAATTCTTACATTTCCTGGAGGGATTACAGAGGAAGTGCATAAAGTAAAATTCTTAAATTTCCAGGAGGGATTACAGAGGAAGTGCATGTAGTAAAGTTCTTACATTTCCATGAGTATTTACAGAGTAAGTGCACAAAGTACAGTCCTTACATTTCCAGGAGGATTTACAGAGGAAGTGCATAAAGTAAAGTTCTTACATTTCCAGGAGGGATTACAGAGTTAGTGCATATAGTAAAGTTCTTACATTTCCAGGAGTAATTAAAGAGGAAGTGCAGAAAGTAGAGTCCTTACATTTCCAGGAAGGATTACAGAGGAAGTGCACAAAGTAGAGTTTTTACATTTCCAGTAGGGATTACAGAGGAAGTGCCTAAAGTAAAATTCTTACATTTCCAGGAGGGATTACACAGGAAGTGCATAAAGTAAAATTCTTACATTTCCAGAAGGGATTACAGAGAAAGTGCATAAAGTAAAGTTCTTACATTTCCAGGAGGGATTACAGAGGAAGTGCATAAAGTAAAAATCTTACATTTCCAGGAGTATTTACAGAGGAAGTGCAAAAAGTAAAGTTCTTACATTTCCAGGAGTAATTAAAGAGGAAGTGCACAAAGTAGAGTTCTTACATTTCCAGGAGGATTTACAGAGGAAGTGCATAAAGTAAAATTCTTACATTTCCAGGAGGGATTACAGAGGAAGTGCATAAAGTAAAATTCTTACATTTCCAGGATGGATTAC
Organism: Phyllobates terribilis; assembly: GCF_046119375.1. NCBI lineage: Eukaryota > Metazoa > Chordata > Amphibia > Anura > Dendrobatidae > Phyllobates > Phyllobates terribilis. The sequence goes on along the minus strand of NW_027362787.1, from coordinate 7,291,069 downwards.
AGAGGAAGTGCATATAGTAAAGTTCTTACATTTCCGGGAGTATTTACAGAGGAAGTGCACAAAGTAGAGTCCTTACATTTCCAGGAGGGATTACAGAGGAAGTGCATAAAGTAAAGTTCTTACATTTCCAGGAGGGATTACAGAGGAAGTGCAGAAATTAGAGTCCTTACATTTCCAGGAGTATTTACAGAGGAAGTGCACAAAGTAGAGTTCTTACATTTCCAGGAGGGATTACAGAGGAAGTGCATGTAGTAAAGTTCTTACATTTCCATGAGTATTTACAGAGGAACTGCACAAAGTACAGTCCTTACATTTCCAGGAGGATTTACAGAGGAAGTGCATAAAGTAAAGTTCTTACATTTCCAGGAGGGATTACAGAGTTAGTGCATATAGTAAAGTTCTTACATTTCCAGGAGTATTTACAGAGGAAGTGCAAAAAGTAAAATTCTTACATTTCCAGGAGGGATTACAGAGGAAGTGAAGAAAGTAGAGTCCTTACATTTACAGGAAGGATTACAGAGGAAGTGCATAAAGTAAAGTTCTTACATTTTCAGGGGGAATTAAAGAGGCAGTGCAGAAAGTAGAGTCCTTACATTTCCAGGAGGGATTACAGGGGATGTGCACAAAGTAGAGTCCTTACATTTCCAGGAGGAATTAAAGAGGAAGTGCAGAAAGTAGAGTCCTTACATTTACAGGAGGAATTAAAGAGGAAGTGCATAAAGTAGAGTTCTTACATTTCCAGGAGGGATTACAGAGGAATTGCAGAAAGGAAAGTTCTTACATTTCCAGGAGGGATTACAGAGGAATTTCATGAGGTAAAGTTCTTACATTTCCAGGAGGGATTACAGAGGAAGTGCATTAAGTAGAGTCCTTACATTTCCAGGAGGAATTACAGAGGAAGTGCAGAAAGTAGAGTCCTTAAATTTCCAGGAGGGATTACAGAAGAAGTGCATAAAGTAGAGTTCTTACATTTCCAGGAGGGATTACAGAGTTAGTGCATATAGTAAAGTTCTTACATTTCCAGGACTATTTACAGAGGAAGTGCAAAAAGTAAAGTTCTTACATTTCCAGGAGGGATTACAGAGGAAGTGCAGAAAGTAGAGTCCTTACATTTCCAGGAGGGATTACAGAGGAAGTGCATGAAGTAGAGTTCTTACATTTTCGGGGGAATTAAAGAGGCAGTGCAGAAAGTAGAGTCCTTACATTTCCAGGAGGGATTACAGGGGATGTGCACAAAGTAGAGTCCTTACATTTCCAGGAGGAATTAAAGAGGAAGTGCAGAAAGTAGAGTCCTTACATTTCCAGGAGGAATTAAAGAGGAAGTGCAGAAAGTAGAGTCCTTACATTTCCAGGGGGAATTAAAGAGGAAGTGCAGAAAGTAGAGTCCTTACATTTCCAGGAGGGATTACAGAGAAAGTGCACAAAGTAGAGTTCTTACATTTCCAGGAGGATTTACAGAGGAAGTGCATAAAGTCCTTACATTTCCAGGAGGGATTACAGAGGAAGAGCATAAAGTAAAGTACTTACATTTCCAGGAGTAATTAAAGAGGAACTGCACAAAGTAGAGTCCTTACATTTCCAGGAGGATTTACAGAGGAAGTGCACAAAGTAAAGTTCTTACATTTCCAGGAGGGATTACCGAGGAAGTGCAGAAAGTAGAGTTCATACATTTCCAGGAATATTTACAGAGGAAGTGCATAAAGTAAAGTTCTTACATTTCCAGGAGGGATTACAGAGGAAGAGCATAAAGTAAAGTACTTACATTTCCAGGAGTAATTAAAGAGGAACTGCACAAAGTAGAGTCCTTACATTTCCAGGAGGATTTACAGAGGAAGTGCACAAAGTAAAGTTCTTACATTTCCAGGAGGGATTACCGAGGAAGTGCAGAAAGTAGAGTTCATACATTTCCAGGAATATTTACAGAGGAAGTGCATAAAGTAAAGTTCTTACATTTCCAGGAGTATTTACAGAGGAAGTGCATAAAGTAAAGTGCTTACAATTCCAGGGGGAATTAAAGAGGAAGTGCAGAAAGTAGAGTCCTTAAATTTCCAGGAGGGATTACAGAGGAAGTGCAGAAAGTAGAGTTCTTACATTTCCAGGAGGATTTACAGAGGAAGTGCATAAAGTAAAATTCTTACATTTCCAGGAGGAATTACAGAGGAAGTGCAGAAAGTAGAGTCCTTACATTTCCAGGAGGAATTAAAGAGGAAGTGCAGAAAGTAGAGTTCTTAAATTTCCAGGAGGATTTACAGAGGAAGTGCATAAAGTAAAATTCTTATATTTCCAGGAGGGATGACAGAGGAAGTGCACTAAGTAGAGTTCTTAAATTTCCAGGAGGATTTACAGAGGAAGTGCAAAAAGTAAAGTTCTTACATTTCCAGGAGGGATTACAGAGGTAGTGCATAAAGTAGAGTTCTTACATTTCCAGGAGGGATTACAGAGGAAGTGCAGAAAGTAAAGTTCTTACATTTCCAGGAGGAATTATACAGGAAATGCACAAAGTAGAGTTCTTACATTTCCAGGAGGGATTACAGAGGAAGTGCATAAAGTAAAGTTCTTACATTTCCAGGAGGATTTACAGAGGAAGTGCAAAAAGTAAAGTTCTTACATTTCCAGGAGTAATTAAAGAGGAAGTGCAGAAAGTAGAGTCCTTACATTTCCAGGAGGGATTACAGAGGAAGTGCACAAAGTAGAGTTTTTACATTTCCAGTAGGGATTACAGAGGAAGTGCCTAAAGTAAAATTCTTACATTTCCAGGAGGGATTACACAGGAAGTGCATAAAGTAAAATTCTTACATTTCCAGGAGGGATTACAGAGAAAGTGCATAAAGTAAAGTTCTTACATTTCCAGGAGGGATTAAAGAGGAAGTGCAGAAATTAGAGTCCTTACTTTTCCAGGAGGATTTACAGAGGAAGTGCATAAAGTAAAGTTCTTACATTTCCAGGAGGGATTACAGAGGAAGTGCATAAAGTAAAAATCTTACATTTCCAGGAGTATTTACAGAGGAAGTGCAAAAAGTAAAGTTCTTACATTTCCAGGAGTAATTAAAGAGGAAGTGCACAAAGTAGAGTTCTTACATTTCCAGGAGGATTTACAGAGGAAGTGCATAAAGTAAAATTCTTACATTTCCAGGAGGGATTACAGAGGAAGTGCATAAAGTAAAATTCTTACATTTCCAGGATGGATTACAGAGGAAGTGCATATAGTAAAGTTCTTACATTTCCGGGAGTACTTACAGAGGAAGTGCACAAAGTAGAGTCCTTACATTTCCAGGAGGGATTACAGAGGAAGTGCATAAAGTAAAGTTCTTACATTTCCAGGAGGCATTACAGAGGAAGTGCAGTAATTAGAGTCCTTACATTTCCAGGAGTATTTACAGAGGAAGTGCACAAAGTAGAGTTCTTACATTTCCAGGAGGATTTACAGAGGAAGTGCATAAAGTAAAATTCTTAAATTTCCAGGAGGGATTACAGAGGAAGTGCATGTAGTAAAGTTCTTACATTTCCATGAGTATTTACAGAGGAACTGCACAAAGTACAGTCCTTACATTTCCAGGAGGATTTACAGAGGAAGTGCATAAAGTAAAGTTCTTACATTTCCAGGAGGGATTACAGAGTTAGTGCATATAGTAAAGTTCTTACATTTCCAGGAGTATTTACAGAGGAAGTGCAAAAAGTAAAATTCTTACATTTCCAGGAGGGATTACAGAGGAAGTGAAGAAAGTAGAGTCCTTACATTTACAGGAAGGATTACAGAGGAAGTGCATAAAGTAAAGTTCTTACATTTTCAGGGGGAATTAAAGAGGCAGTGCAGAAAGTAGAGTCCTTACATTTCCAGGAGGGATTACAGGGGATGTGCACAAAGTAGAGTCCTTACATTTCCAGGAGGAATTAAAGAGGAAGTGCAGAAAGTAGAGTCCTTACATTTCCAGGAGGAATTAAAGAGGAAGTGCCTAAAGTAGAGTTCTTACATTTCCAGGAGGGATTACAGAGGAAGTGCAGAAAGGAAAGTTCTTACATTTCCAGGAGGGATTACAGAGGAATTTCATGAGGTAAAGTTCTTACATTTCCAGGAGGGATTACAGAGGAAGTGCATTAAGTAGAGTCCTTACATTTCCAGGAGGAATTACAGAGGAAGTGCAGAAAGTAGAGTCCTTAAATTTCCAGGAGGGATTACAGAAGAAGTGCATAAAGTAGAGTTCTTACATTTCCAGGAGGGATTACAGAGTTAGTGCATATAGTAAAGTTCTTACATTTCCAGGACTATTTACAGAGGAAGTGCAAAAAGTAAAGTTCTTACATTTCCAGGAGGGATTACAGAGGAAGTGCAGAAAGTAGAGTCCTTACATTTCCAGGAGGGATTACAGAGGAAGTGCATGAAGTAGAGTTCTTACATTTTCGGGGGAATTAAAGAGGCAGTGCAGAAAGTAGAGTCCTTACATTTCCAGGAGGGATTACAGGGGATGTGCACAAAGTAGAGTCCTTACATTTCCAGGAGGAATTAAAGAGGAAGTGCAGAAAGTAGAGTCCTTACATTTCCAGGAGGAATTAAAGAGGAAGTGCAGAAAGTAGAGTCCTTACATTTCCAGGGGGAATTAAAGAGGAAGTGCAGAAAGTAGAGTCCTTACATTTCCAGGAGGGATTACAGAGAAAGTGCACAAAGTAGAGTTCTTACATTTCCAGGAGGATTTACAGAGGAAGTGCATAAAGTCCTTACATTTCCAGGAGGGATTACAGAGGAAGAGCATAAAGTAAAGTACTTACATTTCCAGGAGTAATTAAAGAGGAACTGCACAAAGTAGAGTCCTTACATTTCCAGGAGGATTTACAGAGGAAGTGCACAAAGTAAAGTTCTTACATTTCCAGGAGGGATTACCGAGGAAGTGCAGAAAGTAGAGTTCATACATTTCCAGGAATATTTACAGAGGAAGTGCATAAAGTAAAGTTCTTACATTTCCAGGAGTATTTACAGAGGAAGTGCATAAAGTAAAGTGCTTACAATTCCAGGGGGAATTAAAGAGGAAGTGCAGAAAGTAGAGTCCTTAAATTTCCAGGAGGGATTACAGAGGAAGTGCAGAAAGTAGAGTTCTTACATTTCCAGGAGGAATTACAGAGGAAGTGCATAAAGTAAAATTCTTACATTTCCAGGAGGAATTACAGAGGAAGTGCAGAAAGTAGAGTCCTTACATTTCCAGGAGGGATTACAGAGGAAGTGCACAAAGTAGATTTCTTACATTTCCAGGAGGATTTACAGAGGAAGTGCATAAAGTAAAATTCTTACATTTCCAGGAGGAATTAAAGAGGAAGTGCAGAAAGTAGAGTTCTTAAATTTCCAGGAGGATTTACAGAGGAAGTGCATAAAGTAAAATTCTTATATTTCCAGGAGGGATGACAGAGGAAGTGCACTAAGTAGAGTTCTTAAATTTCCAGGAGGATTTACAGAGGAAGTGCAAAAAGTAAAGTTCTTACATTTCCAGGAGGGATTACAGAGGTAGTGCATAAAGTAGAGTTCTTACATTTCCAGGAGGGATTACAGAGGAAGTGCAGAAAGTAAAGTTCTTACATTTCCAGGAGGAATTATACAGGAAATGCACAAAGTAGAGTTCTTACATTTCCAGGAGGGATTACAGAGGAAGTGCATAAAGTAAAGTTCTTACATTTCCAGGAGGATTTACAGAGGAAGTGCAAAAAGTAAAGTTCTTACATTTCCAGGAGGGATTACAGAGGAAGTGCAGAAAGTAGAGTTCTTACATTTCCAGGAGGGATTGCAGAGGAAGTGCATAAAGTAAAGTTCTTACATTTCCAGGAGGGATTACAGAGGAAGTGCAGAAATTAGAGTCCTTACTTTTCCAGGAGGATTTACAGAGGAAGTGCATAAAGTAAAGTTCTTACATTTCCAGGAGGGATTACAGAGGAAGTGCCTAAAGTAAAATTCTTACATTTCCAGGAGGGATTACAGAGGAAGTGCATAAAGTAAAATTCTTACATTTCCAGGAGGGATTACAGAGGAAGTGCATAAAGTAAAATTCTTACATTTCCAGGAGGGATTACAGAGGAAGTGCAGAAAGTAGAGTCCTTACATTTCCAGGAGGATTTACAGCGGAAGTGCAAAAAGTAAAGTTCTTACATTTCCAGGAGTAATTAAAGAGGAAGTGCAGAAAGTAGAGTTCTTACATTTCCAGTAGGGATTACAGAGGAAGTGTACAAAGTAGAGTCCTTACGTTTCCAGGGGGAATTAAAAAGGAAGTGCAGAAAGTAGAGTTCTTACATTTCCAGGAGGGATTACAGAGGAAGTGCACAAAGTAGAGTCCTTACATTTCCAGGAGGGATTACAGAGGAAGTGCATAAAGTAAAATTCTTACATTTCCAGGAGGGATTACAGAGGAAGTACATAAAGTAAAGTTCTTACATTTCCAGGATGAATTATACAGGAAATGCACAAAGTAGAGTTCTTGCATTTCCAGGAGGGATTACAGAGGAAGTGCAGAAATTAGAGTCCTTACTTTTCCAGGAGGATTTACAGAGGAAGTGCATAAAGTAAAGTTCTTACATTTCCAGGAGGGATTACAGAGGAAGTGCGTAAAGTAAAAATCTTACATTTCCAGGAGTATTTACAGAGGAAGTGCAGAAAGTAGAGTCCTTACATTTCCAGGAGGGATTACAGAGGAAGTGCACAAAGTAGAGTTTTTACATTTCCAGGAGGGATTACAGAGAAAGTGCATAAAGTAAAGTTCTTACATTTCCAGGAGGGATTACAGAGGAAGTGCACAAAGTAGAGTCCTTACTTTTCCAGAAGTATTTACAGAGGAAGTGCACAAAGTAGAGTTCTTACATTTCCAGGAGGATTTACAGAGGAAGTGCATAAAGTAAAATTCTTACATTTCCTGGAGGGATTACAGAGGAAGTGCATAAAGTAAAATTCTTAAATTTCCAGGAGGGATTACAGAGGAAGTGCATGTAGTAAAGTTCTTACATTTCCATGAGTATTTACAGAGTAAGTGCACAAAGTACAGTCCTTACATTTCCAGGAGGATTTACAGAGGAAGTGCATAAAGTAAAGTTCTTACATTTCCAGGAGGGATTACAGAGTTAGTGCATATAGTAAAGTTCTTACATTTCCAGGAGTATTTACAGAGGAAGTGCAAAAAGTAAAGTTCTTACATTTCCAGGAAGGATTACAGAGGAAGTGCATAAAGTAAAGTTCTTACATTTTCAGGGGGAATTAAAGAGGCAGTGCAGAAAGTAGAGTCCTTACATTTCCAGGAGGGATTACAGGGGATGTGCACAAAGTAGAGTCCTTACATTTCCAGGAGGAATTAAAGAGGAAGTGCAGAAAGTAGAGTCCTTACATTTCCAGGAGGATTTACAGAGGAAGTGCATAAAGTAAAGTTCTTACATTTCCAGGAGGGATTACAGAGGAAGTGCATAAAGTAAAGTTCTTACATTTCCAGGATGAATTATACAGGAAATGCACAAAGTAGAGTTCTTACATTTCCAGGAGGGATTACAGAGGAAGTGCATAAAGTAAAGTTCTTACATTTCCAGGAGGGATTACAGAGGAAGTGCAGAAATTAGAGTCCTTACTTTTCCAGGAGGATTTACAGAGGAAGTGGATAAAGTAAAGTTCTTACATTTCCAGGAGGGATTACAGAGGAAGTGCAGAAAGTAGAGTTCTTACTTTTCCAGGAGGATTTACAGAGGAAGTGCATAAAGTAAAATTCTTACATTTCCAGGAGGAATTACAGAGGAAGTGCAGAAAGTAGAGTCCTTATATTTCCAGGAGGGATTACAGAGGAAGTACACAAAGTAGAGTTCTTACATTTCCAGGAGGGATTACAGGGGATGTGCACAAAGTAGAGTCCTTACAATTCCAGGAGGATTTACAGAGGAAGTGCATAAAGTAAAGTTCTTACATTTCCAGGAGGGATTACAGAGTAAGTGCGTAAAGTAAAAATCTTACATTTCCAGGAGTATTTACATTGGAAGTGCAAAAAGTAAAGTTCTTACATTTCCAGGAGTAATTAAAGAGGAAGTGCAGAAAGTAGAGTCCTTACATTTCCAGGAGGGATTACAGAGGAAGTGCACAAAGTAGAGTTTTTACATTTCCAGTAGGGATTACAGAGGAAGTGCATAAAGTAAAGTTCTTACATTTCCAGGAGGGATTACAGAGGAAGTGCAGAAAGTAGAGTCCTTACATTTCCAGGAGGATTTATAGAGGAAGTGCAAAAAGTAAAGTTCTTACATTTCCAGGAGTAATTAAAGAGGAAGTGCAGAAAGTAGAGTCCTTACATTTCCAGGAGGGATTACAGAGGAAGTGCACAAAGTAGAGTTTTTACATTTCCAGTAGGGATTACAGAGGAAGTGCATAAAGTAAAGTTCTTACATTTCCAGGAGGGATTACAGAGGAAGTGCACAAAGTAGAGTCCTTACGTTTCCAGGGGGAATTAAAAAGGAAGTGCACAAAGTAGAGTTCTTTCATTTCCAGGAGGATTTACAGAGGAAGTGCCTAAAGTAAAATTCTTACATTTCCAGGAGGGATTACAGAGGAAGTGCATAAAGTAAAATTCTTACATTTCCTGGAGGGATTGCAGAGGAAGTGCATAAAGTAAAGTTCTAACATTTCCAGGATGAATTATACAGGAAATGCACAAAGTAGAGTCCTTACTTTTCCAGGAGGATTTACAGAGGAAGTGCACAAAGTAAAGTTCTTACATTTCCAGGAGGGATTACAGAGGAAGTGCGTAAAGTAAAAATCTTACATTTCCAGGAGTATTTACAGAGGAAGTGCAAAAAGTAAAGTTCTTACATTTCCAGGAGTAATTAAAGAGGAAGTGCAGAAAGTAGAGTCCTTACATTTCCAGGAGGGATTACAGAGGAAGTGCACAAAGTAGAGTTTTTACATTTCCAGTAGGGATTACAGAGGAAGTGCATAAAGTAAAATTCTTACATTTCCAGGAGGGATTACACAGGAAGTGCATAAAGTAAAATTCTTACATTTCCAGGAGGGATTACAGAGGAAGTGCATAAAGTAAAAATCTTACATTTCCAGGAGTATTTACAGAGGAAGTGCAAAAAGTAAAATTCTTACATTTCCAGGATGGATTACAGAGGAAGTGCATATAGTAAAGTTCTTACATTTCCGGGAGTATTTACAGAGGAAGTGCACAAAGTAGAGTCCTTACATTTCCAGGAGGGATTACAGAGGAAGTGCAGAAAGTAGAGTTCTTACATTTCCAGGAGGATTTACAGAGGAAGTGCATAAAGTAAAATTCTTACATTTCCAGGAGGAATTACAGAGGAAGTGCAGAAAGTAGAGTCCTTACATTTCCAGGAGGGATTACAGAGGAAGTGCACAAAGTAGATTTCTTACATTTCCAGGAGGATTTACAGAGGAAGTGCATAAAGTAAAATTCTTACATTTCCAGGAGGAATTAAAGAGGAAGTGCAGAAAGTAGAGTTCTTAAATTTCCAGCAGGATTTACAGAGGAAGTGCATAAAGTAAAATTCTTATATTTCCAGGAGGGATGACAGAAGAAGTGCACTAAGTAGAGTTCTTAAATTTCCAGGAGGATTTACAGAGGAAGTGCAAAAAGTAAAGTTCTTACATTTCCAGGAGGGATTACAGAGGTAGTGCATAAAGTAGAGTTCTTACATTTCCAGGAGGGATTACAGAGGAAGTGCAGAAAGTAAAGTTCTTACATTTCCAGGAGGAATTATACAGGAAATGCACAAAGTAGAGTCCTTACATTTCCAGGAGGGATTACAGAGGAAGTGCAAAAAGTAAAGTTCTTACATTTCCAGGAGGGATTACAGAGGAAGTGCAGAAAGTAGAGTTCTTACATTTCCAGGAGGGATTGCAGAGGAAGTGCATAAAGTAAAGTTCTTACATTTCCAGGAGGGATTACAGAGGAAGTGCATAAAGTAAAGTTCTTACTTTTCCAGGAGGATTTACAGAGGAAGTGCATAAAGTAAAGTTCTTACATTTCCAGGAGGGATTACAGAGGAAGTGCCTAAAGTAAAATTCTTACATTTCCAGGAGGGATTACAGAGGAAGTGCATAAAGTAAAATTCTTACATTTCCAGGAGGGATTACAGAGGAAGTGCATAAAGTAAAATTCTTACATTTCCAGGAGGGATTACAGAGGAAGTGCAGAAAGTAGAGTCCTTACATTTCCAGGAGGATTTACAGCGGAAGTGCAAAAAGTAAAGTTCTTACATTTCCAGGAGTAATTAAAGAGGAAGTGCAGAAAGTAGAGTTCTTACATTTCCAGTAGGGATTACAGAGGAAGTGTACAAAGTAGAGTCCTTACGTTTCCAGGGGGAATTAAAAAGGAAGTGCAGAAAGTAGAGTTCTTACATTTCCAGGAGGGATTACAGAGGAAGTGCACAAAGTAGAGTCCTTACATTTCCAGGAGGGATTACAGAGGAAGTGCATAAAGTAAAATTCTTACATTTCCAGGAGGGATTACAGAGGAAGTACATAAAGGAAAGTTCTTACATTTCCAGGATGAATTATACAGGAAATGCACAAAGTAGAGTTCTTACATTTCCAGGAGGGATTACAGAGGAAGTGCAGAAATTAGAGTCCTTACTTTTCCAGGAGGATTTACAGAGGAAGTGCATAAAGTAAAGTTCTTACATTTCCAGGAGGGATTACAGAGGAAGTGCGTAAAGTAAAAATCTTACATTTCCAGGAGTATTTACAGAGGAAGTGCAGAAAGTAGAGTCCTTACATTTCCAGGAGGGATTACAGAGGAAGTGCACAAAGTAGAGTTTTTACATTTCCAGGAGGGATTACAGAGAAAGTGCATAAAGTAAAGTTCTTACATTTCCAGGAGGGATTACAGAGGAAGTGCACAAAGTAGAGTCCTTACTTTTCCAGAAGTATTTACAGAGGAAGTGCACAAAGTAGAGTTCTTACATTTCCAGGAGGATTTACAGAGGAAGTGCATAAAGTAAAATTCTTACATTTCCTGGAGGGATTACAGAGGAAGTGCATAAAGTAAAATTCTTAAATTTCCAGGAGGGATTACAGAGGAAGTGCATGTAGTAAAGTTCTTACATTTCCATGAGTATTTACAGAGTAAGTGCACAAAGTACAGTCCTTACATTTCCAGGAGGATTTACAGAGGAAGTGCATAAAGTAAAGTTCTTACATTTCCAGGAGGGATTACAGAGTTAGTGCATATAGTACAGTTCTTACATTTCCAGGAGTATTTACAGAGGAAGTGCAAAAAGTAAAGTTCTTACATTTCCAGGAAGGATTACAGAGGAAGTGCATAAAGTAAAGTTCTTACATTTTAAGGGGGAATTAAAGAGGCAGTGCAGAAAGTAGAGTCCTTACATTTCCAGGAGGGATTACAGGGGATGTGCAGAAAGTAGAGTCCTTACATTTCCAGGAGGATTTACAGAGGAAGTGCATAAAGTAAGGTTCTTACATTTCCAGGAGGGATTACAGAGGAAGTGCATAAAGTAAAGTTCTTACATTTCCAGGATGAATTATACAGGAAATGCACAAAGTAGAGTTCTTACATTTCCAGGAGGGATTACAGAGGAAGTGCATAAAGTAAAGTTCTTACATTTCCAGGAGGGATTACAGAGGAAGTGCAGAAATTAGAGTCCTTACTTTTCCAGGAAGATTTACAGAGGAAGTGGATGAAGTAAAGTTCTTACATTTCCAGGAGGGATTACAGAGGAAGTGCAGAAAGTAGAGTTCTTACATTTCCAGGAGGATTTACAGAGGAAGTGCATAAAGTAAAATTCTTACATTTCCAGGAGGAATTACAGAGGAAGTGCAGAAAGTAGAGTCCTTATATTTCCAGGAGGGATTACAGAGGAAGTACACAAAGTAGAGTTCTTACATTTCCAGGAGGGATTACAGGGGATGTGCACAAAGTAGAGTCCTTACAATTCCAGGAGGATTTACAGAGGAAGTGCATAAAGTAAAGTTCTTACATTTCCAGGAGGGATTACAGAGTAAGTGCGTAAAGTAAAAATCTTACATTTCCAGGAGTATTTACATAGGAAGTGCAAAAAGTAAAGTTCTTACATTTCCAGGAGTAATTAAAGAGGAAGTGCAGAAAGTAGAGTCCTTACATTTCCAGGAGGGATTACAGAGGAAGTGCACAAAGTAGAGTTCTTACATTTCCAGGAGGGATTACAGAGGAAGTGCATAAAGTAAAGTTCTTACATTTCCAGGAGGGATTACAGAGGAAGTGCAGAAAGTAGAGTTCTTACATTTCCAGGAGGATTTACAGAGGAAGTGCATAAAGTAAAATTCTTACATTTCCAGGAGGAATTACAGAGGAAGTGCAGAAAGTAGAGTCCTTATATTTCCAGGAGGGATTACAGAGGAAGTGTACAAAGTAGAGTCCTTACATTTCCAGGAGGATTTACAGAGGAAGTGCATAAAGTAAAGTTCTTACATTTCCAGGAGGGATTACAGAGGAAGTGCATAAAGTAAAGTTCTTACATTTCCAGGAGGGATTACAGAGGAAGTGCAGAAAGTAGAGTCCTTACATTTCCAGGAGGATTTACAGAGGAAGTGCATAAAGTAAAGTTCTTACATTTCCAGGAGGGATTACAGAGGAAGTGCATAATGTAAAATTCTTACATTTCCAGGAGGGATTACAGAGGAAGTGCATAAAGTAAATTTCTTACATTTCCAGGATGAATTATACAGGAAATGCACAAAGTAGAGTTCTTACATTTCCAGGAGGGATTACAGAGGAAGTGCATAAAGTAAAGTTCTTACATTTCCAGGAGGGATTACAGAGGAAGTGCAGAAAGTAGAGTTCTTACATTTCCAGGAGGATTTACAGAGGAAGTGCATAAAGTAAAATTCTTACATTTCCAGGAGGAATTACAGAGGAAGTGCAGAAAGTAGAGTCCTTATATTTCCAGGAGGGATTACAGAGGAAGTGTACAAAGTAGAGTCCTTACATTTCCAGGAGGATTTACAGAGGAAGTGCATAAAGTAAAGTTCTTACATTTCCAGGAGGGATTACAGAGGAAGTGCATAAAGTAAAGTTCTTACATTTCCAGGAGGGATTACAGAGGAAGTGCAGAAAGTAGAGTCCTTACATTTCCAGGAGGATTTATAGGGGAAGTGCAAAAAGTAAAGTTCTTACATTTCCAGGAGTAATTAAAGAGGAAGTGCAGAAAGTAGAGTCCTTACATTTCCAGGAGGGATTACAGAGGAAGTGCACAAAGTAGAGTTTTTACATTTCCAGTAGGGATTACAGAGGAAGTGCATAAAGTAAAGTTCTTACATTTCCAGGAGGGATTACAGAGGAAGTGCAGAAAGTAGAGTCCTTACATTTCCAGGAGGATTTATAGAGGAAGTGCAAAAAGTAAAGTTCTTACATTTCCAGGAGTAATTAAAGAGGAAGTGCAGAAAGTAGAGTCCTTACATTTCCAGGAGGGATTACAGAGGAAGTGCACAAAGTAGAGTTTTTACATTTCCAGTAGGGATTACAGAGGAAGTGCATAAAGTAAAGTTCTTACATTTCCAGGAGGGATTACAGAGGAAGTGCACAAAGTAGAGTCCTTACGTTTCTAGGGGGAATTAAAAAGGAAGTGCACAAAGTAGAGTTCTTTCATTTCCAGGAGGATTTACAGAGGAAGTGCCTAAAGTAAAATTCTTACATTTCCAGGAGGGATTACAGAGGAAGTGCATAAAGTAAAATTCTTACATTTCCTGGAGGGATTGCAGAGGAAGTGCATAAAGTAAAGTTCTTACATTTCCAGGATGAATTATACAGGAAATGCACAAAGTAGAGTCCTTACTTTTCCAGGAGGATTTACAGAGGAAGTGCATAAAGTAAAGTTCTTACATTTCCAGGAGGGATTACAGAGGAAGTGCGTAAAGTAAAAATCTTACATTTCCAGGAGTATTTACAGAGGAAGTGCAAAAAGTAAAGTTCTTACATTTCCAGGAGTAATTAAAGAGGAAGTGCAGAAAGTAGAGTCCTTACATTTCCAGGAGGGATTACAGAGGAAGTGCACAAAGTAGAGTTTTTACATTTCCAGTAGGGATTACAGAGGAAGTGCATAAAGTAAAATTCTTACATTTCCAGGAGGGATTACACAGGAAGTGCATAAAGTAAAATTCTTACATTTCCAGGAGGGATTACAGAGGAAGTGCATAAAGTAAAAATCTTACATTTCCAGGAGTATTTACAGAGGAAGTGCAAAAAGTAAAATTCTTACATTTCCAGGATGGATTACAGAGGAAGTGCATATAGTAAAGTTCTTACATTTCCGGGAGTATTTACAGAGGAAGTGCACAAAGTAGAGTCCTTACATTTCCAGGAGGGATTACAGAGGAAGTGCAGAAAGTAGAGTTCTTACATTTCCAGGAGGATTTACAGAGGAAGTGCATAAAGTAAAATTCTTACATTTCCAGGAGGAATTACAGAGGAAGTGCAGAAAGTAGAGTCCTTACATTTCCAGGAGGGATTACAGAGGAAGTGCACAAAGTAGATTTCTTACATTTCCAGGAGGATTTACAGAGGAAGTGCATAAAGTAAAATTCTTACATTTCCAGGAGGAATTAAAGAGGAAGTGCAGAAAGTAGAGTTCTTAAATTTCCAGCAGGATTTACAGAGGAAGTGCATAAAGTAAAATTCTTATATTTCCAGGAGGGATGACAGAAGAAGTGCACTAAGTAGAGTTCTTAAATTTCCAGGAGGATTTACAGAGGAAGTGCAAAAAGTAAAGTTCTTACATTTCCAGGAGGGATTACAGAGGTAGTGCATAAAGTAGAGTTCTTACATTTCCAGGAGGGATTACAGAGGAAGTGCAGAAAGTAAAGTTCTTACATTTCCAGGAGGAATTATACAGGAAATGCACAAAGTAGAGTTCTTACATTTCCAGGAGGGATTACAGAGGAAGTGCAAAAAGTAAAGTTCTTACATTTCCAGGAGGGATTACAGAGGAAGTGCAGAAAGTAGAGTTCTTACATTTCCAGGAGGGATTGCAGAGGAAGTGCATAAAGTAAAGTTCTTACATTTCCAGGAGGGATTACAGAGGAAGTGCATAAAGTAAAGTTCTTACTTTTCCAGGAGGATTTACAGAGGAAGTGCATAAAGTAAAGTTCTTACATTTCCAGGAGGGATTACAGAGGAAGTGCCTAAAGTAAAATTCTTACATTTCCAGGAGGGATTACATAGGAAGTGCATAAAGTAAAATTCTTACATTTCCAGGAGGGATTACAGAGGAAGTGCATAAAGTAAAATTCTTACATTTCCAGGAGGGATTACAGAGGAAGTGCAGAAAGTAGAGTCCTTACATTTCCAGGAGGATTTACAGCGGAAGTGCAAAAAGTAAAGTTCTTACATTTCCAGGAGTAATTAAAGAGGAAGTGCAGAAAGTAGAGTTCTTACATTTCCAGTAGGGATTACAGAGGAAGTGTACAAAGTAGAGTCCTTACGTTTCCAGGGGGAATTAAAAAGGAAGTGCAGAAAGTAGAGTTCTTACATTTCCAGGAGGGATTACAGAGGAAGTGCACAAAGTAGAGTCCTTACATTTCCAGGAGGGATTACAGAGGAAGTGCATAAAGTAAAATTCTTACATTTCCAGGAGGGATTACAGAGGACGTACATAAAGTAAAGTTCTTACATTTCCAGGATGAATTATACAGGAAATGCACAAAGTAGAGTTCTTACATTTCCAGGAGGGATTACAGAGGAAGTGCAGAAATTAGAGTCCTTACTTTTCCAGGAGGATTTACAGAGGAAGTGCATAAAGTAAAGTTCTTACATTTCCAGGAGGGATTACAGAGGAAGTGCGTAAAGTAAAAATCTTACATTTCCAGGAGTATTTACAGAGGAAGTGCAGAAAGTAGAGTCCTTACATTTCCAGGAGGGATTACAGAGGAAGTGCACAAAGTAGAGTTTTTACATTTCCAGGAGGGATTACAGAGAAAGTGCATAAAGTAAAGTTCTTACATTTCCAGGAGGGATTACAGAGGAAGTGCACAAAGTAGAGTCCTTACTTTTCCAGAAGTATTTACAGAGGAAGTGCACAAAGTAGAGTTCTTACATTTCCAGGAGGATTTACAGAGGAAGTGCATAAAGTAAAATTCTTACATTTCCTGGAGGGATTACAGAGGAAGTGCATAAAGTAAAATTCTTAAATTTCCAGGAGGGATTACAGAGGAAGTGCATGTAGTAAAGTTCTTACATTTCCATGAGTATTTACAGAGTAAGTGCACAAAGTACAGTCCTTACATTTCCAGGAGGATTTACAGAGGAAGTGCATAAAGTAAAGTTCTTACATTTCCAGGAGGGATTACAGAGTTAGTGCATATAGTACAGTTCTTACATTTCCAGGAGTATTTACAGAGGAAGTGCAAAAAGTAAAGTTCTTACATTTCCAGGAAGGATTACAGAGGAAGTGCATAAAGTAAAGTTCTTACATTTTAAGGGGGAATTAAAGAGGCAGTGCAGAAAGTAGAGTCCTTACATTTCCAGGAGGGATTACAGGGGATGTGCAGAAAGTAGAGTCCTTACATTTCCAGGAGGATTTACAGAGGAAGTGCATAAAGTAAGGTTCTTACATTTCCAGGAGGGATTACAGAGGAAGTGCATAAAGTAAAGTTCTTACATTTCCAGGATGAATTATACAGGAAATGCACAAAGTAGAGTTCTTACATTTCCAGGAGGGATTACAGAGGAAGTGCATAAAGTAAAGTTCTTACATTTCCAGGAGGGATTACAGAGGAAGTGCAGAAATTAGAGTCCTTACTTTTCCAGGAAGATTTACAGAGGAAGTGGATAAAGTAAAGTTCTTACATTTCCAGGAGGGATTACAGAGGAAGTGCAGAAAGTAGAGTTCTTACATTTCCAGGAGGATTTACAGAGGAAGTGCATAAAGTAAAATTCTTACATTTCCAGGAGGAATTACAGAGGAAGTGCAGAAAGTAGAGTCCTTATATTTCCAGGAGGGATTACAGAGGAAGTACACAAAGTAGAGTTCTTACATTTCCAGGAGGGATTACAGGGGATGTGCACAAAGTAGAGTCCTTACAATTCCAGGAGGATTTACAGAGGAAGTGCATAAAGTAAAGTTCTTACATTTCCAGGAGGGATTACAGAGTAAGTGCGTAAAGTAAAAATCTTACATTTCCAGGAGTATTTACATAGGAAGTGCAAAAAGTAAAGTTCTTACATTTCCAGGAGTAATTAAAGAGGAAGTGCAGAAAGTAGAGTCCTTACATTTCCAGGAGGGATTACAGAGGAAGTGCACAAAGTAGAGTTCTTACATTTCCAGGAGGGATTACAGAGGAAGTGCATAAAGTAAAGTTCTTACATTTCCAGGAGGGATTACAGAGGAAGTGCAGAAAGTAGAGTTCTTACATTTCCAGGAGGATTTACAGAGGAAGTGCATAAAGTAAAATTCTTACATTTCCAGGAGGAATTACAGAGGAAGTGCAGAAAGTAGAGTCCTTATATTTCCAGGAGGGATTACAGAGGAAGTGTACAAAGTAGAGTCCTTACATTTCCAGGAGGATTTACAGAGGAAGTGCATAAAGTAAAGTTCTTACATTTCCAGGAGGGATTACAGAGGAAGTGCATAAAGTAAAGTTCTTACATTTCCAGGAGGGATTACAGAGGAAGTGCAGAAAGTAGAGTCCTTACATTTCCAGGAGGATTTACAGAGGAAGTGCATAAAGTAAAGTTCTTACATTTCCAGGAGGGATTACAGAGGAAGTGCATAATGTAAAATTCTTACATTTCCAGGAGGGATTACAGAGGAAGTGCATAAAGTAAAGTTCTTACATTTCCAGGATGAATTATACAGGAAATGCACAAAGTAGAGTTCTTACATTTCCAGGAGGGATTACAGAGGAAGTGCATAAAGTAAAGTTCTTACATTTCCAGGAGGGATTACAGAGGAAGTGCAGAAAGTAGAGTTCTTACATTTCCAGGAGGATTTACAGAGGAAGTGCATAAAGTAAAATTCTTACATTTCCAGGAGGAATTACAGAGGAAGTGCAGAAAGTAGAGTCCTTATATTTCCAGGAGGGATTACAGAGGAAGTGTACAAAGTAGAGTCCTTACATTTCCAGGAGGATTTACAGAGGAAGTGCATAAAGTAAAGTTCTTACATTTCCAGGAGGGATTACAGAGGAAGTGCATAAAGTAAAGTTCTTACATTTCCAGGAGGGATTACAGAGGAAGTGCAGAAAGTAGAGTCCTTACATTTCCAGGAGGATTTATAGGGGAAGTGCAAAAAGTAAAGTTCTTACATTTCCAGGAGTAATTAAAGAGGAAGTGCAGAAAGTAGAGTCCTTACATTTCCAGGAGGGATTACAGAGGAAGTGCACAAAGTAGAGTTTTTACATTTCCAGTAGGGATTACAGAGGAAGTGCATAAAGTAAAGTTCTTACATTTCCAGGAGGGATTACAGAGGAAGTGCAGAAAGTAGAGTCCTTACATTTCCAGGAGGATTTATAGAGGAAGTGCAAAAAGTAAAGTTCTTACATTTCCAGGAGTAATTAAAGAGGAAGTGCAGAAAGTAGAGTCCTTACATTTCCAGGAGGGATTACAGAGGAAGTGCACAAAGTAGAGTTTTTACATTTCCAGTAGGGATTACAGAGGAAGTGCATAAAGTAAAGTTCTTACATTTCCAGGAGGGATTACAGAGGAAGTGCACAAAGTAGAGTCCTTACGTTTCCAGGGGGAATTAAAAAGGAAGTGCACAAAGTAGAGTTCTTTCATTTCCAGGAGGATTTACAGAGGAAGTGCCTAAAGTAAAATTCTTACATTTCCAGGAGGGATTACAGAGGAAGTGCATAAAGTAAAATTCTTACATTTCCTGGAGGGATTGCAGAGGAAGTGCATAAAGTAAAGTTCTTACATTTCCAGGATGAATTATACAGGAAATGCACAAAGTAGAGTCCTTACTTTTCCAGGAGGATTTACAGAGGAAGTGCATAAAGTAAAGTTCTTACATTTCCAGGAGGGATTACAGAGGAAGTGCGTAAAGTAAAAATCTTACATTTCCAGGAGTATTTACAGAGGAAGTGCAAAAAGTAAAGTTCTTACATTTCCAGGAGTAATTAAAGAGGAAGTGCAGAAAGTAGAGTCCTTACATTTCCAGGAGGGATTGCAGAGGAAGTGCACAAAGTAGAGTTTTTACATTTCCAGTAGGGATTACAGAGGAAGTGCATAAAGTAAAATTCTTACATTTCCAGGAGGGATTACACAGGAAGTGCATAAAGTAAAATTCTTACATTTCCAGGAGGGATTACAGAGGAAGTGCATAAAGTAAAAATCTTACATTTCCAGGAGTATTTACAGAGGAAGTGCAAAAAGTAAAATTCTTACATTTCCAGGATGGATTACAGAGGAAGTGCATATAGTAAAGTTCTTACATTTCCGGGAGTATTTACAGAGGAAGTGCACAAAGTAGAGTCCTTACATTTCCAGGAGGGATTACAGAGGAAGTGCAGAAAGTAGAGTTCTTACATTTCCAGGAGGATTTACAGAGGAAGTGCATAAAGTAAAATTCTTACATTTCCAGGAGGAATTACAGAGGAAGTGCAGAAAGTAGAGTCCTTACATTTCCAGGAGGGATTACAGAGGAAGTGCACAAAGTAGATTTCTTACATTTCCAGGAGGATTTACAGAGGAAGTGCATAAAGTAAAATTCTTACATTTCCAGGAGGAATTAAAGAGGAAGTGCAGAAAGTAGAGTTCTTAAATTTCCAGGAGGGATTACAGAGGAAGTGCAAAAAGTAAAGTTCTTACATTTCCAGGAGGGATTACAGAGGAAGTGCAGAAAGTAGAGTTCTTACATTTCCAGGAGGGATTGCAGAGGAAGTGCATAAAGTAAAGTTCTTACATTTCCAGGAGGAATTATACAGGAAATGCACAAAGTAGAGTTCTTACATTTCCAGGAGGGATTACAGAGGAAGTGCATAAAGTAAAGTTCTTACATTTCCAGGAGGATTTACAGAGGAAGTGCAAAAAGTAAAGTTCTTACATTTCCAGGAGGGATTACAGAGGAAGTGCAGAAAGTAGAGTTCTTACATTTCCAGGAGGGATTGCAGAGGAAGTGCATAAAGTAAAGTTCTTACATTTCCAGGAGGGATTACAGAGGAAGTGCATAAAGTAAAGTTCTTACTTTTCCAGGAGGATTTACAGAGGAAGTGCATAAAGTAAAGTTCTTACATTTCCAGGAGGGATTACAGAGGAAGTGCCTAAAGTAAAATTCTTACATTTCCAGGAGGGATTACAGAGGAAGTGCATAAAGTAAAATTCTTACATTTCCAGGAGGGATTACAGAGGAAGTGCATAAAGTAAAATTCTTACATTTCCAGGAGGGATTACAGAGGAAGTGCAGAAAGTAGAGTCCTTACATTTCCAGGAGGATTTACAGCGGAAGTGCAAAAAGTAAAGTTCTTACATTTCCAGGAGTAAGTAAAGAGGAAGTGCAGAAAGTAGAGTTCTTACATTTCCAGTAGGGATTACAGAGGAAGTGTATAAAGTAGAGTCCTTACGTTTCCAGGGGGAATTAAAAAGGAAGTGCAGAAAGTAGAGTTCTTACATTTCCAGGAGGGATTACACAGGAAGTGCATAAAGTAAAATTCTTACATTTCCAGGAGGGATTACAGAGGAAGTGCATAAAGTAAAAATCTTACATTTCCAGGAGTATTTACAGAGGAAGTGCAAAAAGTAAAATTCTTACATTTCCAGGATGGATTACAGAGGAAGTGCATATAGTAAAGTTCTTACATTTCCGGGAGTATTTACAGAGGAAGTGCACAAAGTAGAGTCCTTACATTTCCAGGAGGGATTACAGAGGAAGTGCAGAAAGTAGAGTTCTTACATTTCCAGGAGGATTTACAGAGGAAGTGCATAAAGTAAAATTCTTACATTTCCAGGAGGAATTACAGAGGAAGTGCAGAAAGTAGAGTCCTTACATTTCCAGGAGGGATTACAGAGGAAGTGCACAAAGTAGATTTCTTACATTTCCAGGAGGATTTACAGAGGAAGTGCATAAAGTAAAATTCTTACATTTCCAGGAGGAATTAAAGAGGAAGTGCAGAAAGTAGAGTTCTTAAATTTCCAGGAGGATTTACAGAGGAAGTGCATAAAGTAAAATTCTTATATTTCCAGGAGGGATGACAGAAGAAGTGCACTAAGTAGAGTTCTTAAATTTCCAGGAGGATTTACAGAGGAAGTGCAAAAAGTAAAGTTCTTACATTTCCAGGAGGGATTACAGAGGTAGTGCATAAAGTAGAGTTCTTACATTTCCAGGAGGGATTACAGAGGAAGTGCAGAAAGTAAAGTTCTTACATTTCCAGGAGGAATTATACAGGAAATGCACAAAGTAGAGTTCTTACATTTCCAGGAGGGATTACAGAGGAAGTGCATAAAGTAAAGTTCTTACATTTCCAGGAGGATTTACAGAGGAAGTGCAAAAAGTAAAGTTCTTACATTTCCAGGAGGGATTACAGAGGAAGTGCAGAAAGTAGAGTTCTTACATTTCCAGGAGGGATTGCAGAGGAAGTGCATAAAGTAAAGTTCTTACATTTCCAGGAGGGATTACAGAGGAAGTGCATAAAGTAAAGTTCTTACTTTTCCAGGAGGATTTACAGAGGAAGTGCATAAAGTAAAGTTCTTACATTTCCAGGAGGGATTACAGAGGAAGTGCCTAAAGTAAAATTCTTACATTTCCAGGAGGGATTACAGAGGAAGTGCATAAAGTAAAATTCTTACATTTCCAGGAGGGATTACAGAGGAAGTGCATAAAGTAAAATTCTTACATTTCCAGGAGGGATTACAGAGGAAGTGCAGAAAGTAGAGTCCTTACATTTCCAGGAGGATTTACAGCGGAAGTGCAAAAAGTAAAGTTCTTACATTTCCAGGAGTAATTAAAGAGGAAGTGCAGAAAGTAGAGTTCTTACATTTCCAGTAGGGATTACAGAGGAAGTGTATAAAGTAGAGTCCTTACGTTTCCAGGGGGAATTAAAAAGGAAGTGCAGAAAGTAGAGTTCTTACATTTCCAGGAGGGATTACAGAGGAAGTGCACAAAGTAGAGTCCTTACATTTCCAGGAGGGATTACAGAGGAAGTGCATAAAGTAAAATTCTTACATTTCCAGGAGGGATTACAGAGGAAGTACATAAAGTAAAGTTCTTACATTTCCAGGATGAATTATACAGGAAATGCACAAAGTAGAGTTCTTACATTTCCAGGAGGGATTACAGAGGAAGTGCAGAAATTAGAGTCCTTACTTTTCCAGGAGGATTTACAGAGGAAGTGCATAAAGTAAAGTTCTTACATTTCCAGGAGGGATTACAGAGGAAGTGCGTAAAGTAAAAATCTTACATTTCCAGGAGTATTTACAGAGGAAGTGCAGAAAGTAGAGTCCTTACATTTCCAGGAGGGATTACAGAGGAAGTGCACAAAGTAGAGTTTTTACATTTCCAGGAGGGATTACAGAGAAAGTGCATAAAGTAAAGTTCTTACATTTCCAGGAGGGATTACAGAGGAAGTGCACAAAGTAGAGTCCTTACTTTTCCAGAAGTATTTACAGAGGAAGTGCACAAAGTAGAGTTCTTACATTTCCAGGAGGATTTACAGAGGAAGTGCATAAAGTAAAATTCTTACATTTCCTGGAGGGATTACAGAGGAAGTGCATAAAGTAAAATTCTTAAATTTCCAGGAGGGATTACAGAGGAAGTGCATGTAGTAAAGTTCTTACATTTCCATGAGTATTTACAGAGTAAGTGCACAAAGTACAGTCCTTACATTTCCAGGAGGATTTACAGAGGAAGTGCATAAAGTAAAGTTCTTACATTTCCAGGAGGGATTACAGAGTTAGTGCATATAGTAAAGTTCTTACATTTCCAGGAGTATTTACAGAGGAAGTGCAAAAAGTAAAGTTCTTACATTTCCAGGAAGGATTACAGAGGAAGTGCATAAAGTAAAGTTCTTACATTTTAAGGGGGAATTAAAGAGGCAGTGCAGAAAGTAGAGTCCTTACATTTCCAGGAGGGATTACAGGGGATGTGCAGAAAGTAGAGTCCTTACATTTCCAGGAGGATTTACAGAGGAAGTGCATAAAGTAAGGTTCTTACATTTCCAGGAGGGATTACAGAGGAAGTGCATAAAGTAAAGTTCTTACATTTCCAGGATGAATTATACAGGAAATGCACAAAGTAGAGTTCTTACATTTCCAGGAGGGATTACAGAGGAAGTGCATAAAGTAAAGTTCTTACATTTCCAGGAGGGATTACAGAGGAAGTGCAGAAATTAGAGTCCTTACTTTTCCAGGAAGATTTACAGAGGAAGTGGATAAAGTAAAGTTCTTACATTTCCAGGAGGGATTACAGAGGAAGTGCAGAAAGTAGAGTTCTTACATTTCCAGGAGGATTTACAGAGGAAGTGCATAAAGTAAAATTCTTACATTTCCAGGAGGAATTACAGAGGAAGTGCAGAAAGTAGAGTCCTTATATTTCCAGGAGGGATTACAGAGGAAGTACACAAAGTAGAGTTCTTACATTTCCAGGAGGGATTACAGGGGATGTGCACAAAGTAGAGTCCTTACAATTCCAGGAGGATTTACAGAGGAAGTGCATAAAGTAAAGTTCTTACATTTCCAGGAGGGATTACAGAGTAAGTGCGTAAAGTAAAAATCTTACATTTCCAGGAGTATTTACATAGGAAGTGCAAAAAGTAAAGTTCTTACATTTCCAGGAGTAATTAAAGAGGAAGTGCAGAAAGTAGAGTCCTTACATTTCCAGGAGGGATTACAGAGGAAGTGCACAAAGTAGAGTTCTTACATTTCCAGGAGGGATTACAGAGGAAGTGCATAAAGTAAAGTTCTTACATTTCCAGGAGGGATTACAGAGGAAGTGCAGAAAGTAGAGTTCTTACATTTCCAGGAGGATTTACAGAGGAAGTGCATAAAGTAAAATTCTTACATTTCCAGGAGGAATTACAGAGGAAGTGCAGAAAGTAGAGTCCTTATATTTCCAGGAGGGATTACAGAGGAAGTGTACAAAGTAGAGTCCTTACATTTCCAGGAGGATTTACAGAGGAAGTGCATAAAGTAAAGTTCTTACATTTCCAGGAGGGATTACAGAGGAAGTGCATAAAGTAAAGTTCTTACATTTCCAGGAGGGATTACAGAGGAAGTGCAGAAAGTAGAGTCCTTACATTTCCAGGAGGATTTATAGAGGAAGTGCAAAAAGTAAAGTTCTTACATTTCCAGGAGTAATTAAAGAGGAAGTGCAGAAAGTAGAGTCCTTACATTTCCAGGAGGGATTACAGAGGAAGTGCACAAAGTAGAGTTTTTACATTTCCAGTAGGGATTACAGAGGAAGTGCATAAAGTAAAGTTCTTACATTTCCAGGAGGGATTACAGAGGAAGTGCACAAAGTAGAGTCCTTGCGTTTCCAGGGGGAATTAAAAAGGAAGTGCACAAAGTAGAGTTCTTTCATTTCCAGGAGGATTTACAGAGGAAGTGCCTAAAGTAAAATTCTTACATTTCCAGGAGGGATTACAGAGGAAGTGCATAAAGTAAAATTCTTACATTTCCTGGAGGGATTGCAGAGGAAGTGCATAAAGTAAAGTTCTTACATTTCCAGGATGAATTATACAGGAAATGCACAAAGTAGAGTCCTTACTTTTCCAGGAGGATTTACAGAGGAAGTACATAAAGTAAAGTTCTTACATTTCCAGGAGGGATTACAGAGGAAGTGCGTAAAGTAAAAATCTTACATTTCCAGGAGTATTTACAGAGGAAGTGCAAAAAGTAAAGTTCTTACATTTCCAGGAGTAATTAAAGAGGAAGTGCAGAAAGTAGAGTCCTTACATTTCCAGGAGGGATTACAGAGGAAGTGCACAAAGTAGAGTTTTTACATTTCCAGTAGGGATTACAGAGGAAGTGCCTAAAGTAAAATTCTTACATTTCCAGGAGGGATTACACAGGAAGTGCATAAAGTAAAATTCTTACATTTCCAGGAGGGATTACAGAGGAAGTGCATGAAGTAAAAATCTTACATTTCCAGGAGTATTTACAGAGGAAGTGCAAAAAGTAAAATTCTTACATTTCCAGGATGGATTACAGAGGAAGTGCATATAGTAAAGTTCTTACATTTCCGGGAGTATTTACAGAGGAAGTGCACAAAGTAGACTCCTTACATTTCCAGGAGGGATTACAGATGAAGTGCATAAAGTAAAGTTCTTACATTTCCAGGAGGGATTACAGAGGAAGTGCAGAAATTAGAGTCCTTACTTTTCCAGGAGTATTTACAGAGGAAGTGCACAAAGTAGAGTTCTTACATTTCCAGGAGGATTTACAGAGGAAGTGCATAAAGTAAAATTCTTACATTTCCTGGAGGGATTACAGAGGAAGTGCATAAAGTAAAATTCTTAAATTTCCAGGAGGGATTACAGAGGAAGTGCATGTAGTAAAGTTCTTACATTTCCATGAGTATTTACAGAGGAAGTGCACAAAGTACAGTCCTTACATTTCCAGGAGGATTTACAGAGGAAGTGTACAAAGTAAAGTTCTTACATTTCCAGGAGGGATTACAGAGGAAGTGCATAAAGTAAAGTTCTTACATTTCCAGGAGGGATTACAGAGTTAGTACATATAGTAAAGTTCTTACATTTCCAGGAGTATTTACAGAGGAAGTGCAAAAAGTAAAATTCTTACATTTTCAGGGGGAATTAAAGAGGCAGTGCAGAAAGTAGAGTCCTTACATTTCCAGGAGGGATTACAGGGGATGTGCACAAAGTAGAGTCCTTACATTTCCAGGAGGAATTAAAGAGGAAGTGCATAAAGTAAAGTTCTTACATTTTCAGGGGGAATTAAAGAGGCAGTGCAGAAAGTAGAGTCCTTACATTTCCAGGAGGGATTACAGGGGATGTGCACAAAGTAGAGTCCTTACATTTCCAGGAGGAATTAAAGAGGAAGTGCATAAAGTAAAGTTCTTACATTTCCAGGAAGAATTATACAGGAAATGCACAAAGTAGAGTTCTTACATTTCCAGGAGGGATTACAGAGGAAGTGCATAAAGTAAAGTTCTTACATTTCCAGGAGGGATTACAGAGGAAGTGCAGAAAGTAGAGTCCTTACAATTCCAGGAGGATTTACAGAGGAAGTGCATAAAGTTCTTACATTTCCAGGAGGGATTACAGAGGAAGTGCGTAAAGTAAAAATCTTACATTTCCAGGAGTATTTACAGAGGAAGTGCAAAAAGTAAAGTTCTTACATTTCCAGGAGTAATTAAAGAGGAAGTGCAGAAAGTAGAGTCCTTATATTTCCAGAAGGGATTACAGAGGAAGTGCACAAAGTAGAGTTTTTACATTTCCAGTAGGGATTACAGAGGAAGTGCCTAAAGTAAAATTCTTACATTTCCAGGAGGGATTACACAGGAAGTGCATAAAGTAAAATTCTTACATTTCCAGGAGGGATTACAGAGAAAGTGCATAAAGTAAAGTTCTTACATTTCCAGGAGGGATTAAAGAGGAAGTGCAGAAATTAGAGTCCTTACTTTTCCAGGAGGATTTACAGAGGAAGTGCATAAAGTAAAGTTCTTACATTTCCAGGAGGGATTACAGAGGAAGTGCGTAAAGTAAAAATCTTACATTTCCAGGAGTATTTACAGAGGAAGTGCAAAAAGTAAAGTTCTTACATTTCCAGGAGTAATTAAAGAGGAAGTGCACAAAGTAGAGTTTTTACATTTCCAGTAGGGATTACAGAGGAAGTGCCTAAAGTAAAATTCTTACATTTCCAGGAGGGATTACACAGGAAGTGCATAAAGTAAAATTCTTACATTTCCAGGAGGGATTACAGAGGAAGTGCATAAAGTAAAAATCTTACATTTCCAGGAGTATTTACAGAGGAAGTGCAAAAAGTAAAATTCTTACATTTCCAGGATGGATTACAGAGGAAGTGCATATAGTAAAGTTCTTACATTTCCGGGAGTATTTACAGAGGAAGTGCACAAAGTAGAGTCCTTACATTTCCAGGAGGGATTACAGATGAAGTGCATAAAGTAAAGTTCTTACATTTCCAGGAGAGATTACAGAGGAAGTGCAGAAATTAGAGTCCTTACTTTTCCAGGAGTATTTACAGAGGAAGTGCACAAAGTAGAGTTCTTACATTTCCAGGAGGATTTACAGAGGAAGTGCATAAAGTAAAATTCTTACATTTCCTGGAGGGATTACAGAGGAAGTGCATAAAGTAAAATTCTTAAATTTCCAGGAGGGATTACAGAGGAAGTGCATGTAGTAAAGTTCTTACATTTCCATGAGTATTTACAGAGGAAGTGCACAAAGTACAGTCCTTACATTTCCAGGAGGATTTACAGAGGAAGTGTACAAAGTAAAGTTCTTACATTTCCAGGAGGGATTACAGAGGAAGTGCATAAAGTAAAGTTCTTACATTTCCAGGAGGGATTACAGAGTTAGTACATATAGTAAAGTTCTTACATTTCCAGGAGTATTTACAGAGGAAGTGCAAAAAGTAAAATTCTTACATTTCCAGGAGGGATTACAGAGGAAGTGAAGAAAGTAGAGTCCTTACATTTCCAGGAAGGATTACAGAGGAAGTGCATAAAGTAAAGTTCTTACATTTTCAGGGGGAATTAAAGAGGCAGTGCAGAAAGTAGAGTCCTTACATTTCCAGGAGGGATTACAGGGGATGTGCACAAAGTAGAGTCCTTACATTTCCAGGAGGAATTAAAGAGGAAGTGCATAAAGTAAAGTTCTTACATTTCCAGGATGAATTATACAGGAAATGCACAAAGTAGAGTTCTTACATTTCCAGGAGGGATTACAGAGGAAGTGCATAAAGTAAAGTTCTTACATTTCCAGGAGGGATTACAGAGGAAGTGCAGAAATTAGAGTCCTTACTTTTCCAGGAGGATTTACAGAGGAAGTGCATAAAGTAAAGTTCTTACATTTCCAGGAGGGATTACAGAGGAAGTGCAGAAAGTAGAGTTCTTACATTTCCAGGAGGGATTACAGAGGAAGTGCATAAAGTAAAGTTCTTACATTTCCAGGAGGGATTACAGAGGAAGTGCAGAAAGTAGAGTCCTTACAATTCCAGGAGGATTTACAGAGGAAGTGCATAAAGTTCTTACATTTCCAGGAGGGATTACAGAGGAAGTGCATAAAGTAAAGTTCTTACATTTCCAGGAGTAATTAAAGAGGAAGTGCAGAAATTAGAGTCCTTACATTTCCAGGAGGGATTACAGAGGAAGTGCACAAAGTAGAGTTTTTACATTTCCAGTAGGGATTACAGAGGAAGTGCCTAAAGTAAAATTCTTACATTTCCAGGAGGGATTACACAGGAAGTGCATAAAGTAAAATTCTTACATTTCCAGGAGGGATTACAGAGAAAGTGCATAAAGTAAAGTTCTTACATTTCCAGGAGGGATTAAAGAGGAAGTGCAGAAATTAGAGTCCTTACTTTTCCAGGAGGATTTACAGAGGAAGTGCATAAAGTAAAGTTCTTACATTTCCAGGAGGGATTACAGAGGAAGTGCATAAAGTAAAAATCTTACATTTCCAGGAGTATTTACAGAGGAAGTGCAAAAAGTAAAGTTCTTACATTTCCAGGAGTAATTAAAGAGGAAGTGCACAAAGTAGAGTTCTTACATTTACAGGAGGATTTACAGAGGAAGTGCATAAAGTAAAATTCTTACATTTCCAGGAGGGATTACAGAGGAAGTGCATAAAGTAAAATTCTTACATTTCCAGGATGGATTACAGAGGAAGTGCATATAGTAAAGTTCTTACATTTCCGGGAGTATTTACAGAGGAAGTGCACAAAGTAGAGTCCTTACATTTCCAGGAGGGATTACAGAGGAAGTGCATAAAGTAAAGTTCTTACATTTCCAGGAGGGATTACAGAGGAAGTGCAGAAATTAGAGTCCTTACTTTTCCAGGAGTATTTACAGAGGAAGTGCACAAAGTAGAGTTCTTACATTTCCAGGAGGATTTACAGAGGAAGTGCATAAAGTAAAATTCTTACATTTCCTGGAGGGATTACAGAGGAAGTGCATAAAGTAAAATTCTTAAATTTCCAGGAGGGATTACAGAGGAAGTGCATGTTGTAAAGTTCTTACATTTCCATGAGTATTTACAGAGGAACTGCACAAAGTACACTCCTTACATTTCCAGGAGGATTTACAGAGGAAGTGCATAAAGTAAAGTTCTTACATTTCCAGGAGGGATTACAGAGTTAGTGCATATAGTAAAGTTCTTACATTTCCAGGAGTATTTACAGAGGAAGTGCAAAAAGTAAAATTCTTACATTTCCAGGAGGGATTACAGAGGAAGTGAAGAAAGTAGAGTCCTTACATTTACAGGAAGGATTACAGAGGAAGTGCATAAAGTAAAGTTGTTACATTTTCAGGGGGAATTAAAGAGGCAGTGCAGAAAGTAGAGTCCTTACATTTCCAGGAGGAATTAAAGAGGAAGTGCAGAAAGTAGAGTCCTTACATTTCCAGGAGGAATTAAAGAGGAAGTGCATAAAGTAGAGTTCTTACATTTCCAGGAGGGATTACAGAGGAATTTCATGAGGTAAAGTTCTTACATTTCCAGGAGGGATTACAGAGGAAGTGCAGAAAGTAGAGTCCTTAAATTTCCAGGAGGGATTACAGAGGAAGTGCATAAAGTAGAGTTCTTACATTTCCAGGAGGGATTACAGAGGAAGTGCATAAAGTAAAGTTCTTACATTTCCAGGAGGGATTACAGAGTTAGTGCATATAGTAAAGTTCTTACATTTCCAGGACTATTTACAGAGGAAGTGCAAAAAGTAAAGTTCTTACATTTCCAGGAGGGATTACAGAGGAAGTGCAGAAAGTAGAGTCCTTACATTTCCAGGAGGGATTACAGAGGAAGTGCATAAAGTAGAGTTCTTACATTTTCGGGGGAATTAAAGAGGCAGTGCAGAAAGTAGAGTCCTTACATTTCCAGGAGGGATTACAGGGGATGTGCACAAAGTAGAGTCCTTACATTTCCAGGAGGAATTAAAGAGGAAGTGCAGAAAGTAGAGTCCTTACATTTCCAGGAGGAATTAAAGAGGAAGTGCAGAAAGTAGAGTCCTTACATTTCCAGGGGGAATTAAAGAGGAAGTGCAGAAAGTAGAGTCCTTACATTTCCAGGAGGGATTACAGAGAAAATGCACAAAGTAGAATTCTTACATTTCCAGGAGGATTTACAGAGGAAGTGCATAAAGTCCTTACATTTCCAGGAGGGATTACAGAGGAAGAGCATAAAGTAAAGTACTTACATTTCCAGGGGGAATTAAAGAGGAAGTGCAGAAAGTAGAGTCCTTACATTTCCAGGAGGATTTACAGAGGAAGTGCACAAAGTAAAGTTCTTACATTTCCAGGAGGGATTACCGAGGAAGTGCAGAAAGTAGAGTTCATACATTTCCAGGAATATTTACAGAGGAAGTGCATAAAGTAAAGTTCTTACATTTCCAGGAGTATTTACAGAGGAAGTGCATAAAGTAAAGTGCTTACAATTCCAGGGGGAATTAAAGAGGAAGTGCAGAAAGTAGAGTCCTTAAATTTCCAGGAGGGATTACAGAGGAAGTGCAGAAAGTAGAGTTCTTACATTTCCAGGAGGATTTACAGAGGAAGTGCATAAAGTAAAATTCTTACATTTCCAGGAGGAATTACAGAGGAAGTGCAGAAAGTAGAGTCCTTACATTTCCAGGAGGGATTACAGAGGAAGTGCACAAAGTAGATTTCTTACATTTCCAGGAGGATTTACAGAGGAAGTGCATAAAGTAAAATTCTTACATTTCCAGGAGGAATTAAAGAGGAAGTGCAGAAAGTAGAGTTCTTAAATTTCCAGGAGGATTTACAGAGGAAGTGCATAAAGTAAAATTCTTACATTTCCAGGAGGAATTACAGAGGAAGTGCAGAAAGTAGAGTCCTTATATTTCCAGGAGGGATTACAGAGGAAGTGCACAAAGTAGAGTTCTTACATTTCCAGGAGGGATTACAGGGGATGTGCACAAAGTAGAGTCCTTACAATTCCAGGAGGATTTACAGAGGAAGTGCATAAAGTTCTTACATTTCCAGGAGGGATTACAGAGGAAGTGCGTAAAGTAAAAATCTTACATTTCCAGGAGTATTTACAGAGGAAGTGCAAAAAGTAAAGTTCTTACATTTCCAGGAGTAATTAAAGAGGAAGTGCAGAAAGTAGAGTCCTTACATTTCCAGGAGGGATTACAGAGGAAGTGCACAAAGTAGAGTTTTTACATTTCCAGTAGGGATTACAGAGGAAGTGCCTAAAGTAAAATTCTTACATTTCCAGGAGGGATTACACAGGAAGTGCATAAAGTAAAATTCTTACATTTCCAGGAGGGATTACAGAGAAAGTGCATGAAGTAAAGTTCTTACATTTCCAGGAGGGATTAAAGAGGAAGTGCATAAAGTAAAGTTCTTACATTTCCAGGAGGGATTACAGAGGAAGTGCATGAAGTAAAAATCTTAAATTTCCAGGAGTAATTAAAGAGGAAGTGCACAAAGTAGAGTTCTTACATTTCCAGGAGGATTTACAGAGGAAGTGCATAAAGTAAAATTCTTACATTTCCAGGAGGGATTACAGAGGAAGTGCATAAAGTAAAATTCTTACATTTCCAGGATGGATTACAGAGGAAGTGCATATAGTAAAGTTCTTACATTTCCGGGAGTATTTACAGAGGCAGTGCACAAAGTAGAGTCCTTACATTTCCGGGAGAGATTACAGAGGAAGTGCATAAAGTAAAGTTCTTACATTTCCAGGAGGGATTACAGAGGAAGTGCAGAAATTAGAGTCCTTACTTTTCCAGGAGTATTTACAGAGGAAGTGCACAAAGTAGAGTTCTTACATTTCCAGGAGGATTTACAGAGGAAGTGCATAAAGTAAAATTCTTACATTTCCTGGAGGGATTACAGAGGAAGTGCATGTAGTAAAGTTCTTACATTTCCATGAGTATTTACAGAGGAAGTGCACAAAGTACAGTCCTTACATTTCCAGGAGGATTTACAGAGGAAGTGTACAAAGTAAAGTTCTTACATTTCCAGGAGGGATTACAGAGTTAGTACATATAGTAAAGTTCTTACATTTCCAGGAGTATTTACAGAGGAAGTGCAAAAAGTAAAACTCTTACATTTCCAGGAGGGATTACAGAGGAAGTGAAGAAAGTAGAGTCCTTACATTTCCAGGAAGGATTACAGAGGAAGTGCATAAAGTAAAGTTCTTACATTTTCAGGGGGAATTAAAGAGGCAGTGCAGAAAGTAGAGTCCTTACATTTCCAGGAGGGATTACAGGGGATGTGCACAAAGTAGAGTCCTTACATTTCCAGGAGGAATTAAAGAGGAAGTGCATAAAGTAAAGTTCTTACATTTCCAGGATGAATTATACAGGAAATGCACAAAGTAGAGTTCTTACATTTCCAGGAGGGATTACAGAGGAAGTGCATAAAGTAAAGTTCTTACATTTCCAGGAGGGATTACAGAGGAAGTGCAGAAATTAGAGTCCTTACTTTTCCAGGAGGATTTACAGAGGAAGTGCATAAAGTAAAGTTCTTACATTTCCAGGAGGGATTACAGAGGAAGTGCAGAAAGTAGAGTTCTTACATTTCCAGGAGGGATTACAGAGGAAGTGCATAAAGTAAAGTTCTTACATTTCCAGGAGGGATTACAGAGGAAGTGCAGAAAGTAGAGTCCTTACAATTCCAGGAGGATTTACAGAGGAAGTGCATAAAGTTCTTACATTTCCAGGAGGGATTACAGAGGAAGTGCATAAAGTAAAGTTCTTACATTTCCAGGAGTAATTAAAGAGGAAGTGCAGAAATTAGAGTCCTTACATTTCCAGGAGGGATTACAGAGGAAGTGCACAAAGTAGAGTTTTTACATTTCCAGTAGGGATTACAGAGGAAGTGCCTAAAGTAAAATTCTTACATTTCCAGGAGGGATTACACAGGAAGTGCATAAAGTAAAATTCTTACATTTCCAGGAGGGATTACAGAGAAAGTGCATAAAGTAAAGTTCTTACATTTCCAGGAGGGATTAAAGAGGAAGTGCAGAAATTAGAGTCCTTACTTTTCCAGGAGGATTTACAGAGGAAGTGCATAAGGTAAAGTTCTTACATTTCCAGGAGGGATTACAGAGGAAGTGCATAAAGTAAAAATCTTACATTTCCAGGAGTATTTACAGAGGAAGTGCAAAAAGTAAAGTTCTTACATTTCCAGGAGTAATTAAAGAGGAAGTGCACAAAGTAGAGTTCTTACATTTACAGGAGGATTTACAGAGGAAGTGCATAAAGTAAAATTCTTACATTTCCAGGAGGGATTACAGAGGAAGTGCATAAAGTAAAATTCTTACATTTCCAGGATGGATTACAGAGGAAGTGCATATAGTAAAGTTCTTACATTTCCGGGAGTATTTACAGAGGAAGTGCACAAAGTAGAGTCCTTACATTTCCAGGAGGGATTACAGAGGAAGTGCATAAAGTAAAGTTCTTACATTTCCAGGAGGGATTACAGAGGAAGTGCAGAAATTAGAGTCCTTACTTTTCCAGGAGTATTTACAGAGGAAGTGCACAAAGTAGAGTTCTTACATTTCCAGGAGGATTTACAGAGGAAGTGCATAAAGTAAAATTCTTACATTTCCTGGAGGGATTACAGAGGAAGTGCATAAAGTAAAATTCTTAAATTTCCAGGAGGGATTACAGAGGAAGTGCATGTAGTAAAGTTCTTACATTTCCATGAGTATTTACAGAGGAACTGCACAAAGTACACTCCTTACATTTCCAGGAGGATTTACAGAGGAAGTGCATAAAGTAAAGTTCTTACATTTCCAGGAGGGATTACAGAGTTAGTGCATATAGTAAAGTTCTTACATTTCCAGGAGTATTTACAGAGGAAGTGCAAAAAGTAAAATTCTTACATTTCCAGGAGGGATTACAGAGGAAGTGAAGAAAGTAGAGTCCTTACATTTACAGGAAGGATTACAGAGGAAGTGCATAAAGTAAAGTTGTTACATTTTCAGGGGGAATTAAAGAGGCAGTGCAGAAAGTAGAGTCCTTACATTTCCAGGAGGAATTAAAGAGGAAGTGCAGAAAGTAGAGTCCTTACATTTCCAGGAGGAATTAAAGAGGAAGTGCATAAAGTAGAGTTCTTACATTTCCAGGAGGGATTACAGAGGAATTTCATGAGGTAAAGTTCTTACATTTCCAGGAGGGATTACAGAGGAAGTGCAGAAAGTAGAGTCCTTAAATTTCCAGGAGGGATTACAGAGGAAGTGCATAAAGTAGAGTTCTTACATTTCCAGGAGGGATTACAGAGGAAGTGCATAAAGTAAAGTTCTTACATTTCCAGGAGGGATTACAGAGTTAGTGCATATAGTAAAGTTCTTACATTTCCAGGACTATTTACAGAGGAAGTGCAAAAAGTAAAGTTCTTACATTTCCAGGAGGGATTACAGAGGAAGTGCAGAAAGTAGAGTCCTTACATTTCCAGGAGGGATTACAGAGGAAGTGCATAAAGTAGAGTTCTTACATTTTCAGGGGAATTAAAGAGGCAGTGCAGAAATTAGAGTCCTTACATTTCCAGGAGGGATTACAGGGGATGTGCACAAAGTAGAGTCCTTACATTTCCAGGAGGAATTAAAGAGGAAGTGCAGAAAGTAGAGTCCTTACATTTCCAGGAGGAATTAAAGAGGAAGTGCAGAAAGTAGAGTCCTTACATTTCCAGGGGGAATTAAAGAGGAAGTGCAGAAAGTAGAGTCCTTACATTTCCAGGAGGGATTACAGAGAAAATGCACAAAGTAGAGTTCTTACATTTCCAGGAGGATTTACAGAGGAAGTGCATAAAGTCCTTACATTTCCAGGAGGGATTACAGAGGAAGAGCATAAAGTAAAGTATTTACATTTCCAGGGGGAATTAAAGAGGAAGTGCAGAAAGTAGAGTCCTTACATTTCCAGGAGGATTTACAGAGGAAGTGCACAAAGTAAAGTTCTTACATTTCCAGGAGGGATTACCGAGGAAGTGCAGAAAGTAGAGTTCATACATTTCCAGGAATATTTACAGAGGAAGTGCATAAAGTAAAGTTCTTACATTTCCAGGAGTATTTACAGAGGAAGTGCATAAAGTAAAGTGCTTACAATTCCAGGGGGAATTAAAGAGGAAGTGCAGAAAGTAGAGTCCTTAAATTTCCAGGAGGGATTACAGAGGAAGTGCAGAAAGTAGAGTTCTTACATTTCCAGGAGGATTTACAGAGGAAGTGCATAAAGTAAAATTCTTACATTTCCAGGAGGAATTACAGAGGAAGTGCAGAAAGTAGAGTCCTTACATTTCCAGGAGGGATTACAGAGGAAGTGCACAAAGTAGATTTCTTACATTTCCAGGAGGATTTACAGAGGAAGTGCATAAAGTAAAATTCTTACATTTCCAGGAGGAATTAAAGAGGAAGTGCAGAAAGTAGAGTTCTTAAATTTCCAGGAGGATTTACAGAGGAAGTGCATAAAGTAAAATTCTTACATTTCCAGGAGGAATTACAGAGGAAGTGCAGAAAGTAGAGTCCTTATATTTCCAGGAGGGATTACAGAGGAAGTGCACAAAGTAGAGTTCTTACATTTCCAGGAGGGATTACAGGGGATGTGCACAAAGTAGAGTCCTTACAATTCCAGGAGGATTTACAGAGGAAGTGCATAAAGTTCTTACATTTCCAGGAGGGATTACAGAGGAAGTGCGTAAAGTAAAAATCTTACATTTCCAGGAGTATTTACAGAGGAAGTGCAAAAAGTAAAGTTCTTACATTTCCAGGAGTAATTAAAGAGGAAGTGCAGAAAGTAGAGTCCTTACATTTCCAGGAGGGATTACAGAGGAAGTGCACAAAGTAGAGTTTTTACATTTCCAGTAGGGATTACAGAGGAAGTGCCTAAAGTAAAATTCTTACATTTCCAGGAGGGATTACACAGGAAGTGCATAAAGTAAAATTCTTACATTTCCAGGAGGGATTACAGAGAAAGTGCATGAAGTAAAGTTCTTACATTTCCAGGAGGGATTAAAGAGGAAGTGCATAAAGTAAAGTTCTTACATTTCCAGGAGGGATTACAGAGGAAGTGCATGAAGTAAAAATCTTAAATTTCCAGGAGTAATTAAAGAGGAAGTGCACAAAGTAGAGTTCTTACATTTCCAGGAGGATTTACAGAGGAAGTGCATAAAGTAAAATTCTTACATTTCCAGGAGGGATTACAGAGGAAGTGCATAAAGTAAAATTCTTACATTTCCAGGATGGATTACAGAGGAAGTGCATATAGTAAAGTTCTTACATTTCCGGGAGTATTTACAGAGGCAGTGCACAAAGTAGAGTCCTTACATTTCCGGGAGAGATTACAGAGGAAGTGCATAAAGTAAAGTTCTTACATTTCCAGGAGGGATTACAGAGGAAGTGCAGAAATTAGAGTCCTTACTTTTCCAGGAGTATTTACAGAGGAAGTGCACAAAGTAGAGTTCTTACATTTCCAGGAGGATTTACAGAGGAAGTGCATAAAGTAAAATTCTTACATTTCCTGGAGGGATTACAGAGGAAGTGCATAAAGTAAAATTCTTAAATTTCCAGGAGGGATTACAGAGGAAGTGCATGTAGTAAAGTTCTTACATTTCCATGAGTATTTACAGAGGAAGTGCACAAAGTACAGTCCTTACATTTCCAGGAGGATTTACAGAGGAAGTGCATAAAGTAAAGTTCTTACATTTCCAGGAGGGATTACAGAGTTAGTGCATATAGTAAAGTTCTTACATTTCCAGGAGTATTTACAGAGGAAGTGCAAAAAGTAAAATTCTTACATTTCCAGGAGGGATTACAGAGGAAGTGAAGAAAGTAGAGTCCTTACATTTACAGGAAGGATTACAGAGGAAGTGCATAAAGTAAAGTTCTTACATTTTCAGGGGGAATTAAAGAGGCAGTGCAGAAAGTAGAGTCCTTACATTTCCAGGAGGGATTACAGGGGATGTGCACAAAGTAGAGTCCTTACATTTCCAGGAGGAATTAAAGAGGAAGTGCATAAAGTAGAGTTCTTACATTTCCAGGAGGGATTACTGAGGAAGTGCAGAAAGGAAAGTTCTTACATTTCCAGGAGGGATTACAGAGGAATTTCATGAGGTAAAGTTCTTACATTTCCAGGAGGGATTACAGAGGAAGTGCATTAAGTAGAGTCCTTACATTTCCAGGAGGAATTACAGAGGAAGTGCAGAAAGTAGAGTCCTTACATTTCCAGGAGGGATTACAGAGGAAGTGCATAAAGTAGAGTTCTTACATTTCCAGGAGGGATTACAGAGGAAGTGCATAAAGTAAAGTTCTTACATTTCCAGGAGGGATTACAGAGTTAGTGCATATAGTAAAGTTCTTACATTTCCAGGACTATTTACAGAGGAAGTGCAAAAAGTAAAGTTCTTACATTTCCAGGAGGGATTACAGAGGAAGTGCAGAAAGTAGAGTCCTTACATTTCCAGGAGGGATTACAGAGGAAGTGCATAAAGTAGAGTTCTTACATTTTCGGGGGAATTAAAGAGGCAGTGCAGAAAGTAGAGTCCTTACATTTCCAGGGGGAATTAAAGAGGAAGTGCAGAAAGTAGAGTCCTTAAATTTCCAGGAGGGATTACAGAGAAAGTGCACAAAGTAGAGTTCTTACATTTCCAGGAGGGATTAAAGAGGAAGTGCACAAAGTAGAGTTCTTACATTTCCAGGAGGTATTACAGAGGAAGTGCACAAAGTAGAGTTCTTACATTTCCAGGAGGGATTACAGAGGAAGTGCACAAAGTAGAGTTCTTACATTTCCAGGAGGGATTACAGAGGAAGTGCATAAAGTAAAAATCTTACATTTCCAGGAGTATTTACAGAGGAAGTGCAAAAAGTAAAGTTCTTACATTTCCAGGAGTAATTAAAGAGGAAGTGCACAAAGTAGAGTTCTTACATTTCCAGGAGGATTTACAGAGGAAGTGCATAAAGTAAAATTCTTACATTTCCAGGAGGGATTACAGAGGAAGTGCATAAAGTAAAATTCTTACATTTCCAGGATGGATTACAGAGGAAGTGCATATAGTAAAGTTCTTACATTTCCGGGAGTATTTACAGAGGAAGTGCACAAAGTAGAGTCCTTACATTTCCGGGAGGGATTACAGAGGAAGTGCATAAAGTAAAGTTCTTACATTTCCAGGAGGGATTACAGAGGAAGTGCAGAAATTAGAGTCCTTACTTTTCCAGGAGTATTTACTGAGGAAGTGCACAAAGTAGAGTTCTTACATTTCCAGGAGGATTTACAGATGAAGTGCATAAAGTAAAATTCTTACATTTCCTGGAGGGATTACAGAGGAAGTGCATAAAGTAAAATTCTTAAATTTCCAGGAGGGATTACAGAGGAAGTGCATGTAGTAAAGTTCTTACATTTCCATGAGTATTTACAGAGGAAGTGCACAAAGTACAGTCCTTACATTTCCAGGAGGATTTACAGAGGAAGTGCATAAAGTAAAGTTCTTACATTTCCAGGAGGGATTACAGAGTTAGTGCATAAAGTAAAGTTCTTACATTTCCATGAGGGATTACAGAGGAAGTGCATAAAGCAAAGTTCTTACTTTTCCAGAAGGGATTACAGAGGAAGTGCACAAAGTAGAGTCCTTACATTTCCAGGGGGAATTACAGAGGAAGTGCATAAAGTAGAGTTCTTACATTTCCAGGAGGGATTACAGAGGAAGTGCACAAAGTAGAGTTCTTACATTTCCAGGAGGGATTACAGAGGAAGTGCATAAAGTAAAGTTCTTACATTTCCAGGGGGAATTAAAGAGGAAGTGCACAAAGTAGAGTCCTTACATTTCCAGGAGGATTTACAGAGGAAGTGCATTAAGTTCTTACATTTCCAGGAGGATTTACAGAGGAAGTGCATAAAGTAAAGTTCTTAAATTTCCAGGAGGGATTACAGAGGAAGTGCATAAAGTAAAGTTCTTACATTTCCAGGGGGAATTAAAGAGGAAGTGCATAAAGTAAAGTTCTTACATTTCCAGGAGGGATTACAGAGGAAGTGCAAAAAGTAGAGTCCTTACATTTCCAGGGGGAATTACAGAGGAAGTGCAGAAAGTAAAGTTCTTACATTTCCAGGAGGGATTACAGAGGAAGTGCATAAAGTAGAGTTCTTACATTTCCAGGAGGAATTACAGAGGAAGTGCATAAAGTTAAGTTCTTAAATTTCCAGGAGTAATTAAAGAGGAAGTGCACAAAGTAGAGTCCTTACATTTCCAGGGGGAATTACAGAGGAAGTGCGTAAAGTAGAGTTCTTCCATTTCCAGGAGGGATTACAGAGTAAGTGCATAAAGTAGAGTTCTTACATTTCCAGGAGGGATTACAGAGGAAGTGCATAAAGTTAAGTTCTTACATTTCCAGGAGTAATTAAAGAGGAAGTGCACAAAGTAGAGTCCTTACATTTCCATGAGGGATTACGGAGGAAGTGCACAAAGTAAAGTTCTTACATTTCCAGGAGTAATTAAAAAGGAAGTGCAGAAAGTAGAGTCCTTACATTTCCTGGATGGATTATTGAGGAAGTGCAGAAAGTAGAGTCCTTACATTTCCTGGATGGATTATTGAGGAAGTGCAGAAAGTAGAGTCCTTACATTTCCTGGATGGATTATTGAGGAAGTGCATAAAGTAAAGTTCTTACTTTTCCAGGAGGGATTACAGGGGATGTGCACAAAGTAGAGTTCTTACATTTCCAGTAGGATTTACAGAGGAAGTGCATGAAGTAAAATTCTTACATTTCCAGGAGGGATGACAGAGGAAGTGCACAAATTAGAGTTCTTACATTTCCAGGAGAATTTACAGAGGAAGTGCAGAAAGTGAAGTTCTTACATTTCCAGGAGGGATTACAGAGGAAGTGCACAAAGTAGAGTTCTTACATTTCCAGGAGGGATTACAGAGGAAGTGCAAAAAGTAAAGTTCTTACATTTCCAGGAGGATTTACAGAGGAAGTGCATAAAGTAAAGTTCTTACATTTCCAGGAGGAATTATAGAGGAAATGTATAAAGTAGAGTTCTTACTTTTCCAGGAGGGATTACAGAGGAAGGGCACAAAGTAGAGTTCTTACATTTCCAAGAGGGATTACAGAAGAAGTGCAGAAAGTAAAGTTCTTACATTTCCAGGGGGAATTAAAGAGGAAGTGCACAAAGTAGAGTCCTTACATTTCCAGGAGTATTTACAGAGGAAGTGCATAAAGTAAAGTTCTTACATTTCCAGGAGGTATTACAGAGGAAGTGCATAAAGTAAAGTTCTTACATTTCCAGGAGGGATTACAGAGGAAGTGCAGAAAGTAGAGTTCTTACATTTCCAGGAGGGATTACAGAGGAAGTGCAAAAAGTAAAGTTCTTATATTTCCAGGGGGAATTAAAGAGGAAGTACAAAAAGTAAAGTTCTTACATTTCCAGGAGGGATTACACAGGAAGTGCATAAAGTAGAGTTCTTACATTTCCAGGAGGGATTACAGAGGAAGTGCATAAAGGAAAGTTCTTACATTTCCAGGAGGGATTACAGAGGAAGTGCATAAAGTAGAGTCCTTACATTTCCAGGAGGGATTACAGAGGAAGTGCAGAAAGTAGATTCCTTACATTTTCAGGAGGGATTACAGAGGAAGTGCATAAAGTAAAGTTCTTACATTTCCAAGGGGAATTAAAGAGGAAGTGCAGAAAGTAGAGTCCTTACATTTTCAGGAGGGATTACAGGGGATGTGCACAAAGTAGAGTAATTACATTTCCAGGAGGATTTACAGAGGAAGTGCATAAATTAAAATTCTTACATTTCCAGGAGGGATGACAGAGGAAGTGCACAAAGTAGAGTTCTTACATTTCCAGGAGGATTTACAGAGGAAGTGCAAAAAGTAAAGTTCTTACATTTCCAGGAGGATTTACAGAGGAAGTGCACAAAGTAGAGTTCTTAAATTTCCAGGAGGGATTACAGAGGAAGTGCACAAAGTAGAGTTCTTACATTTCCAGGAGGGATTACAGAGGAATTGCACAAAGTAGAGTTCTTACATTTCCAGGAGGGATTACAGAGGAAGTGCATAAAGTAAAGTTCTTACATTTCCAGGAGGATTTACAGAGGAAGTGCACAAAGTAAAGTTCTTACATTTCCAGGAGTAATTAAAAAGGAAGTGCAGAAAGTAGAGTCCTTACATTTCCTGGATGGATTATTGAGGAAGTGCAGAAAGTAGAGTTCTTACTTTTCCAGGAGGGATTACAGGGGATGTGCACAAAGTAGAGTTCTTACATTTCCAGTAGGATTTACAGAGGAAGTGCATGAAGTAAAATTCTTACATTTCCAGGAGGGATGACAGAGGAAGTGCACAAATTAGAGTTCTTACATTTCCAGGAGAATTTACAGAGGAAGTGCAGAAAGTAAAGTTCTTACATTTCCAGGGGGAATTAAAGAGGAAGTGCACAAAGTAGAGTCCTTACATTTCCAGGAGTATTTACAGAGGAAGTGCATAAAGTAAAGTTCTTACATTTCCAGGAGGTATTACAGAGGAAGTGCATAAAGTAAAGTTCTTACATTTCCAGGAGGGATTACAGAGGAAGTGCAGAAAGTAGAGTTCTTACATTTCCAGGAGGGATTACAGAGGAAGTGCAAAAAGTAAAGTTCTTATATTTCCAGGGGGAATTAAAGAGGAAGTACAAAAAGTAAAGTTCTTACATTTCCAGGAGGGATTACACAGGAAGTGCATAAAGTAGAGTTCTTACATTTCCAGGAGGGATTACAGAGGAAGTGCATAAAGGAAAGTTCTTACATTTCCAGGAGGGATTACAGAGGAAGTGCATAAAGTAGAGTCCTTACATTTCCAGGAGGGATTACAGAGGAAGTGCAGAAAGTAGATTCCTTACATTTCCAGGAGGGATTACAGAGGAAGTGCATAAAGTAAAGTTCTTACATTTCCAAGGGGAATTAAAGAGGAAGTGCAGAAAGTAGAGTCCTTACATTTCCAGGAGGGATTACAGGGGATGTGCACAAAGTAGAGTTCTTACATTTCCAGGAGGATTTACAGAGGAAGTGCATAAAGTAAAGTTCTTACATTTCCAAGGGGAATTAAAGAGGAAGTGCAGAAAGTAGAGTCCTTACATTTTCAGGAGGGATTACAGGGGATGTGCACAAAGTAGAGTAATTACATTTCCAGGAGGATTTACAGAGGAAGTGCATGAAGTAAAATTCTTACATTTCCAGGAGGGATGACAGAGGAAGTGCACAAAGTAGAGTTCTTACATTTCCAGGAGGATTTACAGAGGAAGTGCAAAAAGTAAAGTTCTTACATTTCCAGGAGGGATTACTGAGGAAATGCATAAAGGAAAGCTCTTACATTTCCAGGAGGGATTACAGAGGAAGTGCATAAAGTAGAGTTCTTACATTTCCAGGAGGGATTACACAAGAAGTGCACAAAGTAGAG
Source organism: Phyllobates terribilis (assembly GCF_046119375.1). Taxonomy (NCBI): domain Eukaryota; kingdom Metazoa; phylum Chordata; class Amphibia; order Anura; family Dendrobatidae; genus Phyllobates; species Phyllobates terribilis. The sequence continues at coordinate 7,248,614 of NW_027362787.1, read as the reverse complement.
TTCTTACATTTCCAGGAGGGTTTACAGAGGAAGTGCAGAAAGTAAAGTTCTTACATTTCCAGGAGGGATTACAGCGGAAGTGCACAAAGTAGAGTTCTTACATTTCCAGGAGGGATTACAGAGGAAGTGCACAAAGTAGAGTTCTTACATTTCCAGGAGGGATTACAGAGGAAGTGCAGAAAGTAGAATCCTTACATATCCAGGAGGATTTACAGAGGAAGTGCACAAAGTAGAGTTCTTACATTTCCAGGAGGGATTACAGAGGAAGTGCATAAAGTTAAGTTCTTACATTTCCAGGAGTAATTAAAGAGAAAGTGCACAAAGTAGAGTCCTTACATTTCCAAGAGGATTTACAGAGGAAGTGCATAAAGTTCTTACATTTCCAGGAGGGAATACAGAGGAAGTTCAGAAAGTAGAGTTCTTACATTTCCAGGAGGGATTACAGAGGAAGTGCAGAAAATAAAGTTCTTATATTTCCAGGGGGGATTAAAGAGGAAGTGCACAAAGTAGAGTCTTTACATTTCCAGAAGGATTTAAAGAGGAAGTGCATAAAGTTCTTACATTTCCAGGAGGATTTACAGAGGAAGTGCATAAAGTAAAATTCTTACATTTCCAGGAGGGATGACAGAGGAAGTGCACAAAGTAGAGTTCTTACATTTCCAGGAGGAATTATAGAGGAAGTGCATACAGTAAAGTTCTTACATTACCAGGAGGAATTATAGAGGAAGTGCATAAAGTAAAGTTCTTACATTACCAGGAGGAATTATAGAGGAAGTGCATAAAGTAAAGTTCTTACATTTCCAGGAGGATTTACAGAGGAAGTGCATAAAGTAAAGTTCTTACATTTCCAGGAGGAATTATAGAGGAAATGCATAAAGTAGAGTTCTTACATTTCCAGGAGGGATTACAGAGGAAGTGCACAAAGTAGAGTTCTTACATTTCCAGGAGGGATTACAGAGGAAGTGCAGAAAGTAGAATCCTTACATATCCAGGAGGATTTACAGAGGAAGTGCACAAAGTAGAGTTCTTACATTTCCAGGAGGGATTACAGAGGAAGTGCATAAAGTTAAGTTCTTACATTTCCAGGAGTAATTAAAGAGAAAGTGCACAAAGTAGAGTCCTTACATTTCCAAGAGGATTTACAGAGGAAGTGCATAAATTTCTTACATTTCCAGGAGGGAATACAGAGGAAGTGCAGAAAGTAGAGTTCTTACATTTCCAGGAGGGATTACAGAGGAAGTGCAGAAAATAAAGTTCTTATATTTCCAGGGGGGATTAAAGAGGAAGTGCACAAAGTAGAGTCCTTACATTTCCAGAAGGATTTAAAGAGGAAGTGCATAAAGTTCTTACATTTCCAGGAGGATTTACAGAGGAAGTGCATAAAGTAAAATTCTTACATTTCCAGGAGGGATGACAGAGGAAGTGCACAAAGTAGAGTTCTTACATTTCCAGGAGGATTTACAGAGGAAGTGCAAAAAGTAAAGTTCTTACATTTCCAGGAGGGATTACTGAGGAAATGCAGAAAGGAAAGCTCTTACATTTCCAGGAGGGATTACAGAGGAAGTGCATAAAGTAGAGTTCTTACATTTCCAGGAGGGATTACACAGGAAGTGCACAAAGTAGAGTTCTTACATTTCCAGGAGGGTTTACAGAGGAAGTGCAGAAAGTAAAGTTCTTACATTTCCAGGAGGGATTACAGAGAAAGTGCACAAAGTAGAGTTCTTACATTTCCAGGAGGGATTACAGAGGAAGTGCACAAAGTAGAGTCCTTACATTTCCAGGAGTATTTACAGAGGAAGTGCATAAAGTTCTTACATTTCTAGGAGGATTTACAGAGGAATTGCAGAAAGTAGAGTCCTTACATTTCCAGGAGGGATTACAGAGGAAGTGCAGAAAGTAGAGTTCTTACATTTCCAGGAGGGATTACAGGGGATGTGCACAAAGTAGAGTCCTTACAATTCCAGGAGGATTTACAGAGGAAGTGCATAAAGTAAAGTTCTTACATTTCCAGGGGCAATTAAAGAGGAAGTGCAGAAAGTAGAGTTCTTACATTTCCATGAGGGATTACGGAGAAAGTGCATAGAGTAAAGTTCTTACATTTCCATGAGTAATTAAAGAGAAAGTGCAGAAAGTAGAGTCCTTACATTTCCAGGAGGCATTACAGGGGATGTGCACAAAGTAGAGTTCTTACATTTCCAGTAGGATTTACAGAGGAAGTACATGAAGTAAAATTCTTACATTTCCAGGAGGGTTGACAGAGGACGTGCACAAAGTAGAGTTCTTACATTTCCAGGAGGATTTACAGAGGAAGTGCAAAAAGTAAAGTTCTTACATTTCCAAGAGGGATTACAGAGGAAGTGCATAAAGGAAAGTTCTTACATTTCCAGGAGGATTTACAGAGGAAGTGCACAAAGTAAAGTTCTTACATTTCCAGGAGTAATTAAAAAGGAAGTGCAGAAAGTAGAGTCCTTACATTTCCTGGATGGATTATTGAGGAAGTGCAGAAAGTAGAGTTCTTACTTTTCCAGGAGGGATTACAGGGGATGTGCACAAAGTAGAGTTCTTACATTTCCAGTAGGATTTACAGAGGAAGTGCATGAAGTAAAATTCTTACATTTCCAGGAGGGATGACAGAGGAAGTGCACAAATTAGAGTTCTTACATTTCCAGGAGAATTTACAGAGGAAGTGCAGAAAGTAAAGTTCTTACATTTCCAGGGGGAATTAAAGAGGAAGTGCACAAAGTAGAGTCCTTACATTTCCAGGAGTATTTACAGAGGAAGTGCATAAAGTAAAGTTCTTACATTTCCAGGAGGTATTACAGAGGAAGTGCATAAAGTAAAGTTCTTACATTTCCAGGAGGGATTACAGAGGAAGTGCAGAAAGTAGAGTTCTTACATTTCCAGGAGGGATTACAGAGGAAGTGCAAAATGTAAAGTTCTTATATTTCCAGGGGGAATTAAAGAGGAAGTACAAAAAGTAAAGTTCTTACATTTCCAGGAGGGATTACACAGGAAGTGCATAAAGTAGAGTTCTTACATTTCCAGGAGGGATTACAGAGGAAGTGCATAAAGGAAAGTTCTTACATTTCCAGGAGGGATTACAGAGGAAGTGCATAAAGTAGAGTCCTTACATTTCCAGGAGGGATTACAGAGGAAGTGCAGAAAGTAGATTCCTTACATTTCCAGGAGGGATTACAGAGGAAGTGCATAAAGTAAAGTTCTTACATTTCCAAGGGGAATTAAAGAGGAAGTGCAGAAAGTAGAGTCCTTACATTTCCAGGAGGGATTACAGGGGATGTGCACAAAGTAGAGTTCTTACATTTCCAGGAGGATTTACAGAGGAAGTGCATAAAGTAAAGTTCTTACATTTCCAAGGGGAATTAAAGAGGAAGTGCAGAAAGTAGAGTCCTTACATTTTCAGGAGGGATTACAGGGGATGTGCACAAAGTAGAGTAATTACATTTCCAGGAGGATTTACAGAGGAAGTGCATGAAGTAAAATTCTTACATTTCCAGGAGGGATGACAGAGGAAGTGCACAAAGTAGAGTTCTTACATTTCCAGGAGGATTTACAGAGGAAGTGCAAAAAGTAAAGTTCTTACATTTCCAGGAGGGATTACTGAGGAAATGCATAAAGGAAAGCTCTTACATTTCCAGGAGGGATTACAGAGGAAGTGCATAAAGTAGAGTTCTTACATTTCCAGGAGGGATTACACAAGAAGTGCACAAAGTAGAGTTCTTACATTTCCAGGAGGGTTTACAGAGGAAGTGCAGAAAGTAAAGTTCTTACATTTCCAGGAGGGATTACAGCGGAAGTGCACAAAGTAGAGTTCTTACATTTCCAGGAGGGATTACAGAGGAAGTGCACAAAGTAGAGTTCTTACATTTCCAGGAGGGATTACAGAGGAAGTGCAGAAAGTAGAATCCTTACATATCCAGGAGGATTTACAGAGGAAGTGCACAAAGTAGAGTTCTTACATTTCCAGGAGGGATTACAGAGGAAGTGCATAAAGTTAAGTTCTTACATTTCCAGGAGTAATTAAAGAGAAAGTGCACAAAGTAGAGTCCTTACATTTCCAAGAGGATTTACAGAGGAAGTGCATAAAGTTCTTACATTTCCAGGAGGGAATACAGAGGAAGTGCAGAAAGTAGAGTTCTTACATTTCCAGGAGGGATTACAGAGGAAGTGCAGAAAATAAAGTTCTTATATTTCCAGGGGGGATTAAAGAGGAAGTGCACAAAGTAGAGTCTTTACATTTCCAGAAGGATTTAAAGAGGAAGTGCATAAAGTTCTTACATTTCCAGGAGGATTTACAGAGGAAGTGCATAAAGTAAAATTCTTACATTTCCAGGAGGGATGACAGAGGAAGTGCACAAAGTAGAGTTCTTACATTTCCAGGAGGAATTATAGAGGAAGTGCATAAAGTAAAGTTCTTACATTACCAGGAGGAATTATAGAGGAAGTGCATAAAGTAAAGTTCTTACATTACCAGGAGGAATTATAGAGGAAGTGCATAAAGTAAAGTTCTTACATTTCCAGGAGGATTTACAGAGGAAGTGCATAATGTAAAGTTCTTACATTTCAAGGAGGAATTATAGAGGAAATGCATAAAGTAGAGTTCTTACATTTCCAGGAGGGATTACAGAGGAAGTGCACAAAGTAGAGTTCTTACATTTCCAGGAGGGATTACAGAGGAAGTGCAGAAAGTAGAATCCTTACATATCCAGGAGGATTTACAGAGGAAGTGCACAAAGTAGAGTTCTTACATTTCCAGGAGGGATTACAGAGGAAGTGCATAAAGTTAAGTTCTTACATTTCCAGGAGTAATTAAAGAGAAAGTGCACAAAGTAGAGTCCTTACATTTCCAAGAGGATTTACAGAGGAAGTGCATAAAGTTCTTACATTTCCAGGAGGGAATACAGAGGAAGTGCAGAAAGTAGAGTTCTTACATTTCCAGGAGGGATTACAGAGGAAGTGCAGAAAATAAAGTTCTTATATTTCCAGGGGGGATTAAAGAGGAAGTGCACAAAGTAGAGTCCTTACATTTCCAGAAGGATTTAAAGAGGAAGTGCATAAAGTTCTTACATTTCCAGGAGGATTTACAGAGGAAGTGCATAAAGTAAAATTCTTACATTTCCAGGAGGGATGACAGAGGAAGTGCACAAAGTAGAGTTCTTACATTTCCAGGAGGATTTACAGAGGAAGTGCAAAAAGTAAAGTTCTTACATTTCCAGGAGGGATTACTGAGGAAATGCAGAAAGGAAAGCTCTTACATTTCCAGGAGGGATTACAGAGGAAGTGCATAAAGTAGAGTTCTTACATTTCCAGGAGGGATTACACAGGAAGTGCACAAAGTAGAGTTCTTACATTTCCAGGAGGGTTTACAGAGGAAGTGCAGAAAGTAAAGTTCTTACATTTCCAGGAGGGATTACAGAGAAAGTGCACAAAGTAGAGTTCTTACATTTCCAGGAGGGATTACAGAGGAAGTGCACAAAGTAGAGTCCTTACATTTCCAGGAGTATTTACAGAGGAAGTGCATAAAGTTCTTACATTTCTAGGAGGATTTACAGAGGAATTGCAGAAAGTAGAGTCCTTACATTTCCAGGAGGGATTACAGAGGAAGTGCAGAAAGTAGAGTTCTTACATTTCCAGGAGGGATTACAGGGGATGTGCACAAAGTAGAGTCCTTACAATTCCAGGAGGATTTACAGAGGAAGTGCATAAAGTAAAGTTCTTACATTTCCAGGGACAATTAAAGAGGAAGTGCAGAAAGTAGAGTTCTTACATTTCCATGAGGGATTACGGAGAAAGTGCATAGAGTAAAGTTCTTACATTTCCATGAGTAATTAAAGAGAAAGTGCAGAAAGTAGAGTCCTTACATTTCCAGGAGGCATTACAGGGGATGTGCACAAAGTAGAGTTCTTACATTTCCAGTAGGATTTACAGAGGAAGTACATGAAGTAAAATTCTTACATTTCCAGGAGGGTTGACAGAGGACGTGCACAAAGTAGAGTTCTTACATTTCCAGGAGGATTTACAGAGGAAGTGCAAAAAGTAAAGTTCTTACATTTCCAAGAGGGATTACAGAGGAAGTGCATAAAGGAAAGTTCTTACATTTCCAGGAGGGATTACAGAGGAAGTGCGTAAAACAAAGTTCTTACATTTCCAGGAGGATTTACAGAGGAAGTGCATAAAATAAAGTTCTTACATTTCCAGGAGGAATTATAGAGGAAATGCATAAAGTAGAGTACTTACATTTCCAGGAGGTATTACAGAGGAAGTGCACAAAGTAAAGTTCTTACATTTCCAGGAGAATTTACAGAGGAAATGCATAAAGTAAAGTTCTTAAATTTCCAGGAGGGATTACAGAGGAAGCGCACAAAGTAGAGTTCTTACATTTCCAGGAGGGATTACAGAGGAAGTGCAGAAAGTAGAGTCCTTACATTTCCAGGAGGATTTACAGAGGAAGTGCACAAAGTAGAGTTCTTACATTTCCAGGAGGTATTACAGAGGAAGTGCATAAAGTTAAGTTCTTACATTTCCAGGAGTAATTAAAGAGGAAGTGCACAAAGTAGAGTCCTTACATTTCCAGGGGGAATTACAGAGGAAGTGCATAAAGTAGAGTTCTTACATTTCCAGGAGGGATTACAGAGGAAGTGCACAAAGTAGAGTTCTTACATTTCCAGGAGGGATTACAGAGGAAGTGCACAAAGTAGAGTTCTTGCATTTCCAGGAGGGATTACAGAGGGAGTGCATAAAGTAAAGTTCTTACATTTCCAGGGGGAATTAAAGAGGAAGTGCACAAAGTAGAGTCCTTACATTTCCAGGAGGATTTACAGAGGAAGTGCATTAAGTTCTTACATTTCCAGGAGGATTTACAGAGGAAGTGCATAAAGTAAAGTTCTTAAATTTCCAGGAGGGATTACAGAGGAAGTGCATAAAGTAAAGTTCTTACATTTCCAGGGGGAATTAAAGAGGAAGTGCATAAAGTAAAGTTCTTACATTTCCAGGGGGAATTACAGAGGAAGTGCAGAAAGTAAAGTTCTTACATTTCCAGGAGGGATTACAGAGGAAGTGCACAAAGTAGAGTTCTTACATTTCCAGGAGTATTTACAGAGGAAGTGCATAAAGTAAAGTTCTTACATTTCCAGGAGGGATTACAGAGGAAGTGCACAAAGTAAAGTTCTTACATTTCCAGGAGGGATTACAGAGGAAGTACAGAAATTAGAGTTCTTACATTTCCAGGAGGGATTACAGAGGAAGTGCAAAAAGTAAAGTTCTTATATTTCCAGGGGGAATTAAAGAGGAAGTGCAAAAAGTAAAGTTCTTACATTTCCAGGAGGGATTACAGAGGAAGTGCATAAAGGAAAGTTCTTACATTTCCAGGAGGGATTACAGAGGAAGTGCATAAAGGAAAGTTCTTACATTTCCAGGAGGGATTTCAGAGGAAGTGCATAAAGTAAAGTTCTTACATTTCCAAGGGGAATTAAAGAGGAAGTGCAGAAAGTAGAGTCCTTACATTTTCAGGAGGGATTACAGGGGATGTGCACAAAGTAGAGTTCTTACATTTCCAGGAGGATTTACAGAGGAAGTGCATAAAGTAAAGTTCTTACATTTCCAGGAGGGATGACAGAGGAAGTGCATAAAGCAAAGCTCTTACATTTCCAGGAGGGATTACAGAGGAAGTGCAGAAAGTAAAGTTCTTATATTTCCAGGGGGAATTAAAGAGGAAGTGCATAAAGTTCTTACATTTCCAGGAGGATTTACAGAGGAAGTGCGTAAAGTAGAGTTCTTACATTTCCAGGAGGGATTACAGAGGAAGTGCACAAAGTAGAGTTCTTACATTTCCAGGAGGATTTACAGAGGAAGTGCATAAAGTTCTTACATTTCCTTGAGGATTTACAGAGGAAGTGCATAAAGTAAAGTTCTTACATTTCCAGAAGGGATTACAGAGTAAGTGCACAAAGTAGAGTCCTTACATTTCCAGGAGGAATTACAGAGGAAGTGCAGAAAGTAAAGTTCTTAAATTTCCAGGAGGGATTTCAGAGGAAGTGCATAAAGTAGAGTTCTTACATTTCCAGGAGGGATTACAGAGGAAGTGCATAAAGTTAAGTTCTTACATTTCCAGGAGTAATTAAAGAGGAAGTGCACAAAGTAGAGTCCTTACATTTCCAGGGGGAATTACAGAGGAAGTGCATAAAGTAGAGTTCTTACATTTCCAGGAGGGATTACAGAGGAAGTGCACAAAGTAGAGTTCTCACATTTCCAGGAGGGATTACAGAGGAAGTGCACAAAGTAGAGTTCTTACATTTCCAGGAGGGATTACAGAGGAAGTGCACAAAGTAGAGTTCTTGCATTTCCAGGAGGGATTACAGAGGAAGTGCACAAAGTAGAGTTCTTACATTTCCAGGAGGGATTACAGAGGAAGTGCACAAAGTAGAGTTCTTACATTTCCAGGAGGGATTACAGAGGAAGTGCATAAAGTAAAGTTCTTACATTTCCAGGGGGAATTAAAGAGGAAGTGCACAAAGTAGAGTCCTTACATTTCCAGGAGGATTTACAGAGGAAGTGCATTAAGTTCTTACATTTCCAGGAGGATTTACAGAGGAAGTGCATAAAGTAAAGTTCTTAAATTTCCAGGAGGGATTACAGAGGAAGTGCATAAAGTAAAGTTCTTACATTTCCAGGGGGAATTAAAGAGGAAGTGCATAAAGTAAAGTTCTTACATTTCCAGGAGGGATTACAGAGGAAGTGCAAAAAGTAGAGTCCTTACATTTCCAGGGGGAATTACAGAGGAAGTGCAGAAAGTAAAGTTCTTACATTTCCAGGAGGGATTACAGAGGAAGTGCATAAAGTAGAGTTCTTACATTTCCAGGAGGAATTACAGAGGAAGTGCATAAAGTTAAGTTCTTAAATTTCCAGGAGTAATTAAAGAGGAAGTGCACAAAGTAGAGTCCTTACATTTCCAGGGGGAATTACAGAGGAAGTGCGTAAAGTAGAGTTCTTCCATTTCCAGGAGGGATTACAGAGTAAGTGCATAAAGTAGAGTTCTTACATTTCCAGGAGGGATTACAGAGGAAGTGCATAAAGTTAAGTTCTTACATTTCCAGGAGTAATTAAAGAGGAAGTGCACAAAGTAGAGTCCTTACATTTCCATGAGGGATTACGGAGGAAGTGCACAAAGTAAAGTTCTTACATTTCCAGGAGTAATTAAAAAGGAAGTGCAGAAAGTAGAGTCCTTACATTTCCTGGATGGATTATTGAGGAAGTGTAGAAAGTAGAGTCCTTACATTTCCTGGATGGATTATTGAGGAAGTGCAGAAAGTAGAGTCCTTACATTTCCTGGATGGATTATTGAGGAAGTGCATAAAGTAAAGTTCTTACTTTTCCAGGAGGGATTACAGGGGATGTGCACAAAGTAGAGTTCTTACATTTCCAGTAGGATTTACAGAGGAAGTGCATGAAGTAAAATTCTTACATTTCCAGGAGGGATGACAGAGGAAGTGCACAAATTAGAGTTCTTACATTTCCAGGAGAATTTACAGAGGAAGTGCAGAAAGTGAAGTTCTTACATTTCCAGGAGGGATTACAGAGGAAGTGCACAAAGTAGAGTTCTTACATTTCCAGGAGGGATTACAGAGGAAGTGCAAAAAGTAAAGTTCTTACATTTCCAGGAGGATTTACAGAGGAAGTGCATAAAGTAAAGTTCTTACATTTCCAGGAGGAATTATAGAGGAAATGTATAAAGTAGAGTTCTTACTTTTCCAGGAGGGATTACAGAGGAAGGGCACAAAGTAGAGTTCTTACATTTCCAAGAGGGATTACAGAAGAAGTGCAGAAAGTAAAGTTCTTACATTTCCAGGGGGAATTAAAGAGGAAGTGCACAAAGTAGAGTCCTTACATTTCCAGGAGTATTTACAGAGGAAGTGCATAAAGTAAAGTTCTTACATTTCCAGGAGGTATTACAGAGGAAGTGCATAAAGTAAAGTTCTTACATTTCCAGGAGGGATTACAGAGGAAGTGCAGAAAGTAGAGTTCTTACATTTCCAGGAGGGATTACAGAGGAAGTGCAAAAAGTAAAGTTCTTATATTTCCAGGGGGAATTAAAGAGGAAGTACAAAAAGTAAAGTTCTTACATTTCCAGGAGGGATTACACAGGAAGTGCATAAAGTAGAGTTCTTACATTTCCAGGAGGGATTACAGAGGAAGTGCATAAAGGAAAGTTCTTACATTTCCAGGAGGGATTACAGAGGAAGTGCATAAAGTAGAGTCCTTACATTTCCAGGAGGGATTACAGAGGAAGTGCAGAAAGTAGATTCCTTACATTTTCAGGAGGGATTACAGAGGAAGTGCATAAAGTAAAGTTCTTACATTTCCAAGGGGAATTAAAGAGGAAGTGCAGAAAGTAGAGTCCTTACATTTTCAGGAGGGATTACAGGGGATGTGCACAAAGTAGAGTAATTACATTTCCAGGAGGATTTACAGAGGAAGTGCATAAATTAAAATTCTTACATTTCCAGGAGGGATGACAGAGGAAGTGCACAAAGTAGAGTTCTTACATTTCCAGGAGGATTTACAGAGGAAGTGCAAAAAGTAAAGTTCTTACATTTCCAGGAGGATTTACAGAGGAAGTGCACAAAGTAGAGTTCTTAAATTTCCAGGAGGGATTACAGAGGAAGTGCACAAAGTAGAGTTCTTACATTTCCAGGAGGGATTACAGAGGAATTGCACAAAGTAGAGTTCTTACATTTCCAGGAGGGATTACAGAGGAAGTGCATGAAGTAAAGTTCTTACATTTCCAGGAGGATTTACAGAGGAAGTGCACAAAGTAAAGTTCTTACATTTCCAGGAGTAATTAAAAAGGAAGTGCAGAAAGTAGAGTCCTTACATTTCCTGGATGGATTATTGAGGAAGTGCAGAAAGTAGAGTTCTTACTTTTCCAGGAGGGATTACAGGGGATGTGCACAAAGTAGAGTTCTTACATTTCCAGTAGGATTTACAGAGGAAGTGCATGAAGTAAAATTCTTACATTTCCAGGAGGGATGACAGAGGAAGTGCACAAATTAGAGTTCTTACATTTCCAGGAGAATTTACAGAGGAAGTGCAGAAAGTAAAGTTCTTACATTTCCAGGGGGAATTAAAGAGGAAGTGCACAAAGTAGAGTCCTTACATTTCCAGGTGTATTTACAGAGGAAGTGCATAAAGTAAAGTTCTTACATTTCCAGGAGGTATTACAGAGGAAGTGCATAAAGTAAAGTTCTTACATTTCCAGGAGGGATTACAGAGGAAGTGCAGAAAGTAGAGTTCTTACATTTCCAGGAGGGATTACAGAGGAAGTGCAAAAAGTAAAGTTCTTATATTTCCAGGGGGAATTAAAGAGGAAGTACAAAAAGTAAAGTTCTTACATTTCCAGGAGGGATTACACAGGAAGTGCATAAAGTAGAGTTCTTACATTTCCAGGAGGGATTACAGAGGAAGTGCATAAAGGAAAGTTCTTACATTTCCAGGAGGGATTACAGAGGAAGTGCATAAAGTAGAGTCCTTACATTTCCAGGAGGGATTACAGAGGAAGTGCAGAAAGTAGATTCCTTACATTTCCAGGAGGGATTACAGAGGAAGTGCATAAAGTAAAGTTCTTACATTTCCAAGGGGAATTAAAGAGGAAGTGCAGAAAGTAGAGTCCTTACATTTCCAGGAGGGATTACAGGGGATGTGCACAAAGTAGAGTTCTTACATTTCCAGGAGGATTTACAGAGGAAGTGCATAAAGTAAAGTTCTTACATTTCCAAGGGAAATTAAAGAGGAAGTGCAGAAAGTAGAGTCCTTACATTTTCAGGAGGGATTACAGGGGATGTGCACAAAGTAGAGTAATTACATTTCCAGGAGGATTTACAGAGGAAGTGCATGAAGTAAAATTCTTACATTTCCAGGAGGGATGACAGAGGAAGTGCACAAAGTAGAGTTCTTACATTTCCAGGAGGATTTACAGAGGAAGTGCAAAAAGTAAAGTTCTTACATTTCCAGGAGGGATTACTGAGGAAATGCATAAAGGAAAGCTCTTACATTTCCAGGAGGGATTACAGAGGAAGTGCATAAAGTAGAGTTCTTACATTTCCAGGAGGGATTACACAAGAAGTGCACAAAGTAGAGTTCTTACATTTCCAGGAGGGTTTACAGAGGAAGTGCAGAAAGTAAAGTTCTTACATTTCCAGGAGGGATTACAGCGGAAGTGCACAAAGTAGAGTTCTTACATTTCCAGGAGGGATTACAGAGGAAGTGCACAAAGTAGAGTTCTTACATTTCCAGGAGGGATTACAGAGGAAGTGCAGAAAGTAGAATCCTTACATATCCAGGAGGATTTACAGAGGAAGTGCACAAAGTAGAGTTCTTACATTTCCAGGAGGGATTACAGAGGAAGTGCATAAAGTTAAGTTCTTACATTTCCAGGAGTAATTAAAGAGAAAGTGCACAAAGTAGAGTCCTTACATTTCCAAGAGGATTTACAGAGGAAGTGCATAAAGTTCTTACATTTCCAGGAGGGAATACAGAGGAAGTGCAGAAAGTAGAGTTCTTACATTTCCAGGAGGGATTACAGAGGAAGTGCAGAAAATAAAGTTCTTATATTTCCAGGGGGGATTAAAGAGGAAGTGCACAAAGTAGAGTCTTTACATTTCCAGAAGGATTTAAAGAGGAAGTGCATAAAGTTCTTACATTTCCAGGAGGATTTACAGAGGAAGTGCATAAAGTAAAATTCTTACATTTCCAGGAGGGATGACAGAGGAAGTGCACAAAGTAGAGTTCTTACATTTCCAGGAGGAATTATAGAGGAAGTGCATACAGTAAAGTTCTTACATTACCAGGAGGAATTATAGAGGAAGTGCATAAAGTAAAGTTCTTACATTACCAGGAGGAATTATAGAGGAAGTGCATAATGTAAAGTTCTTACATTTCCAGGAGGATTTACAGAGGAAGTGCATAAAGTAAAGTTCTTACATTTCCAGGAGGAATTATAGAGGAAATGCATAAAGTAGAGTTCTTACATTTCCAGGAGGGATTACAGAGGAAGTGCACAAAGTAGAGTTCTTACATTTCCAGGAGGGATTACAGAGGAAGTGCAGAAAGTAGAATCCTTACATATCCAGGAGGATTTACAGAGGAAGTGCACAAAGTAGAGTTCTTACATTTCCAGGAGGGATTACAGAGGAAGTGCATAAAGTTAAGTTCTTACATTTCCAGGAGTAATTAAAGAGAAAGTGCACAAAGTAGAGTCCTTACATTTCCAAGAGGATTTACAGAGGAAGTGCATAAAGTTCTTACATTTCCAGGAGGGAATACAGAGGAAGTGCAGAAAGTAGAGTTCTTACATTTCCAGGAGGGATTACAGAGGAAGTGCAGAAAATAAAGTTCTTATATTTCCAGGGGGGATTAAAGAGGAAGTGCACAAAGTAGAGTCCTTACATTTCCAGAAGGATTTAAAGAGGAAGTGCATAAAGTTCTTACATTTCCAGGAGGATTTACAGAGGAAGTGCATAAAGTAAAATTCTTACATTTCCAGGAGGGATGACAGAGGAAGTGCACAAAGTAGAGTTCTTACATTTCCAGGAGGATTTACAGAGGAAGTGCAAAAAGTAAAGTTCTTACATTTCCAGGAGGGATTACTGAGGAAATGCAGAAAGGAAAGCTCTTACATTTCCAGGAGGGATTACAGAGGAAGTGCATAAAGTAGAGTTCTTACATTTCCAGGAGGGATTACACAGGAAGTGCACAAAGTAGAGTTCTTACATTTCCAGGAGGGTTTACAGAGGAAGTGCAGAAAGTAAAGTTCTTACATTTCCAGGAGGGATTACAGAGAAAGTGCACAAAGTAGAGTTCTTACATTTCCAGGAGGGATTACAGAGGAAGTGCACAAAGTAGAGTCCTTACATTTCCAGGAGTATTTACAGAGGAAGTGCATAAAGTTCTTACATTTCTAGGAGGATTTACAGAGGAATTGCAGAAAGTAGAGTCCTTACATTTCCAGGAGGGATTACAGAGGAAGTGCAGAAAGTAGAGTTCTTACATTTCCAGGAGGGATTACAGGGGATGTGCACAAAGTAGAGTCCTTACAATTCCAGGAGGATTTACAGAGGAAGTGCATAAAGTAAAGTTCTTACATTTCCAGGGGCAATTAAAGAGGAAGTGCAGAAAGTAGAGTTCTTACATTTCCATGAGGGATTACGGAGAAAGTGCATAGAGTAAAGTTCTTACATTTCCATGAGTAATTAAAGAGAAAGTGCAGAAAGTAGAGTCCTTACATTTCCAGGAGGCATTACAGGGGATGTGCACAAAGTAGAGTTCTTACATTTCCAGTAGGATTTACAGAGGAAGTACATGAAGTAAAATTCTTACATTTCCAGGAGGGTTGACAGAGGACGTGCACAAAGTAGAGTTCTTACATTTCCAGGAGGATTTACAGAGGAAGTGCAAAAAGTAAAGTTCTTACATTTCCAAGAGGGATTACAGAGGAAGTGCATAAAGGAAAGTTCTTACATTTCCAGGAGGATTTACAGAGGAAGTGCACAAAGTAAAGTTCTTACATTTCCAGGAGTAATTAAAAAGGAAGTGCAGAAAGTAGAGTCCTTACATTTCCTGGATGGATTATCGAGGAAGTGCAGAAAGTAGAGTTCTTACTTTTCCAGGAGGGATTACAGGGGATGTGCACAAAGTAGAGTTCTTACATTTCCAGTAGGATTTACAGAGGAAGTGCATGAAGTAAAATTCTTACATTTCCAGGAGGGATGACAGAGGAAGTGCACAAATTAGAGTTCTTACATTTCCAGGAGAATTTACAGAGGAAGTGCAGAAAGTAAAGTTCTTACATTTCCAGGGGGAATTAAAGAGGAAGTGCACAAAGTAGAGTCCTTACATTTCCAGGAGTATTTACAGAGGAAGTGCATAAAGTAAAGTTCTTACATTTCCAGGAGGTATTACAGAGGAAGTGCATAAAGTAAAGTTCTTACATTTCCAGGAGGGATTACAGAGGAAGTGCAGAAAGTAGAGTTCTTACATTTCCAGGAGGGATTACAGAGGAAGTGCAAAAAGTAAAGTTCTTATATTTCCAGGGGGAATTAAAGAGGAAGTACAAAAAGTAAAGTTCTTACATTTCCAGGAGGGATTACACAGGAAGTGCATAAAGTAGAGTTCTTACATTTCCAGGAGGGATTACAGAGGAAGTGCATAAAGGAAAGTTCTTACATTTCCAGGAGGGATTACAGAGGAAGTGCATAAAGTAGAGTCCTTACATTTCCAGGAGGGATTACAGAGGAAGTGCAGAAAGTAGATTCCTTACATTTCCAGGAGGGATTACAGAGGAAGTGCATAAAGTAAAGTTCTTACATTTCCAAGGGGAATTAAAGAGGAAGTGCAGAAAGTAGAGTCCTTACATTTCCAGGAGGGATTACAGGGGATGTGCACAAAGTAGAGTTCTTACATTTCCAGGAGGATTTACAGAGGAAGTGCATAAAGTAAAGTTCTTACATTTCCAAGGGGAATTAAAGAGGAAGTGCAGAAAGTAGAGTCCTTACATTTTCAGGAGGGATTACAGGGGATGTGCACAAAGTAGAGTAATTACATTTCCAGGAGGATTTACAGAGGAAGTGCATGAAGTAAAATTCTTACATTTCCAGGAGGGATGACAGAGGAAGTGCACAAAGTAGAGTTCTTACATTTCCAGGAGGATTTACAGAGGAAGTGCAAAAAGTAAAGTTCTTACATTTCCAGGAGGGATTACTGAGGAAATGCATAAAGGAAAGCTCTTACATTTCCAGGAGGGATTACAGAGGAAGTGCATAAAGTAGAGTTCTTACATTTCCAGGAGGGATTACACAAGAAGTGCACAAAGTAGAGTTCTTACATTTCCAGGAGGGTTTACAGAGGAAGTGCAGAAAGTAAAGTTCTTACATTTCCAGGAGGGATTACAGCGGAAGTGCACAAAGTAGAGTTCTTACATTTCCAGGAGGGATTACAGAGGAAGTGCACAAAGTAGAGTTCTTACATTTCCAGGAGGGATTACAGAGGAAGTGCAGAAAGTAGAATCCTTACATATCCAGGAGGATTTACAGAGGAAGTGCACAAAGTAGAGTTCTTACATTTCCAGGAGGGATTACAGAGGAAGTGCATAAAGTTAAGTTCTTACATTTCCAGGAGTAATTAAAGAGAAAGTGCACAAAGTAGAGTCCTTACATTTCCAAGAGGATTTACAGAGGAAGTGCATAAAGTTCTTACATTTCCAGGAGGGAATACAGAGGAAGTGCAGAAAGTAGAGTTCTTACATTTCCAGGAGGGATTACAGAGGAAGTGCAGAAAATAAAGTTCTTATATTTCCAGGGGGGATTAAAGAGGAAGTGCACAAAGTAGAGTCTTTACATTTCCAGAAGGATTTAAAGAGGAAGTGCATAAAGTTCTTACATTTCCAGGAGGATTTACAGAGGAAGTGCATAAAGTAAAATTCTTACATTTCCAGGAGGGATGACAGAGGAAGTGCACAAAGTAGAGTTCTTACATTTCCAGGAGGAATTATAGAGGAAGTGCATACAGTAAAGTTCTTACATTACCAGGAGGAATTATAGAGGAAGTGCATAAAGTAAAGTTCTTACATTACCAGGAGGAATTATAGAGGAAGTGCATAAAGTAAAGTTCTTACATTTCCAGGAGGATTTACAGAGGAAGTGCATAAAGTAAAGTTCTTACATTTCCAGGAGGAATTATAGAGGAAATGCATAAAGTAGAGTTCTTACATTTCCAGGAGGGATTACAGAGGAAGTGCACAAAGTAGAGTTCTTACATTTCCAGGAGGGATTACAGAGGAAGTGCAGAAAGTAGAATCCTTACATATCCAGGAGGATTTACAGAGGAAGTGCACAAAGTAGAGTTCTTACATTTCCAGGAGGGATTACAGAGGAAGTGCATAAAGTTAAGTTCTTACATTTCCAGGAGTAATTAAAGAGAAAGTGCACAAAGTAGAGTCCTTACATTTCCAAGAGGATTTACAGAGGAAGTGCATAAAGTTCTTACATTTCCAGGAGGGAATACAGAGGAAGTGCAGAAAGTAGAGTTCTTACATTTCCAGGAGGGATTACAGAGGAAGTGCAGAAAATAAAGTTCTTATATTTCCAGGGGGGATTAAAGAGGAAGTGCACAAAGTAGAGTCCTTACATTTCCAGAAGGATTTAAAGAGGAAGTGCATAAAGTTCTTACATTTCCAGGAGGATTTACAGAGGAAGTGCATAAAGTAAAATTCTTACATTTCCAGGAGGGATGACAGAGGAAGTGCACAAAGTAGAGTTCTTACATTTCCAGGAGGATTTACAGAGGAAGTGCAAAAAGTAAAGTTCTTACATTTCCAGGAGGGATTACTGAGGAAATGCAGAAAGGAAAGCTCTTACATTTCCAGGAGGGATTACAGAGGAAGTGCATAAAGTAGAGTTCTTACATTTCCAGGAGGGATTACACAGGAAGTGCACAAAGTAGAGTTCTTACATTTCCAGGAGGGTTTACAGAGGAAGTGCAGAAAGTAAAGTTCTTACATTTCCAGGAGGGATTACAGAGAAAGTGCACAAAGTAGAGTTCTTACATTTCCAGGAGGGATTACAGAGGAAGTGCACAAAGTAGAGTCCTTACATTTCCAGGAGTATTTACAGAGGAAGTGCATAAAGTTCTTACATTTCTAGGAGGATTTACAGAGGAATTGCAGAAAGTAGAGTCCTTACATTTCCAGGAGGGATTACAGAGGAAGTGCAGAAAGTAGAGTTCTTACATTTCCAGGAGGGATTACAGGGGATGTGCACAAAGTAGAGTCCTTACAATTCCAGGAGGATTTACAGAGGAAGTGCATAAAGTAAAGTTCTTACATTTCCAGGGGCAATTAAAGAGGAAGTGCAGAAAGTAGAGTTCTTACATTTCCATGAGGGATTACGGAGAAAGTGCATAGAGTAAAGTTCTTACATTTCCATGAGTAATTAAAGAGAAAGTGCAGAAAGTAGAGTCCTTACATTTCCAGGAGGCATTACAGGGGATGTGCACAAAGTAGAGTTCTTACATTTCCAGTAGGATTTACAGAGGAAGTACATGAAGTAAAATTCTTACATTTCCAGGAGGGTTGACAGAGGACGTGCACAAAGTAGAGTTCTTACATTTCCAGGAGGATTTACAGAGGAAGTGCAAAAAGTAAAGTTCTTACATTTCCAAGAGGGATTACAGAGGAAGTGCATAAAGGAAAGTTCTTACATTTCCAGGAGGATTTACAGAGGAAGTGCACAAAGTAAAGTTCTTACATTTCCAGGAGTAATTAAAAAGGAAGTGCAGAAAGTAGAGTCCTTACATTTCCTGGATGGATTATTGAGGAAGTGCAGAAAGTAGAGTTCTTACTTTTCCAGGAGGGATTACAGGGGATGTGCACAAAGTAGAGTTCTTACATTTCCAGTAGGATTTACAGAGGAAGTGCATGAAGTAAAATTCTTACATTTCCAGGAGGGATGACAGAGGAAGTGCACAAATTAGAGTTCTTACATTTCCAGGAGAATTTACAGAGGAAGTGCAGAAAGTAAAGTTCTTACATTTCCAGGGGGAATTAAAGAGGAAGTGCACAAAGTAGAGTCCTTACATTTCCAGGAGTATTTACAGAGGAAGTGCATAAAGTAAAGTTCTTACATTTCCAGGAGGTATTACAGAGGAAGTGCATAAAGTAAAGTTCTTACATTTCCAGGAGGGATTACAGAGGAAGTGCAGAAAGTAGAGTTCTTACATTTCCAGGAGGGATTACAGAGGAAGTGCAAAAAGTAAAGTTCTTATATTTCCAGGGGGAATTAAAGAGGAAGTACAAAAAGTAAAGTTCTTACATTTCCAGGAGGGATTACACAGGAAGTGCATAAAGTAGAGTTCTTACATTTCCAGGAGGGATTACAGAGGAAGTGCATAAAGGAAAGTTCTTACATTTCCAGGAGGGATTACAGAGGAAGTGCATAAAGTAGAGTCCTTACATTTCCAGGAGGGATTACAGAGGAAGTGCAGAAAGTAGATTCCTTACATTTCCAGGAGGGATTACAGAGGAAGTGCATAAAGTAAAGTTCTTACATTTCCAAGGGGAATTAAAGAGGAAGTGCAGAAAGTAGAGTCCTTACATTTCCAGGAGGGATTACAGGGGATGTGCACAAAGTAGAGTTCTTACATTTCCAGGAGGATTTACAGAGGAAGTGCATAAAGTAAAGTTCTTACATTTCCAAGGGGAATTAAAGAGGAAGTGCAGAAAGTAGAGTCCTTACATTTTCAGGAGGGATTACAGGGGATGTGCACAAAGTAGAGTAATTACATTTCCAGGAGGATTTACAGAGGAAGTGCATGAAGTAAAATTCTTACATTTCCAGGAGGGATGACAGAGGAAGTGCACAAAGTAGAGTTCTTACATTTCCAGGAGGATTTACAGAGGAAGTGCAAAAAGTAAAGTTCTTACATTTCCAGGAGGGATTACTGAGGAAATGCATAAAGGAAAGCTCTTACATTTCCAGGAGGGATTACAGAGGAAGTGCATAAAGTAGAGTTCTTACATTTCCAGGAGGGATTACACAAGAAGTGCACAAAGTAGAGTTCTTACATTTCCAGGAGGGTTTACAGAGGAAGTGCAGAAAGTAAAGTTCTTACATTTCCAGGAGGGATTACAGCGGAAGTGCACAAAGTAGAGTTCTTACATTTCCAGGAGGGATTACAGAGGAAGTGCACAAAGTAGAGTTCTTACATTTCCAGGAGGGATTACAGAGGAAGTGCAGAAAGTAGAATCCTTACATATCCAGGAGGATTTACAGAGGAAGTGCACAAAGTAGAGTTCTTACATTTCCAGGAGGGATTACAGAGGAAGTGCATAAAGTTAAGTTCTTACATTTCCAGGAGTAATTAAAGAGAAAGTGCACAAAGTAGAGTCCTTACATTTCCAAGAGGATTTACAGAGGAAGTGCATAAAGTTCTTACATTTCCAGGAGGGAATACAGAGGAAGTGCAGAAAGTAGAGTTCTTACATTTCCAGGAGGGATTACAGAGGAAGTGCAGAAAATAAAGTTCTTATATTTCCAGGGGGGATTAAAGAGGAAGTGCACAAAGTAGAGTCTTTACATTTCCAGAAGGATTTAAAGAGGAAGTGCATAAAGTTCTTACATTTCCAGGAGGATTTACAGAGGAAGTGCATAAAGTAAAATTCTTACATTTCCAGGAGGGATGACAGAGGAAGTGCACAAAGTAGAGTTCTTACATTTCCAGGAGGAATTATAGAGGAAGTGCATAAAGTAAAGTTCTTACATTACCAGGAGGAATTATAGAGGAAGTGCATAAAGTAAAGTTCTTACATTACCAGGAGGAATTATAGAGGAAGTGCATAAAGTAAAGTTCTTACATTTCCAGGAGGATTTACAGAGGAAGTGCATAATGTAAAGTTCTTACATTTCCAGGAGGAATTATAGAGGAAATGCATAAAGTAGAGTTCTTACATTTCCAGGAGGGATTACAGAGGAAGTGCACAAAGTAGAGTTCTTACATTTCCAGGAGGGATTACAGAGGAAGTGCAGAAAGTAGAATCCTTACATATCCAGGAGGATTTACAGAGGAAGTGCACAAAGTAGAGTTCTTACATTTCCAGGAGGGATTACAGAGGAAGTGCATAAAGTTAAGTTCTTACATTTCCAGGAGTAATTAAAGAGAAAGTGCACAAAGTAGAGTCCTTACATTTCCAAGAGGATTTACAGAGGAAGTGCATAAAGTTCTTACATTTCCAGGAGGGAATACAGAGGAAGTGCAGAAAGTAGAGTTCTTACATTTCCAGGAGGGATTACAGAGGAAGTGCAGAAAATAAAGTTCTTATATTTCCAGGGGGGATTAAAGAGGAAGTGCACAAAGTAGAGTCCTTACATTTCCAGAAGGATTTAAAGAGGAAGTGCATAAAGTTCTTACATTTCCAGGAGGATTTACAGAGGAAGTGCATAAAGTAAAATTCTTACATTTCCAGGAGGGATGACAGAGGAAGTGCACAAAGTAGAGTTCTTACATTTCCAGGAGGATTTACAGAGGAAGTGCAAAAAGTAAAGTTCTTACATTTCCAGGAGGGATTACTGAGGAAATGCAGAAAGGAAAGCTCTTACATTTCCAGGAGGGATTACAGAGGAAGTGCATAAAGTAGAGTTCTTACATTTCCAGGAGGGATTACACAGGAAGTGCACAAAGTAGAGTTCTTACATTTCCAGGAGGGTTTACAGAGGAAGTGCAGAAAGTAAAGTTCTTACATTTCCAGGAGGGATTACAGAGAAAGTGCACAAAGTAGAGTTCTTACATTTCCAGGAGGGATTACAGAGGAAGTGCACAAAGTAGAGTCCTTACATTTCCAGGAGTATTTAGAGAGGAAGTGCATAAAGTTCTTACATTTCTAGGAGGATTTACAGAGGAATTGCAGAAAGTAGAGTCCTTACATTTCCAGGAGGGATTACAGAGGAAGTGCAGAAAGTAGAGTTCTTACATTTCCAGGAGGGATTACAGGGGATGTGCACAAAGTAGAGTCCTTACAATTCCAGGAGGATTTACAGAGGAAGTGCATAAAGTAAAGTTCTTACATTTCCAGGGACAATTAAAGAGGAAGTGCAGAAAGTAGAGTTCTTACATTTCCATGAGGGATTACGGAGAAAGTGCATAGAGTAAAGTTCTTACATTTCCATGAGTAATTAAAGAGAAAGTGCAGAAAGTAGAGTCCTTACA
Organism: Phyllobates terribilis; assembly: GCF_046119375.1. Classification (NCBI taxonomy): domain Eukaryota; kingdom Metazoa; phylum Chordata; class Amphibia; order Anura; family Dendrobatidae; genus Phyllobates; species Phyllobates terribilis. The sequence continues at coordinate 7,226,849 of NW_027362787.1, read as the reverse complement.
TTTCCAGGAGGCATTACAGGGGATGTGCACAAAGTAGAGTTCTTACATTTCCAGTAGGATTTACAGAGGAAGTACATGAAGTAAAATTCTTACATTTCCAGGAGGGTTGACAGAGGACGTGCACAAAGTAGAGTTCTTACATTTCCAGGAGGATTTACAGAGGAAGTGCAAAAAGTAAAGTTCTTACATTTCCAAGAGGGATTACAGAGGAAGTGCATAAAGGAAAGTTCTTACATTTCCAGGAGGGATTACAGAGGAAGTGCGTAAAACAAAGTTCTTACATTTCCAGGAGGATTTACAGAGGAAGTGCATAAAATAAAGTTCTTACATTTCCAGGAGGAATTATAGAGGAAATGCATAAAGTAGAGTACTTACATTTCCAGGAGGTATTACAGAGGAAGTGCACAAAGTAAAGTTCTTACATTTCCAGGAGAATTTACAGAGGAAATGCATAAAGTAAAGTTCTTAAATTTCCAGGAGGGATTACAGAGGAAGCGCACAAAGTAGAGTTCTTACATTTCCAGGAGGGATTACAGAGGAAGTGCAGAAAGTAGAGTCCTTACATTTCCAGGAGGATTTACAGAGGAAGTGCACAAAGTAGAGTTCTTACATTTCCAGGAGGTATTACAGAGGAAGTGCATAAAGTTAAGTTCTTACATTTCCAGGAGTAATTAAAGAGGAAGTGCACAAAGTAGAGTCCTTACATTTCCAGGGGGAATTACAGAGGAAGTGCATAAAGTAGAGTTCTTACATTTCCAGGAGGGATTACAGAGGAAGTGCACAAAGTAGAGTTCTTACATTTCCAGGAGGGATTACAGAGGAAGTGCACAAAGTAGAGTTCTTGCATTTCCAGGAGGGATTACAGAGGGAGTGCATAAAGTAAAGTTCTTACATTTCCAGGGGGAAATAAAGAGGAAGTGCACAAAGTAGAGTCCTTACATTTCCAGGAGGATTTACAGAGGAAGTGCATTAAGTTCTTACATTTCCAGGAGGATTTACAGAGGAAGTGCATAAAGTAAAGTTCTTAAATTTCCAGGAGGGATTACAGAGGAAGTGCATAAAGTAAAGTTCTTACATTTCCAGGGGGAATTAAAGAGGAAGTGCATAAAGTAAAGTTCTTACATTTCCAGGGGGAATTACAGAGGAAGTGCAGAAAGTAAAGTTCTTACATTTCCAGGAGGGATTACAGAGGAAGTGCACAAAGTAGAGTTCTTACATTTCCAGGAGTATTTACAGAGGAAGTGCATAAAGTAAAGTTCTTACATTTCCAGGAGGGATTACAGAGGAAGTGCACAAAGTAAAGTTCTTACATTTCCAGGAGGGATTACAGAGGAAGTACAGAAAGTAGAGTTCTTACATTTCCAGGAGGGATTACAGAGGAAGTGCAAAAAGTAAAGTTCTTATATTTCCAGGGGGAATTAAAGAGGAAGTGCAAAAAGTAAAGTTCTTACATTTCCAGGAGGGATTACAGAGGAAGTGCATAAAGGAAAGTTCTTACATTTCCAGGAGGGATTACAGAGGAAGTGCATAAAGGAAAGTTCTTACATTTCCAGGAGGGATTTCAGAGGAAGTGCATAAAGTAAAGTTCTTACATTTCCAAGGGGAATTAAAGAGGAAGTGCAGAAAGTAGAGTCCTTACATTTTCAGGAGGGATTACAGGGGATGTGCACAAAGTAGAGTTCTTACATTTCCAGGAGGATTTACAGAGGAAGTGCATAAAGTAAAGTTCTTACATTTCCAGGAGGGATGACAGAGGAAGTGCATAAAGCAAAGCTCTTACATTTCCAGGAGGGATTACAGAGGAAGTGCATAAAGTAGAGTTCTTACATTTCCAGGAGGGATTACACAGGAAGTGCACAAAGTAGAGTTCTTACATTTCCAGGAGGGTTTACAGAGGAAGTGCATAAAGGAAAGTTCTTACATTTCCAGGAGGGATTACAGAGGAAGTGCATAAAGGAAAGTTCTTACATTTCCAGGAGGGATTTCAGAGGAAGTGCATAAAGTAAAGTTCTTACATTTCCAAGGGGAATTAAAGAGGAAGTGCAGAAAGTAGAGTCCTTACATTTTCAGGAGGGATTACAGGGGATGTGCACAAAGTAGAGTTCTTACATTTCCAGGAGGATTTACAGAGGAAGTGCATAAAGTAAAGTTCTTACATTTCCAGGAGGGATGACAGAGGAAGTGCATAAAGCAAAGCTCTTACATTTCCAGGAGGGATTACAGAGGAAGTGCATAAAGTAGAGTTCTTACATTTCCAGGAGGGATTACACAGGAAGTGCACAAAGTAGAGTTCTTACATTTCCAGGAGGGTTTACAGAGGAAGTGCAGAAAGTAAAGTTCTTACATTTCCAGGAGGGATTACAGAGGAAGTGCACAAAGTAGAGTTCTCACATTTCCAGGAGGGATTACAGAGGAAGTGCACAAAGTAGAGTTCTTACATTTCCAGGAGGGATTACAGAGGAAGTGCACAAAGTAGAGTTCTTACATTTCCAGGAGGGATTACAGAGGAAGTGCACAAAGTAGAGTTCTTACATTTCCAGCAGGGATTACAGAGGAAGTGCATAAAGTAAAGTTCTTACATTTCCAGGAGGAATTATAGAGGAAATGCATAAAGTAGAGTTCTTACATTTCCAGGAGGGATTACAGAGGAAGTGCAGAAAGTAGAATCCTTACATATCCAGGAGGATTTACAGAGCAAGTGCACAAAGTAGAGTTCTTACATTTCCAGGAGGGATTACAGAGGAAGTGCAGAAAGTAAAGTTCATACATTACCAGGGGGAATTAAAGAGAAAGTGCACACAGTAGAGTCCTTACATTTCCAAGAGGATTTACAGAGGAAGTGCATAAAGTTCTTACATTTCCAGGAGGGAATACAGAGGAAGTGCAGAAAGTAGAGTTCTTACATTTCCAGGAGGGATTACAGAGGAAGTGCAGAAAGTAAAGTTCTTATATTTCCAGGGGGAATTAAAGAGGAAGTGCACAAAGTAGAGTCCTTACATTTCCAGAAGGATTTAAAGAGGAAGTGCATAAAGTTCTTACATTTCCAGGAGGATTTACAGAGGAAGTGCGTAAAGTAGAGTTCTTACATTTCCAGGAGGGATTACAGAGGAAGTGCACAAAGTAGAGTTCTTACATTTCCAGGAGGATTTACAGAGGAAGTGCATAAAGTTCTTACATTTCCTGGAGGATTTACAGAGGAAGTGCATAAAGTAAAGTTCTTACATTTCCAGAAGGGATTACAGAGGAAGTGCACAAAGTAGAGTCCTTACATTTCCAGGAGGAATTACAGAGGAAGTGCAGAAAGTAAAGTTCTTAAATTTCCAGGAGGGATTTCACAGGAAGTGCATAAAGTAGAGTTCTTACATTTCCAGGAGGGATTACAGAGGAAGTGCATAAAGTTAAGTTCTTACATTTCCAGGAGTAATTAAAGAGGAAGTGCACAAAGTAGAGTCCTTACATTTCCAGGGGGAATTACAGAGGAAGTGCATAATGTAGAGTTCTTACATTTCCAGGAGGGATTACAGAGGAAGTGCACAAAGTAGAGTTCTTACATTTCCAGGAGGGATTACAGAGGAAGTGCACAAAGTAGAGTTCTTGCATTTCCAGGAGGGATTATAGAGGAAGTGCACAAAGTAGAGTTCTTACATTTCCAGGAGGGATTACAGAGGAAGTGCACAAAGTAGAGTTCTTACATTTCCAGGAGGGATTACAGAGGAAGTGCATAAAGTAAAGTTCTTACATTTCCAGGGGGAATTAAAGAGGAAGTGCACAAAGTAGAGTCCTTACATTTCCAGGAGGATTTACAGAGGAAGTGCATTAAGTTCTTACATTTCCAGGAGGATTTACAGAGGAAGTGCATAAAGTAAAGTTCTTAAATTTCCAGGAGGGATTACAGAGGAAGTGCATAAAGTAAAGTTCTTACATTTCCAGGGGGAATTAAAGAGGAAGTGCATAAAGTAAAGTTCTTACATTTCCAGGAGGGATTACAGAGGAAGTGCAAAAAGTAGAGTCCTTACATTTCCAGGGGGAATTACAGAGGAAGTGCAGAAAGTAAAGTTCTTACATTTCCAGGAGGGATTACAGAGGAAGTGCATAAAGTAGAGTTCTTACATTTCCAGGAGGAATTACAGAGGAAGTGCATAAAGTTAAGTTCTTAAATTTCCAGGAGTAATTAAAGAGGAAGTGCACAAAGTAGAGTCCTTACATTTCCAGGGGGAATTACAGAGGAAGTGCGTAAAGTAGAGTTCTTCCATTTCCAGTAGGGATTACAGAGTAAGTGCATAAAGTAGAGTTCTTACATTTCCAGGAGGGATTACAGAGGAAGTGCATAAAGTTAAGTTCTTACATTTCCAGGAGTAATTAAAGAGGAAGTGCACAAAGTAGAGTCCTTACATTTCCATGAGGGATTACGGAGGAAGTGCACAAAGTAAAGTTCTTACATTTCCAGGAGTAATTAAAAAGGAAGTGCAGAAAGTAGAGTCCTTACATTTCCTGGATGGATTATTGAGGAAGTGCAGAAAGTAAAGTCCTTACATTTCCTGGATGGATTATTGAGGAAGTGCAGAAAGTAGAGTCCTTACATTTCCTGGATGGATTATTGAGGAAGTGCATAAAGTAAAGTTCTTACTTTTCCAGGAGGGATTACAGGGGATGTGCAAAAAGTAGAGTTCTTACATTTCCAGTAGGATTTACAGAGGAAGTGCATGAAGTAAAATTCTTACATTTCCAGGAGGGATGACAGAGGAAGTGCACAAATTAGAGGTCTTACATTTCCAGGAGAATTTACAGAGGAAGTGCAGAAAGTAAAGTTCTTACATTTCCAGGAGGGATTACAGAGGAAGTGCACAAAGTAGAGTTCTTACATTTCCAGGAGGGATTACAGAGGAAGTGCAAAAAGAAAAGTTCTTACATTTCCAGGAGGATTTACAGAGGAAGTGCATAAAGTAAAGTTCTTACATTTCCAGGAGGAATTATAGAGGAAATGTATAAAGTAGAGTTCTTACTTTTCCAGGAGGGATTAGAGAGGAAGGGCACAAAGTAGAGTTCTTACATTTCCAAGAGGGATTACAGAAGAAGTGCAGAAAGTAAAGTTCTTACATTTCCAGGGGGAATTAAAGAGGAAGTGCACAAAGTAGAGTCCTTACATTTCCAGGAGTATTTACAGAGGAAGTGCATAAAGTAAAGTTCTTACATTTCCAGGAGGTATTACAGAGGAAGTGCATAAAGTAAAGTTCTTACATTTCCAGGAGGGATTACAGAGGAAGTGCAGAAAGTAGAGTTCTTACATTTCCAGGAGGGATTACAGAGGAAGTGCAAAAAGTAAAGTTCTTATATTTCCAGGGGGAATTAAAGAGGAAGTACAAAAAGTAAAGTTCTTACATTTCCAGGAGGGATTACACAGGAAGTGCATAAAGTAGAGTTCTTACATTTCCAGGAGGGATTACAGAGGAAGTGCATAAAGGAAAGTTCTTACATTTCCAGGAGGGATTACAGAGGAAGTGCATAAAGTAGAGTCCTTACATTTCCAGGAGGGATTACAGAGGAAGTGCAGAAAGTAGATTCCTTACATTTTCAGGAGGGATTACAGAGGAAGTGCATAAAGTAAAGTTCTTACATTTCCAAGGGGAATTAAAGAGGAAGTGCAGAAAGTAGAGTCCTTACATTTCCAGGAGGGATTACAGGGGATGTGCACAAAGTAGAGTTCTTACATTTCCAGGAGGATTTACAGAGGAAGTGCATAAAGTAAAATTCTTACATTTCCAGGAGGGATGACAGAGGAAGTGCACAAAGTAGAGTTCTTACATTTCCAGGAGGATTTACAGAGGAAGTGCAAAAAGTAAAGTTCTTACATTTCCAGGAGGGATTACTGAGGAAATGCATAAAGGAAAGCTCTTACATTTCCAGGAGGGATTACAGAGGAAGTGCATAAAGTAGAGTTCTTACATTTCCAGGAGGGATTACACAGGAAGTGCACAAAGTAGAGTTCTTACATTTCCAGGAGGGTTTACAGAGGAAGTGCAGAAAGTAAAGTTCTTACATTTCCAGGAGGGATTACAGAGGAAGTGCACAAAGTAGAGTTCTTAAATTTCCAGGAGGGATTACAGAGGAAGTGCACAAAGTAGAGTTCTTACATTTCCAGGAGGGATTACAGAGGAATTGCACAAAGTAGAGTTCTTACATTTCCAGGAGGATTTACAGAGGAAGTGCACAAAGTAAAGTTCTTACATTTCCAGGAGTAATTAAAAAGGAAGTGCAGAAAGTAGAGTCCTTACATTTCCTGGATGGATTATTGAGGAAGTGCAGAAAGTAGAGTTCTTACTTTTCCAGGAGGGATTACAGGGGATGTGCACATATTAGAGTTCTTACATTTCCAGTAGGATTTACAGAGGAAGTGCATGAAGTAAAATTCTTACATTTCCAGGAGGGATGACAGAGGAAGTGCACAAATTAGAGTTCTTACATTTCCAGGAGAATTTACAGAGGAAGTGCAGAAAGTAAAGTTCTTACATTTCTAGGAGGGATTACAGAGGAAGTGCATAAAGTAGAGTTCTTACATTTCCAGGAGGGATTACAGAGGAAGTGCAAAAAGTAAAGTTCTTACATTTCCAGGAGGATTTACAGAGGAAGTGCATAAAGTAAAGTTCTTACATTTCCAGGAGGAATTATAGAGGAAATGTATAAAGTAGAGTTCTTACTTTTCCAGGAGGGATTACAGAGGAAGGGCACAAAGTAGAGTTCTTACATTTCCAGGAGGGATTACAGAAGAAGTGCAGAAAGTAAAGTTCTTACATTTCCAGGGGGAATTAAAGAGGAAGTGCACAAAGTAGAGTCCTTACATTTCCAGGAGTATTTACAGAGGAAGTGCATAAAGTAAAGTTCTTACATTTCCAGGAGGTATTACAGAGGAAGTGCATAAAGTAAAGTTCTTACATTTCCAGGAGGGATTACAGAGGAAGTGCAGAAAGTATAGTTCTTATATTTCCAGGAGGGATTACAGAGGAAGTGCAAAAAGTAAAGTTCTTATATTTCCAGGGGGAATTAAAGAGGAAGTACAAAAAGTAAAGTTCTTACATTTCCAGGAGGGATTACACAGGAAGTGCATAAAGTAGAGTTCTTACATTTCCAGGAGGGATTACAGAGGAAGTGCATAAAGGAAAGTTCTTACATTTCCAGGAGGGATTACAGAGGAAGTGCATAAAGTAGAGTCCTTACATTTCCAGGAGGGATTACAGAGGAAGTGCAGAAAGTAGATTCCTTACATTTCCAGGAGGGATTACAGAGGAAGTGCATAAAGTAAAGTTCTTACATTTCCAAGGGGAATTAAAGAGGAAGTGCAGAAAGTAGAGTCCTTACATTTCCAGGAGGGATTACAGGGGATGTGCACAAAGTAGAGTTCTTACATTTCCAGGAGGATTTACAGAGGAAGTGCATAAAGTAAAGTTCTTACATTTCCAAGGGGAATTAAAGAGGAAGTGCAGAAAGTAAAGTTCTTACATTTCCAGGAGGGATTACTGAGGAAATGCATAAAGGAAAGCTCTTACATTTCCAGGAGGGATTACAGAGGAAGTGCATAAAGTAGAGTTCTTACATTTCCAGGAGGGATTACACAGGAAGTGCACAAAGTAGAGTTCTTACATTTCCAGGAGGGTTTACAGAGGAAGTGCAGAAAGTAAAGTTCTTACATTTCCAGGAGGGATTACAGCGGAAGTGCACAAAGTAGAGTTCTTACATTTCCAGGAGGGATTACAGAGGAAGTGCACAAAGTAGAGTTCTTACATTTCCAGGAGGGATTACAGAGGAAGTGCAGAAAGTAGAATCCTTACATATCCAGGAGGATTTACAGAGGAAGTGCACAAAGTAGAGTTCTTACATTTCCAGGAGGGATTACAGAGGAAGTGCAGAAAGTAAAGTTCTTACATTACCAGGAGGAATTATAGAGGAAGTGCATAAAGTAAAGTTCTTACATTACCAGGAGGAATTATAGAGGAAGTGCATAAAGTAAAGTTCTTACATTTCCAGGAGGATTTACAGAGGAAGTGCATAAAGTAAAGTTCTTACATTTCCAGGAGGAATTATAGAGGAAATGCATAAAGTAGAGTTCTTACATTTCCAGGAGGGATTACAGAGGAAGTGCACAAAGTAGAGTTCTTACATTTCCAGGAGGGATTACAGAGGAAGTGCAGAAAGTAGAATCCTTACATATCCAGGAGGATTTACAGAGGAAGTGCACAAAGTAGAGTTCTTACATTTCCAGGAGGGATTACAGAGGAAGTGCATAAAGTTAAGTTCTTACATTTCCAGGAGTAATTAAAGAGAAAGTGCACAAAGTAGAGTCCTTACATTTCCAAGAGGATTTACAGAGGAAGTGCATAAAGTTCTTACATTTCCAGGAGGGAATACAGAGGAAGTGCAGAAAGTAGAGTTCTTACATTTCCAGGAGGGATTACAGAGGAAGTGCAGAAAATAAAGTTCTTATATTTCCAGGGGGAATTAAAGAGGAAGTGCACAAAGTAGAGTCCTTACATTTCCAGAAGGATTTAAAGAGGAAGTGCATAAAGTTCTTACATTTCCAGGAGGATTTACAGAGGAAGTGCATAAAGTAAAATTCTTACATTTCCAGGAGGGATGACAGAGGAAGTGCACAAAGTAGAGTTCTTACATTTCCAGGAGGATTTACAGAGGAAGTGCAAAAAGTAAAGTTCTTACATTTCCAGGAGGGATTACTGAGGAAATGCAGAAAGGAAAGCTCTTACATTTCCAGGAGGGATTACACAGGAAGTGCACAAAGTAGAGTTCTTACATTTCCAGGAGGGTTTACAGAGGAAGTGCAGAAAGTAAAGTTCTTACATTTCCAGGAGGGATTACAGAGGAAGTGCACAAAGTAGAGTTCTTACATTTCCAGGAGGGATTACAGAGGAAGTGCACAAAGTAGAGTCCTTACATTTCCAGGAGTATTTACAGAGGAAGTGCATAAAGTTCTTACATTTCTAGGAGGATTTACAGAGGAATTGCAGAAAGTAGAGTCCTTACATTTCCAGGAGGGATTACAGAGGAAGTGCAGAAAGTAGAATTCTTATATTTCCAGGAGGGATTACAGGGGATGTGCACAAAGTAGAGTCCTTACAATTCCAGGAGGATTTACAGAGGAAGTGCATAAAGTAAAGTTCTTACATTTCCAGGGGCAATTAAAGAGGAAGTGCAGAAAGTAGAGTTCTTACATTTCCATGAGGGATTACGGAGAAAGTGCATAGAGTAAAGTTCTTACATTTCCATGAGTAATTAAAGAGGAAGTGCAGAAAGTAGAGTCCTTACATTTCCAGGAGGCATTACAGGGGATGTGCACAAAGTAGAGTTCTTACATTTCCAGTAGGATTTACAGAGGAAGTACATGAATTAAAATTCTTACATTTCCAGGAGGGTTGACAGAGGACGTGCACAAAGTAGAGTTCTTACATTTCCAGGAGGATTTACAGAGGAAGTGCAAAAAGTAAAGTTCTTACATTTCCAAGAGGGATTACAGAGGAAGTGCATAAAGGAAAGTTCTTACATTTCCAGGAGGGATTACAGAGGAAGTGCGTAAAACAAAGTTCTTACATTTCCAGGAGGATTTACAGAGGAAGTGCATAAAATAAAGTTCTTACATTTCCAGGAGGAATTATAGAGGAAATGCATAAAGTAGAGTACTTACATTTCCAGGAGGTATTACAGAGGAAGTGCACAAAGTAAAGTTCTTACATTTCCAGGAGAATTTACAGAGGAAATGCATAAAGTAAAGTTCTTAAATTTCCAGGAGGAATTATAGAGGAAATGCATGAAGTAGAGTTCTTACATTTCCAGGAGGGATTACAGAGGAAGCGCACAAAGTAGAGTTCTTACATTTCCAGGAGGGATTACAGAGGAAGTGCAGAAAGTAGAGTCCTTACATTTCCAGGAGGATTTACAGAGGAAGTGCACAAAGTAGAGTTCTTACATTTCCAGGAGGTATTACAGAGGAAGTGCAGAAAGTAGAGTCCATACATTTCCAGGAGGATTTACAGAGGAAGTGCACAAAGTAGAGTTCTTACATTTCCAGGAGGGATTACAGAGGAAGTGTAGAAAGTAGAGTTCTTAAATTTCCAGGAGGGATTACAGGGGATGTGCACAAAGTAGAGTCCTTACATTTCCAGGAGGATTTACAGAGGAAGTGCATAAAGTTCTTACATTTCCAGGAGGGATTACAGAGGAAGTGCATAAAGTAAAGTTCTTACATTTCCAGGAGGGATTACAGAGGAAGTGCATAAAGTAGAGTTCTTACATTTCCAGGAGGATTTACAGAGGAAGTGCAAAAAGTAAAGTTCTTACATTTCCAGGAGGGATTACAGAGGAAGTGCATAAAGTAAAGTTCTTACGTTTCCAGGAGAATTTACAGAGGAAGTGCATAAAGTAGAGTTCTCACATTTCCAGGAGGGATTACAGAGGAAGTGCACAAAGTAGAGTCCTTACATTTCCATGAGGAATTAAAGAGGAAGTGCAGAAAGTAGAGTCCTTACATTTCCAGGAGGGATTACAGAGGAAGTGCACAAAGTAGAGTTCTTACATTTCCAGGAGTATTTACAGAGGAATTGCGTAAAGTTAAGTCCTTACATTTCCAGGAGGATTTACAGAGGAAGTGCATAAAGTAAATTTCTTACATTTCCAGGAGGGATTACTGAGGAAATGCATGAAGGAAAGCTCTTACATTTCCAGGAGGGATTACAGAGGAAGTGCATAAAGTAGATTTCTTACATTTCCAGGAGGGATTACACAGGAAGTGCACAAAGTAGAGTTCTTACTTTTCCAGGAGGGTTTACAGAGGAAGTGCAGAAAGTAAAGTCCTTACATTTCCAGGAGGGATTACAGAGGAAATGCACAAAGTAGAGTTCTTACATTTCCAGGAGGGATTACAGAGGAAGTGCACAAAGTAAAGTTCTTACATTTCCAGGGGGAATTAAAGAGGAAGTGCACAAAGTAGAGTCCTTACATTTCCAGGAGGATTTACAGAGGAAGTACATAAAGTTCTGACATTTCCAGGAGGATTTACAGAGGAAGTGCAGAAAGTAGAGTTCTTACATTTCCAGGAGGGATTACAGGGGATGTGCACAAAGTAGAGTCCTTACAATTCCAGGAGGATTTACAGAGGAAGTGCATAAAGTAAAGTTCTTACATTTCCAGGTGGAATTAAAGAGGAAGTGCAGAAAGTAGAGTCCTTACATTTCCAGGAGGATTTACAGAGGAAGTGCACAAAGTAGAGTCCTTACATTTCCAGAAGTAATTAAAGAGGAAGTGCATAAAGTAAAGTTCTTACATTTCCAGGGGGAATTAAAGAGGAAGTGCAGAATGTAGTGTCCTTACCTTTCCTGGATGGATTATTGAGGAAGTGCAGAAAGTAGAGTTCTTACATTTCCAGTAGGATTTACAGAGGAAGTGCATGAAGTAAAATTCTTACATTTCCAGGAGGGATGACAGAGGAAGTGCACAAAGTAGAGTTCTTACTTTTCCAGGAGGATTTACAGAGGAAGTGCATAAAGTAAAGTTCTTACATTTCCAGGAGGGAATACAGAGGAAGTGCATAAAGTAAAGTTCTTATATTTCCAGGGGGAATTAAAGAGGAAGTGCACAAAGTAGAGTCCTTACATTTCCAGGAGGATTTAAAGAGGAAGTGCATAAAGTTCTTACATTTCCTGGAGGGATTACAGAGGAAGTGCACAAAGTAGAGTTCTTACATTTCCAGGAGGATTTACAGAGGAAGTTCATAAAGTTCTTACATTTCCTGGAGGATTTACAGAGGAAGTGCATAAAGTAAAGTTCTTACATTTCCTGGAGGGATTACAGAGGAAGTGCATAAAGTAAAGTTCTTACATTTCCAGGGGGAAATAAAGAGGAAGTGCATAAAGTAAAGTTCTTACATTTCCAGGAGGGATTACAGAGGAAGTGCACAAAGTAGAGTCCTTACATTTCCAGGGGGAATTACAGAGGAAGTGCAGAAAGTTAAGTTCTTACATTTCCAGGAGGGATTACAGAGGAAGTGCATAAAGTAGAGTTCTTACATTTCCAGGAGGGATTACAGAGGAAGTGCATAAAGTTAAGTTCTTACATTTCCAGGAGTAATTAAAGAGGAAGTGCACAAAGTAGAGTCCTTACATTTCCAGGGGGAATTACAGAGTAAGTGAAGAAAGTAAAGTTCTTACATTTCCAGGAGGGATTACAGAGGAAGTGCACAAAGTAGAGTTCTTACATTTCCAGGAGGGATTACTGAGGAAGTGCACAAAGTAAAGTTCTTACATTTCCAGGAGGGATTACAGAGGAAGTGCACAAAGTAGAGTTCTAACATTTCCAGGAGGGCTTACAGAGGAAGTGCTCAAAGTAGATTCCTTACATTTCTAGGAGGGATTACAGAGGAAGTGCAAAAAGTAGAGTTCTTACATTTCCAGGAGGGATTACATGGGATGTGCACAAAGTAGAGTTCTTACATTTCCAGGAGGGATTACATGGGATGTGCACAAAGTAGAGTTCTTACATTTCCAGGAGGGATTACAGAGGAAGTGCACAAAGTAGAGTTCTTACATTTCCAGGAGGGATTACAGAGGAAGTGCACAAAGTAGAGTTCTTACATTTCCAGGAGGGATTACAGAGGAAGTGCACAAAGTAGAGTTCTTACATTTCCAGGAGGGATTACAGAGGCATTGCATAAAGTAAAGTTCTTACATTTCCAGGGGGAATTAAAGAGGAAGTACACAAAGTAGAGTCCTTACATTTCCAGGAGGATTTACAGAGGAAGTGCATGAAGTTCTTACATTTCCAGGAGGATTTACAGAGGAAGTGCATAAAGTAAAGTTCTTACATTTCCAGGAGGGATTACAGAGGAAGTGCATAAACTAAAGTTCTTACATTTCCAGGAGGGATTACAGAGGAAGTGCAAAAAGTAGAGTCCTTACATTTCCAGGGGGAATTACAGAGGAAGTGCAGAAAGTAAAGTTCTTAGATTTCCAGGAGGGATTACAGAGGAAGTGCATAAAGTAGAGTTCTTACATTTCCAGGAGGAATTGCAGAGGAAGTGCATAAAGTTAAGTTCTTACATTTCCAGGAGTAATTAAAGAGGAAGTGCACAAAGTAGAGTCCTTACATTTCCAGGGGGAATTAAAGAGTAAGTGCAGAAAGTAGAGTCATTACATTTCCAGGAGGGATTACAGGGGATGTGCACAAAGTAGAGTCCTTACATTTCCAGGAGGATTTACAGAGGAAGTGCATAAAGTAATGTTCTTACATTTCCAGGAGTAGTTAAAGAGGAAGTGTATAAAGTAAAGTTCTTAGATTTCCAGGAGGGATTACAGAGGAAGTGCATAAAGTAGAGTTCTTACATTTCCAGGAGGAATTGCAGAGGAAGTGCATAAAGTTAAGTTCTTACATTTCCAGGAGTAATTAAAGAGGAAGTGCACAAAGTAGAGTCCTTACATTTCCAGGGGGAATTAAAGAGGAAGTGCAGAAAGTAGAGTCCTTACATTTCCAGGAGGAATTACAGGGGATGTGCACAAAGTAGAGTTCTTACATTTCCAGGAAGATTTACAGAGGAATTGCATGAAGTAAAATTCTTACATCTCCAGGAGGGATGACAGAGGAAGTGCACAAAGTAAAGTTCTTACATTTCCAGGAGGGATTACAGAGGAAGTGCATAAAGGAAAGTTCTTACATTTCCAAGATTGATTACAGAGGAAGTGCATAAAGGAAAGTTCTTTCATTTCCAGGAGGGATTACAGGGGATGTGCACAAAGTAAAATTCTTACATTTCCAGGAGGGATGACAGAGGAAGTGCACAAAGTAAAGTTCTTACATTTCCAGGAGGGATGACAGAGGAAGTGCACAAAGTAAAGTTCTTACATTTCCAGGAGGGAATACAGAGGAAGTGCATAAAGTAAAGTTCTTACATTTCCAGGAGGGATTACAGAGGACGTGCATAAAGAAAAGTTCTTACATTTCCAGGAGGGATTACAGAGGAAGTGCAGAAAGTAGAGTTCTTCCATTTCCAGGGCGAATTAAAGAGGAAGTGCATAAAGTTCTTACATTTCCAGGAGGGATTACAGAGGAAGTGCACAAAGTAGAGTCCTTACATTTCCAGGGGGAATTACAGAGGAAGTGCAGAAAGTAAAGTTCTTACATTTCCAGGAGGGATTACAGAGGAAGTGCATAAAGTAGAGTTCTTACATTTCCACGAGGGATTACAGAGGAAGTGCATAAAGTTAAGTTCTTACATTTCCAGGAGTAATTAAAGAGGAAGTGCACAAAGTAGAGTCCTTACATTTCCAGGGGGAATTACAGAGTAAGTGCAGAAAGTAAAGTTCTTACATTTCCAGGAGGGATTACAGAGGAAGTGCACAAAGTAGAGTTCTAACATTTCCAGGAGGGATTACAGAGGAAGTGCACAAAGTACAGTTCTTACATTTCCAGGAGGGATTACAGAGGAAGTGCACAAAGTAGAGTTCTTACATTTCCAGGAGGGATTACATGGGATGTGCACAAAGTAGAGTTCTTACATTTCCAGGAGGGATTACATGGGATGTGCACAAAGTAGAGTTCTTACATTTCCAGGAGGGATTACATGGGATGTGCACAAAGTAGAGTCCTTACATTTCCATGAGGAATTAAAGAGGAAGTGCAGAAAGTAGAGTCCTTACATTTCCAGGAGGGATTACAGAGGAAGTGCACAAAGTAGAGTTCTTACATTTCCAGGAGTATTTACAGAGGAATTGCGTAAAGTTAAGTCCTTACATTTCCAGGAGGATTTACAGAGGAAGTGCATAAAGTAAATTTCTTACATTTCCAGGAGGGATTACTGAGGAAATGCATGAAGGAAAGCTCTTACATTTCCAGGAGGGATTACAGAGGAAGTGCATAAAGTAGATTTCTTACATTTCCAGGAGGGATTACACAGGAAGTGCACAAAGTAGAGTTCTTACTTTTCCAGGAGGGTTTACAGAGGAAGTGCAGAAAGTAAAGTCCTTACATTTCCAGGAGGGATTACAGAGGAAATGCACAAAGTAGAGTTCTTACATTTCCAGGAGGGATTACAGAGGAAGTGCACAAAGTAAAGTTCTTACATTTCCAGGGGGAATTAAAGAGGAAGTGCACAAAGTAGAGTCCTTACATTTCCAGGAGGATTTACAGAGGAAGTACATAAAGTTCTGACATTTCCAGGAGGATTTACAGAGGAAGTGCAGAAAGTAGAGTTCTTACATTTCCAGGAGGGATTACAGGGGATGTGCACAAAGTAGAGTCCTTACAATTCCAGGAGGATTTACAGAGGAAGTGCATAAAGTAAAGTTCTTACATTTCCAGGTGGAATTAAAGAGGAAGTGCAGAAAGTAGAGTCCTTACATTTCCAGGAGGATTTACAGAGGAAGTGCACAAAGTAGAGTCCTTACATTTCCAGAAGTAATTAAAGAGGAAGTGCATAAAGTAAAGTTCTTACATTTCCAGGGGGAATTAAAGAGGAAGTGCAGAATGTAGTGTCCTTACCTTTCCTGGATGGATTATTGAGGAAGTGCAGAAAGTAGAGTTCTTACATTTCCAGTAGGATTTACAGAGGAAGTGCATGAAGTAAAATTCTTACATTTCCAGGAGGGATGACAGAGGAAGTGCACAAAGTAGAGTTCTTACTTTTCCAGGAGGATTTACAGAGGAAGTGCATAAAGTAAAGTTCTTACATTTCCAGGAGGGAATACAGAGGAAGTGCATAAAGTAAAGTTCTTATATTTCCAGGGGGAATTAAAGAGGAAGTGCACAAAGTAGAGTCCTTACATTTCCAGGAGGATTTAAAGAGGAAGTGCATAAAGTTCTTACATTTCCTGGAGGGATTACAGAGGAAGTGCACAAAGTAGAGTTCTTACATTTCCAGGAGGATTTACAGAGGAAGTTCATAAAGTTCTTACATTTCCTGGAGGATTTACAGAGGAAGTGCATAAAGTAAAGTTCTTACATTTCCTGGAGGGATTACAGAGGAAGTGCATAAAGTAAAGTTCTTACATTTCCAGGGGGAAATAAAGAGGAAGTGCATAAAGTAAAGTTCTTACATTTCCAGGAGGGATTACAGAGGAAGTGCACAAAGTAGAGTCCTTACATTTCCAGGGGGAATTACAGAGGAAGTGCAGAAAGTTAAGTTCTTACATTTCCAGGAGGGATTACAGAGGAAGTGCATAAAGTAGAGTTCTTACATTTCCAGGAGGGATTACAGAGGAAGTGCATAAAGTTAAGTTCTTACATTTCCAGGAGTAATTAAAGAGGAAGTGCACAAAGTAGAGTCCTTACATTTCCAGGGGGAATTACAGAGTAAGTGAAGAAAGTAAAGTTCTTACATTTCCAGGAGGGATTACAGAGGAAGTGCACAAAGTAGAGTTCTTACATTTCCAGGAGGGATTACTGAGGAAGTGCACAAAGTAAAGTTCTTACATTTCCAGGAGGGATTACAGAGGAAGTGCACAAAGTAGAGTTCTAACATTTCCAGGAGGGCTTACAGAGGAAGTGCTCAAAGTAGATTCCTTACATTTCTAGGAGGGATTACAGAGGAAGTGCAAAAAGTAGAGTTCTTACATTTCCAGGAGGGATTACATGGGATGTGCACAAAGTAGAGTTCTTACATTTCCAGGAGGGATTACATGGGATGTGCACAAAGTAGAGTTCTTACATTTCCAGGAGGGATTACAGAGGAAGTGCACAAAGTAGAGTTCTTACATTTCCAGGAGGGATTACAGAGGAAGTGCACAAAGTAGAGTTCTTACATTTCCAGGAGGGATTACAGAGGAAGTGCACAAAGTAGAGTTCTTACATTTCCAGGAGGGATTACAGAGGCATTGCATAAAGTAAAGTTCTTACATTTCCAGGGGGAATTAAAGAGGAAGTACACAAAGTAGAGTCCTTACATTTCCAGGAGGATTTACAGAGGAAGTGCATGAAGTTCTTACATTTCCAGGAGGATTTACAGAGGAAGTGCATAAAGTAAAGTTCTTACATTTCCAGGAGGGATTACAGAGGAAGTGCATAAACTAAAGTTCTTACATTTCCAGGAGGGATTACAGAGGAAGTGCAAAAAGTAGAGTCCTTACATTTCCAGGGGGAATTACAGAGGAAGTGCAGAAAGTAAAGTTCTTAGATTTCCAGGAGGGATTACAGAGGAAGTGCATAAAGTAGAGTTCTTACATTTCCAGGAGGAATTGCAGAGGAAGTGCATAAAGTTAAGTTCTTACATTTCCAGGAGTAATTAAAGAGGAAGTGCACAAAGTAGAGTCCTTACATTTCCAGGGGGAATTAAAGAGTAAGTGCAGAAAGTAGAGTCATTACATTTCCAGGAGGGATTACAGGGGATGTGCACAAAGTAGAGTCCTTACATTTCCAGGAGGATTTACAGAGGAAGTGCATAAAGTAATGTTCTTACATTTCCAGGAGTAGTTAAAGAGGAAGTGTATAAAGTAAAGTTCTTAGATTTCCAGGAGGGATTACAGAGGAAGTGCATAAAGTAGAGTTCTTACATTTCCAGGAGGAATTGCAGAGGAAGTGCATAAAGTTAAGTTCTTACATTTCCAGGAGTAATTAAAGAGGAAGTGCACAAAGTAGAGTCCTTACATTTCCAGGGGGAATTAAAGAGGAAGTGCAGAAAGTAGAGTCCTTACATTTCCAGGAGGAATTACAGGGGATGTGCACAAAGTAGAGTTCTTACATTTCCAGGAAGATTTACAGAGGAATTGCATGAAGTAAAATTCTTACATCTCCAGGAGGGATGACAGAGGAAGTGCACAAAGTAAAGTTCTTACATTTCCAGGAGGGATTACAGAGGAAGTGCATAAAGGAAAGTTCTTACATTTCCAAGATTGATTACAGAGGAAGTGCATAAAGGAAAGTTCTTTCATTTCCAGGAGGGATTACAGGGGATGTGCACAAAGTAAAATTCTTACATTTCCAGGAGGGATGACAGAGGAAGTGCACAAAGTAAAGTTCTTACATTTCCAGGAGGGATGACAGAGGAAGTGCACAAAGTAAAGTTCTTACATTTCCAGGAGGGAATACAGAGGAAGTGCATAAAGTAAAGTTCTTACATTTCCAGGAGGGATTACAGAGGACGTGCATAAAGAAAAGTTCTTACATTTCCAGGAGGGATTACAGAGGAAGTGCAGAAAGTAGAGTTCTTCCATTTCCAGGGCGAATTAAAGAGGAAGTGCATAAAGTTCTTACATTTCCAGGAGGGATTACAGAGGAAGTGCACAAAGTAGAGTCCTTACATTTCCAGGGGGAATTACAGAGGAAGTGCAGAAAGTAAAGTTCTTACATTTCCAGGAGGGATTACAGAGGAAGTGCATAAAGTAGAGTTCTTACATTTCCACGAGGGATTACAGAGGAAGTGCATAAAGTTAAGTTCTTACATTTCCAGGAGTAATTAAAGAGGAAGTGCACAAAGTAGAGTCCTTACATTTCCAGGGGGAATTACAGAGTAAGTGCAGAAAGTAAAGTTCTTACATTTCCAGGAGGGATTACAGAGGAAGTGCACAAAGTAGAGTTCTAACATTTCCAGGAGGGATTACAGAGGAAGTGCACAAAGTACAGTTCTTACATTTCCAGGAGGGATTACAGAGGAAGTGCACAAAGTAGAGTTCTTACATTTCCAGGAGGGATTACATGGGATGTGCACAAAGTAGAGTTCTTACATTTCCAGGAGGGATTACATGGGATGTGCACAAAGTAGAGTTCTTACATTTCCAGGAGGGATTACAGAGGAAGTGCACAAAGTAAAGTTCTTACATTTCCAGGGGGAATTAAAGAGGAAGTGCACAAAGTAGAGTCCTTACATTTCCAGGAGGATTTACAGAGGAAGTACATAAAGTTCTTACATTTCCAGGAGGATTTACAGAGGAAGTGCAGAAAGTAGAGTTCTTACATTTCCAGGAGGGATTACAGGGGATGTGCACAAAGTAGAGTCCTTACAATTCCAGGAGGATTTACAGAGGAAGTGCATAAAGTAAAGTTCTTACATTTCCAGTGGGAATTAAAGAGGAAGTGCAGAAAGTAGAGTCCTTACATTTCCAGGAGGTATTACAGAGGATGTGCACAAAGTAGAGTCCTTACATTTCCAGGAGGATTTACAGAGGAAGTGCACAAAGTAGAGTCCTTACATTTCCAGGAGTAATTAAAGAGGAAGTGCATAAAGTAAAGTTCTTACTTTTCCAGGGTGAATTAAAGAGGAAGTGCAGAAAGTAGAGTCCTTACCTTTCCTGGATGGATTATTGAGGAAGTGCAGAAAGTAGAGTTCTTACATTTCCAGTAGGATTTACAGAGGAAGTGCATGAAGTAATATTCTTACATTTCCAGGAGGGATGACAGAGGAAGTGCACAAAGTAGAGTTCTTACTTTTCCAGGAGGGATTACTGAGGAATTGCACAAAGTAGAGTTCTTACATTTCCAGGAGGGATTACAGAGGAAGTGCATAAAGTAAAGTTCTTACATTTCCAGGAGTGATTACAGAGGAAGTGCACAAAGTAGAGTTCTTACATTTCCAGGAGGGATTACAGATGAAGTGCATAAAGTAAAGTTCTTACATTTCCAGGGGGAATTAAAGAGGAAGTGCACAAAGTAGAGTTCTTACATTTCCAGGAGGATTTACAGATGAAGTGCATGAAGTTCTTACATTTCCAGGAGGATTTACAGAGGAAGTGCATAAAGTAAAGTTCTTACATTTCCAGGAGGCATTACAGAGGAAGTGCATAAAGTAAAGTTCTTACATTTCCAGGGGGAATTAAAGAGGAAGTGCATAAAGTAAAGTTCTTACATTTCCAGGAGGGATTACAGAGGAAGTGCAAAAAGTAGAGTCCTTACATTTCCAGGGGGAATTACAGAGGAAGTGCAGAAAGTAAAGTTCTTACATTTCCAGGAGGGATTACAGAGGAAGTGCTTAAAGTAGAGTTCTTACATTTCCAGGAGGGATTACAGAGGAAGTGCACAAAGTAGAGTTCTTACATTTCCAGGAGGGATTACAGAGGAAGTGCAGAAAGTAAAGTTCTTACATTTCCAGGAGGGATTACAGAGGAAGTGCATAAAGTAAAGTTCTTACATTTCCAGGAGGAATTACAGAGGAAGTGCATAAAGTAGAGTTCTTACATTTCCAGGAGGGATTACAGAGGAAGTGGATAAAGTAAAGTTCTTACATTTCCAGGAGGATTTACAGAGGAAGTGCATAAAATCCTTACATTTCCAGGAGGGATTATAGAGGAAGTGCATAAAGTAAAGTCCTTACATTTCCAGGAGGGATTACAGAGGAAGTGCATAAAGTAAAGTCCTTACATTTCCAGGAGGGATTACAGAGGAAGTGCATAAAGTAAAGTCCTTACATTTCCAGGAGGGATTACAGAGGAAGTGCATAAAGTAAAGTCCTTACATTTCCAGGAGGGATTACAGAGGAAGTTCATAAAGTAGAGTCCTTACATTTCCAGGAGGGATTACAGAGGAAGTGCATAAAGTAAAGTCCTTACATTTCCAGGAGGGATTACAGAGGAAGTGCATAAAGTAGAGTCCTTACATTTCCAGGAGGGATTACAGAGGAAGTGCATAAAGTAAAGTCCTTACATTTCCAGGAGGAATTACAGAGGAAGTGCATAAAGTAGAGTTCTTACATTTCCAGGAGGGATTACAGAGGAAGTGCATTAAGTAAAGTTCTTACATTTCCAGGAGGAATTACAGAGGAAATGTATAAAGTAGAGTTCTTACATTTCCAGGAGGGATTACAGAGGAAGTGCATAAAGTAAAGTTCTTACATTTCCAGGAGGGATTACAGAGGAAGTGAGTAAAGTAAAGTTCTTACATTTACAGGAGGGATTACAGAGGAAGTGCATAAAGTAGAGTTCTTACATTTCCAGGAGGGATTACAGAGGAAGTGCATAAAGTAAAGTTCTTACATTTCCAGGAGGGATTACAGAGGAAGTGCATAAAGTAGAGTTCTTACATTTCCAGGAGGGATTACAGAGGAAGTGCATAAAGTAAAGTTCTTACATTTCCAGGAGGGATTACAGAGGAAGTGCATAAAGTAAAGTTCTTACATTTCCAGGAGGGATTACAGAGGAAGTGCATAAAGTAAAGTTCTTACATTTCCAGGAGGGATTACAGAGGAAGTGCATAAAGTAGAGTTCTTACATTTCCAGGAGGGATTACAGAGGAAGTGCATAAAGTAAAGTTCTTACATTTCCAGGAGGGATTACAGAGGAAGTGCATAAAGTAAAGTTCTTACATTTCCAGGAGGGATTACAGAGGAAGTGCATAAAGTAAAGTTATTACATTTCCAGGAGGGATTACAGAGGAAGTGAATAAAGTAGAGTTCTTACATTTCCAGGAGGGATTACAGAGGAAGTGCATAAAGTAAAGTTCTTACATTTCCAGGAGGGATTACAGAGGAAGTGAATAAAGTAAAGTTCTTATATTTCTAGGAGGGATTACAGCGCAAGTGCATAAAGTAAAGTTCTTACATTTCCAGGAGGGATTACAGAGGAAGTGAATAAAGTAGAGTTCTTACATTTCCAGGAGGGATTACAGAGGAAGTGCATAAAGTAAAGTCCTTACATTTCCAGGAGGGATTACAGAGGAAGTGCATAAAGTAAAGTCCTTACATTTCCAGGAGGGATTACAGAGGAAGTGCATAAAGTAAAGTCCTTACATTTCCAGAAGGGATTACAGAGGAAGTGCATAAAGTAGAGTCCTTACATTTCCAGGAGGGATTACAGAGGAAGTGCATAAAGTAAAGTCCTTACATTTCCAGGAGGGATTACAGAGGAAGTGCATAAAGTAAAGTTCTTACATTTCCAGGAGGGATTACAGAGGAAGTGAATAAAGTAAAGTTCTTATATTTCTAGGAGGGATTACAGCGCAAGTGCATAAAGTAAAGTTCTTACATTTCCAGGAGGGATTACAGAGGAAGTGAATAAAGTAGAGTTCTTACATTTCCAGGAGCGATTACAGAGGAAGTGCATAAAGTAAAGTTCTTACATTTCCAGGAGGATTTACAGAGGAAGTGCATAAAGTCCTTACATTTCCAGGAGGGATTACAGAGGAAGTGCATAAAGTAAAGTCCTTACATTTCCAGGAGGGATTACAGAGGAAGTGCATAAAGTAAAGTCCTTACATTTCCAGGAGGGATTACAGAGGAAGTGCATAAAGTAGAGTCCTTACATTTCCAGGAGGGATTACAGAGGAAGTGCATAAAGTAAAGTCCTTACATTTCCAGGAGGGATTACAGAGGAAGTGCATAAAGTAAAGTCCTTACATTTCCAGGAGGGATTACAGAGGAAGTGCATAAAGTAAAGTCCTTACATTTCCAGGAGGGATTACAGAGGAAGTGCATAAAGTAAAGTCCTTACATTTCCAGGAGGGATTACAGAGGAAGTGCATAAAGTAGAGTCCTTACATTTCCAGGAGGGATTACAGAGGAAGTGCATAAAGTAAAGTCCTTACATTTCCAGGAGGGATTACAGAGGAAGTGCATAAAGTAAAGTCCTTACATTTCCAGGAGGGATTACAGTTCACCTCTGGGAACAGTGTCTGGGAGGCTGTGGTGGCTGCTGCTCGCAATGTTGATAGAAAACAGATTAAGCAACTGACAGAATCTATGGATGGAGGCTGCTGAGTGTCATCATAAAGAAAGGTGGCTATATTCATCACTAATTTTTTTTGTTTTTGCATGTCAGAAATGTTTATTTCTAAATTTTGTGCACTGATATTGGTTTACCTGGTGAAAATAAACAAGTGAGATAGAATTATATTTGGTTTTTATTAAGTTGCCTAATAATTCTGCACAGTAACAGTTACCTGCACACACAGATATCCTCCTAAGATAGCCAAATCTAAAAAAAACCACTCCAACTTCCAAAAATATTAAGCTTGGATATTTATGAGTCTTTTGGGTTGATTGAGAACATAGTTGTTGATCAATAATAAAAATAATCCTCTAAAATACAACTTGCCTAATAATTCTGCCCACAGTGTAGAAACATTTGTATCACAATGATATCACAATACGATCTTCTATTTAAAAAATGATGATAAGGAAACGCACATGAATATACAGCGCTCAGAAAGAGACCACTGCACAGTTTTCTAACAATCCCCATCTCTACATGTCTGACAGCCATTCTATTCCAGCGTCAGTTGAATTCCAACCACAGTCCACCTCATTCTACTTAATGTGCTTCTGATTAGGTGATCACCTGAACCAAATCTTATGTAACCAGGGAAAGTATAAAAAACACTGGTGTTTTCTTCACAATCCTCTTGCAATAGGACAAACTGGATGGCAAAACAAGTGCTAGGAAGAGCCCAAAAGTAATTTGAATGAAAAACTAACTTTTAACCATGCCAAAGGAGTTGAAAAGAAGTCTTGAGTGAGGAAAAGAAGGGCTCAATTCTGGCTTCTCTAGCAGAGGGATACAGTGAGCGTCATGTTGCCTCCATCCTTAAAATTTCAAAGACGGCAGTCCATTACAACAAGGTCAAGCAGCAGACATTGGGAACAACAAAGCTACAGACCGGCAGAGGGCGAAAGCGACTCTCCACTGACCGGGATGACCGTCATCTTATTCCAATGTCACTCAGCAACTGCAGGATGACATCAAGTGACCTACAAAAGGAATGGCAAATGGCAGCTGAGGTGAAGTGCACGGCAAGAACAGTTCATAACGGGCTCCTAGAGACCTCAAGTCATGTAAAGCTAGAAAAAAGCCTTTCATCAATGAGAAGCAAAGGAGAGCCAGGCTGAAGTAAGGTACTAGAGGACTGGAGTAAGGTAATCTTCTCTGATGAGTCTAATTTTCAGCTTTGCCCAACACCTGGTCGTCTAATGGTTAGACGGAGAACTGGAGAGGCATACAAGCCACAGTGTCTTGCACCCACTGTGAAATTTGGTGGAGAATCGGTGATGATCTGGGGATGTTCCAGCAAGGCTGGAATTGGGCAGGTTAATCTTTGCGAAGGATGTATGAATCAAGCCGCATACAAGGTTATCCTTGAAAAACCACTTGCTTCCTTCTGCTCAGACAATGTTCCCCTACTCGGAAGACTGGTTTTTCCAGCAGCACAATGCCCCATGCCACACAACTTGGTCAATTAATGTGTGGATGAAGGAGCACCACATCAAGACCCTGTCATGGCCAGCCCAATCTCCAGACCTGAACCCTATTGAAAACCTCTGGAATGTAATCAAGAGGAAGATGGATAGTCACAAGCCATCAAACAAAGAAGAACTGCTTACATTTTTGTGCCAGGAGTGGCATAAGGTCACCCAAAAGCAGCATGAAAGACTGGTGGAAAGCAGCCAAGACGCATGAAAGCTGGGATTAAAAATCATGGTTATTCCACCAAATATTGATTTCTGAACTCTTCCTGAGTTAAAACAGGAGTATTGTTGTTTCTAAATGAATAAGAACTTGTTTTCTTTGCAGTATTTGAGGTCTGAAAGAACTGTTTCTTTATTATTTTGACGATTTCTCATTTGTTGCAAATAAATACAAAATTTTTAGCTTTGATTTTTGGAGACAAGTTGTCAGTAGTTTATAGAATAAAGCAACAATGTACATTTTACTCAAAAATAGACCTATAAAGAGAAAAATCAGAGAAAATGAAAATTTTGCAGTGGTCTTTTAATATTAACAACAGAATATAACTCCAAGTAAATCAAACTTCTGTGAAATCAAACTGTCCACTTAGGAAGAAACACTGATTGACAATCAATTTCACATGCTGTTGTGCAAATGGAATAGACAATAGATGGAAATTATTGGCAATTATCAAGACACCCTCAATAAAGGAGTGGTTCTGCATGTGGGGATCACAGACCACATCTCAGTACCAGTGCTTTCTGGCTGATGTTTTGGTCACTTTTGAATGTTGGTTGTGCTTTCACACTCGTGGTAGCATGAGACGGACTCTACAACCCACAGAAGTTGCTCAGGTAGTGCAGCTCATCCAGGATGGCACATCAATGCGAGCTGTGGCAAGAAGGTTTGCTGTGTCTGTCAGCGTAGTGTCCAGAGGCTGGAGGCGCTATCAGGAGACAGGCCAGTACATCAGGGGATGTGGAGGGGGCCGTAGGATGGCAACAACCCAGCAGCAGGACCGCTACCCCCGCCTTTGTGCAAGGAGGAACAGGAGGAGCACTGCCAGAGCCCTGCAAAATGACCTCCAGCAGGCCACAAATGTGTATGTGTCTGCACAAACGGTTAGAAACCGACTCCATGAGGGTGGTATGAGGGTCCGACGTCCACAATTGGGGGTTGTGCTCACATCCCAACACCGTGCAGGACGTTTGGCATTTGCCACAGAACAGCAGGATTGGCAAAGTCGCCACTGGCGCCCTGTGCTCTTCACAGATGAAAGCAGGTTCACACTGAGCACATGTGACAGACGTGACAGAGTCTGGAGACGCCGTGGAGAGCGATCTGCTGCCTGCAACATCCTTCAGCATGACCGGTTTGGCAGTGGGTCAGTAATGGTGTGGGGTGGCATTTCTTTGGAGGGCCGCACAGCCCTCCATGTGCTCGCCAGAGGTAGCCTGACTGCCATTAGGTACCGAGATGAGATCCTAAGACCCCTTGTGAGACCATATGCTGGTGTGGTTGGCCCTGGGTTCCTCCTAATGCAGAACAATGCCAGACCTCATGTGGCTGGAGTGTGTCAGCAGTTCCTGCAAGATGAAGGCATTGAAGCTATGGACTGGCCGCCCATTCCCCAGACCTGAATCCGATTGAGCACATCTGGGACATCATGTCTCGCTCCATCCACCAACGTCACGTTGCACCACAGACTGTCCAGGAGTTGGCGGATGCTTTAGTCCAGGTCTGGGAGGAGATCCCACAGGAGACCATCCGCAGCCTCATCAGGAGCATGCCCAGGCGGTGTAGGGAGGTCATACAGGCACGTGGAGGCCACACACAACACTCAGCCTCATTTTGACTTGTTTTAACGACATTACATCAAAGTTGGATCAGCCTGTAGTGTGTTTTTCCACTTTAATTTTGGAGGTGACTCCAAATCCAGGTCTCCATTGGTTAATAAATTTGATTTCCATTGATGATTTTTGTGTGATTTTGTTGTCAGCACATTCAACTTTGTACAGAACAAAGTATTCAATGAGAATATTTCATTCATTCAGATCTAGGATGTGTTATTTGAGTGTTCCCTTTATTTTTTTGAGCAGTGTATATACACACAAACAGTTGAAACCAGAAGTTTACATACACTATATACTTACCTTGTAATGTCTTCACATCCTGTTCCGTCCAGATGTGTCCGGATCGCAAAATTCCAAGCGGCGGAAGTTCATCGACCGCTATATTGGGACACCCAAGTGATGGGTGGAAACCGCTGGTGGTACCAGCCTCTTGCGCGGTACCACCAGAGGAGCACCGTCGCGAACACGCCATACATGCCGCCGCCGGGATCAGCCGAATGATTCACTGACCGCTGCCATCTTTGTACAGGAGGAGCGCATGCACAGTTTTAATGTGACCGCCGCTATCTGCCTGCACAAAGATGGCGGCAGTCTGATTTACTGCGCGGGGAGACAGCTCAAACGAGAGAACACATGAGGGAAGAAGACAGCGCAGGGGTGGAGAGAGAGAGCAGACAAGGGGGATAGCACATGGGGTACACAGGTCAAAGAAGAGATCACATAAGAGGAGAAGACAGCAGATGGGGGAGAGAGAAAGTGCACGGAGGGGAAAGAGACAGAGCACAGGGAAGAGACTGCTCAAACGGGACAGCACATGAAGGGAGAACACAGCACAGGAAGGAGAGAGACAGCAGACAAGGGGGAGAGCACATGGGGTAGACAGGTCAAAGAAGAGATCACATGAGAGGAGAAGACAGCAGATGGGGGAGAGAGAAAGCACACAGAGGGGAAAGAGACAGAGCACAGGGGGGAGACAGCTCAAACGGGACAGCACATGAAGGGAGAACACAGTACAGGAAGGAGAGAGACAGCAGACAAGGGGGAGAGCACATGGGGTACACAGGTCAAAGAAGAGATCACATAAGAGGAGAAGACAGCAGATGGGGGAGAGAGAAAGTGCACGGAGGGGAAAGAGACAGAGCACAGGGGGGAGACAGCAGACAAGGGGGAGAGCACATGGGGTAGACAGGTCAAAGAAGAGAGCCCAGACGGGAGAAGTCAGCACATGGGGGAAAGAGAGAGTGGATAGGTGGGTGAGCACATGGGGGGGAGAGATTCTCAGCACTGCAAAGCCTGTCCCCATCGTGACATTACCGCCCTCCCGATGGGACAGCATCGGGCTTCCATCTAGTACACTATATAAATAGACACATATGCATGTTTTTCTCAATATCTGACATGAAATCAGAATAAACCTTTCCAGTTTTAGATCAATTAGGATTACCATAATTTTTAATATTTGCTAAATGCCAGTATAATGAGAAAGCGAATGTTTTAAGGCATCTGTCCCTGCTGAGAGGACACTATGAATATCATATCATATCCTTTATACAGTATATAAGTATAAAGTCAGTAGGCTGTAGGCTATAACATAATTGTGTGACAGGAGCCGTGCAGTAATCATCAGTAGCTGTGATAGGAGTTTCTAACCCCCTCGGTGGAGAACTTCAGGGGCCCCATATGGTTCCCCAAAGCGTAATGGCCCCATATGGTGCCCCACAGCATAATGGCCCCATATGGTGAGTCACAGCGTAATGGCCCCATATGATGAGCCACAGCGTAATGGCCCCATATGGTGAGCCACAGCGTAATGGCCAGTAGCGTAGCTACCGGGGGGGCAGAAGGGGCCCACCGGGAGCTACGCTAGTGTAACTGTATCCAGCGTGCGCATCAGGTCCCCGCGCCCATCACTGCCGCAAGTTCCCTCTCCCAACAGTCCCCTTTCTGTGACGGACGTCTCAGACGTCATCACTCGGCGCCCGGCCCGCTGTGCTGAAGATGTGTGCGGGCTGGGCGCTTGAGCAGCGAGGGAACGAGGAGGAGAGGTGAGTACTGTTTATTTATTTTTTGCTGGGTGGGGGAGGGAGGGGCATTATCCTAAAGACTCTGCCTATGGTGAGGGGGGCCATTATACTAAAGACTCTGCCTATGGGGAGGGGGGGACATTATACTAAAGACTCTGCCTATGGGGAGGGGGAATTATACTAAAGACTCTGCCTATGGGGAGGGGGCATTATACTAAAGACTCTGCCTATGGAGAGAGGGTGGGGGCATTATACTAAAGACTCTGACTATGGGGAGAGGGGGGGAAGCATTATACTACAGACTCTGCCTATGGGGAGGGGGGGAGCATTATACTAAAGACTCTGCCTATGGGGTGGGTTATTATACTACAGACTTTGCCTATGAGGAGGGGTAGAGCATTATACTAAAGACTCTGCATATGGGGAGGGGGGGAGCATTATACTAAAGACTCTGCCTATGAGGGGGCATTATACTACAGACTCTGCCTATGAGGAGAGGGGGAAAGCGTTATACTAAAGACTCTGCCTTTGGGGAGGGGGGGAGCATTATACTAAAGACTCTGACTATGGGGAGGGGGGGACATTATACTAAAGACTCTGCCTATGGGGAGGGGGCATTATACTAAAGACTCTGCCTATGGGGAGAGGGTGGGGGCATTATACTAAAGACTCTGACTATGGGGAGAGGGGGGGAAGCATTATACTACAGACTCTGCCTATGGGGAGGGGGGGAGCATTATACTAAAGACTCTGCCTATGGGGGGGTTATTATACTACAGACTTTGCCTATGAGGAGGGGTAGAGCATTATACTAAAGACTCTGCATATGGGGAGGGGGGGAGCATTATACTAAAGACTCTGCCTATGAGGGGGCATTATACTACAGACTCTGCCTATGAGGAGAGGGGGAAAGCGTTATACTAAAGACTCTGCCTTTGGGGAGGGGGGGAGCATTATACTAAAGACTCTGACTATGGGGAGAGGGGGGGAAGCATTATACTACAGACTCTGCCTATGGGGAGGGAGCATTATACTAAAGACTCTGCCTATGGGGGGGGGGTCATTATACTACAGACTTTGCCTATGAGGAGGGGTAGAGCATTATACTAAAGACTCTGCATATGGGGAGGGGGGGAGCATTATACTAAAGACTCTGCCTATGAGGGGGCATTATACTACAGACTCTGCCTATGAGGAGAGGGGGAAAGCGTTATACTAAAGACTCTGCCTTTGGGGGGGCATTATACTACATACTCTACCTATGAGGAGGGGTGGAGCATTATACTGCAGACTCTGCCTATGGGGGGAGGGCATTATACTGCAGACTCTGCCTATGGGGGGGCATTATACTACAGACTCTGCCTATGAGGAGGGGGGGAAGCATTATACTACAAACTATCTGGTGTATTATACTATATGTAGGCTATTTATACAGTGTGGGAGATAATGTGGGGTCTTTGCATAGTGTGGGGGCCATCATACAGTGTGGGGGATAATGTGGGGCCTTTGTACAGTGTGGGGGCCAACATACAGTGTGGGAGATAATGTGGGGTCTTTGTATAGTGTGGGGGCCTTCATACAGTGTGGGAGATAATGTGGGGTCTTTGTATAGTGTGGGGGCCATCATACAGTGTGGATGATGAATAGGGACACACACCATAGTCACTTCAGTACCTTTTACTGGTGGTATTCAAGGCACAATCCGGAGCACTGTAGGGTGAGGAGTGCATATCAGGACTCTCCCCAGTGAGCGCGTGTATGGCCTCCTGTCTCTTGCCTTTGTTTGGTAAGTCTCTGACCTGCTTGGAGCTAGGCCTAACTTGGTTTCTGTCCTGCACTGGCTGATCTTGTGGTAGGGCCTTCTCTTGGAGATCACTCTCCCTGCTTGCGGTGCCTTTGTGACTCCTGGCTCTGGTACGTATCAGCTCTTGGGTGATCCTGGGACCTGAAGTCTTCTAGGGGATCCCGGTTGTCTCTACAGGGGAATATACGGCCCTGTAGACGCGGACCCGGTGTCCGGTATATGTTTTCTGGGGTGAGCTGGTAAAGCTCCTCTGCCCCCAATGCTACTGGGTCTTATTACACGGGTAGGCGCACTGGCATCGGGGTCTTATTACACGGGTAGGCGCGCTGGCATCGGGGTCTTATTACACGGGTAGGCGCGCTGGCATCGAGGTCTTATTACACGGGTAGGCGCTCTGGCAACGGGGTCTTATTACATGGGTAGGCACGCTGGCATCGGGGTCTTATTACACGGGTAGGGGCACTGGCATCGGGGTCTTATTACACGGGTAGGCACTCTGGCATCGGGGTCTTATTACACGGGTAGGCGCACTGGCATCGGGGTCTTATTACATGGGTAGGGGCTCTGTTCGGAGACAATGGGAAAACCAGTGGGCAAGGCTTCACAGATACAGAAAATAGCACAGAATTTACTAGTAGAAGTTGCCTATTTATTATGTGAACACACATTTGGAAATGATATAAGTAGATGGCCCAAGCCCTCCACAAAGCTTTTCATCCTGGAGGTCACAGGCTTTACCAATGTGACCCTCTGACATATGGGAGCATCATTATAATAGGGTACTGCCATTACATGCCAGCTAGTCCGTGTCCAGTTACTGCTTTCTCTATGACAGGGTGTACATATTTGCGTGAATGTAATGTGGATAATGACTGTATACGCCATCTTGTGCTTCAGGTCTGGAGGCAGATGCGGCACATGGGGGTAAAGCCGGATGTAATCACCTATAACCTGCTTCTTCGTGCCACCCGACACTGTGGGATTGGAGACACAGCTGACTCTCTACATTTACTTACGCACTCTAAGGAACTGGCAGCCCTGACTTTAAGTGCAGGCAAAGAGAAGCAAGACAGGAAAAGCCAGCAAGTGAAGAAAAGAAAGGATAGTCCTGAAGAGGTGGGGCACTTGCAAATGTCAATACCCCATCTGACCAATTGGCACTGATTGGCGACTTAGGGGGCGTTCTTCAGAAGATGAAAGAAGACAACGTCTGTCCTACAATAAAGACCTTCACCCTCCTAGCGGAAGTCATGAGAGCAGAAGTGGGGTCAGAATCTGCCGTCCTGGCCACTATGGACGCCTACGGAGTACAGCCAGATCTCACCTTTTTTAACACTTTGCTATTGAAGAGGAGTAAAACTCTGAAGCTGCAGTCGGCTTTGGTAAGGGAATGGTTTTTATTTTTTTCATTTAAATGTTAAAAAGCCATCATAAAACAATTAACACGGCTTGTGAGAAGATCCACGATATCTGACAGTAAAGAGGCTGAGGTACAGTAGGTGAATGATGTTACCGCATTGTGGGATTATATTTGCTGTATGAAATTATTTGTAAAGTGTGTGACAGATCTGCCTGACTTTTTATATATATTTTTTTTCTTTAAAGTGAATGCTTTTTTTTTTTTTTTTTTTTTTTTTACTATTGCTTAATAACGATCCAAAACAAATGGTTCCAACCGTGTTCTTTTAATTGAATGCCTCTTTTTTTTCCCTGTACACTCTATGTTGATGCTTTTTCCCTAAAAGCTCTACTTTTGTCTCATCTGACCAGAGAACATTCTTCCAAAACATTTTAGGCTTTCTCAGGTAAGTTTTGGCAAGCTCCAGCCTGGCTTTTTTATGTCTCGGGGTAAGAAGTGGGGTCTTCCTGGGTATCCTACCATACAGTCCCTTTTCATTCAGACGCCGACAGATAGTACGGGTTGACACTGTTGTACCCTCGGACTGCAGGGCAGCTTGAACTTGTTTGGATGTTAGTCGAGGTTCTTTATCCACCATCCGCACAATCTTGCGTTGAAGTCTCTCGTCAATTTTTCTTTTCCGTCCACATCTAGGGAGGTTAGCCACAGTGCCATGGGCTTTAAACTTCTTGATGACACTGCGCACGGAAGACACAGGAACATTCAGGTCTTTGGAGATGGACTTGTAGCCTTGAGATTGCTCATGCTTCCTCACAATTTGGTTTCTCAAGTCCTCAGACAGTTCTTTGGTCTTCTTTCTTTTCTCCATGCTCAATGTGGTACACACAAGGACACAGGACAGAGGTTGAGTCAACTTTAATCCATGTTAACTGGCAGCAAGTGTGATTTAGTTATTGCCAACACCTGTTAGGTGCCACAGGTACGTTACAGATGCTGTTAATTACACGAATTAGAGAAGCATCACATGATTTTTCAAAGGGTGCCAATACTTTTGTCCACCCCCTTTTTTAGGTTTGGTATGGAATTATATCCAATTTGGCTTTAGGACAATTCTTTTTGTGTTTTTTTCATTGAAGACAAATTAAATGAAGAGAATAATAAGATTTATTGCCTTATAAATGGGGTTGGGACCATCAGTTGTGTTGTGCAGAAGTCTGATGGATACACAGCTGATAGTCCTACTGAATAGACTGTAGACTTCTTGTATTATGGCAAGAAAAAAGCAGCTAAGTAAAGAAAAACAAATGGCCATCATTACTTTAAGAAATGAAGGTCAGTCAGTCCAAAAAATTGGGAAAACTTTGAAAGTGTCCCCAAGTACAGTTGCAAAAACCATCAAGTGCTACAAAGAATGTGGCTCACATGAGGACCGGCCCAGGAAAGGAAGACCAAGAGTCACCTCTGCTTCTGAGGCTAAGTTTATCCGTGTCACCAGCCTCAGAAATTGCAGGTTAACAGCAGCTCAGATTAGAGACCAGGTCAATGACACACAGAGTTCTAGCAGCAGACACATCTCTTCAACAACTGTTAAGAGGAGACTTTGTGCAGCAGGCCTTCATGGTAAAATAGCTGCTAGGAAACCACTGCTAAGGACAGGCAACAAGCAGAAGAGACTTGTTTGGGCTAAAGAACACAAGGAATGGACATTAGACCAGTGGAAATCTGTGCTTTTGTCTGATGAGTCCAAATTTGAGATCTTTGGTTCCAACCACCGTGTCTTTGTGCGAAGCAGAAAAGGTGAATGGATGGACTCTACATGCCTGGTTCCCACTGTGAAGCATGGGCCAACAAGTGCTAAGCTTCTCTGGGAACTCCTTCAAGATTGTTGGAAGACCATTTCCGGTGACTACCTCTTGAAGCTCATCAAGAGAATGCCAAGAGTGTGCAAAACAGTCATCAAAGCAAAAGGTGGCTACTTTGAAGAACCTAGAATATAAGACATAATTTCAGTTGTTTCACACTTTTTTGCTAAGTATATAACTCCACATGTGTTAATTAATAGATTTGATGCCTTCAGTGTAAATGTACAATTTTCAAAGTCATGAAAATACAGAAAAATCTTTAAATGAGAAGGTGTGTCCAAACTTTTGGTCTGTGCTGTACTCCTACCCAGGATGGATGGAGGGGCACATACATCTACCAAGGATGGATGGATGGAGAGGCATCTATGCCTTCCCAGGATGGATGGATGGCGGGGCATATACACATACCCAGGATGGATGGATGGGGCATATACACCTACCCAGGATGGATGCATGGATAGAGGGGAATATACTCCTACCGAGGATGGATGGATTAATGGAAAAGCATATACATCTACCCAGGATGGATGGCTAGCTAGAGGGGCATTTACACCTACCCAGGATGGATGGATGCAGGGGCATATACACCTACCCAGGATGGATGGATGCAGGGGCATATACACCTACCCAGGATGGATGGATGGAGGGGCATTTACACCTACCCAGGAGGGATGGATGGATGAAGGGGCATATACACCTACCCAGGATGGATGGATGGAGGTGCATATACACCTACCCAGGATGGATGGATGGAGGGGCATATACACCTACCCAGGATGGATGGATGGAGGGGCATATACACCTACCCAGGATGGATGGATGGAGGTGCATATACACCTACCCAGGATGGATGGATGGAGGAGCATTTACACCTACCCTGGATGGATGGATGGAGGGGCATATACACCTACCCAGGATGCATGGATGGATGGAGGGGCATATACACCTACCCAGGATGCATGGATGGATGGAGGTGCATATACACCTACCCAGGATGGATGGATGGAGGTGCATATACACCTACCCAGGATGGATGGATGGAGGGGCATATACACCCACCCAAGATGGGGACCTTATTCCATATACCAGGATGGGGCATATACAAGGATGAGGGGCATATACTGTAGGGCATATATTGGGCCATTACGCTGTAATGCAATATATAGGGCCATTGCTCTGCGGCTCACCATATGGTGTCATTACGCTTTGGCTCTTTTGATACCTGTGATACGTCTGACCTCATAGTATGTCCCCCCCTTTTTACTCTTTTGAAGGAGGCTGTTTTACACTTGAAGCATATATGTGTTACAATCCATAACTAAATCGTGTATATTTTTTATTTTTCCTCTTTAGTGGTTAACTCTGGAATGAAGCACCGCTTTGTATTCATTTATATGAGATATTTTCATGTGCTGAGTGTCGGCTTATTTGTTACCCCCCCTCTTTTTCTCAGATATGATTGTAATTTGATTTATCATGAGACGATGGATTTTCGTTTTTTATACAGTTCTTCCCATTTTTGTATTGTTTTAGATAAACCTTGATAAAGGCTGAGGCCGAAGTGTTGGTCATACATCTGTATCATGAACAATTTATTGTCTGAATAAATACCTTGATTTGCATCAATATCCATTGTGCCTAAAGGTTTTCTTTACTTTTTTATATAGTGTATGTAAACTTCTGGTTTCAACTGTGTGTATATATATATATATTAAATATATATATAAAATAAGTATTTTTGCATGTGAGTTTTCTTATAATGTTTTTAAATAGAAGACCGTATTGCGATATCATTGAGATACAAATGTTTCTGTTGCGATCCTCAGCTCTACCTGAGAACACAATCTGCGTGGGACTGGGCCGAGTGGGGGGCATCTGGCCAACATATAGCGGCGGGCACTCTGCAGCAACTCAGCACTGTTGACTTTGGAGGTCCTCTTCATTCCCTGGTGATCAGCGGCTGCATGCATCCCCTAGAACTGGATATGCTAAGATTGTTTGCTGTGGAGCCCCCTAGTTTCGATCAGATAAATGTGGAGGACAGCTCAACATATCTGTTATCATAGACAATCTGTGCCGAATCTGCACCCCTCACTGCTGAGCAGCTACCCTGTCTAGGTGGCAGCACACAGTGCTTTGTGTGTGTCCCATTGTGTTACTAGTGATATAGCAGTATACTAGGGATGCACCAACTCCACATTTGTATTAATATTACTCCAGATATGGACGAAACCCTCCAAGATGCAGGCTTTATTATACTACAGAATTTTGGTGCATCCATAATATATGCTCAAACACTTTAATAGAAACCTGTTCCACCATGTCCATCCTTCACTGCGTTACTGGTATTTATTTGGAAACACAGGGATATTCCAGGAAAACGTGTTTTATGCTTAATAAGAATAAACTGATCACATTTTCTAAGAATTTCCATTGGTGTTTATCTCCTTTTTGTAATTTACCTGTCTGGTTAATTCACACCTTTCATGTTTTTTCTACAACCAGTTAATGGGGTGGTCTCAGTTTCTTAAAGGGAGTCTGTCACCCCCAATACTCAAATCATTTATGGATTTGTATAGGAATCTTGGCCCCTATAAAAAAAATTATACTTTAGGTACAGATGATATTTTTATGCAAAAACAGCATTTACACCCCACGCTTAATTACCATCCTCTGCCCCTCCCCTTATGATGATTGACAGCACTGCCTATATTGAATCCTCAGCCCTGCACACACTGACACTGCAGGAGCTGAAAACTCAGTGTCCGAGCTTGGGGGCATCCTCTGATCCCCTTGTCCAGTCTACAGTTGTCTCTTTCAGTGAGCAGAAACAAGCTTTTACTTAAAAATTGTAAGGCTCGATTTGAGTTTGCCAAAAGACATGTGGGAAACTCCCAAAATATATGGAGGAATGTGCTGTGGTCAGATGAGACCAAAATTTAACTTTTTGGCCACCAAGGTAAATGCTATGTCTGTCACCAAACCAACAGCTCATCACCCCAAGAACAACATCCCCACAGTGAAACATGGTGGTTGCAGTATCATGCTGTGGGTATGTTTTTCTGCAGCAGCCACCTCCATTATCTGAATGCAAGGAAGATTGTGAACTTGTGCTACTTGCGCAGTAACACTTTGTCATTTCTGCTCCATTCTGTCTTCAAGCACAGGGTTAACAATGCTCTGACTCCATATCCGGCTTCATGGCTTGATCATAGATGCTGGATCCTGATTCCCAAGAAAATCCCACCAACCCAAGATTGTGAAAGAAATGCGCAAAACACTTTTAGTGAATGTTAAATAGACCAAATTTTATTACAAATCATATTATTTCATTCAGTGTCTGAAATTTAGAATCAGCCAATTGCTATGAAAAAGACACTGAAAATGGCAAACCTCCGACTCACGAAGAATCATCCGTCAGCACTCAGGAGAGGAAAACCCCCTGTGGAGGAAACCTCTAGGGAACCATGGCTGGAGGACTTGCCCATCCCTCGGGCTTAGAAGGATAGTGCCAACAAGTAACAGCAAATTGTACTAGAATTTGTACATTGTATCATATTTACAGTGAGACATAATATACATCCACTATAGATATGATAGCAGTGACATCATATAGTCACACAAGTTACACATTACATCATCAGAAAACAGACAGTAATGGAGAAGGTCAAAGTAGGTGCCCTGTGCGAGCACCATATGGAGAAGTCTAATGCGACATCTCCAGGCCGTACACATAAAGGTGAAGGCAACTAGTACCGGACGTGAGGGAGATCTGGCTGCAACATCTGTCACCCCATTGATCGCTAGGGTTAGTTTGATCTGGCTGGCTAGGCAGTACGGCTGATCTGGCTGGCTAGGCGGTATGGCTGGCTAGGCGGTATGGCTGATCTGGCTGGCTAGGCGGTATGGCTGATCTGGCTGGCTAGGCCGTATCCCCTTCCTCCCTTACAGGTTGTGGAGTGATGAAGCTCCAGGTCTCCAGACACATCAAGTACGGCGCTTCATACGGCTGAATGACCTGTGGTTCCGGAATCATCTTCTATATCATAGATGTATGTGTTTATGACATCAGCACAGTTGCCGTAGTTACCACAGGTGTTCATTACTGGTGCTTCACTGGCTAGAAAGACTCTCTCAGTGTTCCAAAGAATTAACCCTTGAATGACTGGCATTGTACATTTGTCCAGAATCCTGTAACATAATCTTGTCACTGTGCAGGACCGTTATCAATATTATACTTTAAAATTGCCCTAAACAAAGTCTAATTAGTGAGCGCATCTACAGATTTGA
Organism: Phyllobates terribilis; assembly: GCF_046119375.1. Taxonomy (NCBI): domain Eukaryota; kingdom Metazoa; phylum Chordata; class Amphibia; order Anura; family Dendrobatidae; genus Phyllobates; species Phyllobates terribilis. The sequence continues at coordinate 7,189,528 of NW_027362787.1, read as the reverse complement.
TGGGTAACAAGCACAATAATCCCCTTAAGCCCTACTAAATGCATAAATGTCCAATATGAGTACAGGGCAGTCCATACAGAATGGATGATATAGAGGGCAATACAGTTAGATAAAGAAGTAGAAAGCCAAACCAAGTAAATGTCTCCTGAGATCTCGGCTACTGAGGTCTCAATTGTGCATCTGCTGCCTCAGGCGGCCATTTGTGTAACACAAGCGATCGGAAGATCACAGCTTCTAGTCTGCTAAGGAGACTATTGAAGCAGGTAAAAAGGAAAAAAAAAATATTTAAAAGTTCAAATCACCCCCCTTTTACCCCATTCAAAATAAAACAATCAAAAATCCACGTTTGGTATCTCCGCATTTAGAATCGCCCGATCTATCAATATATAAAAAGAATGACTTCGATCAGTAAACCGTATAACGAGAAAAAAAACAAAACTCCAGAATTAAGTTGTTTTGGTCGCCGCAACATTGCATTAAAATGTAATAACAGGCGATCATAACATCATATCTACACCAAAACGGTATCAATAAAAATGTCAGCTCAGTGCGCAAAAAATAACCCCTGACCCGGCTCTAGATCACGAAAAATGGAGACGCTACAGGTCTCGGAAAAATGATTATTTTTTTTTACAAGCTTTGAATTTTGATTTAACCCCTTAAATAAAATAGAAGCTCCACATGTTTGGTAACTATGAACTCGTAATGACCTGGAGAATCATAATGGCCGGTCAGTGTTAGCATTTAGTGAACATGGTAAAAACAAACCTTTTGTGGAATTGCACTTTTTTGCCATTTCACTGCACTTGGATATTTTTCCCATTTTCCAGTGCACAATATGGTAAAATCAATGGTGGTGTTCAAAAGAATAACTCATCCCACAATAAAACAAGCCCTCACATGGCCATATTGACGGAAAAATAAAAAAGTTATGGCTCTGGGAAGAAGGGGAGCAAAAAATGAAAGCGCAAAAACGGAAAAACCTGAGGTGATAAAGGGGTTAACTGGAATTTTCTGCCATGGACTCATTGGCAAATCTGACATAGATATTTCTCGCTCCCTTATCAGTGTGGAAACATATATCTTTGGCCTCATTCAGACGTCTGTTTTTCATGTTTGTGTCCTCTCCATATTTGTTACGGATAGATCACATACACAATATAATCTGTGGAGTCGTCCACATGTCATTTTTTTTTGAAAACCGCGTAGTGTCCGTTTTTTATCCTAGTGGTTGATGAAAATTCTCCAGTCAGATCTATGGGTCCATGACATCGCTGACAGCTGGCATTGCCATCCATGTGCTGTCTGTGATAACACTGTCACCAGAGGAGAAGCTTCTCAATTTATGGATTTATTTTGCATACAAGAAAAGCTGATGAAACGCTGAAGATAAAAACTGACCACTTTCAGACATTTTTTGCATATACGATAAGTCACTGACATCTGATTAAGGCCTAAGGCCCCGTTCACATGTCAGGTATTAATCAGTGTTTTTTTCTCATTTTCATCTGATTTTGGTCAGTGTGGCAGTTTTTCTCCTCAGTGGGGCATATTTTTTATATGTAAAGTAAAAAGCTAAAGGTTTCCTGGCCTCGCTTGCCCGGCCTATAGACCCTGGAGAACAAGCAGTACAGGCAACATGGTTGGTTCTGGCCATTTTTCTGACAGACTCATTGACTTCAATAGATGATCTTTATCTACAAATCGGATGAAAATCGGACCGGTCTCGGTTCTGATTTACAGATCAATCGTCCACAAAAAATAGAGCTGTAAACCTGTCCCCGGTCTATAACGGAGCATATTCTACCTGTTAGAGAAATAACCAGACGTGAAAAGAGCCGTGTGCTATTCTTACAGGGAAGGGGCCACCATTTTATGTTTTGTATTAATAATTATGTAATCAATTATTTTTAATACAAAAATTAAATGTACCACTTTATTAGTTTTTTATTTATTTATTTTTACATTGGCCACTAGGGGCTGCCATTTTTATTTGGGGGGTGTGTAAGAAGCGCTCTTACACACCTCATTTACAGCAGCCCTGGCCATAAGAGACAGTAGTCTGTCACCGACCCTATCTCTAACATTAGAGGCCGCTCCTCCTGCCTCTAGCTGTGACCTGGGCACGCCCCCTTGGCTGTTCAGGTCGCAGCCGTGGGAGGAGATTGCAGCCATCTTTGTGGAGCCTGCAGTGTAAGCTGTACATTCCCCCTGTCGTCGCACGCACTGCTCAGTCAGAGCGTGCCATGACAGGAGCTGCCGGGGAGGAAATGCCTAGGAGTGGAGGCCCCGAGTGAGTATCTGCGGCGGCGCCGTGCGGTGATCTCAGCTTCTCTGCTGTTATCACCGCCGACATCTTCAGGCAACACAGACACAGCGCTGCGTGGGAACGTGGAAGGTGAGTAGAAGCTTTTATTGTTTTGTTTTTTTTTCCTTTGCATTGAATATATGGGGGCATATACACACAAGGGTGGAGGAGGAGGCATAAACCCACCAGGATGGAGGAGGAGGCATAAACCCACCAGGATGGAGGAGGAGGCATATACCCACCAGGATGGAGGGGGCATATACCCACCAGGATGGAGGGGGGGCATATACCCACCAGGATGGAGGGGGGGCATATACCCACCTGGATGGATGGAGGGGGGGCATATACCCGCCAGGATGGAGGGTGCATATACCCACCAGGATGGAGGAAGGGCATATACCCACCAGGATGGATGGAGGCGGGGGCATATACCCACCAGTATGGAGGGGGGGCATATACCCATCAGGATGGATGTAGGGGGGGCATATACCCACCATGATGGATATAGGGGGGCATATACCCACCAGTATGGAGGGGGAGCATATACCCACCAGGATGGATGGAGGTGGGACATATACCCACCAATATGGAGGGGGGGGATATACCCGCCAGGATGGATGGATGGAGGGGGGCATATACTGACCGGGATGGATGGAGGGGCATATACACCTACCCAGGATGGATGGAGGGGAATATACACCTACCCAGGATGAATGGATGGAGGGGAATATACACCTACCCAGGATGGATGGGTGGAGGGGCATATACACCTAACCAGGATGGATGAAGGTACATACGTTCCTCTCCCAAAACTCCAAAAATTGGTCTCCTCACTACCCGGAGGTTTCCTGACTGCTGTACAAAGAGGAGGAGATGCCACACAGTGGTAGACATGACCATGACCTGATTTTGAGTTGTGTTGCTGCCGTCAATTTCTACATTAGGTAAGTTTTTCAAATGAAATGGAAAATGTCTGATGTTCACCCTCTGATCTGTGATCTATGTTCTGTTGTGAATAAAATGTGGCTATAAGACATTTCCCAATCATTGCATTCTTGTTTTCTTTCCATTTTTACACACGGCCCCAACTTTTTGGGAATTGGGGCTGTAATTTATGGTCATGTTCACAATGTCCACAAAGATAAAACATGGATATATCCATTTTCCATCGGATTTGCAGATAAAACTCGCCCCTTAGAGTGAAAGTTTGTAAGGAGAATGCACAGCACTCGGATGCTATCCACGTCATTTGAGCGATGTTTGTCTTTTAGGTTTTAATGGGCAGGAGGCGCTTGGAAACGCTAAAGGGACGTCACATAAATGTGTCACATACATTGACATGATGCAGATTTTAATTCTACATTGCAAACAATTTCTGCATGAAATCAGCAGAGACATTTATTTTCAGCGTGCAGATTACATTTTGTAAACTTCCATCCGCTTTCCTGCTGCTATAATACGCTGCGGCTTTTCCACAGAGAGAGGACCCTGGTCCACAACATTTTGCTTATTTTGTTGGGAATTGGGCCCTCCGGAGTATGGGAGCTGACACTGATATGGGAGGTTTTATGCTGTTTGTGCAGTATTTGGGACATTAATTTACCAATTATTCGGCCAGGGTATAACAGTATTTTTAGGTAATGATTTGTATTGTACTAATATTTAAAACTTGAATACAATAAACTTTACGGTGTGATGTCAGGACTATGGCACAGTTATTTGGCCGGTGTATTTCAGTATTGTACAGCACTATTATTTGGGGACTTTCTGACGTGTATTTATGGACTGTGGGGTAGAATTATTTTGTGCGCTGTATTGCACTATTTTCCATAGAACTGTGTGGCTATATTATTTGGCCAGCATATGGTAGTAGTTTTTGGCACTATGGATACTATTATTCTGAAACTTTGTGTCATCATTTTATGGACTGTACAATTCTGTTCATACTAATGTAATTGCTTCTATTTTTATAGTCTATGTAACATTTTGAACACCGTACGGTATTATTTTATGACAGAATTATTTGACCACTTTATGGAATTATTTTCTTATGGACTGTATGGCGCCATTATTTAGTTATTGTATCGTCGTTTTTAGTAATTATGTGTTACTATTCTTTAGAGTTTCATATGGTGGGTATTTAGGGATTGTTTGGTGGAATTAATTTGACCACTGTATGGCAGTATTATTGAGGCATTATAATAGGCCCATTGTGTGACTGTTGAAAGTATATCCAGCGGAGCCGTCACCACAGGGAGTCTCACATGTAGACCCAGGTGATGTGTTTGACCTGAGAAAAATACCTCCACTAGCTTTGGGGGGGAGGGTGAGAGCAGTTCTGTCCATTCAGAGGGCTGATCCCAGTGAAGGAGAAAAGAAGCCACATGGTTAGAGTTGGTGGAATGTCGTTGAAGGGATAGTATCTAGTCTGAGGATCTGGACCATGGATGAATCGATGGCTTATGGCGTAGAGATCAGCTACCACCTGAGCTGAATAAATGTGCTACAGTTGTGGGATCCGGGATCCATTGTCTGGATTTGATACATTTTCTTAAAGGACTGTTGCTACTGGATACCTTTGCTTCTATCGTTTTATGTGTCATATGGAGGATCGTGGACTGTGACTACAGACTATACTTGCTGGAGATACGAAATATGTGGGCCAACCAAAAGTTGGGGGAAAGTGAGTATCGCTTGGCACAAAGGCAGTGGAATTACCTCCCCGGGGAGGGGATCTTGTGGACTGAGACAATTGTATTTTGGACATTTACCTGGAATTGCTGTATTACCATGGATGTAAGGAATAAAATATTGTTGCTTGTAGATGGTAAGCTTAGGAGCAGGGACCTCTCTCCTCATGTAACAGTTTAAACTGTCTTACCTTGTATTGAACTTATTGTATGTACATGTCCGCGCTTAACTGTAAAGTGCTGCGGAATATGTTGGCGCTATATAAATAAAAATCATTATTATTATTAACCTGCCTAAGTAATTATTGAAATGCACCATCTCAGATCTTCACAGTATGGACCCCAAAATAGTAAGGATAAAAACTACAGCAAACACTGCAAAGAAAAAAAATAAGAAAGTTGGAAAGCAAAGAGGAAGCAATAGGACTATGTGACCCAGGACCTGGTGCAGCCATCTACTAACGTGCAGGACACCCTGGGGACAATGTCCTCCCCATCCATTAGAACTACAAGGTCCAGCAGACAAGCAGCAGAGCACATCACTCCTTCCCTCCATGTTCCGCTGCAAGTCCAGCGCCGACATTACCGCACATGGCCACTAGATGGCGGGGCACCTCTGCTGTTGCAGCCAATACTAGCGTGCAGGTGAAGTCGCTGGCCACTAGGTGGCGGGGCATCTGCTGTTGCTTCCATTACAATTGCTGGGTGCAGTCGCTGGCCACTAGGTGGCGGCAGACTTTTCCAGGCTGGAATGTTGCTCTCCTCTGCTCTTGCAGTCTGATATAACGCTGTGGATTGTGCGCAGCAGAGATCACAGCCGCCCTGTCTCCTCCACACTCCACGGAGAGATCCTGTCAGTGAGCCGCCCCTCCTGTCAGGGCGCCGGGGAGAGCCTGACCGCTGCCTCCATTCATCACCAGCCGCTGCTGCGGGCACAGGTAAGTAACAGCCCCGTGCCCGCAGCCCATGTCCCGGGCTGAGAAGCCTCCGGCTGTTGATTGCTGCTGGCAGAGGCAATGGCAGCCGGGACTGGCAGCAGGTGATGGGTCCTGTGTGATGTGGGCACATACTGGTCAGATGGGGGCGCAGCAGTGCCAGGGACGCTGGCAGGAGGAGTGTGTGGTGTCTGGGGTGATGGGGTGAGACTGGCACCTGCCCTGGTAACGCTGCCAGTGCCCGGGAGACTTGTGCCGCTCACTGTGCCCGGGGAGACTCGATCACCTGCTGATCTGCCAGTATTCTACAGCTGGGATTGGCTGTAAGAAGCTGATTGTAACCAAGTCCTAGTGATTAGCTGCAGCGTCGCTCTGTGCCATTGTGATTGTTATATACCAGGGATTAGCTGCAGCGTCGCTCTGTGCCATTGTGATCGTTATATACCAGGGATTAGCTGCAGTGTTGCTCTGTGCCATTGTGATCGTTATATTCCGGGTTACAATGTGACCCTATAAGGTGTGAGTAGCCCCTGAGTAATAGACACGAGGAGGTGAAGGACCCTCCTGCTGCTCCTCCTGGCCCGGTGGCCGTGACACATATGGACGTCCACTCCCGTGATGGGTATAAATGTTATTATATTATTTTCTGATAAAATATTCAGTTATCAACGGTGTTTTCTGCCGTTAATGTTAGTGTTGGTGCGGTCCCAGTGTGCTATGAGATATACCCCAGCGCCTTCTCTCCTGCTGATCCCCCCCCCTCCTCAGTCCTCCGTCCTGCTGATCCCCCCCCTCCTCAGTCCTCCGTCCTGCTGATATCCCCCCCGTTCCTCCGTGCTGCTGATATCCCCCTCACTCCATTCCTCTGTGCTGCTGATATTACCCCCCCTCCATTCCTCCCTCCTCCTGCTATCCCCCCCTCCATTCCTCCCTCCTGCTGCTATCCCCCCCCATTCCTCCCTCCTGCTGTTATCCCCCCCTCCATTCCTCCCTCCTGCTGCTATCCCCCCCCTCCATTCCTCCCTCCTGCTGCTATCCCCCCCCTCCATTCCTCCCTCCTGCTGCTATCCCCCCCTCTTCCATTCCTCCCTCCTGCTGCTATCCCCCCCCTCCATTCCTCCCTCCTGCTGATATCCTCCATTCCTCCGTCCTGCTGGCCAGGTCCCCGCCGGTTTCTTCTCTTCTTCCATTGTTGGCTCGTGCCTGTCCCATCCAAGCAGTGGTGGTAGCAGGTATGGCCACTGAATTGGCTGCAGAAGTCACATGCCAACAGTACTGGGAAAGGAGCCTGGTGGGACCCGACCAGCAGCATGGAGGACTAGGGGGGGATCAGCAGGGGCTGTTCAGTATTTCCATCCCACACTCAGCCCATACCTACATATAGAATGTGATGTCTGCAGCCGATCTATAGCTACTGATTGTCTGCAGCGGTCCTATGATCCACCACCAATAGAGAGGTTATTTCCCTGCCAGAGCGCTCAGCACATTGTGTATGGACTCCATAGAAAGTCTCTGGTCCTCACACCGCACTGTGTGCATGCTCCTGCAGCCGCTCACTGCTTCTGCTGCTCAGGGGTTTCTATAAAGTCTGTTGCATGATTGTTGGGGGTCTGAGGACCCCAACCCCTCAATCTGCAGGACGTTTAATCCCCTGCAACATATAAAGGAATCTTGTGAACTCCTCGGTGCACTTCACTATTGGGGGCGCTGTCCGGGATCGTCCTCACCTACTGGGATTCTGGCAATAATGAGAAGCGATAAATGACGGGTGAGGAAAATCCTGGAGAAAAGCCGCAAAGAGAAACCTTCAGGGTGTTTCCTACTGATTCTATAGAAATCCTTTTCTCCTCCAGTAACATAGTCCATTAGCCCCCATAGTGACCGCCTGGTGGTCAGGGGGTCCGGGGTGTTGTGCCCTGGTGGTCAGGGGGTCCGGGGTGTTGTGGTCAGGTGGTCTGGTGTGTTGCACCTGTGGCCTCTGTACATTTATAAGGGTGGAGTCGCTGATATCAGCCACAATATAGTGAGACATAAAGATGGAGAAATGCTGGAGATCTCCGGATCCACTGTGATCTCCTAGAAGAGATCTGCCGGTGACGCCCCAGAAACGATGACTGTTCGGAGCTCCGCACCTTGGATACAAGTGGGGTCTCATTCACACCTCCGTGATCTTCACGTGTGCAAGAAAAATGCTCCCGTGGTCCTCAGTGTTCTGGATATAAGTATAAGGGTCTGTGTGCACCACGTCTTGTAGGTGGCGGCGACCCGCTCAACTTTACTACAGGAAGAAGCTGCAGAAACCGAGACAGGGAGAACTCCGAGCAGAAACCGTCTGGAGAACGGAGCGGTCACTTCTAACCGTGTTGCCTCTTCATAAACGTGAAACGGTTAAAGGACTGACCATGTGCACAGCGAGGCGGATTACATTGCAGGGTATATGGTCATTCTATCTATTTATTGGGTGGTTGTTCTTCAGACGGGTTGTGGGGTGTACCGGCCTGATAAAGGCGCTGTGTGCACAGAGCCTAAACCCGCAGCGGGAATCATAGGGTCAGCCATGAATCTCTGCTCGTAGATCACATTGCAAATGCACAAGGGATTTATTAGTGTGAACTCCCGGTAACAATGCTCACACTCACTGGGTGGATGTGGACCAAGCCTGCTCATATTCACCACCCAACATGTATGGTGTTTCTTCATGTCTGGGAAGGAAAGATCAGGCATATTGGATAGCAGCATGCCCAATCCTTTTCTTCTGAGAGAAGCTGTCACCAGAGGCGTCTGACAGCGGCTATCTCTCTGGTGAGAATAAATGCCCTCTTGGCTGTGGAGTGTGCATGTGTATAGTGGGGGCAGGAGGAATAGTGACGGCTGGACAAGCTTTCTTATGGCGGCTATCCCATGACTATTTCCCTGAACAAACAGCGGTGGAATAAGTATTCATCACCTCACTACTATTCTAAGTAAATATATTTCTAAAGGTGCTATTGCCATGAAATTCTCACCAGATGTCGGTAGCAGCCCATCCAATCCACACAGGCAAAGAAATCACCATAGATGTCCATAAATGAAGTTTTGTGTAATGAGAAATGACAATTTCTCAGCTGGAGGACTACGAGGCATCGAGTGATATCATTGCTACTAATGGAGACAAGTGTAGAGAATTCTGCTACTTCTGGGCTTAAGACCATTATGTGCAAAAAGTGTATGGTGTGTGTTAACAAAATAGGAATACCTCTTTAAAGGGGTTGTCCGAGCTTTTATACTTTTCAATGTGTGTGTCTAAATTGCAGAATGCTGACCCCTTGTAATATACTCACTGTCAGCATTCTGCACCGTTGCCTACATACTATACTTCAGCATGTGACCAGCCTCACTCCTGATTTTGGAGGACCTGGTCACATCCTGACTAGACTTTTCGTGTTCTGTTCGGAGACTAGTCATGAAGTCACAACTAACACCACACCCAGTTTCTGCCAGACCCTCCTCCTTCAGCCTCCTGTGCCTGCACACAGTGCAAGGCGGCAGTGGCATGTCACAGCTGGTGGCACTAACCAGTCCAATCAGCTGCTAGCAGAGACATACAGGTGAACTGAATGGTGGAACAAGGAACTGAAAGCTTCTTCCTCCACTGATCAATCTCAGGAAAGGCTGGAGGTCCTGTCACTGATGATGATGGTGAAACAGTGCTGCTGTAGGTGCAGCGCAAAATCACATTTTGCAAATGGGAAAGTAATCAGACCTAGGTATTTCTAATAGCTGCAGAGCAGGTGACATTACTTTGACCGATGTCCTAATAGACCTTTCTTCAGTCAAGGTCTAATAGGAGCAGTAAGATGTCAGTCATGGGGGTCACTGTTAGGACCCCAACTTCTATAGAAACTCATCTGCCCTGTAATCGTATCTCCCTCTCCTTCTGTCCAAACCATCTAGATGCTGTGGTTGCTACTGACGGTGGGGTATAAGGGGTTAAACTGCCAGGATCAGGAATAGCTCCGCCAGCAGCGGGACTGTGTAATACAGCTGTACGACTGCTGCAGATCTCGTAGGTGCCCTGACGACACCTGCCTGATGAAAATGTGCACTATTGAGCGGGTACTGGATCCTGACTGTGAAGTAGATTTTCGATGCTTCTCAGGAACCAGTTATTCTTAATCTTTCAGCAGGTTAAGGGTAGAGAGTCTGATTCCAGTGATGTGTCAATTACTGGGTGTGTTTTGCTGTTTTAATACAATCAGTATTTTATCAGCAGGACGTTGTCACTACAAGACTAGGTGTCTCGTGTCTCCTAGTCCAACCACACCGCCATCACTGGTTAGCGGCTTTCTGTCAATATACAGTGTACATAGAAAGCTGCCAATCAATGGTGTGTTCAGGGTTATACAGGGCTCAACATCTGAGCTCTGCTACAGAGAAAAGTGTGATTCTATCACAATTGCTGCACCCAGTAAGTGGCACATCGCTGGAATCAGGGTCTCTGTCCCTACATCATGCTGCTGTCAGATTACATAGCAAAAACCTGCTGACAGATTCCCGTTAAGGCCCAGCTATAATATCACTGTAACACTATCATTAGATGTGAGCTCCCTATACCTGTATACCTGCTGCTGTGGTGCTGCACAAAAAGTTATTCACAAAACGAGTGTATACATGTATATCTATATCTCCTGAATGGTATTACTGCTAGATTTACTATAGATATACAGTACAGACCAAAAGATGAAGCTCATCAAGAGAATGCCAAGAGTGTGCAAAGCAGTCATCAAAGCAAAAGGTGGCTACTCTGAAGAACCTAGAATATAAGACATATTTTCAGTTGTTTCACACTTTTTTGTTAAGTATATAATTCCACATGTGTTAATTCATAGTTTTGATGCCTTCAGAGTGAATGTACAATTTTCATAGTCATGAAAATACAGAAAAATCTTTAAATGAGAAGGTGTGTCCAAACTTTTGGTCTGTACTTTATATGATTGTGAACTAAAAGTAAACGACACAAAGTGAATAACAATTGATCATACTTTCCATACACTAATGAAAGTGCTACAGTGCATATATGAACAATAAAAAATGTGTATATAATTTCTTTAAAACAATAATAAATATATAAGGATTGAGAGGAGCCACTAATTTTAAAAACCTCTATATCAAAAAAGCTCTTGTATTAATATCCAGCCGCCTGTCACTGGTATTTATTCAGATAAGTATGATGAACAGAACCTGGAATGTGAAGACCAATTCCTCGTTGGCGAAATATCATCAATTCAGATGCATTTTTATTGTGTAAAAGCGCCAACACATAAAAAAACTATATAGATGTAGTATAGCAGTAAATGTACTGACCCGAAGAATAAAGCGACCTTATCAATTTTACCACACGTGGAACAGCGTAAAAAAACAATTCCTGAATTGTTGATTTTTGTTTCTTCTGCCTCCCAAAAATAGGAGTAGAAAGCGATCAAAAAATGTCACGTGCCCGAAAATGATACCAATAAAGCCGTCAACTTGTCCCGCAAAAACAAGCCCTGACATGACTCTCTCGGCCGAAATATGGAAAAATTATAGCTATCAAAATATGGGATGCAAAAACTAGTCTTTATAAAAAAAGCGTCTTTTATGAATATGAATCTGGTATCGTTGTAATCGCACCAACCCGAAGAATAAAGTCGTCTAATCACTTATACCACACGAGGAACAGCGTAGAAAATAAGCTCTAGCATTAGAGTTACGGTTAGACCACGGCCTCATTATCAGTATCTGGTCAGCATTTGGTCAGTATTTTTCTCAGGAGTGGGAACCAAAACCAGGAGTGGGTGATAAATGCAGAGTTGGTGACTTGTTTCTATTATACCTTTTCTCTGATTGTTCCTCTCCTGGTTTTGTCTCCCACTCCTGAGAAACAATACTGACCCAATACTGATAATGGGGCCCTGGCCTTAGGGTTGTTTTAGGGTTAGGGTTGTGTTGAGGTTGGGATTTTTTCAAAAGAAAAAAAAAAAATGATGACGATATGGTGACTAGTCTTGAACGCAAGTGCTCGCTACTTGAGTATGCATCGGGTGCCGGGTATGCACTGAGTATCGCAGGTGCTCAAGTGACATGCTCGAGTCTCTGCCCCATATGTTTCACGGCTGTTATACAGCCAAAAGAAAAAAACACATGGGGATTGCCTGCTATGCATCGGCAATCCCTGCATGGTTTTTTTTGTTGTTTTTTTGAGTGTCTAAAAACCGTGAAACATGCGAGGCGGGGACTCGAGCATGTCACTCGAGCCCCCGCGATACTTGTTTCATACCTGAGTACCTGATGCAAACTCAAGTAGCGAGCACTTGCGCTTAAGACTAATGACAACATATTCAATATGATGACATAATGTTATCAAACTCTGTGTTCTGTGTCGTACCTCTGGGTTCAAAATGTTCACTATACCCTGTGACAAAGTCACTGGCAAAGTACTGGAGGGAAGATGTGTAGCACTGAGATTAGGAGCTCCAGTAATTATAGGAAAAAGGTTCCAGCACACGAAGGGGTTACTCAGCCATCTTTAGTTCTAAGGTGGTTAAACACCTGTAGAAAGGAAGGAGGTCAGAGGATAAAATCCCAGCCTTTTAGAGCATTTGTGTGTAGGGTGGGTTTGGAGGTGAAAGCTCTGAGCTGTTTTGTCATGTGAAGGAAAGACAAACCTTGAGTTGTTTGTTCCTGAAGCGGACGGTTACTCGTAGCAACAAGGACTGTGCCATACGTTATGTTTTGTTTTTCCTGATAGCATAAACAAACACGGCATTCCTGGCCTATCTGTGCTGTGGTTTATGCTGCATTCTTAATAAACCCAGCAGAAGATTTAAAGAGACAATGTTCCTGTGTACTGCTACATGCAACCAAGTGAGCCGATCTACAACAACCCCTTGATAAAATCCTTGGGGGGTCTAGTTTCCAAAATGGGGTCACTTGTGGGGGATGTCCACTGTTTAGGTGCATCAGGGGCACTCCAAATGCGACATAGCGTCCGCTCTCGATTCCAGCCAATTTTGCGTTCAAAAAGTCACACAGTGCTCCTTCCCTTCTGAACCCTGCCGTGCGCGCAAACAGTGGTTTTTCCCCACATATCAGGTATCGGCGTACTCAGGAGAAATTGCACAACAAGTTTTGGGGTCCATTTTCTCCTCTTACCCTTGTGAAAATAAAAAATTTGGGGCTAAAAGATCATTTTTGTGAAAAATGTTAAATGTTCATTTTTTTCTTCCACATTCCAAAAATTCCTGTGAAGCACCTGAAGGGTTAATAAATTTCTTGAATGCTGTTTTTAGCACCTTGAGGGGTGCAGTTTTTAGAATGCTGTCACTGTTGGGTATTTCTGTCATATAGTCACTTCCACCTCCTATCCACGATCTGTCACAAACTCTCGCAACCCTTCTAACCTTATTCCCATCCACCCAGCCCCCGCCTCCCCAGTCCCACTAACAGGAGCTCTATGCAATGCTCGCTCCGTGTGCAACAAACTTTCCTACATCCATGATCTTTTCATTACTAACAAACTCTCCTTCATCGGCATCACCGATACCTGGCTCACCACCTCTGACACGCCGTCCCCAGCTGCACTTTCGTACGGTGGATTCCATCTTTCTCACACACCCCGCTCCAATTTCAAGCATGGTGGAGGAGTAGGTTTTCTCCTGTCAGGCAGCTGCTCCTTCACCCATATCCCACTGCCACTCTCCATTACTCTCCCCTCCTTTGAAGTACACTGTGTGCTCATCTACTCCCCCCTCCAACTGGCTGTCTTTTACCGCTCCCCAGGACTAGCCACCACCTTCTTTGACCACTTCAACACCTGGCTGCTTAATTTCCTTTCCGATGACATCCCCACTATCATCATGGGTGACTTCAACATCCCCATTGACACTTCCCACTCATCTGTCTCGAAGCTTCTATTCCTCACTTCCTCCTTCAGCCTTGCTCAATGGTCTTCAGCCCCCACTCACAAAGATGGCCACACACTGGACCTCATCTTCACCCTCCTCTGTTCCCTATCTAACCTCTCAAGCTCACCTCTCCCTCTTTCTGACCAAAACTTACATTCTCTTACCTCTCCTCTCCAGGTACACAAGCCACACTCCACAAACTTGCACACCCTCACAGAAATCTCAAACACCTTGACCTACACTCAATCTCTGAATCCGTTCTCCCTCTCACAGGAATAAGTTCATTACACAATGCCAATGCTGCTGCCACTTTATATAACACCTCACTCAATAGCTGCAGCTCTCAAATCGGTCGCCCCCTCACACTTATCACAGCTCGCCCATTCAACCGGCAACCCTGGCACACCAACCTGACTAAAGAACTGCGAAGGGCCTCCAGGGTTGCTGAGTGGAAATGGAAAAGGTCCCACTCCAACGAGCACTTCATTGCATTCTAACAGTCCCTCACTACCTTCAAGTCCACACTTACTGCAGCAAAACAAACATACTTCTCATCTCTCATATCCTCCCTGTCTCACAACCCTAAACAGCTATTCAAAACTTTCAGTTCTCTCCTCCGTCCCCCAGCGCCTCCTTCATCTCCTCTCATCTCAGCCGAAGACTTTGAGGATGGGTCAAGGGATGGCTTTTTGAGGATGGGTGTGATTGAGGCATGTTTGAAGCATGAGGGGAAGACACCAGTTGTTAGTGACAGGTTGAAAAGGTGGGTTAGGGTTGGGATGAGAATAGTGTTAAGGTTAGGGATGAGGTGGGACGGGACTGGGTCAAGTTTGCAGGTGGTGAGGTGTGACTTGGAGAGTAAAGAGGAGAGTTGATTGTCTGTAATGGTGGAGAAGCTGGTTTTGGAGGAGGATGGTTGAGTAGGTGTGAGGAGGGGCTGTGGGGACTTTAGTCAAAAGATTTGTCTGATAGTGTCAACCTTCTGCTTGAAGAATGTGGTAAAAAAAAGAATAAAATAAAAAATAAAGTTTATATTCACCTTTCGACGGCCCCCGGTCTCCTTCCCTTTGCTTGCGGGCAGGACTGAAGGACCTGCGGTGACGTCACAGTCATGTGACCGCAGGCCCTTCAGTGCAGTGTCCTGCGATCAGCTAGCAGACAGAAGCGAGCGCAGCTACACACGCCGGGCCATCGGAGGGTAAGTATAGGTTTATTTTTTTATTTTTAAACATTCTTACGGTCACACTATATAAATCCATGCTGGTTGCATGGATTTATATAGTGTGACCTAGTTGTCAAGCACTTTCCAAGTGATGCTAAAATCGCCTGGAAAGGCCTTGTCAATCCGCATGCGGAAATGCATGTGAAAACGCTTCAAATCCGCATGTATTTGGCAGGAAAAACGCATGCATAATCTGCCAGGGAGATGCAGAAATGATGCAGAAATTTTCTGCTTCATTTCTGCATCGTGGGCACATAGCCTAATTATGGCGTCATCGCCACTCACCATCTTGGTGGAGTCCTCAAAGTTTTGGAGGATATGTCTGACATCCATGTCCACTCCTGAGGTGTTACGTGGAGTCTGAACTGAATACCGACGGCCTTGTTGATGCTGGTAGTCAACAACTGCCCTCTTCTGCTCACAAATCCTTCCCAACATCTGCAGTGTAGAGTTCCAACGCGTAGGGACATCACACACCAGTCTATGAGCCGGAAGCTGCAAACGCTGCTGAAACACGGCAAGGGCGGCGGAAGCTGGAGGTGATTTTCTAAAATGGGCACACAGGCGGCGTACTTTAACAAGCAGATCCGGCAGCTCCAGGTAGGATTTGAGACAGCGCTGAACCACGAGGTTAAGCACATGGGCCAGGCATGGTACGTGTGTGAGCTCGCCTCAGAGCTGCCACCAGGGTCCGGCCATTGTCACACACGACCATGCCTGGCTTTAGGCTCGGCGGTGTGAGCCACAGATCTACCTGCTCTCCCTCCACTGTCTGATTCCGGAGTGACTGACGAGCACAGCGGCCCCAGGTCTGATATAGACCTGATGACTCTGTGCGGCCAGCCAATCACTGTAATGCCACAACCAACATGGCCGCGGCATTACAATGAGTGACAGGCAATCCCTGCATGTTCATTAGCTCGGTAAAGAGCAACAAACATGCAGGGAGGGGACTCGAGCTCCCGCCGAGCAACCCCGGAAATACTCGGGGAGCGTGGAGCATCTCGAGCAGTGAGATGCTGGGGCGAGCACAGAGCAGTAGAGAGCATGCTCGCTCATCACTAGTCTTCATGCATCAGGTCCATGTATTCAGCAGTACATGATTCATCTGCACTACCACAGACTGTAGAGACAAGGAGAAGAGGAAACCCCAGAGAATTAGTAGGAGGTTTCTCTCTAACTACAGAAGCGGGGGGAAGAGCAGCTCATCATTCAGCCCCATGCTATACCTGCATCCACCACCAGGGGGAGCCCGGGGAACAGACTTGTGTTATAGAGCCCATATATGAAATCCTATGCGCAGGGCTCCCCCTACTGGTGTCTAGCGGCAGCGCAAGACTAGAGTAAGCCACAGGAGAGCCAACATGGCGACATTACAGCTCCCGGCACACCAGCACCATCAGGACATAGGCGGGCATGCTGGGAGTTGTAGTCTCACGGCAGCTGACAAGCCAGCGCTTGTCATGTAACGGAGGTAATAAGACGCCATAACACAAACCGCCCTCCACCAGCAGCGTAACAGGCAGGGAAGCCGGGAACGTATTCACAGACGGTTACTAGACACCGCCTGACAGCCGCTCCTGAGAGCGGAGCGGACACCGATAAAGAGCACGGACGGGAAGCCGGGACCGCCGATCCAGAACTGTCATCAGCGCGTCCTGATTGGTCGCTGCCCCGGCACCTCTGTAATCTGATTGGATAATGGACGGGCCGCTCTTATTGGCTGGAGACACGTCACCTACTCGCCTGTAATAGCGCTATAATAGTCCTGTTATCACTGTACAGGGGAGGAGCTTGGCTGCGCTTTATAGGGGGGGTTATAGGATTTCATCCCTAGGGGGTCTCATCTGTTTATCTTATGTAACGTAAATCTGTAGGCTCCAAGATACATAAAAGCACGGGTTTCCTGTGTCCCTGCTGGGCTCTTGTGGTTATTCTCAGCGGGGGATACCCGTGTTACATTGTGGGGTCCAGCACAGAGTCTCGCAGTGTCTGCCAGTAAGGCTGTGTTCACACTGCGCCTCTCACAGGCGGATTCCGCCACAGAAAGCCCCTGAGGAAGCCGGAGGCCGCTGCCAGGAATAGACGGCGTCTCTGTACTCCCTCGCGGGGCCCATGGTGGCTCAGACACGTCTCTTATCAAGCTGCAGAGAAGTGTCCCCTCCAGCCTCCCCGCCTCCCTCCCCCTCCCCCTCTGTCCTCCGCTCCGCCCTCCCCTCCCCCCTCCACTCCGTCCTCCCCTCCGTCCTCCGCTCCGTCCTCCCCTCCGTCCTCCGCTCCGCCCTCCCTCCGTCCTCCCCTCCGTCCTCCGCTCCGCCCTCCCTCCGTCCTCCGCTCCGTCCTCCCCTCCGTCCTCCGCTCCGCCCTCCCCTCCGTCTTCCGTCTCCGCTCCTCCCCCTCCGGCCTCCCCTCCGTCCTCCGCTCCGCCTCCCCTCCTCCTCCGCTCTGTCCTCCGCTCCGTCCTCCCCTCCGTCCTCCGCTCCTCCATCCTCCGCTGCAGAATATTATAATATACAGCTCATCTTCTGCAGAATATATAATATACAGCTCATCTACTGCAGAATATTATAATATACAGCTCATCTACTGCAGAATATTATATATACAGCTCATCTACTGCAGAATATTATAATATACAGCTCATCTTCTGCAGAATATTATATATACAGCTCATCTTCTGCAGAATATTATAATATACAGCTCATCTTCTGCCGAATATTATAATATACAACTAATCTACTGCAGAATATTATAATATACAGCTCATCTACTGCAGAATATTATATATACAGCTCATCTACTACAGAATATTATAATATACAGCTCATCTTCTGCCGAATATTATAATATACAGCTCATCTTCTGCAGAATATTATAATATACAGCTCATCTTCTGCAGAATATTATAATATACAACTCATCTACTGCAGAATAATATAATAAACAGCTCATCTTCTGCAGAATATTATAATATACAACTCATCTACTGCAGAATATTATAATATACAACTCATCTGCAGAATATTATAATATACAACTCATCTACTGCAGAATATTATAATATACAGCTCATCTGCTGCAGAATATTATATATACAACTCATCTACTGCAGAATATTATAATATACAGCTCATCTACTGCAGAATATTATAATATACTTCTTCTGCAGAATATTATAATATACAGCTCATCTTCTGCAGAATATTATAATATACAGCTCATCTACTGCAGAATATTAATATATACACCTCTCTCTGCAGAATATATATAAGATATATACACTCATCTACTGCAGAATATTATATATACAGCTTATCTACTGCAGAATATTATATATACAGCTCATCTTGTGCAGAATATTATAATATACAACTCATCTACTGCAGAATATTATAATATACAGCTCATCTACTGCAGAATATTATAATATACAGCTCATCTGCTGCAGAATATTATAATATACAACTCATCTACTGCAGAATATTATAATTACAGCTCATCTACTGCAGAATATTATAATATACAGCTCATCTACTGCAGAATATTATAATATACAGCTCATCTGCTGCAGAATATTATATATACAACTCATCTACTGCAGAATATTATAATATACAGCTCATCTGCTGCAGAATATTATATATACAACTCATCTACTGCAGAATATTATAATATACAGCTCATCTTCTGCAGAATATTATAATATACAGCTCATCTTCTGCAGAATATTATAATATACTGCTCATCTTCTGCAGAATATTATAATATACAGCTCATCTTCTGCAGAATATATATATACAGCTCATCTACTGCAGAATATTATAATATACAGCTCATCTACTGCAGAATATTATATATACAGCTCATCTACTGCAGAATATTATAATATACAGCTCATCTACTGCAGAATATTATAATATACAGCTCATCTACTGCAGAATATTATATATACAGCTCATCTTCTGCAGAATATTATATATACAGGTCATCTACTGCAGAATATTATAATATACAGCTCATCTACTGCAGAATATTATAATATACAGCTCATCTTCTGCAGAATATTATAATGTACAGCTCATCTTCTGCAGAATATTATAATATACTGCTCATCTTCTGCAGAATATTATAATATACAGCTCATCTTCTGCAGAATATTATATATACAGCTCATCTACTGCGAATATTATAATATACAGCTCATCTACTGCAGAATATTATATATACAGCTCATCTTCTGCAGAATATTATAATATACAACTCATCTACTGCAGAATATTATAATATACAGCTCATCTTCTGCAGAATATTATATATACAGCTCATCTACTGCAGAATATTATAATATACAGCTCAATGCTACAGAATATTATAATATACAACTCATCTACTGCAGAAATATTATAATATACAGCTCATCTTCTGCAGAATATTTATAATGTACAGCTCATCTTCTGCAGAATATTATAATATACTGCTCATCTTCTGCAGAATATTATAATATACAGCTCATCTTCTGCAGAATATTATATATACAGCTCATCTACTGCAGAATATTATAATATACAGCTCATCTACTGTAGAATATTATATATACAGCTCATCTTCTGCAGAATATTATAATATACAACTCATCTACTGCAGAATATTATAATATACAGCTCATCTTCTGCAGAATATTATATATACAGCTCATCTACTGCAGAATATTATAATATACAGCTCAATGCTACAGAATATTATAATATACAACTCATCTACTGCAGAATATTATAATATACAGCTCATCTTCTGCAGAATATTATAATATACAGCTCATCTACTGCAGAATATTATAATATACAGCTCACCTGCTGCAGAATATTATAATATACAGCTCATCTACTACAGAATATTATAATATACAGCTCATCTACTGCAGAATAATATAATATACAGCTCATCTACTACAGAATATATAATATACAGCTCATCTACTGCAGAATATTATATATACAGCTCATCTACTGCAGAATATATACAGCTCATCTACTGCAGAATATTATAATATACAGCTCATCTGCTGCAGAATATTATATATACAACTCATCTACTGCAGAATATTATAATATACAGCTCATCTACTGCAGAATATTATAATATACAGCTCATCTACTGCAGAATAATATAATATACAGCTCATCTACTACAGAATATTATAATATACAGCTCATCTACTGCAGAATATTATAATATACAGCTCATCTACTACAAAATATTATAATATACAGCTCATCTGCTGCAGAATATTATAATATACAACTCATCTACTGCAGAATATTATAATATACAGCTCATCTACTGCAGAATATTATAATATACAGCTCATCTACTGCAGAATATTATAATATACAGCTCATCTGCTGCAGAATATTATATATACAACTCATCTACTGCAGAATATTATAATATACAGCTCATCTTCTGCAGAATATTATAATATATAGCTCATCTTCTGCAGAATATTATAATATACAGCTCATCTTCTGTAGAATATTATAATATACTGCTCATCTTCTGCAGAATATTATAATATACAGCTCATCTTCTGCAGAATATTATATATACAGCTCATCTACTGCAGAATATTATAATATACAGCTCATCTACTGCAGAATATTATATATACAGCTCATCTTCTGCAGAATATTATAATATACAACTCATCTACTGCAGAATATTATAATATACAGCTCATCTTCTGCAGAATATTATATATACAGCTCATCTACTGCAGAATATTATAATATACAGCTCAATGCTACAGAATATTATAATATACAGCTCATCTACTGCAAAATATTATAATATACAGCTCATCTTCTGCAGAATATTATATATACAGCTCATCTACTGCAGAATATTATAATATACAGCTCATCTACTGCAGAATATTATAATATACAGCTCATCTTCTGCAGAATATTATAATATACAGCTCATCTACTGCAGAATATTATAATATACAGCTCACCTGCTGCAGAATATTATAATATACAGCTCATCTACTACAGAATATTATAATATACAGCTCATCTACTGCAGAATATTATAATATACAGCTCATCTGCTGCAGAATATTATAATATACAGCTCATCTACTGCAGAATATTATAAAATACAGCTCATCTGCTGCAGAATATTATATATACAACTCATCTACTGCAGAATATTATATATACAGCTCATCTTCTGCAGAATATTATAATATACAGCTCATCTACTGCAGAATATTATAATATACAGCTCATCTTCTGCAGAATATTATATATACAGCTCATCTACTGCAGAATATTATAATATACAGCTCAATGCTACAGAATATTATAATATACAGCTCATCTACTGCAGAATATTATAATATACAGCTCAATGCTACAGAATATTATAATATACAACTCATCTACTGCAGAATATTATAATATACAGCTCAATGCTACAGAATATTATAATATACAGCTCATCTACTGCAGAATATTATAATATACAGCTCAATGCTACAGAATATTATAATATACAACTCATCTACTGCAGAATATTATAATATACAGCTCATCTTCTGCAGAATATTATAATATACAGCTCATCTACTGCAGAATATTATAATATACAGCTCACCTGCTGCAGAATATTATAATATACAGCTCATCTACTACAGAATATTATAATATACAGCTCATCTACTGCAGAATATTATAAAATACAGCTCATCTGCTGCAGAATATTATATATACAACTCATCTACTGCAGAATATTATATATACAGCTCATCTACTGCAGAATATTATATATACAGCTCATCTACTGCAGAATATTATAATATACAGCTCATCTACTGCAGAATATTATAATATATACAGCTCATATACTGCAGAATATTATAATATACAGCTCATCTTCTGCAGAATATTATAATATACAGCTCATCTACTGCAGAATATTATAATATACAGCTCATCTTCTGCAGAATATTATATATACAGCTCATCTACTGCAGAATATTATAATATACAGCTCATCTTCTGCAGAATATTATAATATACAGCTCATCTACTGCAGAATATTATATATACAGCTCATCTACTGCAGAATATTATAACATACAGCTCACCTGCTGCAGAATATTATAATATACAGCTCATCTACTGCAGAATATTATAATATACAGCTCATCTACTGCAGAATATTATAATATACAGCTCATCTACTGCAGAATATTAAAATATACAGCTCACCTGCTGCAGAATATTATATATACAGCTCATCTACTGCAGAATATTATATATACAGCTCATCTACTGCAGAATATTATATATACAGCTCATCTACTGCAGAATATTATAATATACAGCTCACCTGCTGCAGAATATTATATATACAGCTCATCTTCTGCAGAATATTATATATACAGCTCATCTACTGCAGAATATTATATATACAGCTCATCTACTGCAGAATATTATATATACAGCTCATCTACTGCAGAATATTATAATATACAGCTCACCTGCTGCAGAATATTATATATACAGCTCATCTGCTGCAGAATATTATAATATACAGCTCATCTACTGCAGAATATTATTATATACAGCTCACCTGCTGCAGAATATTATAATATACAGCGCATCTACTGCAGAATATTATAATATACATCTCATCTACTGCAGAATATTATATATACAGCTCATCTTCTGCAGAATATTATAATATACAGCTCACCTGCTGCAGAATATTATATATACAGCTCATCTTCTGCAGAATATTATAATATACAGCTCATCTACTGCAGAATATTATAATATCCATCTCATCTACTGCAGAATATTATAATATACAACTCATCTACTGCAGAATATTATAATATACAGCTCATCTACTGCAGAATATTAAAATATACAGCTCATCTACTGCAGAATATTATAATATACAGCTCACCTGCTACAGAATATTATAATATACAGCTCATCTACTGCAGAATATTATATATACAGCTCATCTTCTGCAAAATATTATAATATACAGCTCACCTGCTACAGAATATTATAATATACAGCTCATCTACTGCAGAATATTAAAATATACAGCTCACCTGCTGCAGAATATTATAATATACAGCGCATCTACTGCAGAATATTATAATATATAGCGCATCTACGGCAGAATATTATAATATACAGCTCATCTACTGCAGAATATTATAATATACAGCTCATCTGCTGCAAAATATTATAATATACAGCTCAACTTCTGCAGAATATTATAATATACAGCTCATCTACTGCAAAATATTATACAGCTCACCTGCAGCAGAATATTATATATACAGCTCATCTACTGCAGAATATTATATTATACAACTCATCTGCTGCAGAATATTATAATATACAGCTCATCTACTGCAAAATATTATAATATAAAGCTCATCTTCTGCAGAATATTATAATATAACGCTCATCTTCTGCAGAATATTATAATATACAGCTCATCTACTGCAGAATATTATAATATACAGCTCATCTACTGCAGAATATTATAATATACAACTCATCTGCTGCAGAATATTATAATATACAGCTCATGTACTGCAGAATATTATAATATACAGCTCATCTGCTGCAGAATATTATATACACAGCTCATCTACTGCAGAATATTATAATATACAGCTCATCTACTGCAGAATATTATATATACAGCTCATCTGCTGCAGAATATTATAATATACAGCTCACCTGCTGCAGAATATTATAATATACAGCTCATCTACTGCAGAATATTATATATACAGCTCACCTGCTGCAGAATATTATAATATACAACTCATCTGCTGCAGAATATTATAATATACAGCTCATGTACTGCAGAATATTATAATATACAGCTCATCTGCTGCAGAATATTATATATACAGCTCATCTACTGCAGAATATTATAATATACAGCTCATCTGCTGCAGAATATTATATATACAGCTCATCTACTGCAGAATATTATAATATACAGCTCATCTA
Organism: Phyllobates terribilis; assembly: GCF_046119375.1. Classification (NCBI taxonomy): domain Eukaryota; kingdom Metazoa; phylum Chordata; class Amphibia; order Anura; family Dendrobatidae; genus Phyllobates; species Phyllobates terribilis. The sequence continues at coordinate 7,165,398 of NW_027362787.1, read as the reverse complement.
CTGCAGAATATTATATATACAGCTCACCTGCTGCAGAATATTATAATATACAGCTCATCTACTGCAGAATATTATATATACAGCTCACCTGCTGCAGAATATTATAATATACAGCTCATCTACTGCAGAATATTATAATATACAGCTCATCTACTGCAGAATATTATAATATACAGCTCACCTGCTGCAGAATATTATAATATACAGCTCATCTACTGCAGAATATTATAATATACAGCTCATCTTCTGCAGAATATTATAATATACAGCTCATGTACTGCAGAATATTATAATATACAACTCATCTGCTGCAGAATATTATATATACAGCTCATCTTCTGCAGAATATTATAATATACAGCTCATCTACTGCAGAATATTATAATATACAACTCATCTGCTGCAGAATATTACAATATACAGCTCATCTTCTGCAGAATATTATAATATACAGCTCATCTACTGCCGAATATTATAGTATACAGCTCATCTTCTGCAGAATATTATATATACAGCTCATCTACTACAGAATATTATAATATACAGCTCATCTTCTGCAGAATATTATATATACAGCTCATCTACTGAAGAATATTATAATATACAGCTCATATACTGCAGAATATTATAATATACAGCTCACCTGCTGCAGAATATTATAATATACAGCTCATCTACTGCAGAATATTATAATATACAGCTCACCTGCTGCAGAATATTATAATATACAGCTCATCTACTGCAGAATATTATAATATACAGCTCATCTTCTGCAGAATATTATAATATACAGCTCATATACTGCAGAATATTATAATATACAGCTCATCTACTGCAGAATATTATATATACAGCTCATCTACTGCAGAATATTATAATATACAGCTCACCTGCTGCAGAATATTATAATATACAGCTTATCTGCTGAAGAATATTATAATATACAGCTCATCTACTGCAGAATATTATAATATACAGCTCATCTTCTGCAGAATATTATAATATACAGCTCATCTACTGCAGAATATTATATATACAGCTCATCTACTGCAGAATATTATAATATATAGCTCATCTACTGTATAATATTATAATATACAGCTCACCTGCTGCAGAATATTATAATATACAGCTCATCTACTGCAGAATATTATATATACAGCTCATCTACTGCAGAATATTATAATATACAGCTCATCTACTGCAGAATATTATATATACAGCTCATCTACTGCAGAATATTATAATATACAGCTCATCTTCTGCAGAATATTATAATATACAGCTCACCTGCTGCAGAATATTATATATACAGCTCATCTGCAGAATATTATAATATACAGCTCATCTACAGCAGAATATTATAATATACAGCTCACCTGCTGCAGAATATTATAATATACAGCTCATCTTCTGCAGAATATTATAATATACAGCTCATCTACTGCAGACAGGGTCGGACTGGGGTGTCTGGGGCCCACAGGGAGAATTGACTCCAGGGGCCCACCTACAGCCATATGCAAATATCTGTTATCCGCTATCCCTGTTATAGTGGAGCATTGACTGGCGGCTCCTGCACATCTACTGTGCACCACTCTAACTGGGATGTACAATTACGGTAGTTTGCATTAAAGGGCTTCTTTGGTTAAGCCTGCCCCCCATATACCCATCCTGCCCACCCCCCTTTGCCTGGGTCCACCTTGCTTCCCCCTTGTGTGTCCTGCCAGGGCTCCCCCTTGTGTGTCCAGCCAGGGCTCCCCTCCCTTGCGTGTCCAGCCAGGGCTCCCCCCTTGCGTGTCCAGCCAAGGCTCCCCCCCTTGCGTGTCCAGCCAGGGCCCCCCCCCTTGCGTGTCCAGCCAGGGTTCCCCCCTCGTGTGTCCAGCTTGGCCCCCCCTCGTGTGTCCAGCTGGGCCCCCCCTCGTGTGTCCGTCCAGCTGGGCCCCCCCTCGTGTGTCTGTCCAGCTGGGCCCCCCCCCTTGTGTGTCTGTCCAGCTTGGCCCCCCCTTGTGTGTCTGTCCAGCTGGGCCCCCCCTTGTGTGTCTGTCCAGCTGGGCCCCCCCTTGTGGGTCTGTCCAGCTGGGCCCCCCCTTGTGTGTCCAGACCATTACACACACACACACACACCTCTTACCTTCCTGCGATCCCGTGCGGTGTCCTCCTTCTCCTGAGTTGCGCGCCTCCTTCACAGCAGGCGCATTACGATACAGCTCATCTACTGCAGAATATTATAATATACATCTCATCTACTGCAGAACATTATATATACAGCTCATCTTCTGCAGAATATTATAATATACAGCTCACCTGCTACAGAATATTATAATATACAGCTCATCTACTGCAGAACATTATAATATACAGCTCATCTACTGCAGAATATTATATATACAGCTCATCTACTGCAGAATATTATAATATACAGCTCATCTTCTGCAGAATATTATAATATACAGCTCATCTACTGCAAAATATTATAATATACAGCTCATCTGCAGAATATTATAATATATAACTCATCTACTGCAGAATATTAAAATATACAGCTCACCTGCTGCAGAATATTATAATATACAGTGCATCTACTGCAGAATATTATAATATACAGCGCATCTACTGCAGAATATTATAATATACAGCTCATCTACTGCAGAATATTATAATATACAGCTCATCTGCTGCAGAATATTATAATATACAGCTCACCTGCTGCAGAATATTATAATATACAGCTCTTCTACTGCAGAATATTATAATATACAGATCATCTACTGCAGAATATTATAATATACAGCTCATCTACTGCAGAATATTATATATACAGCTCATCTACTACAGAATATTATAATATACAGCTCACCTGCTGCAGAATATTATAATATACAGCTCATTTACTGCAGAATATTATAATATACAGATCATCTACTGCAGAATATTATAATATACAGCTCATCTACTACAGAATATTATAATATACAGCTCATCTACTGCAGAATATTATATATACAGCTCATCTACTGCAGAATATTATAATATACAGCTCATCTTCTGCAGAATATTATATATACAGCTCATCTTCTGCAGAATATTATAATATACAGCTCACCTGCTGCAGAATATTATAATATACAGCTCATCTACTGCAGAATATTATAATATACAGCTCATCTACTGCAGAATATTATAATATACAGCTCACCTGCTGCAGAATATTATAATATACAGCTCATCTACTGCAGAATATTATAATATACAGCTCATCTACTGCAGAATATTATATATACAGCTCATCTACTGCAGAATATTATAATATACAGCTCACCTGCTGCAGAATATTATAATATACAGCTCATCTACTGCAGAATATTATAATATACAGCTCATCTTCTGCAGAATATTATATATACAGCTCATCTTCTGCAGAATATTATAATATACAGCTCACCTGCTACAGAATATTATAATATACAGCTCATCTGCTGTAGAATATTATAATATACAGCTCACCTGCTGTAGAATATTATATATACAGCTTATCTACTGCAGAATATTATATACAGTATACAGCTCATCTACTGCAGAATATTATAATATACAGCTAATCTACTGCAGAATATTATAATATACAGCTCATCTTCTGCAGAATATTATAATATACAGCTCACCTGCTTCAGAATATTATAATATGCAGCTCATCTACTGCAGAATATTATAATATACAGCTCATCTGCTGCAGAATATTATAATATACAGCTTATCTGCTGAAGAATATTATATATACAGCTCATCTACTGCAGAATATTATAATATACAGCTCATCTGCTGCAGAATATTATAATATACAGCTCATCTGTTGTAGAATATTATAATATACAGCTCACCTGCTGTAGAATATTATATATACAGCTTATCTACTGCAGAATATTATATACAGTATACAGCTCATCTACTGCAGAATATTATAATATACAGCTAATCTACGGCAGAATATTATAATATACAGTACGGACCAAAAGTTTGGACACACCTTCTCATTTAAGATTTTTCTGTATTTTCATGACTTTAAAAATTGTACATTCACACTGAAGGCATCAGAACTATGAATTAACACATGTGGAATTATATACTTAACAAAAAAGTGTGAAACAACTGAAAATATGTCTTATATTCTAGGTTCTTCAAAGTAGCCACCTTTTGCTTTGGTGACCGCTTTGCACACTCTTGGCATTCTCTTGATGACCTTCAAGAGGTAGTCACCGGAAATGGTCTACACTTCACAGGTGTGCCCTGTCAGGTTTAATAAGTGGGTTTTTTTGCCTTATAAATGGGGTTGGGACCATCAGTTGTGTTGTGCAGAAGTCAGGTGGATACACAGCTGATAGTCCTACTGAATAGACTGTTAGAATTTGTATTATGGCAAGAGAAAAGCAGCTAAGTAAAGAAAAACTTGTACTTCAAGAAATGAAGGTCAGTCAGTCCGAAAAATTGGGCAAACTTTGAAAGTGTCCCCAAGTGCAGTTGCACAAACCATCAATCGCTACAAAGAAACTGGCCCACATGAGGCCCGCCCCAGGAAAGGAAGACCAAGAGTCACCTCTGCTTCTGAGAATAAGTTTATCTGAGTCGCCAGCCTCAGAAATCGCAGGTTAACAGCAGCTCAGATTAGAGACCAGGTCAATGCCACACAGAGTTCTAGCAGCAGACACATCTCTTCCACAACTGTTAAGAGGAGACTTTGTGCAGCAGGCCTTCATGGTAAAATAGCTGCTAGGAAACCACTGCTAAGGACAGGCAACAAGCAGAAGAGACTTGTTTGGGCTAAAGAACACAAGGAATGGACAGTAGACCAGTGGAAATCTGTGCTTTGGTCTGATGAGTCCAAATTTGAGATCTTTGGTTCCAACCACCGAGTCTTTGTGCGACGCAGAAAAGGTGAACAGATGGACTCTACATGCCTGGTTCCCACCGTGAAGCATGGAGGAGGAGGTGTGGGGGTGCTTTGCTGGTGACACTGTTGGGGATTTATTCAAAATTGAAGGCATACTGAATCAGCATGGCTACCACAGCATCTTGCAGCGGCATGCTATTCCATCCGGTTTTCGTTTAGTTGGACCATCATTTATTTTTCAACAGGACAATGACCCCAAACACACCTCCAGGCTGTGTAAGGGCTATTTGACCAAGAAGGAGAGTGATGGGGTGCTACGCCAGATGACCTGGCCTCCACAGTCACCAGACCTGAACCCAATCGAGATGGTTTGGGGTGAGCTGGACCGCAGAGTGAAGGCAAAAGGGCCAACAAGTGCTAAGCAACTCTGGGAACTCCTTCAAGATTGTTGGAAGACCATTTCTGGTGACTACCTCTTGAAGCTCATGAAGAGAATGCCAAGAGTGTGCAAAGCAGTCATCAAAGCAAAAGGTGGCTACTTTGAAGAACCTAGAATATAAGACATATTTTCAGTTGTTTCACACTTTTTTGCTAAGTATATAATTCCACATGTGTTAATTCATAGTTTTGATGCCTTCAGTGTGAATGTACAATTTTCATAGTCATGAAAATACAGAAAAATCTTTAAATGAGAAGGTGTGTCCAAACTTTTGGTCTGTACTGTACATCTCATCTACTGCAGAATATTATAATATACAGCTCATCTACTGCAGAATATTATATATACAGCTCACCTGCTACAGAATATTATAATATACAGCTCATCTACTGCTGACTGTTCAGACACAAATATATCTATTTAAAAAAGTTTGGTATACACCAGGAAATTAGAACTGTGGTTCTCCTCTTCCACGGTTCAAATCTGGGTGTAATCCACCTTTTCGCCCTTTTTCCATTTAAAAAAAAAACAGTTTGAGTGTCTCGCTAACTGTTCAGACACAAATATATCTGTTTAAAATATTCTGGTGTAGGCCAGATAACTAGAACTGTGGTTTTCCTCTTCCACGGTTCAAATCTGGGTGTAATCCACCTTTTTGCCTTTTTTACATAAAAAAAAAACAGTTTGAGTGTCTCGCTGACTGTTCAGACACAAATATATCTGTTTAAAAGATTCTGGTGTAGGCCAGAGAACTAGAACTGTGGTTTTCCTCTTCCATGGTTCAAATCTGGGTGTAATCCACCTTTTTGCCTTTTTTACATAAAAAAAACAGTTTAAGTGTCTTGCTGACTGTTCAGACACAAATATATCTGTTTAAAAGATTCTGGTGTAGGCCAGAGAAATAGAACTGCGGTTTTCCTCTTCCACTGTTCTAATCTCCTTTTTATTACCCTTTTGCCATTGATAGTGCGAGCGTAAGCTATTTTACTTCATTTACAATGTGCAAGGCGCATGGCAAGGGACGTCGAACTGGACGTTCTGGTGATGGTGCGTGCAGAGGACGGGGCCGTGGCCAAGGTGAAAATGTGCCACAACCAACAGCCACATCTTCTCGCTTCCAGTTCTTGACCGAATTACTAGGGAAGCACACAACAACACCACTTTTGCCAACTGATCAGTGTGAACAGATTATTAATTGGATAGCAGATAATGCTTCCAGTCACCCTGGCACCACCATCTCCAGTCTGTCTTCCACACGATCAAGTCTTAGTAGCCGTGAGTCTCGACCGCATACTCCTCCTCACCCTGATGCTCCTTCCTCCCACCATGCCGAGTGTCCTCAGACAGCAACTGATCCCACACTTGGACACTCTGAAGAGCTGTTCACTGGTTCATTTCCATATTTGGGCCCCTCGCCTGCTCCGCTTGAAGTGGTGAAAGAGGAGATTCCATGTAGCGATGGCCAAATATTTGAACAGCCACGGCCACAGGAAGGCGACGCTGGCAATTTGTCACAAGAGGTGGACGATGACGAGACACAATTGCCACGAAGTGAGGAGGAGGACCGTGGTGCGGAAGTGGAAGAGGAGGAGGTGGTGGATGATCTAGTAACTGACCCAACGTGGCAGGAGGACAAGCAGAGCGAGGCAAGCAGCACACAGGGGGAGGGAGACAGAGTACCCCAACACGCAGGAAGAAGCAGTGTGGTGGCTGCAGACAGAAGGCGGGCAACCGTTCCCTGTAACACCAACACGAGGGACGTTGCCAGTACAACCGGTAGGTCTTCCAGAGTCTGAAATTTTTTTAAAGACTCTGTTAATAACCCCAAAAAGGCCATTTGTACCACCTGCCAGGCCAGCATCAGCAGGGGTGACAAAACTACCAGCCTGACCACCACCAGCATGATCACGCACATGTCAGCAAAGCACCCGACTTTGTGGGGTGAACCCCAGGGTCCACGACCAGTGTCAGTGGGTATCACCACTGCTTCTTCCTCTGTTGTGCATGTAAGAGAACCCCCTGTTGTGCGTGTAAGGCAATCCCCTGTCCATACTGCATGCAAAGATGCCCCCTCCTCTTAGTCTTCACTTGTTATGGCAGTTTCTCAAGAAACAGCATCAATGTCCACGTCCACGTCCCACCGCAGCGTTCAATTGTCCATATCCCAGACATTTGAACGAAAGCGCAAATTCGCAGCCAAACGCCCCACAGGCCACAGTCCTAAATTTGCACATTTCACGACTGCTTGCGTTGGAAATGCTGCCTTTTAGGCTGGTGGAGACGGAATCCTTCCGCAACCTTATGGCGGTGGCCGTCCCTCGGTACTCGGTCCCCAGCCGACACTATTTTGCCTGGTGTGCCATCCCCGCACTACACAAGCACGTGTCCCAAAACATCTGCCGTGCCCTCAACAACACAGTTACTGGGAGAGTCCACCCGACAACGGACACGTGGACAAGTGCTTGTGGCCAGGGACGGTGCATCTCCCTGACGGCACACTGGGTAAACATAGTGGAAGCCATGACCCAGTCGGACCTTGGGACGGAACACATCCTCCCCACACCGAGGATTGCGGGCCCTATGTCAGTCAGAGTTGCCCCCACAGTGTACAGCTCCTGCGCATCATCCTCCTCCTCCTCCTCATGTTCAGCCTCCATCTCAGATATCACCACATCAGTTACAAGCTGGAAGCACTGCTGTACTGCCTCAGCCAAGCGGCAACAGGCTGTGCTGAAACTCATAAGCTTAGGTGATAAACCTCACACTGCTTGTGAGTTGTGGACAGCTGTGAAAGAGCAGGCAGATCTGTGGCTGAGATCGCTGAACCTACATCCAGGCATGGTCGTGTGTGACAATGGCTGTAACCTGGTGGCGGCTCTGAGGCGAGGCGAGATCACACACGTACCATGCCTGGCTCACGTGCTTAATCTCGTGGTTTAGCGATTTCTTAAATGGTACCCCGAGTTGCCAGATCTGCTCGTCAAAGTACGCCACCTGTCAGCTCATTTTCGGAAGTCGGCTACAGCTTCCACCGCCCTTGCTGTGTTGCAGCAGCGTTTGCAGCTTCCGGCACACCGACTGGTGTGTGATGTCCCCACACGTTGGAACTCTACCCTCCACATGTTGCAAAGGATTTGTGAGCAGAAGAGAGCAGTTGTGGAGTACCAGCTGCAACAAGGCCGTCGATATTCAGGTCAGACTCCACACATAAGACCTCAGGAGTGGACCTGGATGTCTGACATATGTACCATCCTGACAAACTTTGAGGAATCCACCAAGATGGTGAGTGGCGATGACGCCATCATTAGCGTCAGCATCCCACTTGTCTGTATTTTGGAATGCTCTCTGCAGAGAATTAAAGAGGAGGCATTGCAGCCAGAGTATGATGAGATGGATCAAGAAGCCGTAGCGGGCAATTACACACAATCAAGCCTCATCTCATCCTAACGTGCATTGGGGACAATGAGAGAGAGGAGGAGGAAGAACAGGAGCTGGTATCATGCGCTGTAGACGGTAGTACCTGTACAACTGACATACCGTCGGTTCAGTGTGGGTGGCCTGAGGACAGGGGGGTGGGGGAGGAGGAGGAGGAGAGCATGGTCAGTCGTCATTTTGGTGAGGACACAGAAATCTTGCCCGTTACCAGTCTGGCACGCATGGCTGACTTTATGTTACGCTGCCTTAACAGTGACCCTCGCGTTGTCAAAATGTTGGGTGACTGTAATTACTGGTTGGTGACACTTTTAGACTCCCACTACAAGGAGAACTTTCACTCTCTTATTCCTGAGGTGGAGAGGTCTACAAAAATGGGGCAGTACCAGAAGGCCCTTGCTGCAGAACTGTTAAAAAAATTCCCATCTGAACGTGCTAGCGGCAGAGGTCACAATTTGTTGCCCAACCAAGGCGTACATGCGAAAGAGACGCAACTCCAATCCAGCAGAGGCAGGGGAACACAGTCAACGTTCTGGGACAGTTTTCTGAGACCCGCCCAGCTTACAGGCCCTGAGGCGCGGGGTACTCTCACAAGGAGTGGAAAGTTTCAAAAGATGGTGATGGAGTACCTTGCCGACCGTACCAGCGTCCTCCGTGATTCCTCTGTGCCTTTTAATTATTGGGTATCCAAGCTGGACACTTGGAATGAACTCGCTCTGTATGCTTTGGAGGTCCTGGCCTGCCCTGCCGCTAGCGTGTTGTCGGAGCGTGTTTTTAGTGCCGCTGGAGGAATTATAACTGATAAGCGCACTCGCCTGTCAACTGACAATGCTGAGAAGCTGACCCTTATCAAAATGAACAAGGGCTGGATTGGGCCAGACTTCTCATCACCACCAAATGACAGCAGAGTAATATAAAGTCAAAACCACTGTGTTATTTCGGGAGGTGTATTCCCATGCACCGCTTCACACCCACACATGGGTATACGCTTCCTCATTTCGGCTGTTTTTTGCTCTGCTCCTTCTCCTCAGCCTCCACCACCACTATACCACCAGGGTGACCATTGTCCGTGTTTCCAGCATTGCAAGTTCCTCCGTCCTAATTTTTGGCAGCTTTTGCTTGGAAGGCATAGGCAAAGACTATGGGAGACCCACTCCCCAATAATGGGAATAATGTTTTTAATATGCTGTACTGCATGGCTCTTGTAAGGGCCATTAAAATCGTCTTGTTAAGCTACTGTGACCTCCACATCTCTTCCAAGGGTCATTAATATTGTCTTTTTATTCCACTGGGACCTCCACCACTCTTCCAAGGGGCATTGATATTGTCTTTTTATTCCACTGTGACCTCCACCACTCTTCCAAGGGGCATTGATATTGTCTTTTTATTCCACTGCGACCTTCACCACTCTTCCAAGGGGCATTGATATTGTCTTTTGATTCCACTGTAACCTCCACCACTCTTCCAAGGGGCATTGATATTGTCTTTTTATTCCACTGGAACCTCCACCACTCTTCCAAGGGGCATTGATATTGTCTTTTTATTCCACTGGGACCTCCACATCTCTTCCAAGGGGCATTAAAACCGTCTTGTTAAACCACTCTGAACTCCATGTCTCTTCCAAGGGGCATTAAAGCCGTCTTGTTAAGCTACTGTGACCTCCACGTCTCTTCTAAGGGGCATTAAAACCATCTTGTTAAACCACTCTGAACTCCACAGCTCTTCCAAGGGGCATTGAAATGTTGTTTTTAATTACCTCTAACCTCCACGACTCTTCCAACGGGCATTGCATTTCCTCCTAATTTTAGTCAGCTTTTGCTTTTCAATGCATAGGCGAACACTAAGGGAGACCCACTCCCCAATAATGGGTAGAAGGTTTTTAGTATGCTGTAATCCACGTCTGTTTCAAGGGGCATTGCAGTTCCTCATAATTTTTGGAAAGCCTTCCATTCACTGCTTAGGCCAAAAGTGTACAGGAGACCCAGTTGCTATAAATGAAAAAAACGGTTTAGTTAAGGCCCTCTGACCTCTATGTCACTTCCAAGGGGCATTGGAGTGCCTCAAAATTTTTGGTAGGCATTGCACTCACTGTATGCCCTACAACTGTGTAGCCAAACTGCTCCTTTTGGTACAGAAACATATCCTACAAGACATGTATGGTTGACTGGCCTGATATTGATGTGAATGGTCCCTGTTCCTCCTGCTCTTTCTCCTTTGCCACCACCTCATCCATCATTCATCACCTGAAGCTTTGTTTTAATGGGAGTCATAGAACTGGGATAGTAGCAGGAAAACATCCAGCAATCCTCAGAGGAGGTAGGATATGCTTCCTGACTAAGCCATTTCCGGGCGAAACGCGCGTCGAGGCTACTGCACATCCCCAGCATCTCGCTCTAAGCTGCCCCAGACTCTGCCAACATGACCCAAGGTAATGTTAATCTTTTGATGCCACTCTCCCTGCTCCGTTGATGTGGGTGTTGTTATAACATAACAATAGAAAGTAGTACTTAGTGTCCTGCATTTAACCCCTTCAACACCTGACATCCTATACATGGGGAATCGTTATTTGCCATATCTTTCTCTACCATAGGGTCCCACTAATGCGGATTTCTGTGACTTTAAATCACCTGACCGAATCTGGACTAGGATTTTTACTTGACTATAATCTTGTACTACCTAGCTGGCAGCACAGACTTACATCTATTACATTTAATATGCTGATCTGGGGATGGTAGTCCCTTTGCAGGACGTTTATCATCTCATCCTGCTTTCTTTAGCTGTCCTCCCCCCTTCCCCTCCCTTCCCCCTTTTTTATTCTCTTTATTCATACTATGGAATTGTGTAATAATATATTAATGTATATGTTTCAATAAAGTTTATATTTTATGATATAAATCCCTTTTGTGTCATTTTGGGACTATCAACAGGTAGATTGAGGTGATCATTTGTCATAAGAGGTTTACTTTCCCCTCATTGTCTGTAAACTCCTCTCTCTCAAAATGGGTTTTTTGTCGGTTTTGATGTCTTCATAAGGATTGCAGACCATACATTAAATGGTTGGTGAATCGGTTTTCATGTATGGTTGACTGGCCTGATATTGATGTGAATGGTCCCTGTTCCTCCTGCTCTTTCTCCTTTGCCACCACCTCATCCATCATTCATCACCTGAAGCTTTGTTTTAACGGGAGTCATAGAACTGGGATAGTAGCAGGAAAACATCCAGCAATCCTCGGAGGAGGTAGGATATGCGCCAAAACGCTGACCACCTCAGGCCTATCCGCTACTACATACATGCGCTTCCATTCCAAGGAACAGAAAGCTAAGGATATGGATGGCCTCATAATCATGAATAATTTACTCGTTGCGTAGGAGGCCGACCACTGCTGCTGTCTACCTTCTGAACTTTGTGTTGAAGCCTGATTTACCCAGGACCCGCAATCCTCTATGTCTAGAGGACATGTTGCATCCCAGTGTTCAACTGTGTCCCGGCTTCCACAATATTAACCCAGTGTGAAGGCGTCAGTGAGATGGACCATCCCTGGCCACATTCACTTGTCCACGTGTTTGTGGTTAGGCTGTCCTTCCCACTAAATGCACTGGGGAGGGCACAGGTAATGTTTTGGTATGCGTGCTTATGTATAAGGTGCACCGGGACAAATAGGGGCGGCTGGGGACCGAGTGTGGAGACCCGGCCGCCGGGCGGCTGGGGACTGAGTATGGATACCAGGCCGCCGATGCAGCCATGACATGGTGGCCGGCGTCTGCCTCCACAAGCCTAAAAGGCCTCATTTCAAGTGCAAGCAAGCTAGCAGTATGGTATTGCAGCCTGGGGGTGGGTGGGTGGCAGGCTGCACACTTACACTTACATTCCAAGAAAACAATGCAGATGCTAACTTCTATCATCATCATGCTCCTCACCTTGGCACTCTCAACTCTCCTGATGGAGAAGCCAGGGCCCACCGGAGGAGTCTGGTTGTCTGGTGGGCTCGTCCAATGCTGCCCTAAAGCAGGCCAGGCTAAGAAACTGTGGGGAAGGTTACCGGGACAAATAGTGGCGACTGGGGACTGAGTATGGAGACCTCGCTGCCGAAGCAGCCATGAGGTAGTGGCCAGCTATGGCCTCCTCCAAACTACAAGGCCCAATTTCAAGTGCAAGCTAGCAGTATGGTATTGCAGCCTGGGGTGGGTGGCAGGCTGCACACTTACGCTTACATTACAAGAAAACAAAGCAGATGCTAACTTCTATCATCATCATCATGCTCCTCACCTTGGCACTCTCAACTCCCCTGATGGAGAAGCCAAGGCCCACCGGAGGAGTCTCTGGTTGTCTGGTGGGCTCGTCCAATGCTGCCCTAAAGCAGGCCAAGCTAAGAAAAGTGTGGGGAAGGTTCCCAGGAAAATAGTGGCAGCTGGGGACTGAGTATGCAGACCTCGCCGCCGTTGCAGCCATGAGGTAGTGGCCAGCTTCGGCCTTCTCCAAACTAAAAGGCCCCATTTCAAGTCCAAGCTAGCAGTATAGTATTGCAGCCTGTAGGTGGGTGGGTGGTTGGCTGCATATTTGCGCTTGCATTGCAAGGAATGGGGGAGGTACAATTGAACACTGCCCTGGGACAAGGACTTGCACGGGGATAGTTGCAAGTCTGCATCTTCTGATGCAGCAAGGATCACTTCCAATGGGCACACTTTTAGGAATTGACCTGGGTGTCAGAGATGCTTCCAGGGGTCTTCCCCATGCTGTTCCCATGTCTTTTCAGCACTGTATGCATGTGTCACACAGCACATGGCCAGATAAGGTTGTAAAATGTTAAAATGACATTTCCTGGTGAATGCATTTGTCTCGGTTGAAAGCAATACAAAAGTGCAAAAACGCATAAAAAATGCTACTTGTAAACATAGCCCAAGGTGTGGAGAAGTATTTTTGTTTTTGGTTATTTATTTTACCTTATACACAAGTCTTTACCCTGGAAAGGATGTTCCTTAACATATTTCACAGGAAAACAGTTTCACTTTCATTTTTGAACGTTTTATTGTGAGTCCAATGTGGTTGCTGTAGGAGAACTCTGCCCATAGAAGACGTTGTATCTAGTCATCCTGGTGAGCAGAAATAAAGGGGCAAGCAAACTGTAGTTTTCAAGAGTTTTGTTAACTGGTTTCACTTGTCCATTGCTCTGTGGATGGCACGCGGTGGAGAAATCCAGCTGGACATTCAGCAGCTTGCAAAGATCTCTCCAAAATTTAGATGTAAACTGGACTCTGCGGTCAGAGACAATGTGGAGAGGGAAAGCATGAAGATGAAACTTATGCTGGAAGAACTATGTGGCAAGCTTGGGAGTCCAAGGTAGGCCGACCAAGGGGATAAAGTGACCCATCTTAGAGAACTGTTCCACCATGACCCAGATGGTGTTGTAACCCTCAGAGAGGGGCAGGTTCATGATGAAATCCATAGCGATATGTTGCCAGGGGGCGGAAAGAACTGGCAGAGGCTGAAGGAGACCAGCAGGCTTGTTCCTGGGAGACTTGTTTCTTGGGCACTGCGGACAAGTGGTCACAAAGTCCTGAACATCCTTGGACAGCGATGGCCACCAAAAGCGGTGTGCAATTAGCTCAGTGGATGTGAGTACTCCCACATGGCAGGCTAGCTTGGATTCTTGTCCCCATGACAGTATTTTCCTTCTTTTAGCACTAGGAACAAAGGTTTTCCCCAGATGAATGTCTTTTAGGAGGACAAGGGCTGCTTCAACAATCCTGGCCGGATCTATGATATACTGAGCCTCTTCCACGAAAATAGTCACTTCAAAATATCAAGACAGAGCATCTGCTTTAACATTCTTGTCCACTGGATGGAAGTGTAGCTCAAAATCAAAACAAGAGACGAAGAGTGCCCACCTGTTCCCTTTCAATAAATGAATGTCCCCTGCTGCAGATGGTAATAATGAAACAAAACGTTCCGTATTTGCCTTCCCCGAGTCCACCGGCAAGTGTCTGCAGCAGCTTCCAGTGTCTAACATTGGCTGCGACCTGAAAGTCATGTCAACTACGCGGTGTTCAGTTTACACTGACAGAGCCACTGAGCGTAGCGATTGGCTGCTGCACTGTCAATGTGACATCAGCCAATGCCGGCCACCGCGAGCAGCGGCAAAGACTCATCGTGGACCTCGGGGAGGTGAGTACAGCACGGTTTGTTTCTTTATAACAACCTGCAACTGATGACTTTCATTTACTCAAAAGGAAAAATCCTTTTAAGTCCTGGGCAACCCACTTAACACTAGAACTACTGATGGAGTCATTTTGACTCCTTTCGTTTTTTATTTCTCTTCTGTGACTACATTTTTCAGAATTCCAGCTTGAAACTCAGTGACTTTTCCTCAAATATGATGTAAAAAAAGATTTTGTGAGAATAAATAATTTTGGTGAAAAATTTGCGCGTTTTTTTCAAAATTTACCAAGAACTACTGAAGGGAGTCATTTTGACTCCCTACTATATTTTGAGGTCCTTTTGTCACTAAATGTTGCTATAAAGTTTTGTGCATAATTTTTTCACTCTGTCTTATTTACCCTGATGTTCATATAGATGTAGTTCAATTTACATGTCAACTTTTCACATTTTCCTTGTGTTTTACCTGCTTGTATTACTGTGTAATGCTGAACAAAATAGCTTGTTTACTCTAGGCTCTTATCTTATGCTAATGAAGGGTGGTGTTTTTCTAAGGTCCTAGCAGGAGACAGTATTCTGGATAGTAACTTTACTTTCAGTTCAGCTGAAGAGACAAAGAGAACAGACGCAGACATACGAGCTCTGAAGACTCATACAGGTATGAATTGTTATGAAATAGTTTAGCTGTCTGTCAACTGATTCAGCCCACCTACTTTTGAAGGTGGCAGAACAGTTATTATTTCTTTTAGTTTTCATTTCATTTCTATTTTTCAGCAGGGAACTATATAGAATTATGGAATTTGTGAGGAATATGGAGAGAAGACGTTTGATAAAGCCTCAGGATATTCTGGCTACTTTGCAATCCATACCGGAGGATGAATCGGAATCCGAATTGCAGGAACATGTATTTGATTCTGACAGTGATGAAGATTTCATTCTTCAGAACATATCAAGTGAATCTGAAGACTCAGAAGGAACAAATCCAGAAGGTAAGTAGTTATGTGTATTTATTTGTTCTTCCACACACTGAGTTAGGGCCTGTGCACACTAGCAGAATTCTGGCTGAATAGCCATCTGGATATTCTTGCCGCAATACAGACCGTACCTGCCCGCTCATGTCTGAAGCTCCGCTCCGAACCCCGGGCTGGAGCCGCTGTCAGGGACAGAGCAGCGCTTGCTTACGCGCGAGCACGGCTCCGTCCCAGACAGCGGCTCCAGCCCGGGGTTCGGAGCGGAGCTTCAGGTATGAAACTCCGCTCTGTACCTGAGCGGGCAGGTACGGGCCGGATTGTGGTGAGAATATCCAGTCGGATATTCCGCCGCTAATCCAGCCAGTGTGCACGGACCCTTACAAAACAAAAATTCTAAATATTCATCAACTTTTTTACAGATATTCCAAGCACATCAACTGGGGATCGGGCTCATGCAGTTATGTTGCCTCGTGACCATCCTCCTGGTCGTGGACAGAAAAAATCAGCAAAACGTCCCAGAAATGAAAGAACAACAGATAACGATGGCGGTGAAGGTAATGCAACAACAAACACCAGAGAAGGCGAATCTGAAGGAATACTAGTTTCAGCGGATGGTATTCAATGGAAACCTGTTGAAATTGGAGAACACTTGCCTGGTAGGCGTGACAGCCAAAATATTCTTCGAGAAGCACCTGGCCCTACAGGATACGCCAGAAGAAATATCATTATCGATAGTCCTTTGAGCGCATGGCGTTTATTTTTTGATTCATATATATTGACACATATAAAGAACTGTACGCTTGCAGAAGCATGCAGGAACAATAATTTACAGTTTACTCTATCTGATGAGGAGCTAGATGCATTCATTGCGATATTCTATGCTCGTGGAATATCTGGCACGAACCGTCACTCGATTAGCAGTATTTGGTGTAATGACTGGGGAATACCGTTTTGCAAAGCGACAATGTCTAGGGACCGCTTTGTTGAAATTATGAGGTTTCTCAGATTTGATGAGAAATCTACTCGATCGGAGAGACTGCAAACGGACAAGTTTGCTCTATTTTCTACTGTGTGGGACAGGTTTATTGAAAATTGTATTGCGTGTTACAAACCTGGCCCATACATAACGGTGGATGAGCAACTTTTCCCAAGCAAAACTAGGTGTCCATTCACGCAGTACATGCCTTCCAAACCAGATAAATATGGCCACAAATATTGGCTAGCTGTTGATAAGAGGAGCAAATATCTGGCAAATGGCTTCCCTTATCTAGGCAAAGATGACACACGCCGTGCTGAGGACCGTTTAGCTGACCATGTGGTAATGAAGTTATTGGACCCGTTTTTGAAAAAAGGTCGCAATGTTACAACCGATAATTATTTTACTTCAGTAAAATTAGCTAAACAGCTAAAAAGCAAAGGAACAACCATCGTGGGAACACTGAACAAGATAAGGCGAGAAGTGCCTAAAGAAATAAAATCCATGAAAGAGGAATTGTACAACACTAAAGTGTTTAGAAATGAAGACAATTTTACACTTACAGTATATCAAGGAAAGACCAACAAAAATGTTGTCATTTTGAGTTCCGTCCATCCAGATGTTGTTGTTGCGTCTGATTCCGCTAAAAAAACTCCAGAAACGGTAAAGTTTTACAATGAAACAAAATATGGAGTAGATGTAGTGAATCAGATGGCACGAAAATATACCACACGAACATGCACAAGGAGATGGCCTGTTCATGCATTTGAAAATGCCTTAGACTTTGCGGGTATAAATGCATGGATAATATTCAAGGAGATTACCCACCAAAAAATGTCACGCAAGGCATTTTTGCAAACGCTTGTGAGAGAGTTGAGTGGTCCTTATGTCACAGATAGGGAAAAGGGTTCCACATCCCAAGTTTCTACATGCTCAGAAGTGATGGTTCAAACAAAATTTTGCCAGATCAAAGGTGCAAGAAAAATAGATCTGTCGGAAATTGTAAGACTTGTGGTAAGTCTTTGTGTGGGCAATGTACTGCCATAAATCAAAGGCAATGCCTAAAATGCGAAACACCAAATGTTTAGAAGGTGAATTCTGCGCCATATTTTCATTTTTATGCTCCTCCACCTACATTTTCTCTGCTTTTTGTTCTTCAGTTGTTGTTTATATGTGTGCACTTGAATAAAAAAAAATGTTTGAAAAACGTCTATTATAATTATTGTTATTTTCTGTAGAAAAATAAGAAAAGCAGAAAAAAAACAATCAAAAGCATTACTGTTGGATCTCACAATAATAATACATTACAAAAAATATAATTATTAATAAATAACCACAAATGAAACTCTAAAAATAAACGAAAACAAGCAAGGAGTCAAAATGACTCCTTTCAGTAGTTCTAGGCGGGGTCACGAGTCCAGTAGTCCTAGTGTTAATGCATAGTTGAGTCACTTGGCCTTGTTTTGATGTGGAAGATATGGCTTTTTCGCCACAATTCTGCTATGAAGAGAACTTCTGGCCAGTCTTCTCTGAACAGTAGATGAGTGAAGCTGAGTCCCACTGGTTGCTGCCAGTTCTGAGCTGATGGCACTGCTGGACATCCTCTGCTTTTGAAGGAAAGTAACCATAATGTGTCATACATCTGCTGCACTAAGTTTCCTTGGCCGACCACTGCATCTACTGACCTCAACGTTGCACAATTTCTTGTGCTTCTTCATAAGTGCTTGAATGACACATCTTGAACCCTCAATCTGCTTTGAAATTTGTGCCTTAGAGACCTTGCTGATGTAGTATAACTTCCTTGTGTATTCTTGCTCAGTCTTGCCATGGTGTATGACCAGACACCTGACTGTATTATTACAAAATCCCTGACTTTGCGCAGGTGTACCTAGAAGAATTGATGCTGTTTTAAAGTGAAAAGTTGGTCACACCAAATATTAATTGGATCTAGATTTTTCGTTTGTTCATTCACTTTGTATTTTGTTAATTGATTAAATAAATCATTAACATTTCTATTTTTGAAGCGTTCTTACTTTACAGCATTTTTTCTACACCTTTCTAAAAATTATTTTTATGTGATAGTGTCTTTTATTTGCTCATTCATAATCTGATATATTTTTTGGTATTTTGTGTATAGCTGTTTTTTTGCTGTTGGGGTAAATTGTAGGATATTGATTTCAGAGTGGTTTCCTGATCCTTTGATTGTAGGAATGAGTGGTATATATGTGCTAATAAATTAGGACAAATCATAGGAAATTTAGGAAAAAACTGAACATCTCAGCAGTAATAACATGCTGATTGTGATGTCATGAAGATGACTTGAATTTCCATCAATCAGAGATCAGCATGTTTCAGGTCACCCAGATAGAACAGTCCATGAAACATGAGTCACGGCCACTGTGAGGTCATAATGCTGACCAATCACAGAGCAGCCACACCCAGATTTTCCACCAATCAGAGAGCAGACACACCCAGATTTTCCACCGATCAGAAATCAGCAGTGGGTATAAATAGTCGCTACCACCTGCCCGGTTAGCCTTGCACTGGTTGGGTCTCTCTTTTTATCTCTCTCTTGGTATCTCTGGTATCTCTCCCTCCCCTCTCTCTTATCTCTCTCTCTTTGACCCAACGGCCCTCTTAAGGGCTACCCCAAATGTGTAAAAGATAGAAACAATATTTGTGTTGTTTGTCCGTTTTATGAGCCTGTGATTAACCCCTTCCCACTCTTTGCCATATATATATATTATATACGTAGTATGTGCAGGTGGGCCTTAAACGGAACTTCCAGGACAAACATATTGATGGCCTATCCCCTGGTTAGCTCATTAATATCAGATTTGTGTGGGTCCGGCACGTGGCACCTCAACTACTCAGCTGTTTGAAACTCTGGCAGAGGTCAGATGTAAACATTGTTGAGGAGCTGAACATCACAGCTCTGGTCACTGTGTAGTGGCTGCTACCTGGTGCTGCAGATCAGCTCCTATTACATGAATATTAGCTGACTTGCAGGACCCACAGTACAGTGAATGGAGCAGTGATGTTCAGATCTTCAAACTATTTACATCTGAGCGTTGCAAACAAGTGATGGGTAGAGCCAGTGCCGCGTGTCGGAGCCCACCGATCTGATATTGATAACCCATCCCCAGGATGGCAGCTCAGTAGATACCATACCAGGATGGGGGACATTATGCCACAATGGGTACATTATACCAGAATGGGGACATTATTAGAGATGAGCGTTGTTCTACTCGAACTGTTCGCCAATCTCAAATTCGAGCTGTTTTGGGCGGTGTTCGAGCCGGTCGGCGAACACGAACAATTTGAGAAAAATTCGGCTGTTCGAGGTTATGTTCGATAACTGTTCGTGCACCAAAATCATAACTGGATTTTTTCTCAGTAATGATGAAAATTAATGTTAATACGCAGTTTGAGTGTACAGCGGGGCGGGGGGGAGGGGCAGGGGATGGATCTCTGCAGGAACAATGAAGATCTCCATTTTTTTTTCTCTTTCCCGCATTTGCAGTGGGGAGGTGCAATCTGTCAGCCTATCAGCAGCGCACACACGGAGCGAAGTGCTTTTTTTCACACAAGCAAGGGCATGTGTGATTGGCAGTGTATGTCACATGTCCTTGCCCTATAAGACCAAGCCATTTTCCCCGTCGCCACCATTTTCTCACTGCTGCAGCTGCGTGTTAGACGGCACCGCTGTTGCTGTGTGCGCTATACCTTGTTAATTTCAAGCCAATTTTCGCACAAATATACAGATAGCTTGGGAGTAGGGAATAGTTGTGATTGCAGTCCTTTTAAGGACTAGGTTACAGCATTTCCTACGACTTTTATCAAGCAGGTCTGTGCTCTTAAATAGATAGATTGTGGGAGTAAAGACTAATTGTAATTGGAGTCCTTTTCAGGACTAGGTTACATCAGTTCCTATCAGTTTTTGCCAGGCAGGTCTATGCCAGTGCTGTGCAAGTTTTTTCACAGCATTTGGCTGAATCTAGCAAAGCTAATCCTTTTTGGCCTATTGCAGAGTGTGTTAGTCAGTGGAGTAGCCTATCTGTGTTGCAAGATATACCACCTGTGTATAGAATACCAATTTTTTTACTGCACCTAGTGAAGTAAAATCTTTTGGGCATAGCATCATTCTATTAGTCCATCTATACTGACCTCCATCAGGTTGCAAATTAAAAATAATTTTTTTCTGCATCTAGCTCTGAAAAAATATTTGGGCTTCTAGCAGTGTGTGGGACTTGGTCTATTAGTCCATCTATACTGACCTCCATCAGGTTGCAAATTAAAAATAATTTTTTTCTTCATTTATCTCTGAAAAAATATTTGGGCTTCTAGCAGCGTGTGGGACTTGTTCTATTAGTCCATCTATACTGACCTCCATCAGGTTGCAAATTAAAAATAATTTTTTTCTGCATCTAGCTCTGAAAAAATATTTGGGCTTCTAGCAGTGTGTGGGACTTGGTCTATTAGTCCATCTATACTGACCTCCATCAGGTTGCAAATTAAAAATAATTTTTTTCTGCATCTAGCTGTGAAAAAATATTTGGGCTTCTAGCAGTGTGTGGGACTTGGTCTATTAGTCCATCTATACTGACCTCCATCAGGTTGCAAATTGAATGAAAAAAATTTCTGCATCTAGCTCTGAAAAAATATTTGGGCTTCTAGCGGTGTGTGGGACTTGGTCTATTAGTCCATCTATACTGACCTCCATCAGGTTGCAAATTAAAAATAATTTTTTTCTGCATCTAGCTCTGAAAAAATATTTGGGCTTCTAGCAGTGTGTGGGACTTGGTCTATTAGTCCATCTATACTGACCTCCATCAGGTTGCAAATTAAAAATAATTTTTTTCTTCATTTAGCTCTGAAAAAATATTTGGGCTTCTAGCAGTGTGTGGGACTTGTTCTATTAGTCCTTCTATACTGACCTCCAGCAGGTTGCAAATTGAATATAATTTTTTTCTGCATCTAGCTCTGAAAAAATATTTGGGCTTCTAGCGGTGTGTGGGACTTGGTCTATTAGTCCATCTATACTGACCTCCATCAGGTTGCAAATTAAAAATAATTTTTTTCTGCATCTAGCTCTGAAAAAATATTTGGGCTTCTAGCAGTGTGTGGGACTTGGTCTATTAGTCCATCTATACTGACCTCCATCAGGTTGCAAATTGAATAAAAAAATTTTCTGCATCTAGCTCTGAAAAAATATTTGGGCTTCTAGCGGTGTGTGGGACTTGGTCTATTAGTCCATCTATACTGACCTCCATCAGGTTGCAAATTAAAAATAATTTTTTTCTGCATCTAACCCAGCCAATAGTTTTGGCCTAATACCACAGTTTGGCCACTCAGCTCTGCTCGGTTACCATCCATTGTTTTTTTGTGCAAACAACTCCAGAGTTGTGAATTAGTTAACCACCAAAATGAGTGGAAAAAGGCCTGCTGCTGGTGGAAAGGGGAATAGGCGTGTTGGGAAGGGGAAAAAAGGTTGTGTCCGTGGGGTAGGTGCAGAAGAAAGACCATCTTCCAGCCAAACTAAAATGTCTACTTCTTTTAGCGGACAATGTGATAAGATCCCTTTCTTACGGCCACGCCAATCGCTACAAATTCCAGATGAGGCACAAAAACAGCAGGTGCTTCAACGGATATCAAGTGCTCCTTTAAGTGGGCTCTCCTCCACATCAACTTCAACATCACAAATACTCCAGTCCTCAAAGGTGTCACCCAAATCGCACTTGCTTCCTCACAGCTCCCAAATCTCCAGCTGCCCGTCTGAGTATGAGGTAGAACAGATGGTTGAGTCTGCAGAGCTGTTTACTCATACTATAGCCTGGGAATCAGAGGTCGACTCCAGCGCTTCTGTGAATCCAGACGAGGAAATGATCTGCACTGATGCCCAGAATCTTTATGAGTCGGATCCAGGACCAGACGCAGAAGGTTCTGACCATAATGTAGACCCTCATTCCCAAACTGTAAATCCTGTTGGTGGAGACAATGAGGAAGACGATGATAAGACTCAAATACCTGATTGGAGCGACAACTTTAGTTTTTTGTCAGGGCAGGAACAGGTTGGCTCTGAGGACGACGGGTGTGATAACGCACAGGGTGATGATGATGAGGTCGGAGATCCCACTTACTGTCAACCCACAGTCAGCCAAGAGATGAGGTCAGCAGAGGAGGTGGAGGAAGATGCTAGTGACGACGAGGTCAGGTTGCGCCTTCCTGGACAGAGACGTAGTACTGGAAGCACGTCAACAACTGCATCCTCAAACACAACTCTGCCTCTCACCACAAGTCGTGGTGGCTCTTCAGGTCGCATGGGTGCTAAGCCTTGCATAGCCTGGGCATTTTTTCAGATCGATAAAGATGACCCAACTCGTGTTATCTGTAACATTTGTCAGCAAAAGCTAAGTAGAGGCCAAAAAATACATAGTTTGAGTACTTCATGCATGAACCGGCACATGGACATGAAGCATAAGTTGCAGTGGGAAGCTCAGTGTGCTACAATGCGGCCTAGCCGGCCGGGCCAACCACCGTCTGCCATATCTTGTGCATCCGCGGCCTCTTCATCCTCTGTGACTGGGGGGACAGCAGTCACACCTGTTTTGGGGCGCAGACCTGCCACCTCTTTACCCGCAACAGCCAGCGTGATTGGCAGGTCATCATTTTCTTTGGAGGTGGTAACACCAGCTGGTCTTGAGCGCTGTCCGACATCGATAGCACCACCTTTGGATCAAGGCAACCTAACATGTCCGCCTGCATCTTCCTCACAGACCGGCAGTTTGCCGGGGACACCCTTATCAACCCCGTCTAAGCACAATAGCCAGCCCTCGGTCCCTCAGATGTGGACAAGTAAAAGACCATTTCCTCCTAGCCATGAGAAAGCTAAGAGGTTGAATTTCACCATCTGCAAGCTCTTGGCTACAGAAATGCTGCCTTTCCGCCTGGTGGACACAGAGGATTTTCGAGACCTTATGTCCGTCGCAGTGCCCCAGTACCAGATGCCCAGTCGGCACTACTTCTCAAAGAAAGGTGTGCCTGCGCTCCACCAGCATGTCGCACACAACATCACCGCTTCTTTGAGAAACTCTGTGTGTGACAGGGTGCATTTCACCACAGACACTTGGACGAGTAGGCATGGACAGGGGCGTTACATGTCGCTGACTGGGCACTGGGTAACTATGGTGACAGCAGGACAAGGTGCTGCTGTCCAAGTCTTGCCGTCCCCACGAGTTGTGCGTCAATCCTCTTTATGTCAAAGTTCCTCCACTGCTTCTGCCTCCTCAACCTCCTCTCGGTCTTCCACCTGCACCCAAAGCCTGTCTGGTCATGCCACAAGCTTTCTAACTACGCAGAAGGGATCCTGCACACCTCCTTACTATGCTGGCAGAAGGGCTCAACGTCATCAGGCGGTTTTTACATTGAAATGTCTGGGAAATGTGAGTCACACAGCTGAGGAGTTGTGGTCAGCTCTGGAGAACCAATTTCATGAATGGTTGTCTCCACTGGACCTGAAACCAGGGAAGGCCGTGTGCGACAATGCTGCAAACCTGGGTGCGGCCCTTCGCCGGGGCAATGTCACACACGTGCCTTGTATGGCTCACGTGTTGAACCTGGTTGTCCAGCAATTTTTAGCCCACTATCCCAGACTAGATGGCCTTCTGCAGAGGGCACGGTCGCTGTGTGCTCACTTCCGCCGTTCGCATCCCGCAGCTCAGCGACTTACATCTCTACAGAAGTCGTTGGGCCTGCCACTTCACCGGCTAAAATGCGATGTGCCTACCCGGTGGAATTCAACTCTGCACATGTTGCAGCGACTGTGGCAGCACCGACAAGCCCTGGTGCAATACGTTCTGACGTATAGCCTGGGCCAACGAGATTCAGAGGTGGGGCAAATCACGCTGGAGGAGTGGTCTCAGATCAGGGACCTATGCACCCTTCTGCACAGTTTTGAAATGGCGACGAAGATGTTTAGTGCTGACGATGCCATTATCAGCATGACTATTCCGGTGATTTACATGCTGGAGCACATGTTAAACAGAATTCGGAGTCAGGTGGTGGCACAAGAGGAGGTGGAGGAAGTAGAGGAGGAGGAGTTGTATGCGGAAGGGCTAACATCTGCAAGGTCCAGACGGTCGGCAGCACCAAGGCGGCAGGCATGTGAGGGTGGGGGAGATGATTTTACCAGGGCGCATGGTAGCAGCCAAACTAGTGAGGAAGGTGCAGGAGCCCAGGAAGAAGTGGAGGACGAACTGATGGAAGACTCATCAGATGAGGGAGACCTTGATCACATTTCTGTTGTGCGAGGTTGGGGGGAGAGGACAGAGGAAGGAAGCATGATTGTTACCTCGCCACCAACACAACAGGGACTTGGTGCTCCTGGATGCGCAACACACATGAGTGCCTTCTTGCTGCACTACCTGCAACATGACCCTCGAATTGTGAGAATTAGAAATAATCCTGACTACTGGGTTGCCACACTGTTAGATCCCCGGTACAAAAGTAAATTTGCAGAAATTATTCCTGCCATAGAAAGGGATGCACGCATGCAGGAGTATCAGCAGAGACTGTTGCAGAATCTTACATGTGCTTTTCCACAAAATACCAGTGGTGCACGTAGTGAATCTCACAGTTCCAACTTGCCAACCGTGGGACCGTCAAGTGTTCAGCACTCAAACCGTAACAGAACCACAGTATCTGCTGGTAACATCAATTTTGCGGAATCATTTCACCACTTTTTTAGCCCATCCTTTGCAAGGCCACAGGAGACAAGAAGTCTGACACATAGTCAACGCCTAGAGACGATGGTACAGGAGTATCTCCAAGTAAACATTGAAGCCACGACTGTGTCACTGGACCCTTGCTCTTTTTGGGCTTCCAATCTGGATAAATGGCCGGAGCTAGCCACTTACGCCTTGGAGATCTTGTCATGCCCCGCAGCCAGCGTTCTGTCTGAACGTGTGTTCAGCGCTGCTGGTGGTGTGCTGACAGATAAGCGCACGCGGCTCTCCACTGATAATGTAGACAGACTCACGTTCATAAAGATGAACAAATCATGGATCCGAAACGACTTTTCTACCCCTGTGTCATCCTGGGGAGAGTAAAAGCTTGATGATTGGTTAAAATCACCCTACCAACCGTTTTAAGCTTTCAAATTACTAATCATGTTTATCTGTATCTTGACTGGAAAATAATTTGGGCTTTGTAGCAGTGTGCAGCACTGATCCTATTAGGCCATCTATAATAAGCTTCACCAGATTTAAAATTAAAAATAATTTTTAGCTGCATCTAGCCCGGAAAATAATTTTGGGGCTCCGAGATGCGCAAGACACATAAGTGCCTTCTTGCTGCACTACCTGCAGCATGACCCTCATATTGTCAGAATTCGAAGTAATCATGACTACTGGGTTGCCACACTCTTAGATCCCCCAAACTTTTCGATCAACCTTTTCATTTTAATAAAGACCAAAAAAATGGTCATTTTTGAAATTATAAGCATTAGCAGGTTGTTAGAAACTGAAATCAAACAGTTTTCAACTCAAAACTTTATTCTAGGTGATGTTACATTTTCACATAGGACCCCTTGTTCGAAAGGAGCTTCTGAACTCTCTCGTCCATTGAATTTGTCAGGTTTTGGATGGTTTCTGCTTCAATTGTTTTGCATGAGGACAGAATACCCTCCCAGAGCTGTTGCTTAGATGTGAACTGCCTCCCGCCATCATAGACACTCCTTTTAATGATGCTCCAAAGGTTCTGAATGGGGTAGAGGTCAGGGGAGCATGGGGGTCATACCATAAGTTTGTCCCCTTTTATGCCCATATCAGCCAGAGATGCAGATGTTTTATGTGCAGCATGAGATGGTGCATTATCATGCAGAAAAATGATCTTGCTGTGAAATACACGGTTCTTCTTCTTGAACCATGGCAGGAAGTGCTGTTTGAGAAAATCCACATACATTATGGAGTTCATCTTTAGCGCCTTCAGGGATCCTAAAGGGGCCGACAATCTCTCTCCCCATGATTCCAGCCCAAAACATTACTCCACCTCCTCCTTGTTGGCGCTGTAGCCGTGTTTGCGTGGGGTGTCCATCAACCAGCCATCCTCCACTCCATTCATCTGGACCATCGAGCGCTGCACGGCACTCATCCGTGAACAAAACAGTTTTGAAATCAGTCTTCATGTAATGTTTGGCCCACTGGAGCCGTTTCTGCTTGTGTGAAGTGGATAGAGGAGGTCGACAGGATGGCGTATGCACAGCTGCAAACCTCTGAAGGACCCTGCATCTTGTTGTTCGGGGGACGTTGGAGGCACAAGCAGCTTCAAAAACTTGTCTGCTGCTATGACAAGGCTTTTTTGCCGCTGCTCTTTCAACCTGACGTAATTGCCTGTAGGAAAGAGTCCTCAATTTGCCCTTATCAGCACGCACACGTGTGTACTGTGAATCAGCTACATACTTCTTGATTGCCAAGACACTTCATCCTGATCATCGCACAATGTTGATTGTAGTCATGCCTTGACCTAAACACTCCACAATTTGTTGCTTCTCAGCAGCCGACACATCCTTTTTCTTTCCCATTTTGGCAGAAAATGTAGGCTGCTTAATAATGTGAGAGAGCCTTCTTAAGTAGTCTTGCCTTTCATTGGACACACCTGCCAAACTAATTAGCACAGGTGTCTGCAATTGCTTACAGTGATATAAAGAGCCCTGACACACATCACCATCAATGAGTTTAACTGACAAACAAACAAATTCTTCCCTTATCACTCCTAAACACTTTTTGCATAATAATTTGGAACGCGGTGTACATGTGCTTTTCCACAAAACACCAGTGGTTCACGTAGTGAATCTTACAGTTCTAACTTGCCAACCGTGGTCTGTATGGAATTGTTCAATAAAGGGCCCAAAATTAAGATAACATAGATGGGAGAGGTCTCTATGAATAGGAATTCCTAAGTATTTGATACCCTGTGAGGGCCAGGCAAAGGGAAAGTTGGACTGGATGGAATCCTATATGGATTTGGGGAGGGAGACATCGAGGGCCTCAGACTTCGCTGCATTGATTTTAAAATTTTACCATGTAACAAAGTGATCTATTTCAGCCATAACAGCATGGATGGATATATGTGATTGAGTGATATATACTAGGACATCATCAGCAAATAGAGAGCACTTGTACTCGGTGCCTCCCACCTCAATCCACCTAATATTGGGGTTATGGCGAATTGATGATAGCAGGTGCTCCGTCACTAGGATGTATAAGAGAGGGGACAGAGGACATCCCTGCCTTGTCCCATTGGTGATTGTGAAAGGTGATGAAAATGTTCTGACGCACCCCCTGGGCCTTGGGACACCCGGAGCCGGACCCTTTTTGGTGGATGCTGGTGGTTGTCTTCGTGGCGGCGATCCGGTTCCGTGGCTCAGGGCGGTCAAACCAGTGGCGGAACTATTTATGTGGTTTTGATGTTTAAATGTCCGACTACGCCACCCGTGGATTGCGGTCAGAGTGAACCGCCGCTACAGGGCAGACCGCTAAGGCTGGTGTTGTGGGTGCAGCAGAGCGTAGCATAACTCCCCACGGGAGGAGTATAGCCTCAGGGCAGTGTATGCGGAGGATGGGGGTGATGGTGCAGGGCAGCAGCAGTAACGACACGGAGTCAGTGATGCAGTTCAGGGCCTTTACTCACAGTTCTTATTATCCAGACCACGTCTGCAGGTAACGGCTGCCCACGTCGTACTGTGCTCACCAGGTGAGGGGCTCAGACAACTCCCAGATAACTTGGGAGCGCTTCACAGGACCCCCTTTGTGTGTCCTTTGTCTGGCCTTTCTTACCAACACTTCTGTCCGGCTGCCTCGGGCCTCCTCTTGGTAAACTTGGCGCCAGTTTCCCTGACCCTATGTGGTGCCTTCCTAGCGGGTGGAGCAAGGGGCTGCGCCACATAAAATGTCAGAGCCTCCGGTTTCTAGCTGAGGGTCGTTTCCTGCCTCCACTAGTTCGGGGACCGGTCTCCCCCTTTGGCCTGACCCCTCCACGCAGGTGGATTCGGGCGTGCGGTGGCGACTCGCCCGTCCGCACCCCTGGGATCCCTTCATTCCTCGTTCCTGGAGCCTTCTCCGCTCCTCTTCCTTCCTTCTCCCTCTTGCAGGCCTGGGCCTCTGTTACTAGGCCCGCCTCCGGAGCAGAGCTCATGCAGAGCCCCTGCTCCCTGCCACTTCTGCTCAGACTTCTCTGCACTGAACTAAGATGGTGCCCACCTTTTATACTCCCTTCTCAATGCACCTAGGAACTGCTTCCTCCCTGCTCCTGCACTGCAGGGTTCCCCTTCCTCAGTGTTCCCTCCCCCCACTCCAGCCAGGGACAGGGACTGTCGTGCCCATCTCAGGGGCATATTGGTCGCCCTGCCCCACGGCAATGTGGTGTAATGCATGCAGGTGTCGAGTCCTGATCCACACTCCATCCTTATCTGAGAGTGAGATATCACACCTCTGGGTGAGGTGCAATACGTCTGTAGCAACCGAGCCCTCGGTGCTACAGTTCCATTTATCTTCAGCCTAGGTGACGTATTGTGATACAGGGCCGTGATTTTGGCTATAAAAGGGTCCCCTAGACCCCTACCCCAAGCTTTTTAAGAGAATCATATATGGCGTGCCAGGAGACTCTATGGAATGCTTTCTCAGCATCCAACGAGAGTATCTACTTACAAATTTTTAACTGCATCTAGCCCAGGAAATACTTTGTGCCTAGTAGCAGTGTCTGCTAGTCAGCGGATTATCCCGGCTGTTAAGCAAGCTACACCACCTGTAGTTTGGACACTTAATTTTTTCAAAGGAAATGCTTCGGGACCACGGGATACTTAGTGAAGAGCATCAGGAGGCACCCCAAGGCATAGGGGCTGGGACTGGCACTAGGATGCCTTGCGGTGGACAGCCGAGCTCGATCCTTATAAAAGCTTTTTAACTGCAGCAGCTTTAGTGGACGCTACTGGAGCTGGAATTACGCGGCTGCTGGCATGAGACTTGCCCTCCAATAGATCCTTGTAAATGGATTTAAAGTGTATTCATTCAAATTAGAGGGACAATTTAAATTAAAAAGCTTAGAGCTGCCTCCACCACAGGGGGGCTCTCTCGACCCACCAGCGGACAGGCACCAGTATTGGGAGAGGGGGGCTGGCCGTCAGGGTTCACCGCGGCTCTGGCACAAACCCGGCGACACGGAGGTGGCACGGGCAGGAGCGGACTGGCCGTCTCGGCTTCTCACTTTTTGGATTTTAGAAGGGCATGACATGCCTATATCTGTGTCTCCCCCTCCTTTTACTCCTCCACCTCTTTTCTTTTCGCATGACTATATGTACTTGTCACTTTTCCATGTGTTAGTTGTGTCTTCTGAGCAGTTTGTCAGCTTTTGGACACCTTTGAAGGTGTTTTCTATGTGTTTCTATGTGTTTTTGTTTGCCTGCCATTGGTTTTAACGGTGTTCGAAGGTGTTCGACGAACAGTTCGACGAACAGTTCGGCGAACACACGGGTGTTCGACGAACCGAACCGAACTCGAACACTACGGGGGTGGCTCAACACTAGACATTATATCAGAATTAGGTCATTATGCCAGAATGTGAGACACTGTAACAGAATGGAGTGCATTGTACCAGGATGGGGGACATTAAACCAGGGTGAGGGACATTAAACCAGTATGATGGTCATTAAACCAGGATGGGGGGCATTATACCAGGATGGGGACATTATACCAGAATGGGGACAATATTCTAGTATGGGGACATTTTACCAAGATGAAGGACACTATATCAGAATGGGGACAATATATCGGAAGGGGGACAACATACCAGGAAGGGGGACATTAAATCAGAATGGGGACATTATATCAGAATGGGGAAATTACACCAGAATTGGGGACATTCTACCAGAATAAGGGACACTATACCAGAATGGGGTACACCATACCCGGATGGGTGACACTATATCAGAATGGGGACATTATATCACAACGATGATGTTATATCAGGATGGGGGACATTATATCACAACGATGATATTATACCAGTATGGGGTATATTATAGCAACATGGGGGACATAATGCCAGAACTGGAGATACTATACCAGGATGTGGGGCATTATACCAGCTTTGGGGACATTATAGCAGAATTGGGAGCATTACACCAGCATGGGGGATATTATACCAGGTTAGAGACATTATACCAAAATGGGGACATTATATCAGAATGGGGACACTATACCAGGATGGGGACATTAAACCAGAATGAAGGAAATGATGCCAGAATGGGGACATTACCAGACAGGGGCACAGGTGGGGGAAAATGTTATAGCATAAGGCCCAGCATGTGGGAGATTATTACAAGAAGGAGCCAGGATGGGGGACATTGCTACATAGGGAGAGAACACATATACTGTATCTTTATAGGATCCAGAACGCTACAAGGGCCCATACATCTGACCAACATGCAGGTGGGGGCCTATCAGACTCTAGTTACTCCACTGGGTGGGACCATATCATTTCCAGGACTCCTTGTTCTTTACATTGAAGATAATTCTTAATGACATTGGCTGTACGTTTGGGGTTGTTGTTCTGCTGAAGAAAACATTTGGATCCAATCAGACACCTCCCTGATGATATTGCATGATGGATAAGTATCTGCCTCTATATCTCAGCATTGAGGGAACCAATAATTCTAACCCAATTCCCACTTCCATTTGCTGAAATGCAGCCCCAAACTTACAGGACCCTCCACCGTGCTTATGAATCACTATTGCCCACAGACCCTCATTATTGTACTGCTCTCCAGCCCTTTAGTGAACAAAATCTCTTCTGTAATAACAACATTTTTCATATTTGGACTCAACCGTCCAGAGCACATCCTGCCAATTTTCTACACCCTGGTTCCTCTGTTTTAATGCATAGTTGAGTCACTTGGCCTTGTTTTGATGTGGAAGATATGGCTTTTTCACCACAATTCTGCTATGAAGAGAACTTCTGGCCAGTCTTCTCTGAACAGTAGATGAGTGAAGCTGAGTCCCACTGGTTGCTGCCAGTTCTGAGCTGATGGCACTGCTGGACATTGTAACGGGTCTGGGAGGCGGAACCTCTGGGCTACTATACAAGGGGGCGGTCCTTGTAAGGGAGCGGGTGGCGACCAGGCAGGCAGTCACAGCAGGTGACCGGGACAGTCTCTAGAGGAACGGGTAGGAGGTCACGGCAAGTGACCGGGACAGTCTCTGGATGAACGGGCAGATGGTCACGGCAAGTGACCGGGGCAGTCTCTGGGTGAACGGGCAGATGGTCACGGCAAGTGACCGGGGCAGTCTCTGGGTGAACGGGCAGATGGTCACGGCAAGTGACCGGGGCAGTCTCTGGGTGAACGGGCAGATGGTCACGGCAAGTGACCGGGGCAGTCTCTGGGTAAAGGGTTGGTACGACCTGTGGCGGCTGATGGTAGACGTGAGCTCCCAGGTGAGCAGGCGAGAGTCTCTGGATAAACGGGTGGTCACAGCATGTGACGGCGGAGCCTCCAGGAAGACCAACAGACAGGCGGCAGATGAGCGCTCCCAGGTGAGCGGGCAGAAGTCTCTGGACAGGCGGGTGGTCACAGCACGTGACGGCAGAGCCTCCAGGTAGGCTAGCAGACAGGCAGCAGATGAGCGCTCCCAGGTGAGCGGGCAGGAGTCACTGGACAGGCTGGTGGTCACAGCACGTGACGGCAGAGCCTCCAGGTAGGCTAGCAGGCAGGTAGCAGATGTGCGCTCCCAGGTGAGCGGGCAAGCTGGTCCTTAGACAGACTGACAGGAGTAGTAAGGCAGACCGTCGGACCTCAGGCTAGCAGGCAGGTAGCAGAATACCAGGCAGGAATAAGACAGCTGGCTGGCAGGAATCTGGCAGGTATCTGGCAGGTAACTGGCAACGGGACCTGAGGGCTGAAGCAGAGTAGAACAGTGCAACAACATTGCTCGGGCACCTCCATTTTGGAGGAGGTGCCTTATATATGGTGAAGTCCTCCGGCCATTGGCCGGGTACTCCTTAGGACGGCGCGCGCGGCCCCTTTAAGAGGGAGGGAGCGCGCGCGCGCGCCCTAAGCACAGTGGCCGGGAAGGAGCGCGCGCTGCCAGCAGAGCGGGAGGAGGACGCCGGGCTCGGAGCAGAGAGGTGAGGGGAACAGCGTCCCTGCCTAGCAGAGGGCAGGGACGCCGACGCTACAGACATCTTCCGCTTTTGAAGGAAAGTAACCATAATGTGTCATACATCTGCTGCACTAAGTTTCCTTGGCCGACCACTGCATCTACTGACCTCAACGTTGCACAATTTCTTGTGCTTCTTCATAAGTGCTTGAATGACACATCTTGAACCCTCAATCTGCTGTGAAATTTGTGCCTTAGAGACCTTGCTGATGTAGTATAACTTCCTTGTGTATTCTTGCTCAGTCTTGCCATGGTGTATGACCAGACACCTGACTGTATTATTACAAAATCCCTGACTTTGCGCAGGTGTACCTGGAATAATTGACGCTGTTTTAAAGTGAAAAGTTAGTCACACCAAATATTAATTGGATCTAGATTTTTCGTTTGTTCATTCACTTTGTATTTTGTTAATTGATTAAATAAATCATTAACATTTCTATTTTTGAAGCGTTCTTACTTTACAGCATTTTTTCTACACCTTTCTAAAAATTATTTTTATGTGATGGTGTCTTTTATTTGCTCATTAATAATCTGATATATCTTTTGGTATTTTGTGTATAGTTGTTTTTTTGCTGTTGGGGTAAATTGTAGGATATTGATTTCAGAGTGGTTTCCTGATCCTTTGATTGTAGGAATGAGTGGTATATATGTGCTAATAAATTAGGACAAAACGTAGGAAATTTAGGAAAAAACTGAACATCTCAGCAGTAATAACATGCTGATTGTGATGTCATGAAGATGACTTGAATTTCCACCAATCAGAGATCAGCATGTTTCAGGTCACCCAGATAGAACAGTCCATGAAACATGAGTCACGGCCACTGTGAGGTCATAATGCTGATTAGAATTTCCACCAGTCAGAAAACAGAACCACCCAGAAGAACCACCCAGGAGGTATGAGTCATCGCCACTGTGAGGTCATAATGCTGACCAATCACAGAGCAGCCACACCCAGATTTTCCACCAATCAGAGAGCAGCCACACCCAGATTTTCCACCAATCAGAGATCAGCAGTGGGTATAAATAGCCGCTACCACCTGCCCGGCTTAGCCTTGCACTGGTTGGGTCTCTCTTTTTTTCTCTCTCTTGGTATCTCCCGGTATCTCTCCCTCCCCTCTCTCTTCTCTCTCTCTCTCTCTTTGACCCAACGGCCCTCTTAAGGGCTACCCCAAATGTGTAAAAGATAGAACCAATATTTGTGTTGTTTGTCCGTTTTATGAGCCTGTGATTAACCCCTTCCCACTCTTTGCCATATATATATATATTATATACGTAGTATGTGCAGGTGGGCCTTATATGAAATTTCCAGGACAAACATATTGATGGCCTATCCCCTGGTTAGCTCATTAATATCAGATTTGTGGGGGTCCGGCACGTGGCACCTCAACTACTCAGTTGTTTGAAACTCTGGCAGAGGTCAGATGTAAACACTGTTGTGGAGCTGAACATCACAGCTCTGGTCACTGTGTAGTGGCTGCTACCTGGTGCTGCAGATCAGCTCCTATTACATGAATATTAGCTGACTTGCAGGACCCACAGTACAGTGAATGGAGCAGTGATGTTCAGATCTTCAAACTATTTACATCTGAGCGTTGCAAACAAGTGATGGGTAGAGCCAGTGCCGAGTGTCGGAGCCCACCGATCTGATATTGATAACCCATCCCCAGGATGGCAGCTCAGTAGATACCATACCAGGATGGGGGACATTATGCCAGAATGGGTACATTATACCAGAATGGGGACATTGTATCAGAATTAGGTCATTATGCTAGAATGTGAGACACTGTAACAGAATGGAGTGCATTGTACTAGGATGGGGGACATTAAACGAGGGCGAGGGACATTATGATGGTCATTAAACCAGTATGATGGTCATTAAACCAGGATGGGGACATTACACCAGAATGGGGACAGTATTCTAGTATGGGGACATTTTACCAAGATGAAGGACACTATATCAGAATGGGGACAATATATCAGAATGGGGACAATATACCAGGAAGGGGGACATTAAATCAGAATGGGGACATTATATCAGAATGGGGACATTATATCAGAATGGGGAAATTATACCAGAATTGGGGACATTATACCAGAATGGGGTACACCATACCCGGATGGGTGACACCATATCAGAATGGGGACATTATATCACAATGATGATGTTATACCAGGATGGGGGACATTATATCACAATGATGATATTATACCAGTATGGGGGATATTATAGCAGCATGGGGGACATTATGCCAGAACTGGAGATACTATACCAGGATGTGGGGCATTATACCAGCTTTGGGGACAGTATAGCAGAATTGGAAGCATTACACCAGCATGGGGGATATTATATCAGGTTAGAGACATTATACCAAAATGGGGACATTATATCAGAATGGGGACACTATACCAGGATGGGGACATTAAACCAGAATGAAGGAAATGATGCCAGAATGGGGACATTACCAGACAGGGGCACAGGTGGGGGAAAATGTTATAGCATAATGCCCAGCATGTGGGAGATTATTACAAGAAAGAGCCAGGATGGGGGACATTGCTACATAGGGAGAGAACACATATATCTTTATAGGATCCAGAACGCTACAAGGGCCCATACATCTGACCAACATGCAGGTGGGGGCCTATCAGACTCTAGTTACTCCACTGGGTGGGACCATATCATTTCCAGGACTCCTTGTTCTTTACATTGAAGATAATTCTTAATGACATTGGCTGTACGTTTGGGGTTGTTGTTCTGCTGAAGAAAACATTTGGATCCAATCAGACACCTCCCTGATGATATTGCATGATGGATAAGTATCTGCCTCTATATCTCAGCATTGAGGGAACCAATAATTCTGACCCAATTTCCATCTCCATTTGCTGAAATGCAGCCCCAAACTTACAGGACCCTCCACCATGCTTATGCATCACTATTGCCCACAGACACTCATTATTGTACTGCTCTCCAGCCCTTTAGTGAACAAAATCTCTTCTGTAATAACAACATTTTTCATATTTGGACTCAACCGTCCAGAGCACATCCTGCCAATTTTCTACACCCTGGTTCCTCTGTTTTAATGCATAGTTGAGTCACTTGGCCTTGTTTTGATGTGGAAGATATGGCTTTTTCGCCACAATTCTGCTATAAAGACCACTTCTGGCCAGTCTTCTCTGAACAGTAGATGAGTGAAGCTGAGTCCCACTGGTTGCTGCCAGTTCTGAGCTGATGGCACTGCTGGACATTTCCGCTTTTGAAGGAAAGTAACCATAATGTGTCATACATCTGCTGCACTAAGTTTCCTTGGCCGACCACTGCATCTACCGACCTCAACGTTGCACAATTTCTTGTGCTTCTTCATAAGTGCTTGAATGACACATCTTGAACCCTCAATCTTCTTTGAAATTTGTGCCTTAGAGACCTTGCTGATGTAGTATAACTTCCTTGTGTATTCTTGCTCAGTCTTGCCATGGTGTATGACCAGACACCTGACTGTATTATTACAAAATCCCTGACTTTGCGCAGGTGTACCTGGAATAATTGATGCTGTTTTAAAGTGAAAAGTTGGTCACACCAAATATTAATTGGATCTAGATTTTTCGTTTGTTCATTCACTTTGTATTTTGTTAATTGATTAAATAAATCATTAACATTTCTATTTTTGAAGCGTTCTTACTTTACAGCATTTTTTCTACACCTTTCTAAAAATTATTTTTATGTGATAGTGTCTTTTATTTGCTCATTAATAATCTGATATATCTTTTGGTATTTTGTGTATAGTTGTTTTTTTGCTGTTGGGGTAAATTGTAGGATATTGATTTCAGAGTGGTTTCCTGATCCTTTGATTGTAGGAATGAGTGGTATATGTGTGCTAATAAATTAGTACAAAACGTAGGAAATTTAGGAAAAAACTGAACATCTCAGCAGTAGTGTTGAGCGAACATGCTCGACACTGCTCGGTACTCGCCCGAGCATCACGCTACTCGGGATGTTCGGCGAGCACCGAGCATTTCCGGGTTACTTGGGCGGGAGCTCGGGTCTCCGCCCTGCATGTTTGGCGCTCTTTACAGAGCCAATGAACATGCAGGGATTGCCAGCCAGTCACTGTAATGCTGCAGCCATGTTGGTTGTGGGCATTACAGTGATTGGCTGGCCGCACAGCGTCACCTCGAGTATTTAAAACCGGGCGCCGCCATCTTGGACACAGTCGCTCCAGATTAGACAGTGTAGGGACAGCGCTGCTGATTTAGGGAGAGATATAAACTGTGAAATAGTTAGTGTAGGGTCTGTAAAGGCTGCCAGAACAAACAAACAGTCCTTTTCAGGACTAATATCCATCCCAGATACCAGGCAGGCAGGCTGTATAGGAGACACAGTGGTTATACCAGCAAATGCTGCATTACAGTCCTGTGTGCTCCTGTTGCCGAAATTGCTGGACTTAGCACCAGGTGTCGGGGGCCAGGAAAAATCCTTTTTTTTCATCTAAATCCTCCTTTTTTTTTCCTCCTTCACACTGTACAAATACCCGTCTTATTAACCTTTTGGTGTGTCGTCCCCCCCAAAAAAAAAGCGTGTCTCTGATTTTTCGACACAAATATAACTGTTGAAAATAGTCTGGTGTAGGCTAGAGAAACAGAAGTGTTGTTTTGCACTTCCACGGTTCAAACCTCTGTATTATCCATTTTGGGCCATTTGTATCTAAAAAAAAAACAGTTTGAGTGTGTCGCTCACTGTTCAGCCGCAAATCTATATATTTAAAAAAGTCTGGTATACCCCAGTAAACAATAACTGAGGTTTTGCCATCCCACGGTAAAAAAGCTCTATTCTTCAGGTTTTGGTATATTTTCCGTAAAGAAAAACAGTAGTGTCTCCTGACTGTTGTGACACAAAAATATATCTGTTGAAAATAGTCTTGTGTAGGCCTGACATCCCAGTGTGGTTTCGCAGTTCAACGGGTCAAATCGCTGTACTATCCAGTTTTGGGCCTTTGGTATCTAAATAAAAAGCAGTTTGAGTGTGTCGCTCACTGTTCAGCCGCAAATATATCTATTTAAAAAAGTGTGGTATACCCCAGTAAACAATAACTGTGGTTTTGCCATCCCACAGTAAAAAATCTCTATTATTCAGCTTTTGGTAGTTTTTTCCGTAAAGAAAAACAGTAGTGTCTCCTGACTGTTGTGACACAAAAATATATCTGTTGAAAATAGTCTTGTGTAGGCCCGACATCCCAGTGTGGTTTCGCAGTTCCACGGGTCAAATCGCTGTACTATCCAGTTTTGGGCCTTTGGTATCTAAAAAAAAAGCAGTTTGAGTGTGTCGCTCACTGTTCAGCCGCAAATATCTCTATTTAAAAAAGTGTGGTATACCCCAGTAAACAATAACTGTGGTTTTCCTCTTCCACGGTTCTAATCTACTCTTTATTACCCTTTTTCCATTGATAGTGCAAGTGTAAGCTATTTTACTTCATTTACAATGGGCAAGGCGCGTGGCAAGGGACGTGGAAGTGGACGTTCTGGTGATGGTTCGTGCAGAGGACGGGGACGTGGCCAAGGTGAAAATGTGCCACAACCAACAGCCACATCTTCTCGCTCCCACTTCTTGACCGAATTACTAGGGAAGCACAGAACAACACCAGTATTGAGAACTGATCAGTGTGAACAGGTTATTAATTGGATAGCAGATAATACTTCCAGTTACCTGGGCACCACCACCTCCGGTCTGTCTTCCACACGGTCAACTCTTAGTAGCCGTGAGTCTTGACTGCATACTCCTCCTCACCCTGATGCTCCTTCCTCCCACCATGACGAGTGTCGTCAGACAGCAAGTGATCCCACACTTGGACACTCTGAAGAGCTGTTCACTGGTCCATTTCCATATTTGGGCCCCTCGCCTGATACGCTTGAAGTGGTGGAAGATGAGATCCCATGTTGCGATGCCCAAATATTTGAACAGCCACGGCCACAGGAAGTCGACGTTGGCAATCTGTCACAAGAGGTGGACGATGACGAGACACAATTGCCAGGAAGTGAGGAGGAGGATCGTGGTGCGCAAGTGGAAGAGGAGGAGGTGGTGGATGATCTAGTAACTGACCCAATGTGGAAGGAGGACATGCAGAGTGAGGCCAGCAGCACACAGGGGGAGGGAGGCAGAGTACCCCAACAGGCAGGAAGAAGCAGTGTGGTGGCCGCAGACAGAAGGCAGGCAACCATTCCCCGTAACACCAACACGAGGGACGTTGCCAGTACAAGGGGTAGGTCTTCCAGAGTCTGGAATTTTTTTAAAGACTCTGCTGATAACCCCAAAAAGGCCATATGTTCCACCTGCCATGCCAGCATCAGCAGGGGTGACAAAACTACCAGCCTGACCACCACCAGCATGATCAGGCACATGGCAGCAAAGCGCCCGACTTTGTGGAGCGAAACCCAGGGTCCACAACCAGTGTCAGCGGGTGTCACCACTGCTTCTTCCACTGTTGTGCGTGCAATAGAACCCCCTGTTGTGTGTGCAAGGCAATCCCCTGTCCATACTGCATGTAAAGATGCCCCCTCCTCTCAGTCTTCACTTGTTATGGCAGTTTCTCAAGAAACAGCATCAACGTCCACGTCCACGTCCCACCGCAGCGTTCAATTGTCCATATCCCAGACCTTTGAACGAAAGCGGAAATTCGCAGCTAACGCCCCACAGGCCACAGTCCTAAATTCGCACATTTCACGACTGCTTGCGCTGGAAATGCTGCCTTTTAGGCTGGTGGAGACGGAATC
The DNA here is from genome assembly GCF_046119375.1 of Phyllobates terribilis. Taxonomy (NCBI): domain Eukaryota; kingdom Metazoa; phylum Chordata; class Amphibia; order Anura; family Dendrobatidae; genus Phyllobates; species Phyllobates terribilis. Next base: position 7,125,574 of record NW_027362787.1, on the reverse strand, counting down.
CTTCCGCAATCTTATGGCGGTGGCCGTCCCTCGGTACTCGGTCCCCAGCCGACGCTATTTTGCCCGGTGTGCCATCCCCGCACTACACAAGCACGTGTCCCAAAGCATCTGCAGTGCCCTCAACAACGCAGTTACTGGGAGAGTCCACCTGACAACGGACACGTGGACAAGTGCTTGTGGCCAGGGACGGTACATCTCTCTGACGGCACACTGGGTAAATATAGTGGAAGCCGGGACCCAGTCGGACCTTGGGACGGAACACATCCTCCCCACACCGAGGATTGCGGGCCCTATGTCAGTCAGAGTTGCCCCCACAGTGTACAGCTCCTGCGCATCCTCCTCCTCATGTTCAGCCTCCCTCTCAGATAGCACCACATCAGTTACAAGCTGGAAGCATTGCAGTACTGCCTCCGCCAAGCGGCAACAGGCTGTGCTGAAACTCATAAGCTTAGGTGATAAACCTCACACTGCTTGTGAGTTGTGGACAGCTGTGAAAGAGCAGGCAGATCTGTGGCTGAGACCGCTGAACCTACATCCCGGCATGGTCGTGTGTGACAATGGCCGTAACCTGGTGGCGGCTCTGAGGCGAGGTGAGATCACACACGTACCATGCCTGGCTCATGTGCTTAACCTCGTGGTTCAGCGGTTTCTTAAATCGTACCCAGAGTTGCCAGATCTGCTCGTGAAAGTACGCCGCCTGTCAGCTCATTTTCGCAAGTCGGCTACAGCTTCCGCCGCCCTTGCTGTGTTGCAGCAGCGTTTGCAGCTTCCGGCACACCGACTGGTGTGTGATGTCCCCACACGTTGGAACTCTACCCTCCACATGTTGCAAAGGATTTGTGAGCAGAAGAGAGCAGTTGTGGAGTACAAGCTGCAACAAGGCCGTCGATATTCAGGTCAGACTCCACACATAAGACCTCAGGAGTGGACCTGGATGTTTGACATATGTACCATCCTCACAAACTTTGAGGAGGCCACCAAGATGGTGAGTGGCGATGACGCCATCATTAGTGTCAGCATCCCACTTGTCTGTCTTTTGCAACACTCTCTGCAGAGAATTAAAGAGGAGGCATTGCAGCCAGAGTATGATGAGATGGATCAAGAAGCCGTAGCGGGCGATTACACACAGCCCAGCCTCATCTCATCCCAACGTGCATTGGGGGACAATGAGGGAGAGGAGGAGGAGGAGGAGGAAGAACAGGAGCTGCTATCATGCGTTGTAGACGGTAGTACCTGTACATACCGTCGGTTCAGCGTGGGTGGCCTGAGGACAGGGGGGAGGAGGAAGAGGAGGAGGAGGAGAGCATGGTCAGTCGTCATCTTGGTGAGGACACAGAAATCTTGCCCGTTACCAGTCTGGCACTCATGGCTGACTTTATGTTACGCTGCCTTAACCGTGACCCTCGCGTTGTCAAAATGTTGAGTGACAGTCATTACTGGTTGGTGACACTTGTGGACCCCCGCTACAAGGAGAACTTTCAGTCTCTTATTCCTGTGGTGGAGAGGTCTACAAAAATGGGGCAGTACCAGAAGGCCCTTGCTGCAGAACTCTTAAAAAAATTCCCATCTGAACACGCTAGCGGCAGAGGTCACAGTTCGTAGCCCAACCAAGGCGTACAGGCGAGAGAGATGCAACTCCAATCCAGCAGGGGCAGGGGAACACTGTCAACGTTCTGGGACAGTTTTCTGACACCCGCCCAGCTTACAGGCCCTGAGGCGCGGGGTACTCTCACAAGGAGTGGAAAGTTTCAAAAGATGGTGAGGGAGTACCTTGCCGACCGTACCAGCGTCCTCCGTGATTCCTCTGTGCCTTTTAATTATTGGGTTTACAAGCTGGACACTTGGAATGAACTCGCTCTGTACGCCTTGGAGGTCCTGGCCTGCCCTGCTGCTAGCGTGTTATCGGAGCGTGTTTTTAGTGCCGCTGGGGGAATTATAACTGATAAGCGCACTCGCCTGTCAACTGACAATGCTGACAAGCTGACCCTTATCAAAATGAACAAGGGCTGGATTGGGCCAGACTTCTCATCACCACCAAATGACAGCAGAGTAACATAAAGTCAAATCCACTCTGTTATTTCGGGAGGTGTATTCACATGCACCGCTTCACACCCACACATGGGTATACGCTTCCTCATTTCGGCTGTTTTATCTTCTTCTCCTTATCCTCAGCCTCCACCACCACTATACCACCAGGGTGCCAGCATTGCAAGTTCCTCCGTCCTTATTTTTGGCAGCTTTTGCTTGCAAGGCATAAGCAAATACTATGGGACACCCACTCCCCAATAATGGGACTTATGTTTGTAATATGCTGTACTGCATGGCTCTTGTAAGGGGCATTGCAAGTTGCTCCGTCCTGTCCTAATTTTTGGCAGCTTTTGCTTGGAAAGCATAAGCAAATACTATGGGAGACCCACTCCCCAATAATGGGACTTATGTTTGTAATATACTGTACTGCATGTGACGCGCCCCCTGGGCCGTGTGTACACATGTGTGGGATACCCGGTGCCGGGTCTCTGGGGTCTGTAGTCTCCGTGGCGGTGACCCGGTCCCGTGGCTCAGGCTGGTCAAACCAGTGGCAATCTTTCTTAGGTTTTGAGGTTAATTGTCCGACTGCGCCACCCGTGGATTGCGGTCAGGGAGTACCACCGCTGTGAGGCAGACCGCTGAGGCTGGTGTTGTGTGCGCAGCAGAGAATGGGATAACTCCCCACGGGAGGAGTATAGCCTCAGGGCAGTGAGTGTGGATGATGGGGGTGATGGTGCACGAGCGCAGCAGGAACGACTCAGAGTCTTTGCAGTGCAGTTCAGGGTCTTTACTGATGATTATAAGGTAGACCCTCCCGGGAGTACTGGCTAGCATAAGAGGCTTGGTCAGTCTGTGAGCAAGCAGGAGTTCCCCTGGCCAGGTGGAGTTGTAGGCCTCCCCGTCTGTCTGCACTCTTCCTGGCTACCTTGCTGTAAGCGGGTAGAAGTACCCCACATCCCTGCGTGCACCGTGTAGTGCTCACCCGTATGGCTGGTGACTTGGGGCCTTCTGTTAGCCTCCGCTCCACGACGGCGGTGCTGGACCCTTGCTTGTGACTGAGCCTCCGGGCTTCTATGGCCAGAGGACCTGAAATCCCCTGCCGGCTGGTTTCTGCTGCTGGATATATAAGTCCTCACAGCCTCGGACTCCTGTATCCGGTTCCTATTGTCTTCTGCCAGGGCGAGCTCTGCTCAGCTTCCAGCCCCTGGTCTTTAGCTCCTAGCTCCTACAGAACTCCTTGCTGTTACTTTCCCTTGCTCTCACTCTGACTCTGACTGTTCTCTGATTCACTCAACCCCGCCCCAGATCCAGTTTATAAGGGCAGAATTCTCCCCTCCCAGGACTGGGGCAGGAGGATGTTGCATGTTTAAGGGATCCTGACCAGGAAACCTCCCACTTGGTCTCTGACGTAATGTCTCTATTACTGTGGTGACCAGACCCCTGGGGTGCCACACATAGCTCTTGTAAGGGGCATTGCAGCTCCTCATAATTTTTGGAAAGCCTTCCATTCACTGCTTAGGCCAACAGTGCACAGGAGACCCAGTTGCTATAAATGGAAAAAAAGGTTTAGTTAACGCCCTCTGACCTCCATGTCATTTCCAAGGGGCATTGGAGTGCCTCGAAATTTTTGGTAGGTATTGCACTCACTGTATGCCCTATAACTGTGTAGCCGAACCGCTCCTTTTGTTACAGAAACATATCCTACAAGACATATCTGGTTGACTGGCCTGATATTGATGTGAATGGTCCCTGTTCCTCCTGCTCTTTCTCCTTTGCCACTACCTCATCCATCATTTATCACCTGAAGCTTTGTTTTAATGGGAGTCATAGAACTTGGATAGTAGCAGGAAAACATCCAGCAATCTTCGGAGGAGGTAGGATATGCGCCAAAACGCTGACCACCTCAGGCCTAGCCGCTACTACATACATGCGCTTGCATTACAACAAAACAAAGCAGATGCTAACCTTGGCACTCTCAACTCCCCTGATGGAGAAGCCAGGGCCCACCGGAGGAGTCTGATAGTCCGGTGGGCTCGGCCAATGCTGCCCTAAAGCAGGCCAGGCTAAGAAAAGTGTGGGAAAGGTTACCGGGACAAATAGGGGTGGCTGGGGACCGAGTATGGACACCCGGCCACCACCTGGAGGCTGGGGAGCAAGCGGGGACACCCGGCCACCAGGCGGCTGGGGACTGAGTATGGATACCAGGCCGCCGACACAGCCATGGCGTGGTGGCCAGATTCCGCCTCCACATGCCTAAAAGGCCCAATTTAAGTGCAAGCAAGCAAGCAGTGTGGTATTGCAGCCTGGGGGTGGGTGGGTGGCAGGCTGCATACTTGCGCTTGCATTGCAAGGAATGGGAGAGGTACAATTGAACACTGCCCTGGGACAAGGACTTGAATGGGGATAGTTGCAAGTCTGCAACGACAGGTGCAAGGTGGGAGGCATCTTCGCATGTACCATGAACAGGGGTTTGGCATGCACACACTACAGCGGAATAGGCTCTCCTTCCCACTAAATGCACTGGGGAGGGCACGGGTAATGTTTTGGTATACGCGCTTAATCTTATGTATAAGGCACACCAGGACAAATAGGGGCGGCTGGGGACTGAGTATGGATACCTCGCTGCCGAAGCAGCCATGAGGTAGTGGCCAGCTTCGGCCTCCTCCAAACTAAAAGGCCCCATTTTAAGTGCAAGCTAGCAGTATGGAATTGCAGTCTGGGGGTGGGTGGGTGGCAGGCTGCACACTTACACTTGCATTAAAAGAAAACATAGCAGATGCTAACTTCTGTCATCATCATCATGCTCCTCACCTTGGCACTCTCAACTCCACCGATGGAGAAGTCAGGGCCCACCGGAGGAGTCTGGTTCTCTGGTGGGCTCGTCCAATGCTGCCTAAAGCAGGCCGGGCTAAGAAAAGTGTATGGGGGGATGTTCCAAGGAGAAATAGGGGCGGCTGGGGACCGTTTATGGACACCCGGCTGCCCCCAGGCGGCTGGGGACCGTGTGTGGACACCCGGCCGCGGGGCGGCTGGGGACCGAGTATGGACACCCGGCCGCCGGGCGGCTGGGGACTGAGTATGGATTCCAGGCCGCCAACACAGCCATTGACGTGGTGGCCAGATTCCGCCTCCACATGCCTAAAAGGCCCAATTTCAAGTTCAAGCAAGCAAGCAGTATGGTATTGCAGCCTGGGGGTGGGTGGGTGGCAGGCTGCATACTTGCGCTTGTATTGCAAGGAATGGGGGAGGTACAATTGAACACTGCCCTGGGACTAGAACTTGCATGGGGATAGTTGCAAGTCTGCATCTTCTGATGCGGCAAGGATCACTTATGATGGGCACACTTCTAGACAGTGACCTGGGAGTCAGAGATGCTTCCAGGGGTCTTCCCCATGCTGTTCCCATGTCTTTTCAGCACTTTATGCATGTGTCACACAGCACATGGCCAGATAAGGTTGTAAAATGTTAAAATGACATTTCCCGGTGAATGCATTTGTCATAGTTGAAAGCAATACAAAAGTGTAAAAACGCATAAAAAATGCTACTTGTGAACATAGCCGAAGGTGTGGAGGAGTATTTTTGTTTTTGGTCATTTATTTTAACTTATACACAAGTCTTTTCCCTGGAAAGGATGTTCCTTAACGTTTCACTTTCGTTTTTGAACGTTTTATTGTGAGCCCGTAAAAGTGGCTTAATACCTCTGACCACGTTGTTGACAGCAGTGACCTGGGGGTCAGAAATGCTTCCTGGGGCGATCCCCATGCTGTTCCCATGTCATTTGAGCACTGTCACTATCGTTTTGGGCACTTGTTAGGCTTTTAAAAGACTGCCGGGGGTGCCACCGCAAAAATGCTCGAGTCTCCCATAGACTAACATTGGGCTCGTTGCTCGGGTCGAGCACCCGAGTATCACGGCGAGCTCGGCCCGAGCTTCGAGCACCCGAGCATTTTAGTGCTCGCTCAACACTACTCAGCAGTAATAACATGCTGATTGTGATGTCATGAAGATGACTTGAATTTCCACCAATCAGAGATCAGCATGTTTCAGGTAACCCAGATAGAACAGTACATGAAACATGAGTCACGGCCACTGTGAGGTCATAATGCTGATTAGAATTTCCACCAGTCAGAAAACAGAACCGCCCAGAAGAACCACCAAGGAGGTATGAGTCATCGCCACTGTGAGGTCATAATGCTCACCAATCACAGAGCAGCCACACCCAGATTTTCCACCAATCAGAGAGCAGCCACACCCAGATTTTCCACCAATCAGAGATCAGCAGTGGGTATAAATAGCCGCTGCCGCCTGCCCGGCTTAGCCTTGCACTGGTTGGGTCTCTCTTTTTTTCTCTCTCTCTTGGTATCTCCGGGTATCTCTCCCTCCCCTCTCTCTTCTCTCTCTCTCTTTGACCCAACGGCCCTCTTAAGGGCTACCCCAAATGTGTAAAAGATAGAACCAATATTTGTGTTGTTTGTCCGTTTTATGAGCCTGTGATTAACCCCTTCCCACTCTTTGCCATATATATATATATATATATATATATATATATTATATACATGGTATGTGTAGGTGGGCCTTAAAGGGAATTTCCAGGACAAACATATTGATGGCCTATCCCCTGATTAGCTCATTAATATCAGATTTGTGGGGGTCCGGCACGTGGGACCTCCACTACTCAGTTGTTTGAAACTCTGGCAGAGGTCAGATGTAAACATTGTTGAGGAGCTGAACATCACAGATCTGGTCACTGTGTAGTGGCTGCTACCTGGTGCTGCAGATCAGCTCCTATTACATGAATATTAGCTGACTTGCAGGACCCACAGTACAGTGAATGGAGCAGTGATGTTCAGATCTTCAAACTATTTACATCTGAGCGTTGCAAACAAGTGATGGGTAGAGCCACTGCCGTGTGTCGGAGCCCACCGATCTGATATTGATAACCCATCCCCAGGATGGCAGCTCAGTAGATACCATATCAGGATGGGGGACATTATGCCAGAATGGGTACATTATACCAGAATGGGGACATTATATCAGAATTAGGTCATTATGCCAGAATGTGAGACACTGTAACAGAATGGAGTGTATTGTACCAGGATTGGGGACTTTAAACCAGGGCGAGGGACATTAAACCAGTATGATGGTCTTTAAACCAGGATGGGGGCATTATACCAGAATGGGGACACTATACTAGTATAGGGACATTTTACCAAGATGAAGGACACTATATCAGAATGGGGACAATATATCAGAATGGGGACAATATACCAGGAAGGGGGACATTAAATCAGAATGGGGACATTATATCAGAATGGGGAAATTATACCAGAATTGGGGACATTATACCAGAATAAGGGACACTATACCAGAATGGGGTACACCATACCCGGATGGGTGACATTATATCAGAATGGGGACATAATATCACAATGATAATGTTATACCAGGATGGGGGACACTATATCACAATGATGATATTATATCAGTATGGGGGATATTATAGCAGCATGGGGGACATTATGCCACAACTGGAGATACTATACCAGGATGTGGGGCATTATACAAGCTTTAGGGACATTATAGCAGAATTGGGAGCACTACACCAGCATGGGGGATATTATACCAGGTTAGAGACATTATACCAAAATGGGGACATTATATCAGAATGGGGACACTGTACCAGGATGGGGACATTAAACCAGAATGAAGGAAATGATGCCAGAATGGGGACATTACCAGACAGGGGCACAAGTGGGGGAAAATGTTATAGCATAAGGCCCAGCATGTGGGAGATTATTAGAAGAAGGAGCCAGGATGGGGGACATTACTACATAGGGAGAGAACACATATACTATATCTTTATAGGATCCAGAACGCTACAAGGGCCCATACATCTGACCGACATGCAGGTGGGGGCCTATCAGACTCTAGTTACTCCACTGGGTGGGACCAGATCATTTCCAGGACTCCTTGTTCTTTACATTGAAGATAATTCTTAATGACATTGGCTGTACGTTTGGGGTTGTTGTTCTGCTGAAGAAAACATTTGGATCCAATCAGACACCTCCCTGATGATATTGCATGATGGATAAGTGTCTGCCTCTATATCTCAGCATTGAAGGAACCAATAATTCTGACCCAATTTCCACCTCCATTTGCTGAAATGCAGGCCCAAACTTACAGGACCCTCCACCGTGCTTATGCATCACTATTGTCCAGACACTCATTATTGTACTGCTCTCCAGCCCTTCAGTGAACAAAATCTCGTCTGTAACAACAAAATTTTTCATATTTGGACTCAACCGTCCAGAGCACATCCTGCCGATTTTCTACACCCTGGTTCCTCTGTTTTAATGCATAGTTGAGTCACTTGGCCTTGTTTTGATGTGGAAGATATGGCTTTTTCACCACAATTCTGCTATGAAGACCACTTCTGGCCAGTCTTCTCTGAACAGTAGATGAGTGAAGCTGAGTCCCACTGGTTGCTGCCAGTTCTGAGCTGATGGCACTGCTGGACACCTTCCGCTTTTGAAGGAAAGTAACCGTAATGTGTCATACATCTGCTGCACTAAGTTTCCTTGGCCGACCACTGCATCTACTGACCTCAACGTTGCACATTTTCTTGCTTCTTCATAAGTGCTTGAATGACACATCTTGAACCCTCAATCTCCTGTGAAATTTGTGCCTTAGAGACCTTGCTGATGTAGTATAACTTCCTTGTGTATTCTTGCTCAGTCTTGCCATGGTGTATGACCAGACACCTGACTGTATTATTACAAAATCCCTGACTTTGCGCAGGTGTACCTAGAAGAATTGATGCTGTTTTAAAGTGAAAAGTTGATCACACCAAATATTAATTGGATCTAGATTTTTCGTTTGTTCATTCACTTGTATTTTGTTAATTGATTAAATAAATCTTTAACATTTCTATTTTTGAAGCGTTTACGTTACAGCATTTTTTCTACACCTTTCTAAAAATTATTTTTATGTGATAGTGTCTTTTATTTGCTCATTAATAATCTGATATATCTTTTGGTATTTTGTGTATAGTTGTTTTTTTGCTGTTGGGCTAAATTGTAGGATATTGATTTCAGAGTGGTTTCCTGATCCTTTGATTGTAGGAATGAGTGGTATATATGTGGTAATAAATTAGGACAAAACGTAGGTAATTTAGGAAAAAACTGAACATCTCAGCAGTAATAACATGCTGATTGTGATGTCATGAAGATGACTTGAATTTCCCCCAATCAGAGATCAGCATGTTTCAGGTCACCCAGATAGAACAGTCCATGAAACATGAGTCACGGCCACTGTGAGGTCATAATGCTGATTAGAATTTCCACCAGCCAGAAAACAGAACCGCCCAGAAGAACCACCCAGGAGGTATGAGTCATCGCCACTGTGAGGTCATAATGCTGACCAATCACAGAGCAGCCACACCCAGATTTTCCACCAATCAGAGATCAGCAGTTGGTATAAATAGCCGCTACCACCTGCCCGGCTTAGCCTTGCACTGGTTGGGTCTCTCTTTTTTTCTCTCTCTTGGTATCTCCCGGTATCTCTCCCTCCCCTCTCTCTTCTCTCTCACTCTTTGACCCAACGGCCCTCTTAAGGGCTACCCCAAATGTGTAAAAGATAGAACCAATATTTGTGTTGTTTGTCCGTTTTATGAGCCTGTGATTAACCCCTTCCCACTCTTTGCCATATATATATATTATATACATAGTATGTGCAGGTCGGCCTTAAAGGGAATTTAAAGGACAAACATATTGATGGCCTATCCCCTGGTTAGCTCATTAATATCAGATTTGTGGGGGTCCGGCACGTGGCACCTCAACTACTCAGTTGTTTGAAACTCTGGCAGAGGTCAGATGTAAACATTGTTGTGGAGCTGAACATCACAGCTCTGGTCACTGTGTAGTGGCTGCTACCTGGTGCTGCAGATCAGCTCCTATTACATGAATATTAGCTGACTTGCAGGACCCACAGTACAGTGAATGGAGCAGTGATGTTCAGATCTTCAAACTATTTACATCTGAGCGTCGCAAACAAGTGATGGGTAGAGCCAGTGCCGCGTGTCGGAGCCCATCGTTCTGATATTGATAACCCATCCCCAGGATGGCAGCTCAGTAGATACCATACCAGGATGGGGGACATTATGCCAGAATGGATACATTATACCAGAATGGGGACATTATATCAGAATTAGGTCATTATGCCAGAATGTGAGACACTGTAACAGAATGGAGTACATTGTACCAGGATGGGGGACATTAAACCAGGGCGAGGGACATTAAACAGTATAATGGTCATTAAACCAGGATGGGGGGCATTATACCAGGATGGGGACATTATACCAGAATGGGGACACTATACTAGTATGGGGACATTTTACCAAGATGAAGGACACTATATCAGAATGGGGACAATATATCAGAATGGGGACAATATACCAGGAAGGGGGACATTAAATCAGAATGGGGACATTATATCAGAATGGGGAAATTATACCAGAATTGGGGACATTATACTAGAATAAGGGACACTATACCAGAATGGGGTACACCATACCCACATGGGTGACACTATATCAGAATGGGGACATTATATCACAATGATGATGTTATATCAGGATGGGGGACATTATATCACAATGATGATATTATACCAGTATAAGGGATATTATAGCAGCATGGGGGACATTATGCCAGAACTGGAGATACTATACCAGGATGTGGGGCATTATACAAGCTTTGGGGACATTATAGCAGAATTGGGAGCATTACACCATCATGGGGGATATTATACCAGATTAGAGATATTATACCAAAAGGGGGACATTATATCAGAATGGGGACACTATACCAGGATGGGGACATTAAACCAGAATGAAGGAAATGATGCCAGAATGAGGACATTACCAGACAGGGGCACAGGTGGGGGAAAATGTTATAGCATAAGGCCCAGCATGTGGGAGATTATTACAAGAAGGAGCCAGGATGGGGGACATTACTACATAGGGAGAGAACACATATATCTTTATAGGATCCAGAACGCTACAAGGGCCCATACATCTGACCAACATGCAGATGGGGGCCTATCAGACTCTCGTTACTCCACTGGGTGGGACCATATCATTTCCAGGACTCCTTGTTCTTTACATTGAAGATAATTCTTAATGACATTGGCTGTACGTTTGGGGTTGTTGTTCTGCTGAAGAAAACATTTGGATCCAATCAGACACCTCCCTGATGATATTGCATGATGGATAAGTATCTGCCTCTATATCTCAGCATTGAGGGAACCAATAATTCTAACCCAATTCCCACTTCCATTTGCTGAAATGCAGCCCCAAACTTACAGGACCCTCCACCGTGCTTATGCATCACTATTGCCCACAGACACTCATTATTGTACTGCTCTCCAGCCCTTCAGTGAACAAAATATCTTCTGTATTAACAACATTTTTCATATTTTGACTCAACCGTCCAGAGCACATCCTGCCAATTTTCTACACCCTGGTTCCTCTGTTTTAATGCATAGTTGAGTCACTTGGCCTTGTTTTGATGTGGAAGATATGGCTTTTTCGCCACAATTCTGCTATGAAGACCACTTCTGGCCAGTCTTCACTGAACAGTAGATGAGTGAAGCTGAGTCCCACTGGTTGCTGCCAGTTCTGAGCTGATGGCACTGCTGGACATCTTCCGCTTTTGAAGGAAAGTAACCATAATGTGTCATACATCTGCTGCACTAAGTTTCCTTGGCCGACCACTGCATCTACTGACCCCAACGTTGCACATTTTCTTGCTTCTTCATAAGTGCTTGAATGACACATCTTGAACCCTCAATCTGCTTTGAAATTTGTGCCTTAGAGACCTTGCTGATGTAGTATAACTTCCTTGTGTATTCTTGCTCAGTCTTGCCATGGTGTATGACCAGACACCTGACTGTATTATTACAAAATCCCTGACTTTGCGCAGGTGTACCTGGAATAATTGATGCTGTTTTAAAGTGAAAAGTTGGTCACACCAAATATTAATTGGATCTAGATTTTTCGTTTGTTCATTCACTTTGTATCACTTTGTGTTTTGTTAATTGATTAAATAAATCATTAACATTTCTATTTTTGAAGCGTTCTTACTTTACAGCATTTTTTCTACACCTTTCTAAAAATTATTTTTATGTGATTGTGTCTTTTATTTGCTCATTAATAGTGTTGAGCGATACCTTCCGATATCAAGAAATATCGTATCGGATTGGATCGGACCGATACCCAAAAAGTATCGGATATCACTGATTCCGATACCGGAAACCAATGCAAGTCAATGGGACACAAATATCGGAATGAAAATAAACCCTTTCTTTCCTTGCAGGTTAATTCTACATGAAGTAAAACAACTAAGAATAATGTTGAATGTATTACGCGAAAAGCCGGCAATTCAGCAGCGGCATACACCGGTACCCGACAATTTACAACAGAAAGAATAGAGCTTCACACATAGATTAGATAGATAGAAACATGTCAGTCAAATATATATGAAGTACTGTGACAGTGTTGCTTACTGTACTTGTCATTTAGTGTAAAGGATTTATTAAAAAAAATAATAGTGTTTTCATGCACTGTCTCTTTAAAAAAGCCGGCAGGCAATTCAGCAGCGGTACCCGACAATTTAGAATAGAAGGAATAGAGAATCATACATAGATTAGATAGATAGAAACATGTCAGTCACATATATATGAAGTACAGTGACAGTGTTGATTACTGTACTTGTCATTTAGTGTTAAAATAAAGGATTTATTTAAAAAAAAATTGGCGTGGGGTTCCCCGTAATTTTAGGCTCTAGCGGAGGTTAAGCAGACGGCTGGGGCAGATGTTTAAAGCCTGGGAAGGGGGTAATACATGTGTGTGTGTATATATACAGTATATATATGTGTGTGTGTGTATATGCTGTATTACTGTATATATGCGTGTATATATGTGTGTGTATATATGTATATTGTATATGGGTGTGTATATATATGTATACTGTATATGTGTGTATATATATATATGTATACTGTATGTGTATATATGTATACTGTATATGTGTGTGTATATGTATACTGTATATATGTGTGTATATATGTATAATGTATATGGGTGTATATATATGTATACTGTATATGTGTGTGTATATGTATACTGTATATGGGTGTATATATGTATACTGTATATGTGCATATATGTATACTGCATATGTGTGTGTGTATATATGTATACTGTATATGTGTGTATATGTATACTGTATATGTGTGTGTATATATGTATACTGTATATGTGTGTGTATATGTATACTGTATATGGGTGTATGGGTGTATATATGTATACTGTATATGTGTGTATATATATATGTATACTGTATATATGTGTATATATATATATGTATACTGTATATGTGTGTATATATGTATACTGTATATGTGTGTATATATATGTATACTATATATGTGTGTATATATGTATACTGTATATGTGTGTGTATATATGTATACTGTATATGTGTGTATATATGTATATATATGTATACTGTATATGTGTGTATATGTATACTGTATATGTGTGTATATATGTATGTATATATATGTATACTGTATATGTGTGTGTATATGTATACTGTATATGTGTATATATGTATACTGTATATGTGTGTATATGTATACTGTATATGTGTGTGTATATATGTATACTGTATATGTGTGTATATATATGTATACTGTATATGTGTGTATATGTATGTATGCTGTATATGTGTGTATATGTGTATACTGTATATGTGTGTATATATGTATACTGTATATGGGTGTGTATATATGTATACTGTATATGGGTGTATATATGTATACTGTATATGTGTGTATATATATATGTATACTGTATATGTGTGTATATATGTATGTATATATATGTATACTGTATATGTGTGTGTATATGTATACTGTATATGTGTATATATGTATGTATATATATATGTATACTGTATATGTGTGTGTATATGTATACTGTATATGTGTGTGTATATGTATACTGTATATGTGTATATATGTATACTGTATATGTGTGTGTATATGTATGTATATATGTATACTGTATATGTGTGTATATATATATGTATACTGTATATGTGTGTATATATGTATACTGTATATGTGTGTATATATATGTATACTGTATATGTGTGTATATATATATGTATACTGTATATGTGTGTATATATGTATACTGTATATGTGTGTATATATATGTATACTGTATATGTGTGTATATATGTATACTGTATATGTGTGTATATATATATGTATACTGTATATGTGTGTATATATGTATACTGTATATGTGTGTATATATATGTATACTGTATATGTGTGTATATATGTATACTGTATATGTGTGTATATATATGTATACTGTATATGTGTGTGTATATGTATACTGTATATGTGTGTGTATATGTATACTGTATATGTGTGTATATATATATGTATACTGTATATGTGTGTATATATGTATGTATATGTATGTATACTGTATATGTGTGTGTATATGTATACTGTATATGTGTATATATGTATGTATATATATATGTATACTGTATATGTGTGTGTATATGTATGTATATATGTATACTGTATATATGTGTATATATATATATGTATACTGTATATGTGTGTATATATGTATACTGTATATGTGTGTATATATATGTATACTATATATGTGTGTATATATGTATACTGTATATGTGTGTGTATATATGTATACTGTATATGTGTGTATATATGTATATATATGTATACTGTATATGTGTGTATATGTATACTGTATATGTGTGTATATATGTATGTATATATATGTATACTGTATATGTGTGTGTATATGTATACTGTATATGTGTATATATGTATACTGTATATGTGTGTATATGTATACTGTATATGTGTGTGTATATATGTATACTGTATATGTGTGTATATATATGTATACTGTATATGTGTGTATATGTATGTATGCTGTATATGTGTGTATATGTGTATACTGTATATGTGTGTATATATGTATACTGTATATGGGTGTGTATATATGTATACTGTATATGGGTGTATATATGTATACTGTATATGTGTGTATATATATATGTATACTGTATATGTGTGTATATATGTATGTATATATATGTATACTGTATATGTGTGTGTATATGTATACTGTATATGTGTATATATGTATGTATATATATATGTATACTGTATATGTGTGTGTATATGTATACTGTATATGTGTGTGTATATGTATACTGTATATGTGTATATATGTATACTGTATATGTGTGTGTATATGTATGTATATATGTATACTGTATATGTGTGTATATATATATGTATACTGTATATGTGTGTATATATGTATACTGTATATGTGTGTATATATATGTATACTGTATATGTGTGTATATATATATGTATACTGTATATGTGTGTATATATGTATACTGTATATGTGTGTATATATATGTATACTGTATATGTGTGTATATATGTATACTGTATATGTGTGTATATATATATGTATACTGTATATGTGTGTATATATGTATACTGTATATGTGTGTATATATATGTATACTGTATATGTGTGTATATATGTATACTGTATATGTGTGTATATATATGTATACTGTATATGTGTGTGTATATGTATACTGTATATGTGTGTGTATATGTATACTGTATATGTGTGTATATATATATGTATACTGTATATGTGTGTATATATGTATGTATATGTATGTATACTGTATATGTGTGTGTATATGTATACTGTATATGTGTATATATGTATGTATATATATATGTATACTGTATATGTGTGTGTATATGTATGTATATATGTATACTGTATATGTGTGTATATATATATGTATACTGTATATGTGTGTATATATGTATACTGTATATGTGTGTATATATATGTATACTGTATATGTGTGTGTATATATATGTATACTGTATATGTGTGTATATATGTATACTGTATATGTGTGTATATATGTATGTATATATATGTATACTGTATATGTGTGTATATGTATACTGTATATGTGTATATATGTATGTATATATATATGTATACTGTATATGTGTGTGTATATGTATACTGTATATGTGTATATATGTATGTATATATATATGTATACTGTATATGTGTGTATATGTATACTGTATATGTGTGTATATATGTATACTGTATGTGTGTATATATATGTATACTGTATATGTGTGTATATATATGTATACTGTATATGTGTGTATATGTATGTATACTGTATATGTGTGTATATATGTATACTGTATATGTATGTATATATATATATGTATACTGTATATGTGTGTATATGTGTATACTGTATATGTGTGTATATATATGTATACTGTATATGTGTGTATATATGTATGTATATATATGTATACTGTATATGTGTGTGTGTGTGTATACTGTATATGTGTATATACAGTACAGACCAAAAGTTTGGACACACCTTCTCATTTAAAGATTTTTCTGTATTTTCATGACTTTGAAAATTGTACACTCACACTGAAGGCATCAAAACTATGAATTAACACATGTGGAATTATATACTTAACAAAAAAGTGTGAAACAGCTGAAAATATGTCTTATATTCTAGGTTCTTCAAAGTAGCCACCTTTTGCTTTGATGACTGCTTTGCACACTCTTGGCATTCTCTTGATGAGCTTCAAGAGGTAGTCACCGGAAATGGTTTTCACTTCACAGGTGTGCCCTCTCAGGTTTAATAAGTGGGATTTCTTGCCTTATAAATGGGGTTGGGACCATCAGTTGTGTTGTGCAGAAGTTAGGTGGATACACAGCTGATAGTCCTACTGAATAGACTGTTAGAATTTGTATTATGGCAAGAAAAAAGCAGCTAAGTAAAGAAAAACGAGTGGCCATCATTACTTTAAGAAATGAAGGTCAGTCAGTCCGAAAAATTGTGAAAACTTTGAAAGTGTCCCCAAGTGCAGCTGCAAAAACCATCAAGCGCTACAAAGAAACTGGCTCACATGACGACCGCCCCAGGAAAAGAAGACCAAGAGTCACCTCTGCTTCTGAGGATAAGTTTATCCGAGTCACTAGCCTCAGAAATCGCAGGTTAACAGCAGCTCAGATTAGAAACCAGGTCAATCCCACGCAGTGTTCTAGCAGCAGACACATCTCTACAACAACTGTTAAGAGGAGACTTTGTGCAGCAGGCCTTCATGGTAAAATAGCTGCTAGGAAACCACTGCTAAGGACAGGCAACAAGCAGAAGAGACTTGTTTGGGCTAAAGAACACAAGGAATGGACATCTGTGCTTTGGTCTGATGAGTCCAAATTTGAGATCTTTGGTTCCAACCACCGTGTCTTTGTGCGACGCAGAAAAGGTGAACGGATGGACTCTACATGCCTGGTTCTCACCGTGAAGCTTGGAGAAGGAGGTGTGATGGTGTGGGGGTGCTTTGCTGGTGACACTGTTGGGCATTTATTCAAAATTAAAGGCATACTGAACCAGCATGGCTACTACAGCATCTTGCAGCGGCATGCTATTCCATCCGGTTTGCATTTAGTTGGACCATCATTTATTTTTCAACAGGACAATGACCCCAAACACACCTCCAGGCTGTGTAAGGGCTATTTGACCAAGAAGGAGAGTGATGGGGTGCTACGCCAGATGACCTGGCCTCCACAGTCACCAGACCTGAATCCAATCGAGATGGTTTGGGGTGAGCTGGACCGCAGACTGAAGGCAAAAGGGCCAACAAGTGCTAAGCATCTCTGGGAACTCCTTCAAGATTGTTGGAAGACCATTTCCGGAGACTACCTCTTGAAGCTCATCAAGAGAATGCCAAGAGTGTGCAAAACAGTCATCAAAGCAAAAGGTGGCTACTTTGAAGAACCTAGAATATAAGACATATTTTCAGTTGTTTCACACGTTTTTGTTAAGTATATAACTCCACATGTGTTAATTCATAGTTTTGATGCCTTCATGTGAATGTACAATTTTGATAGTCATGAAAATACAGAAAAATCTTTAAATGAGAAGGTGTGTCCAAACTTTTGGTCTGTACTGTATGTATGTATATATATATATGTATACTGTATATGTGTGTGTATATGTATACTGTATATGTGTGTGTATATATATGTATACTGTATATGTGTGTGTATATGTATACTGTATATGTGTATATATGTATGTATATATATATGTATACTGTATATGTGTGTATATATATGTATACTGTATATGTGTGTATATATGTATACTGTATATGTGTGTATATATATGTATACTGTATATGTGTGTATATATGTATGTATATATATGTATACTGTATATGTGTGTGTATATGTATACTGTATATGTGTATATATGTATGTATATATATGTATACTGTATATGTGTGTGTATATGTATGTATATATGTATACTGTATATGTGTGTATATGTATACTGTATATGTGTGTGTATATATGTATACTGTATGTGTGTGTATATGTACACTGTATATGTGTATATATGTATGTATATATATATGTATACTGTATATGTGTGTGTATATGTATACTGTATATGTGTATATATGTATGTATATATATATGTATACTGTATATGTGTGTATATGTATACTGTATATGTGTGTGTATATATGTATACTGTATGTGTGTATATATATGTATACTGTATATGTGTGTATATATATGTATACTGTATATGTGTGTATATATGTATACTGTATATGTATGTATATATATATATGTATACTGTATATGTGTGTATATATGTATACTGTATATGGGTGTATATATGTACACTGTATATGGGTGTGTATATGTATACTGTATATGTGTGTGTATATGTATACTGTATATGTGTGTATATATATATGTATACTGTATATGTGTATATATATATGTATACTGTATATGTGTATATATATGTATACTGTATGTGTGTATATATATGTATACTGTATATGTGTGTGTGTATATGTATACTGTATATGGGTGTATATATGTATACTGTATATGTGTGTATACTGTATATGTGTGTGTATATATCTATACTGTATATGTGTGTATATGTATACTGTATATGTGTGTGTATATGTGTATACTGTATATGTGTATATATGTATACTGTATATGGGTGTATATATGTATACTGTATATGTGTGTATATATGTATACTGTATATGGGTGTATATATATGTATACTGTATGTGTGTGTATATGTGTATACTGTATGTGTGTGTGTATATGTATACTGTATATAGGTGTATATATGTATACTGTATATGTGTGTATATGTATACTGTATATGTGTGTGTATATGTATACTGTATATGTGTGTGTATATATGTATACTGTATATGTGTGTATATGTGTATACTGTATGTGTGTGTATATGTGTATACTGTATATATGTGTGTATATGTATACTGTATATAGGTGTATATATGTATACTGTATATGTGTGTATATGTATACTGTATATGTGTGTGTATATGTGTATACTGTATATGTGTATATATGTATACTGTATATGGGTGTATATATGTATACTGTATATGTGTGTATATATGTATACTGTATATGGGTGTATATATGTATACTGTATATGGATGTATATATATGTATACTGTATATGGGTGTATATATATGTATACTGTATGTGTGTATATATGTATACTGTATATGTGTGTGTATATATGTATACTGTATATGTGTGTATATGTATACTGTATATGTGTGCATATGTGTATACTGTATGTGTGTGTATATGTGTATACTGTATATATGTGTGTATATGTATACTGTATATAGGTGTATATATGTATACTGTATATGTGTGTATATGTATACTGTATGTGTATATATATGTATACTGTATATGTGTGTGTATATATATGTATACTGTATATGTGTATAAATGTATACTGTATATGTGTGTATATGTATACTGTATATGTGTGTGTATATGTGTATACTGTATATGTGTATATATGTATACTGTATATGGGTGTATATATGTATACTGTATGTGTGTATATATGTATACTGTATATGTGTGTATATATATGTATACTGTATATGTGTGTATATATGTATACTGTATATGGGTGTATATATGTATACTGTATATGGATGTATATATATGTATACTGTATGTGTGTATATATGTATACTGTATATGTGTGTATATATGTATACTGTATATGGGTGTATATATGTATACTGTATATGTGTGTGTATATATATGTATACTGTATGTGTGTGTATATGTATACTGTATATGTGTATATGTATACTGTATATGGATGTATATATATGTATACTGTATGTGTGTATATGTGTATACTGTATATGTGTATATATGTATACTGTATATGTATGTATATATATATATGTATACTGTATGTGTGTGTATATGTATACTGTATATGTGTATATGTATACTGTATATGGATGTATATATATGTATACTGTATGTGTGTATATGTGTATACTGTATATGTGTATATATGTATACTGTATATGGGTGTATATATGTATACTGTATGTGTGTATATATGTATACTGTATATGTGTGTGTATATGTATACTGTATATGGGTGTATATATGTATACTGTATATGGGTGTATATATGTATACTGTATATGGGTGTATATATATGTATACTGTATATGGGTGTATATGTGTATACTGTATATGGGTGTATATATATGTATACTGTATATGGGTGTATATATGTATACTGTATATGGATGTATATATATGTATACTGTATGTGTGTATATATGTATACTGTATATGTGTGTATATATGTATACTGTATATGGGTGTATATATGTATACTGTATATGGGTGTATATATATGTATACTGTATATGTGTGTATATATATATGTATACTGTATATGTATGTATATATGTATACTGTATATGTGTGTGTATATGTATACTGTATATGGGTGTGTATATATATGTATACTGTATATGGGTGTGTATATATATGTATACTGTATATGGGTGTATATATATATATATATGTATACTGTATGTGTATATATATATATGTATACTGTATATGTGTGTGTATATGTATACTGTATATGTTTGTATAGATGTATACTGTATATGGGTGTATATATGTATACTGTATATGTGTATATATATATACTGTATATGTGTGTGTATATATAGATGTATACTGTATATGGGTATATATATGTATACTGTATATGGGTGTGTATATGTACACTGTATATGTGTGTGTATATGTATACTGTATATGGGTGTGTATATATATGTATACTGTATATGTGTGTATATATATGTATACTGTATGTGTGTATATATATGTATACTGTATATGGGTGTGTATATATATGTATACTGTATGTCTGTATATATATGTATACTGTATATGGGTGTATATATATATATACTGTTATATGTGTGTATATGTATACTGTATATGGGTGTATATATGTATGTATACTGTATATGGGTGTATATATGTATACTGTATATGTGTGTGTATATATATGTATACTGTATATGTGTGTGTATATATGTATACTGTATGTGTGTATATATATGTATACTGTATATGTATGTGTGTATATATGTATACTGTATATGTGTGTATATATATGTGTGTATATATGTATACTGTATATGTGTATATATGTATACTGTATATGTGTGTGTGTATATATATATATGTATACTGTATATGTGTGTGTGTATATATATATGTATACTGTATATGTGTGTATATATGTACACTGTATATGGGTATATATATGTATACTGTATGTGTATATATGTATACTGTATATGGGTGTATATATGTACACTGTATATGTGTGTGTATATGTATACTGTATATGGGTGTATATATATATATATGTATACTGTATGTGTATATATATACTGTATATGTGTGTATATGTATACTGTATATGGGTTTGTATATATATGTATACTGTATATGTGTGTATATGTATACTGTATATGTGTGTATATATATATGTATACTGTTTATGGGTGTATATATGTATACTGTATATGTGTGTATATGTATACTGTATATGGGTGTATATATGTATACTGTATATGTGTGTGTATATATGTATACTGTATATGGGTGTGTATATATATGTATACTGTATATGGGTGTATATATATGTATACTGTATATGTGTGTATATATGTACACTGTATATGGGTATATATATGTATACTGTATGTGTATATATGTATACTGTATATGGGTGTATATATGTATACTGTATATGTGTGTATATGTATACTGTATATGTGTGTGTATATATATGTATACTGTATATGTGTATATATATGTATACTGTATATGGGTGTGTATATGGGTGTATATATGTATACTGTATATGGGTGTATATATATATACTGTATATGTGTGTATATGTATACTGTTTATGTGTGTATATATATGTATACTGTATGTGTATATATATGTATACTGTATATGTGTGTGTATATATATGTATACTGTATATGTGTATATATATGTATACTGTATATGTGTGTGTATATATATGTATACTGTATATGTGTATATATGTATACTGTATATGTGTATATATATGTATACTGTATATGGGTGTGTATATATGTATACTGTTTATGGGTGTATATATGTATACTGTATATGTGTATATATATGTATACTGTATATGTGTATATATGTATACTGTATGTGTGTATATATGTATACTGTATGTGTGTATATATATGTATACTGTATATGGGTGTATATATATATGTATACTGTTTATGTGTGTATATATGTATACTGTATGTGTGTATATATGTATACTGTATGTGTGTATATATATATGTATACTGTATATGTGTGTGTATATATATGTATACTGTATATGGGTGTGTATATGTATACTGTATATGTGTGTGTATATGTATACTGTATATGGGTGTATATATGTATACTGTATATGTGTATATATATATGTATACTGTATATGTGTGTATATATGTATATATGTGTGTATATATGTATACTGTATATGTGTGTGTATATATGTATACTGTATGTGTGTGTATATGTGTATACTGTATATGTGTGTGTATATATGTATACTGTATATGTGTATATATGTATAATGTATATGTGTGTGTATATATATGTATACTGTATGTGTGTATATATATATGTATACTGTATATGTGTGTATATATATGTGTGGCACCCCAGGGGTCTGGTTTCCACAGTAACAGCAATGTTATGTCTGAGAGCAGGTGGGAGGTCTCTTGGTCAGGGATCCTGTGCATGCCACACCTCCTGCCCAGTCCTGGGAGGGGAAGGACTTCCCCTATATAAACCTAGGGCTGAGGCAGGGTTAGTGAGTAGAGAAGTAGAGACAGAGAAGAGAAGCAGATATAGGAAAGAACATCAGGAGCTCTGTGGGAGCAGTACTACAAGGAGTCAGGGGCTGGCAGCTGCAGAGCTCGCCCTAACTGAGAAGCTATCACCGGACCCGGAGTCCGAGGCTGTGGGGACTAACTCCTATCCAGCAGCAGAAACCGACCGGCAGGGGATTGCAGGTCCTCTGGCCCAAAAACCCGAAGGCACGGTCACATGCGTGGGACCAGCACCGCCGTCGTGGAGCAGAAGCTACTAGAAGGCCCCGAGTCACCGGCCATACGGGTGAGCACCACACGGTACACTCAGGGACGTGGGCTACTTATACCCGCTTCTAGCAAGGTAGCCAGAAGAGTATCGTTAGTTTGGGAGGCCTACAACTCTGCCTGGCCAGGGGAGATCCCATCTGCTCAAGGACTGACCAGGCCCCAATCGCTAGCCAGTACTCCGGGAGGGTCTATCGTCACCAGTAAAGACGCTGAACTACACCGTACCGTCTCTGAGTGGTTCCTGCTACCCCCATCATCCACGTCGGCTGCCCTGAGGCCATACCCCTCCCGTTGGGGGTTATACTATCACGCTGCACAATCCTACCACCGGCCTCAGCGGACTGCCCTGCAGCAGCAGCTCCTTAGCTGTACTCAACGGGTGGCGTAGTCGTCCAACATCTACCGCTAATACAGCGCCACTTAGTCTGACTCCCTGGGCACGGACCGGATCACCGCCACGAGACTACAACCCTCAAGAGATCCGGCTCCGGGTAAGCTCCCGCATGCGCAACGCAGCGCGACACAGGCCCAGGGGCGCGTCAACTTTTGGCGTAGTCGGCAGGATTTCGTGCCCGCAACCACCGGGTACTGCGTGCCTGAAAAAGACTGTTCAAACTTACCTGTGGTGAAGATTCCCGCCATCCGGCGCCATCTTCCGCTTCCTTCCCGCCATCGGTGGAGTTTTCCCGCCATCCGGCGCCATCTTCGGCCTTCTTCCCGCCATACGTGGAGTTTTCCCGCCGTTGGACGCCATCTTGAGGACGCCGCGCGGGAAGAAGAGGGGCGTGGACTCCGAAAGCGCGCGAGAACTGAAGCCCCGCCTCACGTCCGGACGTTGCGTAAGGTCCTGGAAGGAGCCCAGCAGACGCCGACGTCACAGGAGCGCGACGGAAGGTCCTCAACCCTGACGATCCACTGCGGAGCCGCGGCCTACGGAAGAGGATCATCGCAAGGTAGGCCACGGTCCACTAGGGGGGAGAAGGATGTCGGATACGGAGGAGAGCTTCACCGCTTCAACCCCCGCCAGCGCCACCGCTGTTGCGGTCATGCCTTTCACCATGCCCTATATCCCGGGGGCAGCCTGGCTACCCCAGTACTCAGGGGAGTCACATACCCTGCATGACTTTAGAGAAAAGCTGGATAGCCTCTTCCAGGTGTACCCCCTCACAGAGGAGCAAAAAGTGAGCATCCTGGTGGCCCAATTAACCGGAGCAGCCCAAAGGGAGGTAAAGTCCTGGTCACCTGGGGGGAGGACTGTCGCAGGGATACTAACCCGGCTGAGGGACACCTTTGATACCCGCACCTCAGCCGAGATCAAGCTTAGATTCTACGGGTGCAAACAGCGGGCACATGAGAGTATAAGGGACTATGCCCTGAACCTACAAGAGGCCCTGAGGGCCATTAAGCAGACCGACCCTGACGGCGTGGGAGACGAGGACAGGCTGTTGACTGAACAATTTATAGAGGGTTTATATTGCAATGCCCACTGAACCCAGTTGCGGGCAATGGCCTTACAGGACCCTCATCTGGGATTTGCACAGTTCAAGGACAGAGCCATCCGGGTGCTTCGAGAACCGGCACCAGGTGGCGTTGTGACCCCCAGACGCCCCACTACCACTTACCCCTTGTCGGCAGGGCCTGTGGGAGCTGATGCGCAGGCTTTGAACAATGACCCGGCTCCAGACCTGCACCATCAGGTCCAAGAGCTAGCTAAAAGCGTTGCTGCGCTAACCCGAACTGTGCAGTCTTTACAGGTTTCCACTCCAGGGAAGATCCAGCTGGCATCCGGACCGGAGGACATCCCGTGGCGTCGACCAAGGAGGACCCCACCGGCCAGAGGAAGACCCAGCGACCGATACAACGAGGACGGACGACCCATCTGCCGCCGCTGCAATCAACCCGGACATATGGCAAGGTACTGTCCTTTAAACTGGCACAACCTGGGGTAGAGGGCCAACCCCCAGGAAAAAGATCACCAGGCCCATCGAACTGGCGCGACAAATATGTGGGAGGACGTCCAGTCTTACCCGTGGTACTGGATGGCATTCCTATGAGTGCCCTACTGGACACCGGGTCACAGGTCACCACCATCCCGTACGTGCTCTTCAAGCAGTACTGGAATGACTCGGATATCACCCGCTACCCTGACGACGACTTGAGTATCATCGCCAGCAATGGTCAGCCCGTGCCACAGATTGGATTTAAAGAGGTGACCATTAAAATCGGTAGAGTCGAACTGGCAGCACAGGGACTGATCATTGTAGACATTGACAAACACGAGAGTCACCCAAAGATAACTCTAGGAACTAATGTAATTGAAAATTGTCTTGCAGAGGTGATTTTCCTTTTACAGCAGGTTGCCAAGAACGCCAGCTCCGGCCAGCAGCGAGTGCTCCAGAAAGAGATCCGGGCACTGATGCGACGGCAACAGCTAGAACTCTCCGGTGGTGAGATTGGTAGCGTGCGAATGTGTGACCCTTTCCCTACTGCCATGCCCCCGAAAAGTGAAATGATGATTTGGTGCTGGGCAGCTATTGGTCTGAGAGGTAGAGATTACCAGGCAATGGTAGAACCAGTTTACTCAGACAGTAGGCCCACCATTTTGACAGCACGGGGGGTGGTCAATGTACGCCATGGGAGGGTGCCCGTTTGCATAATAAATATCGGGAAGAGGGAAGTGTACCTGCCCCGGTATGCCACGCTAGCCAAATTGTATACCATCAATCAAGATTCCATACAGTCTGTAGAACCCTTGCCTCCATCTTTCCCGGAGGAAGGTAACGGCTCTCAGAAAACAATGGAGGACTGGTGTCAGCAACTACATTTGGGTACTGACTCCACTCCCTCACACCAGAAACAGGGAGTCTATCGGGTGGTGCAAGAGTACGAGAGAGTGTTTAGTAAACACCCGTTAGACTTCGGGCGAGTCAAGGGGGTAGAACACCACATCCCCACGGGAGACCATCCTCCCATAAAAGAGAGGTATCGACCCGTACCCCCTGCACACTACCAACACGCCAAGGGGATGCTTAGAGACATGAAGGAGGCTGGGGTGATCAGGGATAGCTGTAGCCCCTGGGCAGCTCCACTAGTCTTAGTCAAAAAGAAAGACAACACCATGAGGATGTGTGTAGATTACCGGAAAATCAACCGTATCACACACAAGGATGCGTACCCCTTACCAAGGGTAGAGGAGTCTTTGGCTGCTTTAAGATCTGCTAACTTCTTCTCTACCTTGGATCTCACTAGTGGGTACTGGCAGGTTCCTGTAGCAGAGGCGGACCGGGAGAAGACCGCATTCACCACCCCGATGGGACTTAGCGAGTTTACCTGCATGCCGTTCGGACTCTGCAATGCACCAGGAACCTTCCAACGATTAATGGAGTGTTGTCTGGGCCACAGAAACTTTGAGACGGTCCTGTTGTACCTGGACGATGTCATCGTATATTCCAAGACGTATGAGGACCACCTGAAACACCTGGCGGAAGTGTTCGAAGCTCTGGCAAGCTACGGCCTAAAGGTGAAACCCTCCAAGTGTGACCTCCTGAAACCAAAGGTGCAGTACCTGGGACACGTGGTGAGCGCTGATGGAGTGGCTCCCGACCCTGATAAGATCACCGCAATTAAGGAATGGCCAAGTCCCTCCAGTGTAAAGGAAGTGCGGCAGTTCCTCGGGTTGGTAGGCTATTACCGCAGATTCATCCCCGGTTTCACCAAAAAGGCAGCTCCTATGCAGGACCTCCTGATAGGCCAGTCCCGGAAGGCCAAGAACCAGAAGCCGCCCTTCAAATGGGAGAAGTTAGAAGAAGAGTCCTTCCGCCAGCTGAAGATGGCCCTCACGGGGGATGAAATCCTGGCGTACCCTGATTACAGCCAGCCCTTTATCCTCTACACCGACGCAAGTAACATCGGGCTAGGAGCCGTACTGTCCCAGATCCAGCAGGGGAAAGAACGAGTAATCGCTTACGCTAGCCGAAAACTGCGACCCACCGAAAGAAACCCTGAGAATTACAGCTCATTTAAGCTAGAGTTCCTGGCAGTGGTGTGGGCAGTCACCGAACGCTTTAAGCACTACCTCGCTTCTTCCCGGTTCACCGTGTACACGGATAACAACCCGTTGACACACCTGGACACGGCAAGACTCGGTGCCCTAGAGCAGAGATGGATGGCCCGTCTGTCCAACTACGAGTTGACAATCAAATACCGGGCAGGACGCTCCAATACCAACGCGGACGCCCTGTCCAGGATGCCAAACCTACCGGACGTAGGAGAAGATCCAGAGGGACTGGAAGAAGTCGAACTCCCCGCGTTCCACCGTCATGGGACTATCCAGTATTCCCATCGGGTAAGGAGTAAGCAAGCCGCTACGTTTAACCCCTTGCCTCACTACGACTGGGAGGAAACGCAAGACAGTGACCCTGCCATCCGGCTGGTAAAAGAGATGCTGACTCGGCCAGAGGCTCGCCTTGACCCAGACGCTCCGGAGGAAGCCAAGCAACTGTGGGCTGAGAAGAGTCGACTGTTCCTTTACAAGGGGAAGTTGTGCCGCAGAATGGTTAACTCCCGGACGCATGAACTAATCTGGCAAGTAGTGGTGCCACGGAGAGACGCAGCCATGGTGATGGAGGCATACCACGACGGGGCTGGACACTTCGGATGGAAGAAGCTGGAGTTCCTGCTGCGTGGGCGGTTCCACTGGGTAGGCATGAGGGGAACCATCGAGAGGTGGTGCAGAGACTGTGGCCCGTGCAACCTAAGAAGGAAGGACCGTGCCAGCCAGAAGACTCCCCTGCAGTCCATCGTCACCCGGCAGCCGTTGGAACTGGTAGCCTTGGATCATGTAAAACTGACCCCAAGCAGAAGTGGCTACGTCTACGCGTTAACCATTGTGGATCATTACTCCCGGTTCTTGGTTGTCGTCCCCGTCAAGGACTTAACGGCTCAAACAGCAGCTAGAGCCTTCCAGCAGCACTTCTGCCGTCCACACGGGTACCCGGACCAAGTGCTGACGGACCAGGGACCTGCCTTTGAAGCGGAGGTCTTCCAGGAATTCTGCAATCTGTATGGCTGCCGGAAGATAAGGACGACACCCTATCATCCGCAAACTAATGGACTTTGTGAGAAAATGAACCAGGTGGTAATGGATCTCCTGAAAACGTTGCCCCTGGAAGAACGCAGTCTGTGGCCTGAGAAGCTGCCCGATCTGGTGGACCTATACAACCACATCCCGGTAGGTTCCACCAACTGTACCCCGGCTTACCTAATGAGGGCGAGACCTGGTAAGTTACCTGTTGACCTGGAAATGGGAGTCCTGACACCCGAGGACACTTCACCAGAAGCAGACTGGGACACAGAGAGGCAGCAGCAGTACCGGAAAATACAGGAGAGCGTGGAGCGAAGTCTCTGTCAGGCTAGGGAAAGACAAGACGAAACTTACAACCAGTATGCTCCCGCTGTTCCCCTGGTACCCGGAGAGCAGGTCTTGAAGAGGAAAAGACGGCTCCACAAGTTGGACGACCAGTGGGAGAAGGACCCGTACACCGTACTGCCCTCAAGCCACGAGAACCCGAAAGTCTGTACCATCAGTAAAGACGGAGGGGAGACCATAGCCATTGTATCCCGGGATCACCTGAAGAAGTGTCCTGAACAGCTACGGAACCCTGAAGAGGAACAAGAAGACCATCGACCCGTAGAGGAAAGGGAAGATATGGTTAGTACTGTGCTCGGAGACTTCCCTCGGTCCTGGACTCAAGTCAATGGTGCAGTTGTGGTACCCGTCCTCACGTTCCTCCAACCAGCATCCCAAGTGCCTACGGAGCAACAGGTAGAGCTAGAAGAGCAGCCGGTCCAGGAGGCAGAAGACTCCACACAAGCAGAACAGGAGGATCAACCCTCTGCTTATAGTGAGCCTGCCGTACCCCTAGTGAGCCAAAGAGCCGGTAGACAGCTGCCCAGTTTACCCTTGACAGCTCCTACACCCTGTAGTTCAGGGCTAGACAGTCAGCTCCGTAGGTCCACTAGGGCCACTAGAGGCCAGTTACCCGCACGTTGGAGGATCTAAGTGTTTAAGTTATTTTATTAATGATTGTCTGTTATTGTTGCTTGTGTATAATTTTGTGTTTCTAGTTATTTACAGGAGTCTTTGGTGGATTTACCGGGAATCCTTTGTGTATAGTTGGAGCGTAACCCAGGACGGACTAAAGACTGTTAAGGACTCGGGGCAGGACAGACCCCTACCTGGTTACGTCTCCCTGTTTTGGTGAAATGGACACCTTGCTTTGCTTCAAAAACTGCACCCCGTTGCGGACACGCCGTGACCATCTTTATATGTTTTTCTTATTGTACTATTATTATTGTTTATACCTTGTTATGTTTTTCTAAAAATATGTTTAGTCCCGGAGTACTAAATTTCACTAGGGGGGAATGTGGCACCCCAGGGGTCTGGTTTCCACAGTAACAGCAATGTTATGTCTGAGAGCAGGTGGGAAGTCTCTTGGTCAGGGATCCTGTGCATGCCACACCTCCTGCCCAGTCCTGGGAGGGGAAGGACTTCCCCTATATAAACCTAGGGCTGAGGCAGGGTTAGTGAGTAGAGAAGAAGTAGAGACAGAGAAGAGAAGCAGATATAGGAAAGAACATCAGGAGCTCTGTGGGAGCAGTACTACAAGGAGTCAGGGGCTGGCAGCTGCAGAGCTCGCCCTGACTGAGAAGCTATCACCGGACCCGGAGTCCGAGGCTGTGGGGACTAACTCCTATCCAGCAGCAGAAACCGACCGGCAGGGGATTGCAGGTCCTCTGGCCCAGAAACCCGAATGCACGGTCACACGCGTGGGACCAGCACCGCCGTCGTGGAGCGGAAGCAACTAGAAGGCCCCGAGTCACCGGCCATACGGGTGAGCACCACACGGTACACTCAGGGACGTGGGCTACTTATACCCGCTTCTAGCAAGGTAGCCAGAAGAGTATCGTTAGTTTGGGAGGCCTACAACTCCGCCTGGCCAGGGGAGATCCCATCTGCTCAAGGACTGACCAGGCCCCAATCGCTAGCCAGTACTCCGGGAGGGTCTATCGTTGTCACCAGTAAAGACCCTGAACTACACCGTACCGTCTCTGAGTGGTTCCTGCTACCCCCATCATCCACGTCGGCTGCCCTGAGGCCATACCCCTCCCGTTGGGGGTTATACTATCACGCTGCACAATCCTACCACCGGCCTCAGCGGTCTGCCCTGCAGCAGCAGCTCCTTAGCTGTACTCAACGGGTGGCGTAGTCGTCCAACATCTACCGCTAATACAGCGCCACTTAGTCTGACTCCCTGGGCACGGACCGGATCACCGCCACGAGACTACAACCCTCAAGAGATCCGGCTCCGGGTAAGCTCCCGCATGCGCAACGCAGCGCGACACAGGCCCAGGGGCGCGTCATATGTATACTGTATATGTGTATATATATGTATACTGTATATGGGTGTATATATGTATACTGTATGTGTATATATATGTATACTGTATATGTGTGTATATATGTATACTGTATATATGTGTGTATATATGTATACTGTATATATGTATACTGTATGTGTGTGTATATGTGTATACTGTATATGTGTGTGTATATATGTATACTGTATGTGTGTATATATATGTATACTGTATATGTGTATATATATGTATACTGTATGTGTGTATATATGTATACTGTATATGTGTGTGTATATATGTATACTGTATGTGTGTATATATATGTATACTGTATATGTGTATATATGTATACTGTATATGTGTATATATATATGTATACTGTATATGGGTGTGTATATGGGTGTATATATGTACAATTTATATGGGTGTATATATGTATACTGTATATGTGTGTATATGTATACTGTTTATGTGTGTATATATATGTATACTGTATGTGTGTATGTATATGTATACTGTATATGTGTGTATATATATGTATACTGTATATATATGTATACTGTATATGTGTGTATATATATGTATACTGTTTATGGGTGTATATATGTATACTGTATATGTGTGTGTATATATGTATACTGTATATGGGTGTATATATGTATACTGTATATGTGTGTGTATATATGTATACTGTATGTGTATATATGTGTATACTGTATATGTGTGTGTATATATGTGTATACTGTATGTGTGTATATATATGTATACTGTATATGTGTATATATGTATACTGTATATGTGTGTGTATATATGTATACTGTATATGTGTATATATATATATATATATGTATACTGTATATGGGTGTGTATATGGGTGTATATATGTACAATTTATATGGGTGTATATATGTATACTGTATATGTGTGTATATATATGTATACTGTATATGTGTGTATATGTATACTGTATATGTGTGTATATATATGTATACTGTATATATATGTATACTGTATATGTGTGTATATATATGTATACTGTTTATGGGTGTATATATGTATACTGTATATGTGTGTGTATATATGTATACTGTATATGGGTGTATATATGTATACTGTATATGTGTGTGTATATATGTATACTGTATGTGTGTGTATATGTGTATACTGTATATGTGTGTGTATATATGTATACTGTATATGTGTGTGTATATATGTATACTGTATATGTGTATATATATATATGTATACTGTATATGGGTGTGTATATGGGTGTATATATGTACAATTTATATGGGTGTATATATGTATACTGTATATGTGTGTATATGTATACTGTTTATGTGTGTATATATATGTATACTGTATATGTGTGTATATATGTATACTGTATATGTGTGTATATGTATACTGTATGTGTGTGTATATATATGTATACTGTATGTGTGTATGTATATGTATACTGTATATGTGTGTATATATGTATACTGTATATGTGTGTATATGTATACTGTATGTGTGTGTATATATATGTATACTGTATATGTGTGTATATATGTATACTGTATATGTGTGTATATGTATACTGTATGTGTGTGTATATATGTATACTGTATGTGTGTATGTATATGTATACTGTATATGTGTGTATATATATGTATACTGTATATATATGTATACTGTATATGTGTGTATATATATGTATACTGTTTATGGGTGTATATATGTATACTGTATATGTGTATATATATATATATGTATACTGTATATATGTATATATGTATATTGTAAGTGTGTATATATGTATACTGTATGTGTGTATATATATACAGTACAGACCAAAAGTTTGGACACACCTTCTCATTTAAAGATTTTTCTGTATCTTCATGACTATGAAAATTGTACATTCACACTGAAGGCATCAAAACTATGAATTAACACATGTGGAATTATATACTTAACAAAAAAGTGTGAAACAGCTGAAAATATGTCTTATATTCTAGGTTCTTCAAAGTAGCCACCTTTTTCTTTGATGACTGCTTTGCACACTCTTTGCATTCTCTTGATGAGCTTCAAGAGGTAGTCACCGGAAATGGTTTTCACTTCACAGGTGTGCCCTGTCAGGTTTAATAAGTGGGATTTCTTGCCTTATAAATGGGGTTGGGACCATTAGTTGTGTTGTGCAGAAGTCTGGTGGATACACAGCTAATAGTCCTCCTGAATAGACTGTTAGCTGCTTTTTTTCTTGCCATAATACAAATTCTAAGTAAAGAAAAACGAGTGGCCATCATTACTTTAAGAAATGAAGGTCAGTCAATGCGAAAAATTGGGAAAACTTTGAATGTGTCCCCAAGTGCAGTTGCAAAAACCATAAATCGCTACAAAGAAACTGGCTCACTTGAGGACCGCCCCAGGAAAGGAAGACCAAGAGTCACCTCTGCTTCTGAGGATAAGATTATCCGAGTCACCAGCCTCAGAAATCGCAGGTTAACAGCAGCTCAGATTAGAGACCAGGTCAATGCCACACAGAGTTCTAGCAGCAGACACATCTCTACAACAACTGTTAAGAGGAGACTTTGTGCAGCAGGCCTTCATGGTAAAATAGCTGCTAGGAAACCACTGGTAAGGACAGGCAACAAGCAGAAGAGACTTGTTTGGGCTAAAGAACACAAGGAATGGACGTTAGACCAGTGGAAATCTGTGCTTTGGTCTGATGAGTCCAAATTTGAGATCTTTGGTTCCAACCACCGTGTCTTTGTGCGACGCAGAAAAGGTGAACGGATGGACTCTACATGCCTGGTTTCCACCGTGAAGCATGGAGGAGCAGGTGTGATGGTGTGGGGGTGCTTTGCTGGTGACACTGTTGGGGATTTATTCAAAACTGAAGGCATACTGAACCAGCTTGGCTACCACAGCATCTTGCAGCGGCATGCTATTCCATCCAGTTTGCATTTAGTTGGACCATCATTTATTTTTCAACAGGACAATGACCCCAAACACACCTCCAGGCTGTGTAAGGGCTATTTGACCAAGAAGGAGAGTGATGGGTTGCTACGCCAAATGACCTGGCCTCCACAGTCACCAGACCTGAACCCAATCGAGATGGTTTGGGGTGAGCTGGACCTCAGCGTGAAGGCAAAAGGGCCAACAAGTGCTAAGCATCTCTGGGAACTCCTTCAAGATTGTTGGAAGACCATTACTGTACCTCTAGAAGCTCATCAAGAGAATGCCAAGAGTGTGCAAAGCAGTCATCAAAGCAAAAGGTGGCTACTCTGAAGAACCTAGAATATAAGACATATTTTCAGCTGTTTCACACTTTTTTGTTAAGTATATAATTCCACATGGGTTAATTCATAGTTTTGATGCCTTCAGTGTGAATGTACAATTTTCATAGTCATGAAAATACAGAAAAATCTTTAAATGAGAAGGTGTGTCCAAACTTTTGGTCTGTACTGTATGTATACTGTACATGTGTGTGTATATATATGTATACTGTATATGGGTGTATATATATGTATACTGTATATGTGTGTGTATATGTATACTGTATATGTATGTATACTGTATGTGTGTATATATATGTATACTGTATATGTGTATATATATATGTATACTGTATATGTGTGTGTATATATGTATACTGTATGTGTGTATATATATGTATACTGTATATGTGTGTGTATATATATATGTATACTGTATATGTGTGTGTATATATATGTATACTGTATGTGTGTATATATATATATGTATACTGTATATGTGTGTATATATATGTATACTGTTTATGGGTGTATATATGTATACTGTATATGTGTATATATGTATACTGTATATGTGTGTGTATATATATGTATACTGTATATGTGTGTGTATATATATGTATACTGTATGTGTGTATATATATGTATACTGTATATGGGTGTGTATATATATGTATCCTGTATGTGTGTGTGTATATGTATACTGTATATGGGTGTATATATACATGTATACTGTATATGGGTGTATATATGTATACTGTATATGGGTGTATATATATATATGTATACTGTATATGTGTGTGTATATATGTATACTGTATATGTGTGTATGTATACTGTATATGTGTGTATATATGTATACTGTATGTGTGTGTGTATATGTATACTGTATATGTGTAAATATATGTATACTGTATATGTGTATATATATATGTATACTGTATATGGGTGTGTATATATATGTATACTGTATGTGTGTATATATGTATACTGTATATGTGTGTGTATATATGTATACTGTATATGTGTGTATATATATGTATACTGTATATGTGTGTGTATATATGTATACTGTATTTGTGTATATATATATATGTATACTGTATATGTGTGTGTATATATATGTATACTGTATATGTGTGTATATATATACTGTATATGTGTTTATATATGTATACTGTATATGTGTGTATATATATGTATACTGTATTTGTGTATATATATGTATACTGTATATGTGTGTGTATATATATGTATACTGTATATGTGTGTGTATATGTATACTGTATATGGGTGTATATATGTACACTGTATATGTGTGTGTATATATGTATACTGTATATGTGTGTGTATGTATACTGTATATGTGTGTATATATGTATACTGTATATGGGTGTATATATATACTGTATATGTGTTTATATATGTATACTGTATATGTGTGTATATGTGTATACTGTATATGTGTGTGTATATATATGTATACTGTATATGTGTGTGTATATATATGTATACTGTATGTGTGTGTATATGTATACTGTATATGGGTGTATATATGTACACTGTATATGTGTGTGTATATATGTATACTGTATATGTGTGTGTATGTATACTGTATATGTGTGTATATATGTATACTGTATATGGGTGTATATGTGTATACTGTATATGTGTGTATATATGTATACTGTATATGTGTGTATATATGTATACTGTATATGTGTGTAAATATATGTATA
Organism: Phyllobates terribilis; assembly: GCF_046119375.1. Taxonomy (NCBI): domain Eukaryota; kingdom Metazoa; phylum Chordata; class Amphibia; order Anura; family Dendrobatidae; genus Phyllobates; species Phyllobates terribilis. Next base: position 7,089,338 of record NW_027362787.1, on the reverse strand, counting down.
CTGTATATGGGTGTATATATGTATACTGTTTATGGGTGTATATATGTATACTGTATATGTGTATATATGTATACTGTATATGTATACAGTATACATATATACACACACATATACACCCATATACAGTATACATATACACACACATATACAGTATACATATATACACACACATATATACAGTGTACATATATACACACACATATACAGTATACATATACACACACATATACAGTATACATATATACACACATATACAGTATACACATATACACACATATACAGTATACATATATATACACATATACAGTATACATATATACACACACATATACAGTATACATATATACACCCATATACAGTATACATATACACACACACATATATACAGTATACATATATACACATATACAGTATACATATATACAGATATATACAGTATACACATATACAGACATATACAGTATACATATACACACACACATATACAGTATACACATATACAGTATACATATACACACATATACAGTATACATATACACACACATATACAGTATACACATATACACATATACAGTATACATATACACACACATATACAGTATACATATATACACACACATATACAGTATACATATATACACCCATATAAAGTATACATATACACACACATATACAGTATACATATATATACACACATACAGTATACATATATATATATATATACACACACATATACAGTATACATATACACACACATATACAGTATACACATATACATATATATATACATACATATACACACACATATACAGTATACAAATATATATACATACATATACACACAGTATACATATATATATATACATACATACACACATATACGGTATACATATATACACACATATACAGTATACATATACACACACATACAGTATACATATATATACACATATACAGTATACATATATACACACATATACAGTATACATATATATACACACACCCATATACAGTATACATATATACACACATATACAGTATACATATACACACACATATACAGTATACACATATACACACATATACAGTATACATATACACACACATATACAGTATACATATATACACACACATATACAGTATACACATATACACACATATACATATATATATATATATATACACACACATATACAGTATACATATATATATACATACATATACACACATATACATATATATATATACATACATATATACACACATATACAGTATACATATATATACACATATACAGTATACATATATATACATCCATATACAGTATACATATACACACATATACAGTATACACATACACACACATATACAGTATACATATATACACCCATATACAGTATACATATACACACACATATACAGTATACATATATATACACACATATACAGTATACATATACACACACATATACAGTATACATATACACACACATATACAGTATACATATATATACAGTATACATATATATATACACACACATATATACACACATATACAGTATACATATATACACATACAGTATACACATATATACACGCATATACAGTATACATATATACACCCATATACAGTATACATATACACACACATATACAGTATACATATATACACACACATACAGTATACATATATATACACACACATATACAGTATACATATATATACACACATACAGTATACATATATACATACATATACAGTATACATATATACACACACATACAGTATACATATATACACACACATATACAGTATACATATAAATACACACATACAGTATACATATATACATACATATACAGTATACATATACACACATATACAGTATACATATATACACACATACAGTATACATATATATACACGCATATACAGTATACATATACACACATATACAGTATACATATATACACCCATATACAGTATACATATATACACCCATATACAGTATACATATATATATACACACACATATATACACACATATACAGTATACATATATACACATACAGTATACATATATATACACACATATACAGTATACATATACACACATATACAGTATACATATATATACACACATATACAGTATACATATATATACACACACATATACAGTATACATATATACACACATATACAGTATACATATATATATACACATATACAGTATACATATATATACACACATATACAGTATACATATACACACACATATACAGTATACATATATATACACATATACAGTATACATATATATATACACACACATATATACACACATATACAGTATACATATACACACATATACAGTATACATATATACACACACATATACAGTATACATATATATACACACATATACAGTATACATATACACACACATATACAGTATACATATATATACACATATACAGTATACATATATATATACACACACATATATACACACATATACAGTATACATATATACACACATACAGTATACATATATATACACGCATATACAGTATACATATATATATACACACATATACAGTATACATATATATATACACACATATATACACACATATACAGTATACATATATACACATACAGTATACATATATCTACACACACATATACAGTATACATATATATACACACCCATATACAGTATACATATATACACACACATACAGTATACATATATACACACATATACAGTATACATATATACACACATACAGTATACATATACACACATATACAGTATACATATATACACACATACAGTATACATATATACACCCATAAACAGTATACATATACACACCCACATATACAGTATACATATATACACACATATACAGTATACATATATACACACATATACAGTATACATATACACACATATACAGTATACACATATACACACATATACAGTATACATATACACACACATATACAGTATACACATATACACACATATACAGTATACATATACACACCCATATACAGTATACACATATATACACACATATACAGTATACATATATACACATACAGTATACATATATATATATATATATATATACACACATATACAGTATATATATATACACACACATATACAGTATACATATATATATACACACCCATATACAGTATACATATATATATACACACCCATATACAGTATACATATACACACATATACAGTATACATATACACACCCATATACAGTATACACATATATACACACATATACAGTATACATATATACACATACAGTATATATATATATATATATATATATATATATACACATATACAGTATACATATATATATATACACACCCATATACAGTATACATATATATATACACACATATACAGTATACACACATATACAGTATACATATACACACACACATAGACAGTATACATATACACACACATATACAGTAATACAGCATATACACACACATACACTGTATATATACACACACACACACATATACAGTATACATATACACACACATACAGTATACATATATACACACACAAATACAGTATACATATACACACACATATACAGTATGCATATATATACACACATACAGTATACATATATACACACACATATACAGTATACATATATACACCCATATACAGTATACATATATACACACATATACAGTATACACATATACAGTATACATATATATACACACACATATATACACACATATACAGTATACATATATACACATACAGTATACATATATATATACACACATATACAGTATACATATATATATACATATACAGTATACATATATATACACACCCATATACAGTATACATATATACACACCCATATACAGTATACATATATACACACATACAGTATACATATATACACACACATATACAGTATACATATACACACCCATATACAGTATACATATATACACACATATATACTGTATATATACATATATATACACACATACAGTATACATATATACACACATATACAGTATACATATATATACACACATATATATACACACATATACAGTATATATACACACACATATACAGTATACATATATATACACATATACAGTATACATATATATACACACATACAGTATACATATATACACACATATACAGTATACATATATATACACACATATACATACACACATATACACACATATACAGTATACACATATACACACACATATACAGTATACATATATATACACATATACAGTATACATATATATATACACACATATACAGTATACATATATACACGCATATATACAGTAATACAGCATATACACACACATATACTGTATATATACACACACACATATACAGTATACATATATATACACACATATACAGTATACATATATACACACACATATACAGTATACATATATACACACATACAGTATACATATATACACCCACATATACAGTATACATATATACACACATACAGTATACATATATACACACATACAGTATACATATATACACCCACATATACAGTATACATATATACACACATATACAGTATACATATATATACACATATACAGTATACATATATATACACACATATACAGTATACATATATACACACACACACACATATACAGTATACATATATATACACACACATATACAGTATACATATATATACACATATACAGTATGCATATATATACACACACATATACAGTATACATATATACACACACATACAGTATACATATATACACACATATACAGTATACACATATACACACATATATACTGTATATATACATATATATACACACATACAGTATACATATATACACACATATACAGTATACATATATATACACACATATACAGTATACATATATACACACACATATACAGTATACATATATACACATATACAGTATACATATATACACACATATACAGTATACATATATACACACATATATACTGTATATATACATATATATACACACATACAGTATACATATATACACACATATACAGTATACATATATATACACACATATATATATACACACATATACAGTATACATATATACACACACATATACAGTATACATATATATACACAAATACAGTATACAGATATACACACATATACAGTATACATATATATACACACATATATACACACATATACACACATATACAGTATACATATATACACACACATATACAGTATACATATATATACACATATACAGTATACATATATATATATATATACACACATATACAGTGTACATATATACACGCATATATACAGTAATACAGCATATACACACACACATATACTGTATATATACACACACATATACAGTATACATATATATACGCACATATACAGTATACATATATATACACACACATATACAGTATACATATACACACATATACAGTATACATATATACACACATAAACAGTATACATATATACACACATACAGTATACATATATACACCCACATATACAGTATACATATATACACACATACAGTATACATATATACACACATACAGTATACATATATACACCCACATATACAGTATACATATATACACACATATACAGTATACATATATATACACATATACAGTATACATATATATACACACATATACAGTATACATATATACACACACACATACAGTATACATATATATACACACATATACAGTATACATATATATACACATATACAGTATGCATATATATACACACACATATACAGTATACATATATACACACACATACAGTATACATATACACACACATATACAGTATACACATATACACACATATACAGTATACACATATACACACATATACAGTATACATATATATATACACATATACAGTATAAATATACACACATATACAGTATACACATATACACACATATACAGTATACACATATACACACATACAGAGTATACATATATACACACACATATACAGTATAAATATATATATACATACATATACACACAGTATACATATATATATATATATATATACATACATACACACATATACAGTATACATATATATACACACATATACAGTATACATATATATACACATATACAGTATACATATATACACACATATACAGTATACATATATACACCCATATACAGTATACATATATATACACACACATATACAGTATACATATATACACACCCATATACAGTATACATACATATACACACACATACAGTATACATATATATACACATATACAGTATACATATATACAGACATATACAGTATACATATATATACACACACCCATATACAGTATACATATATACACCCATATACAGTATACATATACACACACATATACAGTATACACATATACACACATATACAGTATACATATATACACACACATATACAGTATACACATATATATACACAAACATATACAGTATACATACATATACACACACATACAGTATACATATATATACACATATACAGTATACATATATACACACATATACAGTATACATATATATATACACACACCCATATACAGTATACATATATACACCCATATACAGTATACATATACACACACATATACAGTATACACATATACACACATATACAGTATACATATATACACACACATATACAGTATACACATATACACATATATATACACAAACATATACAGTATACATATATATATACATACATATACACACATATACATATATATATACATACATATATACACACATATACAGTATACATATATATACACATATACAGTATACATATACACACACACACACATATACAGTATACATATATATACACACATATACAGTATACATATATATACACATATACAGTATGCATATATATACACACACATATACAGTATACATATATACACACACATACAGTATACATATATACACACATATACAGTATACACATATACACACATATATACTGTATATATACATATATATACACACATACAGTATACATATATACACACATATACAGTATACATATATATACACACATATACAGTATACATATATACACACACATATACAGTATACATATATATACACATATACAGTATACATATATACACACATATACAGTATACATATATACACACATATATACTGTATATATACATATATATACACACATACAGTATACATATATACACACATATACAGTATACATATATATACACACATATATATATACACACACATATACAGTATACATATATACACACACATATACAGTATACATATATATACACAAATACAGTATACATATATACACACATATACAGTATACATATATATACACACATATATACACACATATACACACATATACAGTATACATATATACACACACATATACAGTATACATATATATACACATATACAGTATACATATATATATATATATACACACATATACAGTGTACATATATACACGCATATATACAGTAATACAGCATATACACACACACATATACTGTATATATACACACACATATACAGTATACATATATATACGCACATATACAGTATACATATATATACACACACATATACAGTATACATATACACACATACAGTATACATATATACACACATAAACAGTATACATATATACACACATACAGTATACATATATACACCCACATATACAGTATACATATATACACACATACAGTATACATATATACACACATACAGTATACATATATACACCCACATATACAGTATACATATATACACACATATACAGTATACATATATATACACATATACAGTATACATATATATACACACATATACAGTATACATATATACACACACACATACAGTATACATATATATACACACATATACTGTATACATATATATACACATATACAGTATGCATATATATACACACACATATACAGTATACATATATACACACACATACAGTATACATATACACACACATATACAGTATACACATATACACACATATACAGTATACACATATACACACATATACAGTATACATATATATACACATATACAGTATACATATACACACACACACACATATACAGTATACATATATATACACACACATATACAGTATACATATATATACACATATACAGTATGCATATATATACACACACATATACAGTATACATATATACACACACATACAGTATACATATATACACACATATACAGTATACACATATACACACATATATACTGTATATATACATATATATACACACATACAGTATACATATATACACACATATACAGTATACATATATATACACACATATACAGTATACATATATACACACACATATACAGTATACATATATATACACATATACAGTATACATATATACACACATATACAGTATACATATATACACACATATATACTGTATATATACATATATATACACACATACAGTATACATATATACACACATATACAGTATACATATATATACACACATATATATATACACACATATACAGTATACATATATACACACACATATACAGTATACATATATATACACAAATACAGTATACATATATACACACATATACAGTATACATATATATACACACATATACAGTATACATATATATACACATATACAGTATACATATATATATATATATATACACACATATACAGTGTACATATATACACGCATATATACAGTAATACAGCATATACACACACACATATACTGTATATATACACACACATATACAGTATACATATATATACGCACATATACAGTATACATATATATACACACACATATACAGTATACATATACACACATATACAGTATACATATATACACACATAAACAGTATACATATATACACACATACAGTATACATATATACACCCACATATACAGTATACATATATACACACATACAGTATACATATATACACACATACAGTATACATATATACACCCACATATACAGTATACATATATACACACATATACAGTATACATATATATACACATATACAGTATACATATATATACACACATATACAGTATACATATATACACACACACATACAGTATACATATATATACACACATATACTGTATACATATATATACACATATACAGTATGCATATATATACACACACATATACAGTATACATATATACACACACATACAGTATACATATACACACACATATACAGTATACACATATACACACATATACAGTATACACATATACACACATATACAGTATACATATATATATACACATATACAGTATAAATATACACACATATACAGTATACACATATACACACATATACAGTATACATATATATACACACATATATACACACATATACACACATATACAGTATACATATATACACACACATATACAGTATACATATATATACACATATACAGTATACATATATATATATATATACACACATATACAGTGTACATATATACACGCATATATACAGTAATACAGCATATACACACACACATATACTGTATATATACACACACATATACAGTATACATATATATACGCACATATACAGTATACATATATATACACACACATATACAGTATACATATACACACATATACAGTATACATATATACACACATAAACAGTATACATATATACACACATACAGTATACATATATACACCCACATATACAGTATACATATATACACACATACAGTATACATATATACACACATACAGTATACATATATACACCCACATATACAGTATACATATATACACACATATACAGTATACATATATATACACATATACAGTATACATATATATACACACATATACAGTATACATATATACACACACACATACAGTATACATATATATACACACATATACAGTATACATATATATACACATATACAGTATGCATATATATACACACACATATACAGTATACATATATACACACACATACAGTATACATATACACACACATATACAGTATACACATATACACACATATACAGTATACACATATACACACATATACAGTATACATATATATATACACATATACAGTATAAATATACACACATATACAGTATACACATATACACACATATACAGTATACACATATACACACATACAGAGTATACATATATACACACACATATACAGTATAAATATATATATACATACATATACACACAGTATACATATATATATATATATATATACATACATACACACATATACAGTATACATATATATACACACATATACAGTATACATATATATACACATATACAGTATACATATATACACACATATACAGTATACATATATACACCCATATACAGTATACATATATATACACACACATATACAGTATACATATATACACACCCATATACAGTATACATACATATACACACACATACAGTATACATATATATACACATATACAGTATACATATATACAGACATATACAGTATACATATATATACACACACCCATATACAGTATACATATATACACCCATATACAGTATACATATACACACACATATACAGTATACACATATACACACATATACAGTATACATATATACACACACATATACAGTATACACATATATATACACAAACATATACAGTATACATACATATACACACACATACAGTATACATATATATACACATATACAGTATACATATATACACACATATACAGTATACATATATATATACACACACCCATATACAGTATACATATATACACCCATATACAGTATACATATACACACACATATACAGTATACACATATACACACATATACAGTATACATATATACACACACATATACAGTATACACATATACACATATATATACACAAACATATACAGTATACATATATATATACATACATATACACACATATACATATATATATACATACATATATACACACATATACAGTATACATATATATACACATATACAGTATACATATACACACACACACACATATACAGTATACATATATATACACACATATACAGTATACATATATATACACATATACAGTATGCATATATATACACACACATATACAGTATACATATATACACACACATACAGTATACATATATACACACATATACAGTATACACATATACACACATATATACTGTATATATACATATATATACACACATACAGTATACATATATACACACATATACAGTATACATATATATACACACATATACAGTATACATATATACACACACATATACAGTATACATATATATACACATATACAGTATACATATATACACACATATACAGTATACATATATACACACATATATACTGTATATATACATATATATACACACATACAGTATACATATATACACACATATACAGTATACATATATATACACACATATATATATACACACACATATACAGTATACATATATACACACACATATACAGTATACATATATATACACAAATACAGTATACATATATACACACATATACAGTATACATATATATACACACATATATACACACATATACACACATATACAGTATACATATATACACACACATATACAGTATACATATATATACACATATACAGTATACATATATATATATATATACACACATATACAGTGTACATATATACACGCATATATACAGTAATACAGCATATACACACACACATATACTGTATATATACACACACATATACAGTATACATATATATACGCACATATACAGTATACATATATATACACACACATATACAGTATACATATACACACATACAGTATACATATATACACACATAAACAGTATACATATATACACACATACAGTATACATATATACACCCACATATACAGTATACATATATACACACATACAGTATACATATATACACACATACAGTATACATATATACACCCACATATACAGTATACATATATACACACATATACAGTATACATATATATACACATATACAGTATACATATATATACACACATATACAGTATACATATATACACACACACATACAGTATACATATATATACACACATATACTGTATACATATATATACACATATACAGTATGCATATATATACACACACATATACAGTATACATATATACACACACATACAGTATACATATACACACACATATACAGTATACACATATACACACATATACAGTATACACATATACACACATATACAGTATACATATATATACACATATACAGTATACATATACACACACACACACATATACAGTATACATATATATACACACACATATACAGTATACATATATATACACATATACAGTATGCATATATATACACACACATATACAGTATACATATATACACACACATACAGTATACATATATACACACATATACAGTATACACATATACACACATATATACTGTATATATACATATATATACACACATACAGTATACATATATACACACATATACAGTATACATATATATACACACATATACAGTATACATATATACACACACATATACAGTATACATATATATACACATATACAGTATACATATATACACACATATACAGTATACATATATACACACATATATACTGTATATATACATATATATACACACATACAGTATACATATATACACACATATACAGTATACATATATATACACACATATATATATACACACATATACAGTATACATATATACACACACATATACAGTATACATATATATACACAAATACAGTATACATATATACACACATATACAGTATACATATATATACACACATATACAGTATACATATATATACACATATACAGTATACATATATATATATATATATACACACATATACAGTGTACATATATACACGCATATATACAGTAATACAGCATATACACACACACATATACTGTATATATACACACACATATACAGTATACATATATATACGCACATATACAGTATACATATATATACACACACATATACAGTATACATATACACACATATACAGTATACATATATACACACATAAACAGTATACATATATACACACATACAGTATACATATATACACCCACATATACAGTATACATATATACACACATACAGTATACATATATACACACATACAGTATACATATATACACCCACATATACAGTATACATATATACACACATATACAGTATACATATATATACACATATACAGTATACATATATATACACACATATACAGTATACATATATACACACACACATACAGTATACATATATATACACACATATACTGTATACATATATATACACATATACAGTATGCATATATATACACACACATATACAGTATACATATATACACACACATACAGTATACATATACACACACATATACAGTATACACATATACACACATATACAGTATACACATATACACACATATACAGTATACATATATATATACACATATACAGTATAAATATACACACATATACAGTATACACATATACACACATATACAGTATACACATATACACACATACAGAGTATACATATATACACACACATATACAGTATAAATATATATATACATACATATACACACAGTATACATATATATATATATACATACATACACACATATACAGTATACATATATATACACACATATACAGTATACATATATATACACATATACAGTATACATATATACACCCATATACAGTATACATATATACACCCATATACAGTATACATATATATACACACACATATACAGTATACATATATACACACCCATATACAGTATACATACATATACACACATACAGTATACATATATATACACATATACAGTATACATATATACACACATATACAGTATACATATATATACACACACCCATATACAGTATACATATATACACCCATATACAGTATACATATACACACACATATACAGTATACACATATACACACATATACAGTATACATATATACACACACATATACAGTATACACATATATATACACAAACATATACAGTATACATACATATACACACACATACAGTATACATATATATACACATATACAGTATACATATATACACACATATACAGTATACATATATATATACACACACCCATATACAGTATACATATATACACCCATATACAGTATACATATACACACACATATACAGTATACACATATACACACATATACAGTATACATATATACACACACATATACAGTATACACATATACACATATATATACACAAACATATACAGTATACATATATATATACATACATATACACACATATACATATATATATACATACATATATACACACATATACAGTATACATATATATACACATATACAGTATACATATACACACATATACAGTATACATATACACACATATACAGTATACACATACACACACATATACAGTATACATATATACACCCATATACAGTATACATATACACACACATATACAGTATACATATACACACATATACAGTATACATATACACACACATATACAGTATACATATACACACACATATACAGTATACATATATATACAGTATACATATATATATACACACACATATATACACACATATACAGCATACATATATACACATACAGTATACATATATATACACGCATATACAGTATACATATATACACTCATATACAGTATACATATACACACACATATACAGTATACACATATACACACATATACAGTATACATATATACACACACATATACAGTATACACATATATATACACAAACATATACAGTATACATACATATACACACACATACAGTATACATATATATACACATATACAGTATACATATATACACACATATACAGTATACATATATATATACACACACCCATATACAGTATACATATATACACCCATATACAGTATACATATACACACACATATACAGTATACACATATACACACATATACACTATACATATATACACACACATATACAGTATACACATATACACATATATATACACAAACATATACAGTATACATATATATATACATACATATACACACATATACATATATATATACATACATATATACACACATATACAGTATACATATATATACACATATACAGTATACATATACACACATATACAGTATACATATACACACATATACAGTATACACATACACACACATATACAGTATACATATATACACCCATATACAGTATACATATACACACACATATACAGTATACATATACACACATATACAGTATACATATACACACACATATACAGTATACATATACACACACATATACAGTATACATATATATACAGTATACATATATATATACACACACATATATACACACATATACAGCATACATATATACACATACAGTATACATATATATACACGCATATACAGTATACATATATACACTCATATACAGTATACATATACACACACATATACAGTATACACATATACACACATATACAGTATACATATATACACACACATATACAGTATACACATATATATACACAAACATATACAGTATACATACATATACACACACATACAGTATACATATATATACACATATACAGTATACATATATACACACATATACAGTATACATATATATATACACACACCCATATACAGTATACATATATACACCCATATACAGTATACATATACACACACATATACAGTATACACATATACACACATATACAGTATACATATATACACACACATATACAGTATACACATATACACATATATATACACAAACATATACAGTATACATATATATATACATACATATACACACATATACATATATATATACATACATATATACACACATATACAGTATACATATATATATACACATATACAGTATACATATACACACATATACAGTATACATATACACACATATACAGTATACACATACACACACATATACAGTATACATATATACACCCATATACAGTATACATATACACACACATATACAGTATACATATATATACACACCCATATACAGTATACATATATACACACCCATATACAGTATACATATATACACACATACAGTATACATATATACACACACATATACAGTATACATATACACACCCATATACAGTATACATATATACACACATATATACTGTATATATACATATATATACACACATACAGTATACATATATACACACATATACAGTATACATATATATACACACATATATATACACACATATACAGTATATATACACACACATATACAGTATACATATATATACACATATACAGTATACATATATATACACACATACAGTATACATATATACACACATATACAGTATACATATATATACACACACATATACATACACACATATACACACATATACAGTATACATATATACACACACATATACAGTATACATATATATACACATATACAGTATACATATATATATACACACATATACAGTATACATATATACACGCATATATACAGTAATACAGCATATACACACACATATACTGTATATATACACACACACATATACAGTATACATATATATACACACATATACAGTATACATATATACACACACATATACAGTATACATATATACACACATACAGTATACATATATACACCCACATATACAGTATACATATATACACACATACAGTATACATATATACACACATACAGTATACATATATACACCCACATATACAGTATACATATATACACACATATACAGTATACATATATATACACATATACAGTATACATATATATACACACATATACAGTATACATATATACACACACACACACATATACAGTATACATATATATACACACACATATACAGTATACATATATATACACATATACAGTATGCATATATATACACACACATATACAGTATACATATATACACACACATACAGTATACATATATACACACATATACAGTATACACATATACACACATATATACTGTATATATACATATATATACACACATACAGTATACATATATACACACATATACAGTATACATATATATACACACATATATATATACACACATATACAGTATACATATATACACACACATATACAGTATACATATATATACACATATACAGTATACATATATACACACATATACAGTATACATATATACACACATATATACTGTATATATACATATATATACACACATACAGTATACATATATACACACATATACAGTATACATATATATACACACATATATATATACACACATATACAGTATACATATATACACACACATATACAGTATACATATATATACACACATACAGTATACATATATACACACATATACAGTATACATATATATACACACATATATACACACATATACACACATATACAGTATACATATATACACACACATATACAGTATACATATATATACACATATACAGTATACATATATATATATATATATACACATATACAGTGTACATATATACACGCATATATACAGTAATACAGCATATACACACACATATACTGTATATATACACACACATATACAGTATACATATATATACGCACATATACAGTATACATATATATACACACACATATACAGTATACATATACACACATATACAGTATACATATATACACACATAAACAGTATACATATATACACACATACAGTATACATATATACACCCACATATACAGTATACATATATACACACATACAGTATACATATATACACACATACAGTATACATATATACACCCACATATACAGTATACATATATACACACATATACAGTATACATATATATACACATATACAGTATACATATATATACACACATATACAGTATACATATATACACACACATACAGTATACATATATATACACACATATACAGTATACATATATATACACATATACAGTATGCATATATATACACACACATATACAGTATACATATATACACACACATACAGTATACATATACACACACATATACAGTATACACATATACACACATATACAGTATACACATATACACACATATACAGTATACATATATATATACACATATACAGTATAAATATACACACATATACAGTATACACATATACACACATATACAGTATACACATATACACACATACAGAGTATACATATATACACACACATATACAGTATAAATATATATATACATACATATACACACAGTATACATATATATATATATATATACATACATACACACATATACAGTATACATATATATACACACATATACAGTATACATATATATACACATATACAGTATACATATATACACACATATACAGTATACATATATACACCCATATACAGTATACATATATATACACACACATATACAGTATACATATATACACACCCATATACAGTATACATACATATACACACACATACAGTATACATATATA
This sequence comes from Phyllobates terribilis, assembly GCF_046119375.1. Lineage (NCBI taxonomy): Eukaryota > Metazoa > Chordata > Amphibia > Anura > Dendrobatidae > Phyllobates > Phyllobates terribilis. The sequence goes on along the minus strand of NW_027362787.1, from coordinate 7,070,428 downwards.
TACACATATACAGTATACATATATACACACATATACAGTATACATATATATACACACACCCATATACAGTATACATATATACACCCATATACAGTATACATATACACACACATATACAGTATACACATATACACACATATACAGTATACATATATACACACACATATACAGTATACACATATATATACACAAACATATACAGTATACATACATATACACACACATACAGTATACATATATATACACATATACAGTATACATATATACACACATATACAGTATACATATATATATACACACACCCATATACAGTATACATATATACACCCATATACAGTATACATATACACACACATATACAGTATACACATATACACACATATACAGTATACATATATACACACACATATACAGTATACACATATACACATATATATACACAAACATATACAGTATACATATATATATACATACATATACACACATATACATATATATATACATACATATATACACACATATACAGTATACATATATATACACATATACAGTATACATATACACACATATACAGTATACATATACACACATATACAGTATACACATACACACACATATACAGTATACATATATACACCCATATACAGTATACATATACACACACATATACAGTATACATATATATACACACATATACAGTATACATATACACACAGATATACAGTATACATATACACACACATATACAGTATACATATATATACAGTATACATATATATATACACACACATATATACACACATATACAGCATACATATATACACATACAGTATACATATATATACACGCATATACAGTATACATATATACACTCATATACAGTATACATATACACACACATATACAGTATACATATATACACACACATACAGTATACATATATACACACATATACAGTATACATATATATACACACACATACAGTATACATATATACATACATATACAGTATACATATATACACACACATACAGTATACATATATACACACACATATACAGTATACATATAAATACACATATACAGTATACATATACAGTATACATATACACACATATACAGTATACATATATACACACATACAGTATACATATATATACACGCATATACAGTATACATATACACACATATACAGTATACATATATACACCCATATACAGTATACATATATACACCCATATACAGTATACATATATATATACACACACATATATACACACATATACAGTATACATATATACACATACAGTATACATATATATACACACACATATACACACATATACAGTATACATATATATACACACATATACAGTATACATATACACACATATACAGTATACATATATACACACACATATACAGTATACATATATATACACACATATACAGTATACATATAAACACACATATACAGTATACATATATATACACACACATATACAGTATACATATATGCACACACATATACAGTATACATATATATACACACATATACAGTATACATATAAACACACATATACAGTATACATATATATACACACACATATACAGTATACATATATGCACACACATATACAGTATACATATATACACATATACAGTATACATATATACACACACATATACAGTATACATATATATACACACACATACAGTATACATATATATACACACATATACAGTATACATATAAACACACATATACAGTATACATATATATACACACACATATACAGTATACATATATATACACACACATATACAGTATACATATATATATACACACATATACAGTATACATATAAACACACATATACAGTATACATATATATACACACACATATACAGTATACATATATGCACACACATATACAGTATACATATATACACATATACAGTATACATATATACACACACATACAGTATACATATATACACATACAGTATACATATATATACACACACATACAGTATACATATACACACCCATATACAGTATACATATATATATACACATATACAGTATACATATATATACACACATATACAGTATACATATATACACATACAGTATACATATATATACACACACATATACAGTATACATATATACACACATACAGTATACATATATATATACACGCATATACAGTATACATATATATATACACACATATACAGTATACATCTATATATACACACATATATACACACATATAAAGTATACATATATACACATACAGTATACATATATCTACACACCCATATACAGTATACATATATACACACATATACAGTATACATATATACACACATACAGTATACATATATACACCCATAAACAGTATACATATACACACCCACATATACAGTATACATATATACACACATATACAGTATACATATATACACCCATATACATATATACACATACAGTATACATATACACACACATATACAGTATACATATATACACACACACATATACAGTATACATATATACACACATATACAGTATACATATATATATACACACACCCATATACAGTATACATATATACACACATATACAGTATACATATACACACACATATACAGTATACACATATACACACATATACAGTATACACATACACACACATATACAGTATACATATATATACACATATACAGTATACATATATACACACATATACAGTATACACATATACAGTATACATATATACACACACATATACAGTATACATATACACACACATATACAGTATACACATATACACACATATACAGTATACATATATACACACATATACAGTATACATATACACACACATATACAGTATACACATATACACACATATACAGTATACATATATATATACACACATATATACACACATATACAGTATACATATATACACATACAGTATACATATATACACACATATACAGTATACATATATATATATACACACCCATATACAGTATACATATATATACACACACCCATACACAGTATACATATATACATACATATACAGTATACATATATACACACATATACAGTATACATATACACACACATATACAGTATACACATATACAAACATATACAGTATACATATATATATACACACATATATACACACATATACAGTATACATATATACACATACAGTATACATATATATATATACACACATATGCAGTATACATATATATATACACACACCCATATACAGTATACATATATATATACACACCCATATACAGTATACATATATACCCACCCATATACAGTATACATATATACACACATACAGTATACATATATACACACACATATACAGTATACATATACACACATATACAGTATACATATATATACACACATACAGTATACATATATACACACATATACAGTATACATATATACACCCATATACAGTATACATATACACACACATATACAGTATACACATATACACACATATACAGTATACATATATATACACACACATATATACACACATATACAGTATACATATATACACATACAGTATACATATATATATACACATATACAGTATACATATATACACACCCACATACAGTATACATATATACACACATACAGTATACATATATACACACACATATACAGTATACATATACACACCCATATACAGTATACATATATACACACATATATACTGTATATATACATATATATACACACATACAGTATACATATATACACACATATACAGTATACATATATATACACACATATATATATACACACATATACAGTATACATATATACACACACATATACAGTATACATATATATACACACATATACAGTATACATATATACACACACATATACAGTATACATATATATACACACATATACAGTATACATATATATACACACATATACAGTATACATATATACACACACATATACAGTATACATATATACACACATACAGTATACATATATACACACACATATACAGTATACATATACACACCCATATACAGTATACATATATACACACATATATACTGTATATATACATATATATACACACATACAGTATACATATATACACACATATACAGTATACATATATATACACACATATATATACACACATATACAGTATACATATATACACACACATATACAGTATACATATATATACACACATATACAGTATACATATATACACACACATATACAGTATACATATATATACACATATACAGTATACATATATATATACACACATATACAGTAAACATATATACACGCATATATACAGTAATACAGCATATACACACACATATACAGTATACATATATATACACACATATACAGTATACATATATATACACACACATATACAGTATACATATACACACATATACAGTATACATATATACACACACATATACAGTATACATATATACACACATACAGTATACATATATACACCCACATATACAGTATACATATATACACACATACAGTATACATATATACACCCACATATACAGTATACATATATACACACATATACAGTATACATATATACACGCATATATACAGTAATACAGCATATACACACACATATACAGTATACATATATATACACATATACAGTATACATATATATACACACACATATACAGTATACATATATACACACATATACAGTATACATATATATACACACATATACAGTATACATATATACACACACACATATACAGTATACATATATATACACACACATATACAGTATACATATATACACACACACACATACACACACATATACAGTATACATATATATACACACACATATACAGTATACATATATACACACACACACACACATATACAGTATACATATATATATATATATATATATATATATACACACACATATACAGTATACACATATACACACATATACAGTGTACATATATACACCCATATACAGTATACATATATACACCCATATACAGTATACATATATATATATACATATACAGTATACATATATACACACATATACAGTATACATATATACACACCCATATTCAGTATACATATATACACACATATACAGTATACATATACACACATATACAGTATACACATATACATACACATACATATACAGTATACATATATATATACACATATACAGTATACATATATACACACATATACAGTATACATATATACACATATATAGTATACATATATATACACACACATATACAGTATACACATATACACACATATACAGTATACATATATACACACATATACAGTATACATATACACACACATATACAGTATACACATATACAGTATACATATATATATATACACCCATATACAGTATACATATATATACACACACCCATACACAGTATACATATATATACACATATACAGTATACATATATACACACATATACAGTATACATATACACACATATACAGTATACACATATACACACATATACAGTATACATATATATATACACACATATATACACACATATACAGTATACATATATACACATACAGTATACATATATATATATACACACATATACAGTATACATATATATATACACACACCCATATACAGTATACATATATATATACACACCCATATACAGTATACATATATACCCACCCATATACAGTATACATATATACACACATACAGTATACATACATATACACACCCATATACAGTATATATACACACATACAGTATACATATATACACACACATATACAGTATACATACACACACATATACAGTATACATATACACACACATATACAGTAATACAGCATATACACACACACATACACTGTATATACACACACACATATACAGTATACATATATACACACATACAGTATACATATATACACATATACAGTATACATATACACACATATACAGTATACATATATACACACATACAGTATACATATATACACACATATACAGTATACATATATACACCCATATACAGTATACATATACACACACATATACAGTATACACATATACACACATATACAGTATACATATATACACATACAGTATACATATATATATACACACATATACAGTATACATATACACACATATATACAGTATACATATATACACCCATATACAGTATACATATATATACACACCCATATACAGTATACATATATACACACCCATATACAGTATACATATATACACACATACAGTATACATATATACACACCCATATACAGTATACATATATACACACATATATACTGTATATATACATATATATACACACATACAGTATACATATATACACACACATATACAGTATACATATATATACACACATATATATATACACACATATACAGTATACATATTATATATACACACATATACAGTATACATATATATACACACATACAGTATACATATATACACACATATACAGTATACATATATATACACACATATATATACACACATATACACACATATACAGTATACATATATACACACACATATACAGTATACATATATATACACATATACAGTATACATATATATATATACACACATATACAGTATACATATATACACGCATATATACAGTAATACAGCATATACACACACATATACTGTATATATACACACACACATATACAGTATACATATATATATACACACATATACAGTATACATATATATACACACACATATACAGTAGACATATACACACATATACAGTATACATATACACACACATACAGTATACATATATACACCCACATATACAGTATACATATATACACACATACAGTATACATATATACACCCACATATACAGTATACATATATACACACATATACAGTATACATATATACACGCATATATACAGTAATACAGCATATACACACATATACAGTATACATATATACACACATATACAGTATACATATATACACACACACATACAGTATACATATATATACACACATACAGTATACATATATATACACATACAGTATACATATATACACACATATACAGTATACATATATATACACACACACATATACAGTATACATATATACACACACATATACAGTATACATATATACACACATACAGTATACATATATACACACATACAGTATACATATATACACACATACAGTATACATATATACACCCACATATACAGTATACATATATACACACATAAAGTATACATATATACACCCACATATACAGTATACATATATACACACATATACAGTATACATATATACACGCATATATACAGTAATACAGCATATACACACACATATACAGTATCCATATATATACACACACATATACAGTATACATATACACACATATACAGTATACATATATACACACACATATACAGTATACATATATACACACATACAGTATACATATATACACCCACATATACAGTATACATATATACACACATACAGTATACATATATACACCCACATATACAATATACATATATACACACATATACAGTATACATATACACACACATATACAGTATACATATATATACACACACATATACAGTATACATATATATACACATATACAGTATACATATATACACACACACACACATATACAGTATACATATATATATATATATACACACACATATACAGTATACACAAATACACACATATACAGTATACATATATACACCCATATACAGTATACATATATACACACCCATATACAGTATATATATACACACACATATACAGTATACACAAATACACACATTTACAGTATACATATATATACACACATATACAGTATACATATATACACACATATACAGTATACATATATACACACACACATACAGTATACATATATACACACATATACAGTATACATATATACACATACAGTATACATATATATATATATATATATACACACATATACAGTATACATATATATATATACACACACCCATATACAGTATACATATATACCCACCCATATACAGTATATATATATACACACATACAGTATACATATATACACCCATATACAGTATACATACATACACACACATATACAGTATACATATACACACACATATACAGTAATACAGCATATACACACACACATACACTGTATATACACACACATATACAGTATACATATATACACACATACAGTATACATATATACACACACATATACAGTATACATATACACACATATACAGTATACATATATATACACACATACAGTATACATATATACACACACATATACAGTATACATATATACACCCATATACAGTATACATATACACACACATATACAGTATACACATATACACACATATACAGTATACATATATACACATACAGTACACATATATATATACACACATACAGTACAGACCAAAAGTTTGGACACTCCTCATTTAAATATTTTTCTGTATTTTCATGACTCTGAATATTGTACATTCACACTGAAGGCATCAAAACTATGAATTAACACATGTGGAATTATATACTTAACAAAAAAGTGTGAAACAACTGAAAATATGTCTTATATTCTAGGTTCTTCAAAGTAGTCACCTTTTGCTTTGATGACTGCTTTGCACACTCTTGGCATTCTCTTGATGAGCTTCAAGAGGTAGTCACCGGAAATGGTCTTCCAACAATTTTGAAGGAGTTCCCAGAGATGCTTAGCACTTGTTGGTCCTTTTGCCTTCACTCTGCAGTCCAGCTCACCCCAAACCATCTCGATAGGGTTCAGGACTGGTGACTGTGGAGGCCAGGTAATCTGGCGTAGCACCCCATCACTCCCCTTCTTGGTCAAATAGCCCTTACACAGCCTGGAGGTGTGTTTGGGGTCATTGTCCTGTTGAAAAATAACTGATGGTCCAACTAAACGCAAACCGGATGGAATAGCATGCCGCTGCAAGATGCTGTGGTAGCCATGCTGGTTCAGTATGCCTTCAATTTTGAATAAATCCCCAACAGTGTCACCAGCAAAGCACCCCCACACCATCACACCTCCTCCTCCATGATTCACGGTGCGCACCAGGCATGTAGAGTCCATCCGTTCACCTTTTCTGCGTCGCACAAAGACACGGTGGTTGGAACCAAAGATCTCAAATTTGGACTCGTTAGACCAAAGCACAGATTTCCACTGGTCTAATGTCCATTCCTTGTGTTCTTTAGCCCAAACAAGTCTCTTCTGCTTGTTGCCTGTCCTTAGCAGTGGTTTCCTAGCAGCTATTTTACCATGAAGGCCTGCTGCACAAAGTCTCCTCTTAACAGTTGTTGTAGAGATGTGTCTGCTGCTAGAACAATGTGTGGCATTGACCTGGTCTCTAATCTGAGCTGCTGTTAACCTGTGATTTCTGAGGCTGGTGATTCGGATAAAAGTATCCTCAGAAGCAGAGGTGACTCTTGGTCTTCCTTTCCTGGGGCGGTCCTCATGTGAGCTAGTTTCTTTGTAGCGCTTGATGGTTTTTGCAACTGCACTTGGGGACACTTTCAAAGTTTTCCCAATTTTTCGCACTTACTGACCTTCATTTCCTAAAGTAATGATGGCCACTCGTTTTTCTTTACTTAGCAGCTTTTTTCTTGCCATAATACAAATTCTAACAGTCTATTCAGTAGGACTATCAGCTGTGTATCCACCTGACTTCTGCACAACACAACTGATGGTCCCAACCCCATTTATAAGGCAAGAAATCCCACTTATTAGACCTGACAGGGCACACCTGTGAAGTGAAAACCATTTCCGGTGACTACCTCTTGAAGCTCATCAAGAGAATGCCCAGAGTGTGCAAAGCAGTCATCAAAGCAAAAGGTGGCTACTTTGAAGAACCTAGAATATAAGACATATTTTCAGTTGTTTCACACTTTTTTGTTAAGTATATAATTCCACATGTGTTAATTCATAGTTTTGATGCCTTCAGTGTGAATGTACAATTTTCATAGTCATGAAAATACAGAAAAATATTTAAATGAGAAGGTGTGTCCAAACTTTTGGTCTGTACTGTATACAGTATACATATATATATACACATATACAGTATATATATATATACACACCCATATACAGTATACATATATACACACCCATATACAGTATACATATATACACACATACAGTATACATATATACACACACATATACAGTATACATATACACACCCATATACAGTATACATATATACACACATATATACTGTATATATACATATATATACACACATACAGTATACATATATACACACACATATACAGTATACATATATATACACACATATATATATACACACATATACAGTATACATATATACACACACATATACAGTATACATATATATACACATATACAGTATACATATGTATACACACATACAGTATACATATATACACACATATACAGTATACATATATATACACACATATATATACACACATATACACACATATACAGCATATATATATACACACACATATACAGTATACATATATATACACATATACAGTATACATATATATATACACACATATACAGTATACATATATACACGCATATATACAGTAATACAGCATATACACACATATACAGTATACATATATATACACACATATACAGTATACATATATATACACACATATACAGTATACATATATATATACACACACATATACAGTATACATATACACACATATACAGTATACATATACACACACATACAGTATACATATATACACCCACATATACAGTATACATATATACACACATACAGTATACATATATACACCCACATATACAGTATACATATATACACACATATACAGTATACATATATACACGCATATATACAGTAATACAGCATATACACACATATACAGTATACATATATATACACACACATATACAGTATACATATATACACACACACACATATACAGTATACATATATATATACACACATATACAGTATACATATATACACACATACAGTATACATATATACACACATACAGTATACATATATACACCCACATATACAGTATACATATATACACACATACAGTATACATATATACACCCACATATACAGTATACATATATACACACATATACAGTATACATATATACACGCATATATACAGTAATACAGCATATACACACACATATACAGTATACATATACACACACATATACAGTATACATATATATACACACACATATACAGTATACATATATATACACACATATACAGTATACATATATATACACACATACAGTATACATATATATACACACAGATACAGTATACATATATATACACACACATATACAGTATACACATATACACGCATATATACAGTAATACAGCATATACACACATATATACAGTATACATATACACACATATACAGTATACATATACACACACATATACAGTATACATATATATACACATATACAGTATACATATACACACACATATACAGTATACATATACACACACATATACAGTATACATATATACACACACACATATACAGTATACATATATATACACATATACAGTATACATATACACACACATATACAGTATACATATACACACACATATACAGTATACATATATACACACACACACATATACAGTATACATATACACACACATATACAGTATACATATACACACACATATACAGTATACATATACACACACATATACAGTATACATATATACACACATATACAGTATACATATACACACATACAGTATACATATATATATACACATATACAGTATACATATATATACACCCATATACAGTATACATATATACACACACATATACAGTATACATATATATACACATATACAGTATAAATATATATACACACATAAACAGTATACATATATATACACACATACAGTATACATATATATACACATATATACAGTATACATATATACACACATATACAGTATACATATATACACACACATATACATTATACATATATATACACCCATATACAGTATACATATATACACACACATATACAGTATACATATATATATACACATATACAGTATAAATATATATACACACATAAACAGTATACATATATATACACACATACAGTATACATATATATACACACATATACAGTATACATATACACCCATATACAGTATACATATATATACACATATACAGTATACATATATATACACATATACAGTATACATATATATACACACATATACAGTATACATATATACACCCATATACAGTATACATATATATACACATATACAGTATACATATATACACACATATACAGTATACATATATACACACACATATACAGTATACATATATACACCCATATACAGTATACATATATACACACATATACAGTATACATATATATACAGTATACATATATACACACACATATACAGTATACATATATACACACATATACAGTATACATATACACACACATATACAGTATACACAAATACACACATTTACAGTATACATATACACACACACATATACAGTATACATATATATATACACACATATACAGTATACATATATACACACACACATACAGTATACATATATATATACACATACAGTATACATATACACACACATATACAGTATACATATATACACACATATACCAGTATACATATATACACATACAGTATACATATATATACACATATACAGTATACATATACACACACATATACAGTATACATATATACACACATATACAGTATACATATACACACACATATACAGTATACATATATACACACATATACAGTATACATATATATACACACATATACAGTATACATATATAGACACACATATACAGTATACATATATACACCCATATACAGTATACATATATATACACATATACAGTATACATATATACACACACACACATACACACACACACATATACAGTATACATATACACACACATATACAGTATACATATATACACACATATACCAGTATACATATATACACATACAGTATACATATATACACACATATACAGTATACATATATACACACATATACAGTATACATATACACACACATATACAGTATACATATATACACACATTTACAGTATACATATACACACACACATATACAGTATACATATATACACACACACATACAGTATACATATATATATACACATACAGTATACATATATATACACACATATACCAGTATACATATATACACACATATACAGTATACATATACACACATATACAGTATACATATATACACACACATATACAGTATACATATATATACACATATACAGTATACATATACACACACATATACAGTATACATATATACACACATATACCAGTATACATATATACACATACAGTATACATATATATACACATATACAGTATACATATACACACACATATACAGTATACATATATACACATATATACAGTATACATACATATACACACACATATACAGTATACATATATATACACACACATATACAGTATACATATATACACACATATACAGTATACATATACACACACATATACAGTATACATATACACCCACATATACAGTATACATATATATACACACATATACAGTATACATATATACACCCATATACAGTATACATATATATACACATATACAGTATACATATATACACCCATATACAGTATACATATATACACACACATATACAGTATACATATATATACACACATATACAGTATACATATACACACACATATACAGTATACATATATACACCCATATACAGTATACATATATACACCCATATACAGTATACATATATATACACACACACACATATACAGTATACACAAATACACACACACATACAGTATACATATATATATACACATACAGTATACATATACACACACACATATACAGTATACACATACACACACATATACAGTATACATATATATACACATATACAGTATACATATATATACACACACATATACAGTATACATATATACACACATATACAGTATACATATACACACACATACAGTATACATATATACACATATACAGTATACATATATATATACACATATACAGTATACATATACACACACATATACAGTATACATATATACACACATATACAGTATACATATATACACACACATATACAGTATACATATATACACACATATACAGTATACATATACACACACATACAGTATACATATATACACATATACAGTATACATATATATATACACATATACAGTATACATATATATACACACATATACAGTATACATATATACACACACATATACAGTATACATATATATACACACATACAGTATACATATATCTACACATATACAGTATACATATATACACACACATATACAGTATACATATATATACACACATATACAGTATACATATACACACACATATACAGTATACATATATACACACACATATACAGTATACATATATATACACACATATACAGTATACATATATATACACATATACATATACACACACACACATATATAGCTACAGACCCCGCTGCGTCCTCTGTGTCTCTGCACAGATATAAGTGTAACACGTCCTGGATCCAGCACAGGTGACAGTCTGCCATAGAGCTGACGTGCAGTACATACACTGTGTTATAGGGGGCGCTCACCTGTGCGGACCCCGCGCTCCGGCCGCTACTTCTCTGCTCATATAAGGTCTCTCTTTTTGCCATTAAATAATTCGGTTGTCATGGCAGCGGAGGCGGGGCGTTGGTAGGGGGCGTGTCTGATATAGGACAGATTGGGGCGGGGCTGTCATGCAGTGTTTGTCTCATCGCTGTAATTTCCTGCTGTTGCCACCTGGTGGACAGAATTGGTCAGTACACGCTGAGAATGCTCACATGGTGGGGGAGGGGCAGCTTATATATGTATATACACAGTCACAATGCAGTTAGGGTTATGTTCACACAGTGTTTTTTTAAATGTTTTTTTCCACATTATAAAACTCAGAGTTGTCAGGAAAAGCATTGCCTGTATTTTTGATGTATGCCTCACACTAAATACATTTTTGAAGATTTTTTTTTAATCTTCCATCCTATACTCGGGCACTGACTGTATATTGTTGTGGCCCCGGGACTTGCTTAGATCCGCTGGGTGGCATTGCCAGCTACATTGCAGTAAATGGGTACAGTATATATATACACACACATATACAGTATACATATATATACACACACACATATACAGTATACATATATATACACACACATATACAGTATACATATATATACACACATATACAGTATACATATATACACACACATATACAGTATACATATATCTACACATATACAGTATACATATATACACCCATAAACAGTATACATATATATACACACATATACAGTATACATATATATACACATACATATACAGTATACATATATACACACATATACAGTATACATATATACACACACATACAGTATACACATATACATCCATATACAGTATACATATACACACACATATACAGTATACATATATATACACATACATATACAGTATACATATACACACCCATATACAGTATACATATACACACATATATACAGTATACATATATACACACACATACAGTATACACATATACATCCATATACAGTATACATATACACACACATATACAGTATACATATATATACACATACATATACAGTATGCATATATACATCCATATACAGTATACATATACACACACATATACAGTATACATATATATACACACACATATACAGTATACATATATACATCCATATACAGTATACATATACACACACATATACAGTATACATATATATATACACACACATATACAGTATACATATATACACACATATACAGTATACATATATATACACACACATATACAGTATACATATATACACCCATAAACAGTATACATATATATACACACATATACAGTATACATATATACACCCATATACAGTATACATATATACACACATATACAGTATACATATATATACACACACATATACAGTATACATATATACACACATATACAGTATACATATATATACACACATATACAGTATACATATATACATACACATATACAGTATACATATATACACCCATAAACCGTATACATATATATACACACATATACAGTATACACATATACACACATATACAGTATACATATATACACACATACAGTATACATATATACACCCACATATACAGTATACATATATACACACATACAGTATACATATATACACCCACATATACAGTATACATATATATACACACATATAAAGTATACATATATACACACATACAGTATACATATATATACACCCATATACAGTATACATATATATACACAAATATACAGTATACATATATACACATATACAGTATACATATATACACCCATAAACAGTATACATATATATACACACATATACAGTATACATATATACACACACATATACAGTATACATATATATACACACATATACAGTATACATATATACACACACATATACAGTATACATATATACACACATACAGTATACATATATACACCCACATATACAGTATACATATATACACACATACAGTATACATATATACACCCACATATACAGTATACATATATATACACACATATAAAGTATACATATATACACACATATACAGTATACATATATACACACATACAGTATACATATATATACACCCATATACAGTATACATATATATACACAAATATACAGTATACATATATACACATATACAGTATACATATATACACCCATAAACAGTATACATATATATACACCCATATACAGTATACATATATACACACACATATACAGTATACATATATACACATATACAGTATACATATATACACACATATACAGTATACATATATACACATATACAGTATACATATATACACACACATATACAGTATACATATATATACACACACATATACAGTATACATATATATACACATATACAGTATACATATATACACACACATATACAGTATACATATATATACACACACATATACAGTATACATATATACACACATATACAGTATACATATATACACACATACAGTATACATATATACACACACATATACAGTATACATATATATACACACACATATACAGTATACATATATACACACATATACAGTATACATATATACACATATACAGTATACATATATACACACATATACAGTATACATATATATACACACTCATATACAGTATACATATATATACACATATACAGTAAACATATATATACACACATACAGTATACATATATACACACATATACAGTATACATATATACACATATACAGTATACATATATACACCCATAAACAGTATACATATATACACACACATATACAGTATACATATATACACCCATAAACAGTATACATATATACACCCATAAACAGTATACATATATACACATATACAGTATACATATACACACACATATACAGTATACATATATACACACATATATATACACACATATACAGTATACATATATATATACACATATACAGTATACATATACACACACATATACAGTATACGTATATATACACACACATATACAGTATACACATATATACACACATATACAGTATACATATACACACATATACAGTATACATATATACACATATACAGTATACATATATACACACACATACAGTATACATATATATACACACACATATACAGTATACATATATACACACATATACAGTATACATATATACACATATACAGTATACATATATACACACACATACAGTATACATATATATACACACACATATACAGTATACATATATACACACATATACAGTATACATATATACACATATACAGTATACATATATACACACACATACAGTATACATATATATACACACACATATAAAGTATACATATACACACACATATACAGTATACATATATACACACATATACAGTATACATATATACACATATACAGTATACATATATACACACACATACAGTATACATATATATACACACATATACAGTATATATATATACACACATATACAGTATACATATATACACATATACAGTATACATATATACACACACATATACAGTATACATATATATACACACATAAACAGTATACATATATATACACACATATACAGTATACATATATACACACATATACAGTATACATATATACACCCATAAACAGTATACACATATACACACATATACAGTATACATATACACACACATATACAGTATACATATATACACACATATATACAGTATACATATATATACACATACATATGCAGTATACATATATACATCCATATACAGTATACATATACACACACATATACAGTATACATATATATACACATACATATACAGTATGCATATATACATCCATATACAGTATACATATACACACACATATACAGTATACATATATATACACACACATATACAGTATACATATATACACACATATACAGTATACATATATATACACACACATATACAGTATACATATATACACCCATATACAGTATACATATATATATACACACATATACAGTATACATATATACATCCATATACAGTATACATATACACACACATATACAGTATACATATATATACACACACATATACAGTATACATATATACATCCATATACAGTATACATATACACACACATATACAGTATACATATATATATACACACACATATACAGTATACATATATACACACATATACAGTATACATATATATACACACACATATACAGTATACATATATACACCCATAAACAGTATACATATATATACACACATATACAGTATACATATATACACCCATATACAGTATACATATATACACACATATACAGTATACATATATATACACACACATATACAGTATACATATATACACACATATACAGTATACATATATATACACACATATACAGTATACATATATACATACACATATACAGTATACATATATACACCCATAAACCGTATACATATATATACACACATATACAGTATACACATATACACACATATACAGTATACATATATACACACATACAGTATACATATATACACCCACATATACAGTATACATATATACACACATACAGTATACATATATACACCCACATATACAGTATACATATATATACACACATATAAAGTATACATATATACACACATACAGTATACATATATATACACCCATATACAGTATACATATATATACACAAATATACAGTATACATATATACACATATACAGTATACATATATACACCCATAAACAGTATACATATATATACACACATATACAGTATACATATATACACACACATATACAGTATACATATATATACACACATATACAGTATACATATATACACACACATATACAGTATACATATATACACACATACAGTATACATATATACACCCACATATACAGTATACATATATACACACATACAGTATACATATATACACCCACATATACAGTATACATATATATACACACATATAAAGTATACATATATACACACATATACAGTATACATATATACACACATACAGTATACATATATATACACCCATATACAGTATACATATATATACACAAATATACAGTATACATATATACACATATACAGTATACATATATACACCCATAAACAGTATACATATATATACACCCATATACAGTATACATATATACACACACATATACAGTATACATATATACACATATACAGTATACATATATACACACATATACAGTATACATATATACACATATACAGTATACATATATACACACACATATACAGTATACATATATATACACACACATATACAGTATACATATATATACACATATACAGTATACATATATACACACACATATACAGTATACATATATATACACACACATATACAGTATACATATATACACACATATACAGTATACATATATACACACATACAGTATACATATATACACACACATATACAGTATACATATATATACACACACATATACAGTATACATATATACACACATATACAGTATACATATATACACATATACAGTATACATATATACACACATATACAGTATACATATATATACACACTCATATACAGTATACATATATATACACATATACAGTAAACATATATATACACACATACAGTATACATATATACACACATATACAGTATACATATATACACATATACAGTATACATATATACACCCATAAACAGTATACATATATACACACACATATACAGTATACATATATACACCCATAAACAGTATACATATATACACCCATAAACAGTATACATATATACACATATACAGTATACATATACACACACATATACAGTATACATATATACACACATATATATACACACATATACAGTATACATATATATATACACATATACAGTATACATATACACACACATATACAGTATACGTATATATACACACACATATACAGTATACACATATATACACACATATACAGTATACATATACACACATATACAGTATACATATATACACATATACAGTATACATATATACACACACATACAGTATACATATATATACACACACATATACAGTATACATATATACACACATATACAGTATACATATATACACATATACAGTATACATATATACACACACATACAGTATACATATATATACACACACATATACAGTATACATATATACACACATATACAGTATACATATATACACATATACAGTATACATATATACACACACATACAGTATACATATATATACACACACATATAAAGTATACATATACACACACATATACAGTATACATATATACACACATATACAGTATACATATATACACATATACAGTATACATATATACACACACATACAGTATACATATATATACACACATATACAGTATATATATATACACACATATACAGTATACATATATACACATATACAGTATACATATATACACACACATATACAGTATACATATATATACACACATAAACAGTATACATATATATACACACATATACAGTATACATATATACACACATATACAGTATACATATATACACCCATAAACAGTATACACATATACACACATATACAGTATACATATACACACACATATACAGTATACATATATACACACATATATACAGTATACATATATACACACATATACAGTATACATATATACACATATACAGTATACATATATACACATATACAGTATACATATATACACACACATATACAGTATACATATATACACACATACAGTATACATATACACATACATATACAGTATACATATATATACACACACATATACAGTATACATATATACACACATATACAGTATACATATATACACACATATACAGTATACATATATACACACACATATACAGTATACATATATACACACACATATACAGTATACATATATATATACACAAATACAGTATACATATATATACACACACATACAGTATACATATATATACACACACATATACAGTATACATATATACACACACACATACAGTATACATATATATACACACACATATACAGTATACATATATACACATATACAGTATACATATATACACACACATATACGGTATACATATATATACACACACATATACAGTATACATATACACACATATACAGTATACATATATACACACATATACAGTATACATATATACACCCATACACAGTATACATATATACACACACATATACAGTATACATATATACACACAAATACAGTATACATATATACACATATACAGTATACATATATATACACATATACAGTATACATATATATACACACACATATACAGTATACATATATATACACAAATACAGTATACATATATACACATATACAGTATACATATATACACACACATATACAGTATACATATATATATACACACACATATACAGTATACATATACACACATATACAGTATACATATACACACAAATACAGTATACATATATACACATATACAGTATACATATATATACACACACATATACAGTATACATATATATACACATATACAGTATACATATATATACACATATACAGTATACATATATATACACACATATACAGTATACATATATACACACATATACAGTATACATATATACACACACATATACAGTATACATATATATATACACACACATATACAGTATACATATACACACATATACAGTATACATATACACACAAATACAGTATACATATATACACATATACAGTATACATATATATACACACACATATACAGTATACATATATATACACATATACAGTATACATATATATACACATATACAGTATACATATATATACACACATATGCAGTATACATATATATACACACACATACAGTATACATATATATACACACACATATACAGTATACATATATATACACACACATATACAGTATACATATACACACATATACAGTATACATATATATACACACATATACAGTATACATATACACACATATACAGTATACATATATACACATATACAGTATACATATATATACACACACATATACAGTATACATATACACACATATACAGTATACATATATATACACACACATATACAGTATACATATATATACACACACATATACAGTATACATATACACACATATACAGTATACATATACACACAAATACAGTATACATATATACACATATACAGTATACATATATATACACACACATATACAGTATACATATATATACACATATACAGTATACATATATACACACATATACAGTATACACATATATACACATATACAGTATACATATATACACACACATATACAGTATACATATATATACACACACATATACAGTATACATATACACACATATACAGTATACATATATACACACAAATACAGTATACATATATACACATATACAGTATACATATATATACACATATACAGTATACATATATATACACACACATATACAGTATACATATATATACACAAATACAGTATACATATATACACATATACAGTATACATATATACACACACATATACAGTATACATATATATACACACACATATACAGTATACATATACACACATATACAGTATACATATACACACAAATACAGTATACATATATACACATATACAGTATACATATATATACACACACATATACAGTATACATATATATACACATATACAGTATACATATATATACACACACATATACAGTATACATATATATACACACACATATACAGTATACATATACACACATATACAGTATACATATATACACACAAATACAGTATACATATATACACATATACAGTATACATATATATACACACACATATACAGTATACATATATACACACATATACAGTATACATATATATACACACACATACAGTATACATATATACACACATATACAGTATACATATATATACACACATACAGTATACATATATACACATATACAGTATACATATATATACACACACATATACAGTATACATATATACACACATATACAGTATACATATATACACACACATACAGTATACATATATATATATACATACATATATACACACATATACAGTATACATATATACACACATACAGTATACATATATACACATATACAGTATACATATATATACACACACATATACAGTATACATATATACACACACATACAGTATACATATATACACACATATACAGTATACATATATACACACAAATACAGTATACATATATACACATATACAGTATACATATATATACACACACATATACAGTATACATATATACACACATATACAGTATACATATATATACACACACATACAGTATACATATATACACACATATACAGTATACATATATATACACACATACAGTATACATATATACACACATACAGTATACATATATATACACACACATATACAGTATACATATACACACATATACAGTATACATATATACACACATATACAGTATACATATACACACATATACAGTATACATATATATACACACACATATACAGTATACACATACACACCCATATACAGTATACATATATACACACATATACAGTATACATATATACACACATATACAGTATACATATATACACACACACATACAGTATACATATATATACACACATACAGTATACATATATATACACATACAGTATACATATATACCCACACATATACAGTATACATATACACACACATATACAGTATACATATATACACACATATACAGTATACATATATACACACACACATACAGTATACATATATATACACACATACAGTATTCATATATATACACATACAGTATACATATATACACACACACATACAGTATACATATATATACACACATACAGTATACATATATACACACACATATACAGTATACATATATACACACATATACAGTATACATATACACACACATATACAGTATACATATATACACCCATATACAGTATACATATATACACATATATACAGTATACATATATACACACACATACAGTATACATATATGTGGCACCCCAGGGGTCTGGTTTTCCACAGTAATGTAATGTTATGTCTGAGAGCAGGTGGGAGGTCCTTTGGTCAGGGATCCTGTGCATGCCACACCTCCTGCCCAGTCTTGGGAGGGGAAGAACTTCCCCTGTATAAACCCGGGGCTGAGGCAGAGTGAGTGAGAAAGAAGACAGAACAAGAGTAGAGAAGAGAAGCAGCATAGCAAGAAACGTCAGGAGCTCTGTGGGGAGCAGTGTTACAAGGAGTCAGGGGCTGGCAGCTGCAGAGCTCGCCCTGACTGAGAAGATTTCTAACCGGAGTCCGAGGCTGTGGGGGACTAACTCCTACCTAGCAGCAGAAACCGTCCGGCAGAGGATTTCAGGTCCTCTGGCCCAGAAGCCCGAAGGCACGGTCACACGCGTGGGACCAGCACCGCCATCGTGGAGCGGAAGCCATTAGAAGGCCCCGAGTCACCGGCCATACGGGTGAGCACCACACGGTACACTCAGGGACGTGGGCTACTTATTCCCGCCTCTAGCAAGGTAGCCAGAAGAGTACAGTTAGTTGGGAAGGCCTACAACTCCGCCTGGCCAGGGGAAATCCCATCTGCTCAAGGACTGACCAGGCCCCTATCACTAGCAAGTACTCCGGGAGGGTCTATCTTTGTCACCAGTAAAGACCCTGAACTACACCGCACCGTCTCTGAGTGGTTCCTGCTACCCCCATCATCCACGTCGGCCGCCCTGAGGCCATACCCCTCCCGTTGGGGGTTATACCATCCACGCTGCACCATCCTTCCACCGGCCTCAGCGGTCTGCCCTGCAGCGGCAGCTCCATAGCTGCATTCAACGGGTGGCGTAGTCACCAACCATCTACTGCTAGTACATCGCCGCTCAGTTTGACTCCCTGGGCACGGACCGGGTCGCCGCCACGAGACTACAACCCTCAAGAGATCCGGCTCCGGGTAAGCTCCCGCGTGCGCAACGCAGCGCGACACAGGCCCAGGGGCGCGTCAACTTTGGCGTAGTCGGCAGGATCATCGCAAGGTAGGCCACGGTCCACTAGGGGGGAGGAAGATGTCGGATACGGAGGAGAGCTTCACTGCCTCAACCCCCGCCAGCGCCACCGCTGCTGCAGTTATGCCCTTCACCATGCCCTATATCCCGGGAGCAGCTTGGCTACCCCAGTACTCAGGGGAGTCACATAGCCTGCATGACTTTAGAGAAAAGCTGGATAGCCTCTTCCAGGTGTACCCCCTCACAGAAGAGCAAAAGGTGAGCATCCTGGTGGCCCAACTAACTGGGGCAGCCAAAAGAGAAGTAAAATCCTGGCCACCTGGGAGGAAGACTGTTGCAGGGATACTAACCCGGCTGAAGGATACCTTTGATACCCGCACCTCAGCCGAGATTAAGCTTAGATTCTACGGGTGCAAGCAGCGAGCGCATGAGAGTATAAGGGACTATGCACTAAACCTACAAGAGGCCCTGAGGGCCATAAAGCAGACCGACCCTGATGGGGTGGGAAACGAGGACAGGCTGTTGACTGAACAATTTATAGAGGGTTTATATTGCAATGCCCACCGAACCCAGTTGCGGGCAATGGCCTTACAGGATCCCCATCTAGACTTTGCACAGTTCAAGGACAGAGCCATCCGGGTGCTCCGAGAACCGGCACCGGGTGGCGTTGTGACCCACAGGCGCCCAGCTATCACTTACCACCAGGAGGCGGCGCCCTTGTCGGCAGGGCCTGTGGGAGCTGATGCGCAGGCTTTGGACAATGACCCGGCTCCAGACCTACACCATCAGGTCCAAGAGCTAGCTAAGAGCGTTGCTGCGCTAACCCGAACTGTGCAGTCTTTACAGGTTTCCACCCCAGGGAAGATCCAGCTGGCATCCGGACCGGAGGACATCCCGTGGCGTCGACCAAGGAGGACCCCACCGGCCAGAGGAAGACCCAGTGACCGATACAGCGAGGACGGACGACCCATCTGCCGCCGCTGCAATCAACCCGGACATATGGAAAGGTACTGTTCTTTAAACGGGCACAACCTGGGGTAGAGGGCCAACCCCCAGGAAAAAGATCACCAGGCCCATCGAACTGGCGCGACAGATATGTGGGAGGACGTCCAGTCTTGCCTGTGGTACTGGATGGCATTCCCATGAGTGCCCTACTGGATACCGGGTCACAGGTCACCACCATCCCGTACGTGTTCTTCAAGCAGTACTGGAATGACTCGGATATTACCCGCTACCCTGACGACGACTTGAGTATCATCGCCAGCAATGGCCAGCCCGTGCCACAGATCGGATTTAAAGAGGTGACCCTCAAAATCGGTAGAGTCGAACTGGCCGCACAGGGACTGATCATTGTAGATATTGATAAACATGAGAGTCACCCAAAAATAACTCTAGGAACTAACGTAATTGAAAATTGTCTTGCAGAGGTGATTTTCCTTTTACAGCAGGTTGCCAAGAACGCCAGCTCCGGCGAGCAGCGGGTGCTCCAGAAAGAGATCCGGGCACTGATGCAACGGCAACAAGTGGAACTCTCCGGCGGTGAGATTGGTAGCGTAAGAATGTGTGACCCTTTTCCTATTGCCATGCCCCCAAAAAGTGAAATGATGATTTGGTGCCGGGCAGCTATTGGTCTGAGAGGTAGAGATTACCAGGCAATGGTAGAACCAGTTTACTCAGACAGTAGGCCCACCATTTTGACAGCACGGGGGGTGGTCAACGTACGCCATGGGAGGGTGCCCATTCGCATAATAAATATCGGGGAGAGGGAAGTGTACCTGCCCCGGTATGCCACGCTAGCCAAATTATATACCACTAATCAAAATTCTATACAATCTGTGGAACCCTTGCCTCCATCTCACCCGGAGGAAGGTAACGGCTCTAAGAAAGACATGGAGGACTGGTGTCAGCAACTACATTTGGGTACTGATTCCACTCCCTCACATCAGAAACAAGGAGTCTATCGGGTGGTTCAAGAGTATGAGAGAGTGTTTAGTAAACACCCGTTAGACTTCGGGCGAGTCAAGGGGGTAGAACACCGCATCCCCACGGGAGATCATCCTCCCATAAAAGAGAGGTATCGACCCGTACCCCCTGCACATTACCAACACGCCAAGGGGATGCTTAGAGACATGAAGGAGGCTGGGGTAATCCGGGATAGCTATAGCCCCTGGGCAGCCCCACTAGTTTTAGTAAAAAA
Source organism: Phyllobates terribilis (assembly GCF_046119375.1). Taxonomy (NCBI): domain Eukaryota; kingdom Metazoa; phylum Chordata; class Amphibia; order Anura; family Dendrobatidae; genus Phyllobates; species Phyllobates terribilis. Next base: position 7,042,062 of record NW_027362787.1, on the reverse strand, counting down.
GAAAGACAACACCATGAGGATGTGTGTAGATTACCGGAAAATCAACCGTATCACACACAAGGATGCGTACCCCTTACCAAGGATAGAGGAGTCATTGGCTGCTTTAAGATCTGCTAACTTCTTCTCTACCTTGGATCTCACTAGCGGGTACTGGCAGGTTCCTGTAGCAGAGGCGGACCGGGAGAAGACCGCATTCACCACCCCGATGGGACTTAGCGAGTTCACCTGCATGCCGTTCGGACTCTGCAACGCCCCAGGAACCTTCCAACGATTAATGGAGTGCTGTCTGGGCCACAGAAACTTCGAGACGGTCCTGTTGTACCTGGACGATGTCATCGTATACTCCAAAACTTATGAGGACCACCTGAAACACCTGGCGGAGGTGTTCGAAGCTCTGGCGAGTTACGGCCTAAAGGTGAAACCCTCCAAGTGTCACCTCCTGAAACCAAAGGTGCAATACCTGGGACATGTGGTGAGCGCTGACGGAGTGGCTCCCGACCCCGATAAGATCACCGCAATTAAGGGATGGCCAAGCCCCTCCAGCGTAAAAGAAGTGCGGCAGTTCCTAGGGTTGGTAGGCTACTACCGAAGGTTTATTCCCGGTTTCACCAAAAAGGCAGCGCCTATGCAGGACCTCCTGATAGGCCAGTCCCGAAAGGCCAAGAACCAGAAGCCGCCCTTCAAATGGGAAGAGCTAGAAGAAGAGTCCTTCCGCCAGCTGAAGATGGCCCTCACGGGGGATGAAATCTTGGCGTACCCGGACTATAGCCAGCCCTTCATCCTCTACACCGACGCCAGTAACATCGGGCTAGGAGCCGTACTGTCCCAGATTCAGCAGGGGAGAGAACGAGTAATCTCCTATGCCAGCCGAAAACTGCGACCCACCGAAAGGAACCCCGAGAATTACAGCTCATTTAAGCTAGAGTTCCTGGCCGTGGTATGGGCAGTCACCGAGCGCTTTAGGCATTACCTCGCTTCTTCCCGGTTCACCGTATACACGGATAACAACCCGTTGACACACCTGGACACGGCAAGACTCGGTGCCCTGGAGCAGAGGTGGATGGCCCGTCTGTCCAACTACGAGTTCACAATCAAATACCGGGCAGGACGCTCCAATACTAACGCGGATGCCCTGTCCAGGATGCCCAACCTGCCGGACGAAGGAGAAGATCCGGAGGGACTGGAAGAAGTTGAACTCCCTGCGTTCCACCGTCATGGGACTATCCAGTATTCCCACCGGGTAAGGGGTAAGCAGGCTGCTACGTTGAACCCCTTACCCCACTACAACTGGGCGGAAACGCAAGACAGCGACCCTGCCGTCCGACTGGTGAAGGAGATGCTGACTCGGCCGGAGGCTCGCCTTGAACCAGACGCTCCGGAGGAAGCCAAACAACTATGGGCGGAGAAGAGTCGACTATTCCTTTACAAGGGGAAGTTGTGCCGCAGAATGGTCAACTCCCGGACGCATGAACTACTCTGGCAAGTAGTGGTGCCACGAAGAGACGCAGCCATGGTGATGGAGGCATACCACGACGGAGCTGGACACTTCGGGTGGAAAAAGCTGGAGTTCCTGCTGCGCGAGCGGTTCCACTGGGTAGGCATGAGGGGAACCATCGAGAAGTGGTGCAGAGACTGTGGCCCGTGCAATCTGAGAAGGAAGGACCGGGCCAGCCAGAAGACTCCCCTGCAGTCCATCGTCACCCGGCAACCGTTGGAACTGGTAGCCTTGGATCATGTAAAACTGACCCCAAGCAGAAGTGGCTACGTCTACGCGTTAACCATCGTGGATCATTACTCCCGGTTCTTGGTTGTCGTCCCCGTCAAGGACTTAACGGCTCAAACAGCAGCTAGAGCCTTCCAGCAGCACTTCTGCCGTCCACACGGGTACCCGGACCAAGTGCTGACGGACCAGGGACCTGCCTTTGAAGCGGAGGTCTTCCAGGAATTCTGCAATCTGTATGGCTGCCGGAAGATAAGGACGACACCCTACCATCCGCAAACTAATGGACTTTGTGAAAAAATGAACCAGGTGGTAATGGATCTTCTAAAAACATTGCCCCTGGAAGAACGCAGTCTGTGGCCTGAGAAGTTGCCCGATCTGGTGGACCTATACAACCACATCCCGGTAGGTTCCACCAACTGTACCCCGGCTTACCTAATGAGGGCGAGACCTGGTAAGTTACCTGTTGACCTGGAAATGGGAGTCCTGACACCTGAGGACACTTCACCAGAAACAGACTGGGACACAGAGAGGCAGCAGCAGTACCGGAGAGTACAAGAGAGCGTGGAGCGAAGTCTCTGTCAGGCTAGGGAAAGACAAGAGAAGACTTACAACCAGTATGCTCCCGCTGTTCCCCTGGTACCCGGAGAGCAGGTCTTGAAGAGGAAAAGACGGCTCCACAAGTTGGATGACCAGTGGGAGAAGGACCCGTACACCGTACTGCCCTCAAGCCACGAGAACCCGAAGGTCTGTACCATCAGTAAAGACGGAGGGGAAACCACAGCCATTGTATCCCGGGACCACCTGAAGAAGTGTCCCGAACAACTGAGGAACCCTGAAGAAGAACAAGAAGACCATCGACCCGTAGAGGAAAGGGAAGATATGGTTAGTACCGTGCTCGGGGACTTCCCTCGGTCTTGGACTCAAGTCAATGGTGCAGTTGTGGTACCCGTACTCGCCTTCCTCCAACCATCATCCCAAGAACCTACGGAGCAACGGGTAGAGCTGGAAGAACAGCCGGTCCAGGAGGCAGAAGACTCCACACGAGTAGAACAGGAGAATCAACCCTCTGCTTATAGTGAGCCTGCCGTACCCCTAGTGAGACAAAGAGCCGGTAGACAGCTGCCCAGTTTACCCTTGACAGCTCCTACACCCTGTAGTTCAGGGCCAGACAGTCAGCTCCGTAGGTCCACTAGGGCCACTAGAGGCCAGTTACCCGCACGCTGGAGAATTTGAAGTGTAAAAATAGTTTTATTTATGTTTATCTGTGTATTGTTGCTTGTGTATAATTTTGTGTTTCCAGTTGTTTTTAGGAAACCTTGGTGGATTTACCAGGAATCCTTGTATATAGTTGGAGCGTAACCCAGGATGGACTAGAGACTGTTAAGGACTCGGGGTAGGACAGACCCCTACCTGGTTACGTCTCCCTGTGTTGGTGAAATGGACACCTTTGCTTTTCTTCAAAGACTGCATCCGGTTGCGGACACGCCGTAACCATCTTATGTGTTTTTCTTATAGTATTGTTATTGTTATACTTTGTTATGTTTTTCTAAATGTGTTTAGTCCCGGAGTACTAAATTTCACTAGGGGGGAATGTGGCACCCCAGGGGTCTGGTTTTCCACAGTAATGTAATGTTATGTCTGAGAGCAGGTGGGAGGTCCTTTGGTCAGGGATCCTGTGCATGCCACACCTCCTGCCCAGTCTTGGGAGGGGAAGAACTTCCCCTGTATAAACCCGGGGCTGAGGCAGAGTGAGTGAGAAAGAAGACAGAACAAGAGTAGAGAAGAGAAGCAGCATAGCAAGAAACGTCAGGAGCTCTGTGGGGAGCAGTGTTACAAGGAGTCAGGGGCTGGCAGCTGCAGAGCTCGCCCTGACTGAGAAGATTTCTAACCGGAGTCCGAGGCTGTGGGGGACTAACTCCTACCTAGCAGCAGAAACCGTCCGGCAGAGGATTTCAGGTCCTCTGGCCCAGAAGCCCGAAGGCACGGTCACACGCGTGGGACCAGCACCGCCATCGTGGAGCGGAAGCCATTAGAAGGCCCCGAGTCACCGGCCATACGGGTGAGCACCACACGGTACACTCAGGGACGTGGGCTACTTATTCCCGCCTCTAGCAAGGTAGCCAGAAGAGTACAGTTAGTTGGGAAGGCCTACAACTCCGCCTGGCCAGGGGAAATCCCATCTGCTCAAGGACTGACCAGGCCCCTATCACTAGCAAGTACTCCGGGAGGGTCTATCTTTGTCACCAGTAAAGACCCTGAACTACACCGCACCGTCTCTGAGTGGTTCCTGCTACCCCCATCATCCACGTCGGCCGCCCTGAGGCCATACCCCTCCCGTTGGGGGTTATACCATCCACGCTGCACCATCCTTCCACCGGCCTCAGCGGTCTGCCCTGCAGCGGCAGCTCCATAGCTGCATTCAACGGGTGGCGTAGTCACCAACCATCTACTGCTAGTACATCGCCGCTCAGTTTGACTCCCTGGGCACGGACCGGGTCGCCGCCACGAGACTACAACCCTCAAGAGATCCGGCTCCGGGTAAGCTCCCGCGTGCGCAACGCAGCGCGACACAGGCCCAGGGGCGCGTCATATATACACACATATACAGTATACAGATATATACACACATATACAGTATACATATATACACACACATACAGTATACATATATACACACACACATACAGTATACATATATATACACACATATACAGTATACATATATACATACATATACAGTATACATATATATACACACACATATACAGTATACATATATACACACACATACAGTATACATATATATACACATACAGTATACATATATACACACATATACAGTATACATATACACACACACATACAGTATACATATATATACACACACATATACAGTATACATATATACACACACATACAGTATACATATATATACACATACAGTATACATATATACACACATATACAGTATACATATATATACACATACAGTATACATATATACACACACATACAGTATACATATATATAGACATACAGTATACATATATACACACACATACAGTATACATATATATACACATACAGTATACATATTTACACACACATATACAGTATACATATACACACACATATACAGTATACATATACACACACATATACAGTATACATATATACACCCATAAACAGTATACATATATATACACACATATACAGTATACATATATACACACATATACAGTATACATATATATATATATACACACATATACAGTATACATATATACACACACATATACAGTATACATATATACACCCATATACAGTATACATATATACACACATATACAGTATACATATATACACCCATATACAGTATACATATATACACCCATATACAGTATACATATATACACATATATACAGTATACATATATACACACACATACAGTATACATATATACACACACATATACAGTATACATATATACACCCATAAACAGTATACATATATATACACACATATACAGTATACATATACACACATATACAGTATACATATATATACACCCATATACAGTATACATATATATACACACATATACAGTATACATATACACACATATACAGTATACATATACACACACATACAGTATACATATATACACCCATATACAGTATACATATACACACATATACAGTATACATATATACACACATATACAGTATACATATATATACACACATATACAGTATACATATATACACCCATATACAGTATACATATACACACATATACAGTATACATATATACACCCATATACAGTATACATATATATACACACATATACAGTATACATATATACACCCATATACAGTATACATATATACACACATATACAGTATACATATATACACACATACAGTATACACATATATATACACACACATATACAGTATACATATATACACACATACAGTATACATATATACACACACATACAGTATACATATATACACACACATACAGTATACATATATACACACCCATATACAGTATACATATATACACACATACAGTATACATATATACACACACATACAGTATACATATATACACACACATATACAGTATACATATATACACCCATATACAGTATACATATATATACACACATACAGTATACATATATACACACATACAGTATACATATATACACACATATACAGTATACATATATACACATATACAGTATACATATATACACCCATAAGCAGTATACATATATATACACATATATACAGTATACATATATACACACCCATATACAGTATACATATACACACACATATACAGTGTACATATACACACACATATACAGTATACATATACACACATATACAGTATACATATACACACACATATACAGTATACATATATATACACACACATACAGTATACATATATATACACACATACAGTATACATATATATACACACACATACAGTATACATATATATACACACACATATACAGTATACATATACACACATATAGAGTATACATATACACACACATATACAGTATACATATATATACACACATAGAGTATACATATATATACACACACATATACAGTATACATATATATACACACATACAGTATACATATATATACACACACATACAGTATACATATATATACACACACATATACAGTATACATATACAGCGATATTGGCGCCAAATTTAAACACCGCTATGCTGATTGGTCACGGTTACCGGTCGCAAATAATCAGCATTATTGGCGCCAAATTTAAACACCGCTCTGCTGATTGGTCCCGGCCGTGACCAATCACCATTATTGGCGCCAAATTTAAATAACGCTGTGCTGATTGGTCGCGACCGCCGGCCGCAACCAATCAGCATTATTGGCGCCAAATTTAAACCCCGCTCTGCTGATTGGTCGCGTTCGCTGCCCGCGACCAATCAGCATTATTGGCGCCAAATTTAAACCCCGCTCTGCTGATTGGTCATGTTCGCTGCCCGCGACCAATCAGCATTATTGGCGCCAAATTTAAACCCCTCTCTGCTGATTAGTCGCGACCGCCAGCCGTGACCAATCTGCGATATAGCCGCCAAGTTTTAACACCGCTTTGGTGATTGGTCACGGTTGCTGGCCTCGACCAATCAGCGATTTTGGCGCCAAATTTAAACACCGCTTTGCTGATTGCGCCCTGTCGGCCGCATACCTATTCTAGAATACCCGATGCATTAGAATCGGGCCACCATCTAGTGGGTGTATATATGTATACTGTATATATGTGTATATATATTTATACTGTATGTGTGTATATATATGTATACTGTATATGTGTATATATATATACTGTATATGTGTTTATATATATGTATACTGTATAAGTGTGTATATATGTATACTGTATATGTGTGTATGTATGTATACTGTATATGTGTGTATATATGTATACTGTATGTGTGTGTGTATATATATGTATACTGTATATGGGTGTATATATGTATACTGTATATATGTGTATATATATATTTATACGGTATGTGTGTATATATATGTATACTGTATATGTGTATATATATTGTATATGTGTGTATATATATGTATACTGTATATGTGTATATATATGTATACTGTATATGGGTGTATATATGTATACTGTATATGTGTGTATTTATATGTATACTGTATATGTGTGTGTATATATATGTATACTGTATATGGGTGTATATATGTATACTGTATGTGTGTATTTAGATGTATACTGTATATGTGTGTGTATATATATGTATACTGTATATTTGTATATATATTTATACTGTATGTCTGTATATATATGTATACTGTATATGTGTGTGTGTGTATATATGTATACTGTATATGTGTATATATATTTATACTGTATGTCTGTATATATATGTATACTGTATATGTGTGTGTATATATATGTATACTGTATATGTGTGTGTATATGTATACTGTATATGGGTGTATATATGTATACTGTATATGTGTATGTATAATGTATATGGGTGTATATATATGTATACTGTATATGTGTGTATATATGTATACAGTATATGTGTATGTATAATGTATATGGGTGTATATATATGTATACTGTATAAGTGTGTATTTTCATGACTATGAATTAACACATGTGGAATTATATAGTTAACAAAAAAGTGTGAAACAACTGAAAATATGTCTTATATTCTAGGTTCTTCAGAGTAGCCACCTTTTGCTTTGATGACTGCTTTGCACACTCTTGGCATTCTCTTGAAGAGCTTTAAGAGGTAGTCACCGGAAATGGTCTTCACTTCACAGGTGTGCCCTGTCAGGTTTAATATGATAAAGTGCTTTATTCTTTGTCGGGTCCAGGGGTCCTGTAGAATGTGAATCCCTGAGGAACAGCGTATCCTTGGCTTGTGCCAAGACAGAAGAAAAGTTGCTGAACACTTGGTACCCCAACGTGATCAATCTATTTGCCAATCAAGATGCCCTGCAGTTGATTAATGCGGACAAATTGGATTCCTTTTATAACTGCGTCTCGACACTTATGTCCAACCAGGTAAAGTCGGCAGCAAGATCCGTGATATATAAGGATTCATGTTCATTATTGTATCTCTGGATCAAACATAGAGTCAGAGTGGTATTCCCATCTCATATATGTATGGCACTTCCACAGTCTGAGGACGCACATCCGGCTGAAGTATATTGCTGCGCAGGAACATGCCGGGTCCCTGAGCTGCAATGCATGCCGCCAGCCAAAGGCCGGTAGCTGATGTCGGCGTGCCAGTCACGAGTGACGCATGGAAGTGACGTCATGCGCTGCCTCTACCGGCACACTGAAATCAGCTACAGAAGAAGGCGCCGCATGTCGTGGGAGCGGAGGAAGGTAAGAAGAATCATTTATTTTTGTTTATTTAATGTATTGGAAAAGAACGACAGAACATTAAACCAGGAAAGGGCCAAGGATGGGGAGCATTATACAAGGAAGGGGCTCAGGGTGGGGAGAATTAGACAAGGAAGGGGCCCAGGATGGGGAGCATTATATAATGAAGGGGCCCAGGATGGGGAGCATTATACAAGGAAAGGGCCCAGGATGGGGGGAATTAGACAAGGAAGGGTTCCAGGATGGGGAGCATTATACAAGGAAGGTGCCCAGGATGGGGGGAATTAGACAAGGAAGGGTCCCAGGATGGGGAGCATTATACAAGGAAGTAGCTTAGGATGAGAAGCATTATACAAGGAAGGGTCCCAGGATGGGGAGAATTAGACAAGGAAGGGTCCCAAGATGGGGAGCATTATACAAGGAAGTAGCCTAGGATGAGGAGCATTACACAAGGAAGGGGCGCAAGATGGGGAGCATTATACAAGGAAAGGTCGCAGGATGGGGAGCATTACACAAGGAAGGGGAGCATGATGGGGAGCATTATACAAGGAAGGGGCGCAGGATGGGGAGCATTACACAAGGAAGGGGTGCAAGATGGGGAGCATTATACAAGGAAGTAGCCTAGGATGAGGTGCATTACACAAGGAAGGAACGCAGGATGGGGAGCATTACACAAGGAAGGGGCGCAAGATGGGGAGCATTATACAAGGAAGGGGCGCAAGATGGGGAGCATTATACAAGGAAGGGGCGCAAGATGGGGAGCATTACACAAGGAAGGGGCGCAGGATGGGGAGCATTACACAAGGAAGGGGCGCAGGATGGGGAGCACTATACAAGGAAGGGGCGCATGATGGGGAGCATTATACAAGGAAGGGGCGCATGATGGGGAGCATTTTACAAGGAAGAGGCCAAGGATGGGGAGCATTATACCAGGTAGGGGTTCAGAATGGGGGGCATTGTACAAGGAAGCGGCCCAGGATAGGGAGCATTATACCAGAATGGGGGTCATTATATCATGTCATGGGCCAGGATGAAGGACATTACACCAGGAAGGGCAAAAGGATGGAGGTCATTATACCAGAATGGGGCCTAGGATGGGGGACAGGATACCAGGATGGAAGACATTGTTATAGGATGAGGGACATTGTACCAGGATGGGGGACATTGTTATAGGATGTGGGACATTATACCAGGATGGGGGACATTGTTGCAGGAAGGGGCCAGGATGGGGGACATTATTACAGTAAGAGGCCCAGGACAAAGGACATTATACCAGGAAGGAGCCCAGAATTGGGACGTTATTGCTGAAAGGGGGCTCAGGATGGGGGGTATTATACACAGAAGGTAGATATTATAACAGGAAGAGGCCCAGGATAGGGGATATTATAACAGGAAGGGGTGCAGGATGGGGAACATTATACCAGGAAGGGGCCTAGAATGAGAGACATTATTATAGGATGGGGCTAGGGCTACGATGGGGGAGATTATTACAGGAAACATCCAAGGCAAGGGCGAACACGCGCATCATTATCGGATCTAGAATGCTACAAGGGCCCATAGGCATTATACAAGGAAGGTGCCCAGGATAGGGGGAATTAGACAAGGAAGGGTCCCAGGATGGGGAGCATTATACAAGGAAGTAGCCTAGGATGAGAAGCATTATACAAGGAAGGGTCCCAGGATGGGGAGAATTAGTCAAGGAAGGGTCCCAAGATGGGGAGCATTATACAAGGAAGTAGCCTAGGATGAGGAGCATTATACAAGGAAGGGGCGCAGGATGGGGAGCATTACACAAGGAAGGGGCGCAGGATGGGGACCATTATACAAGGAAGGGGCGCATGATGGGGAGCATTATACAAGAAATGGGCGCAGGATCGGGAGCATTACACAAGGCAGGGGTGCCAGATGGGGAGCATTATACAAGGAAGTAGCCTAGGATGAGATGCATTACACAAGGAAGGCGCGCAGGATGGGGAGCATTACACAAGCAAGTGGCGCAAGATGAGGAGCATTATACAAGGAAGGGGCGCAAGATGGGGAGCATTACACAAGGAAGGGGCGCAGGATGGGGAGCACTATACAAGGAAGGGGCGCATGATGGGGAGCATTATACAAGGAAGGGGCGCATGATGGGGAGCATTTTACAAGGAAGGGGCCAAGGATGGGGAGCATTATACAAGGCAGGGGTTCAGGATGGGGGGCATTGTACAAGGAAGCAGCCCAGGATAGGGAGCATTATACCAGAATGGGGATCATTATACCATGACATGGGCCAGGATGAAGGACATTACACCAGGAAGGGCACAATGATGGAGGTCATTATACCAGAATGGGGCCTAGGATGGGGGACAGGATACCAGGATGGAAGACATTGTTATAGGATGTGGGATATTATACTAGGATAGGGGACATTGTTACAGGAAGGGGCCAGGATGGGGGACATTATTACAGTAAGAGGCCCTGGACCAAGGACATTATACCAGGAAGGAGCCCAGGATTGGGACGTTATTGCTGAAAGGGGGCTCAGGATGGGCGGTATTATACACAGAAGGTGGATATTATAACAGGAAGAGGCCCAGGATAGGGGATATTATAACAGGAAGGGGTGCAGGATGGGGAACATTATACCAGGAAGGGGCCTAGAATGAGAGACATTATTATAGGATGGGGCTAGGGCTACGATGGGGGAGATTATTACAGGAAACATCCAATGCAAGGGCGAACACGCGCATCATTATCGGATCTAGAATGCTACAAGGGCCCATAGGCATTATACAAGGAAGGTGCCCAGGATAGGGGGAATTAGACAAGGAAGGGTCCCAGGATGGGAAGCATTATACAAGGAAGTAGCCTAGGATGAGAAGCATTATACAAGGAAGGGTCCCAGGATGGGGAGAATTAGACAAGGAAGGGTCCCAAGATGGGGAGCATTATACAAGGAAGTAGCCTAGGATGAGGAGCATTATACAAGGAAGGGGCGCAGGATAGGGAGCATTACACAAGGAAGGGGAGCAAGATGGAGAGCATTATACAAGGAAGGGGCGCAGGATGGGGAGCATTACACAAGGAAGGGGCGCAGGATAGGGACCATTATACAAGGAAGGGGCGCATGATGGGGAGCATTATACAAGAAAGGGGCGCAGGATGGGGAGCATTACACAAGGCAGGGGTGCCAGATGGGGAGCATTATACAAGGAAGTAGCCTAGGATGAGATGCATTACACAAGGAAGGCGCGCAGGATGGGGAGCATTACACAAGGAAGGGGCGCAAGATGGGGAGCATTATACAAGGAAGGGGCGCAAGATGGGGAGCATTACACAAGGAAGGGGCGCAGGATGGGGAGCACTATACAAGGAAGGGGCGCATGATGGGGAGCATTTTACAAGGAAGGGGCCAAGGATGGGGAGCATTATACAAGGCAGGGGTTCAGGATGGGGGGCATTGTACAAGGAAGCAGCCCAGGATAGGGAGCATTATACCAGAATGGGGATCATTATACCATGACATGGGCCAGGATGAAGGACATTACACCAGGAAGGGCACAATGATGGAGGTCATTATACCAGAATGGGGCCTAGGATGGGGGACAGGATACCAGGATGGAAGACATTGTTATAGGATGTGGGATATTATACTAGGATAGGGGACATTGTTACAGGAAGGGGCCAGGATGGGGGACATTATTACAGTAAGAGGCCCTGGACCAAGGACATTATACCAGGAAGGAGCCCAGGATTGGGACGTTATTGCTGAAAGGGGCTCAGGATGGGCGGTATTATACACAGAAGGTGGATATTATAACAGGAAGAGGCCCAGGATAGGGGATATTATAACAGGAAGGGGCGCAGGAAGGGGAACATTATACCAGGAAGGGGCCTAGAATGAGAGACATTATTATAGGATGGGGCTAGAGCTACGATGGGGGAGATTATTACAGGAAACATCCAAGGCAAGGGCGAACACGCGCATCATTATCGGATCTAGAATGCTATAAGGGCCCATACATCTGACCAACATGCTGGTGGGGGCCCAGGTCCAAATTTTGCACATCTACAGGAACATGGCATAACAATATGTCATATGTTGGGAAGGGTTTAAGCTACAGCACATTACATAGCCTCTTGCAGCTATATCAATGGAAAAATGAAAAATGTATGGCTTTTTGAAGACGGAAAGGAAAAAATGCAAAACAAAAAATGATCCGGTCCTGAAGGGATTAAGGATTTCCCACCCACAGTAAATGTTGTCACTCAGCTTTCTTCTCTTATGGCCCAGTCCGTCTCCCTGTTTTCTGCACCACTCTCGTAGTCATGTATTTTTTCTCCTTATAAACACTAATATATACTTGCTGATTTCTCCCCCCACAGGTGAGAGACCTTCTGCAGAAAACTGTAGAAACTTATGTCCGTTTATTTGACCTTATAGACGGGCAATTTTTACCAATCTTCAAAATGCAACTTACATTTGATGACGAGAAAATGGATTTCTATCCAAGCTTCCAGGACGTAGAAGAAGTTGTACTATTTATATTAACTCGGATCTCCAAGACCCTTCAGGTATCAGGATTTTTTTTTCAATGCTGACAACTTACTTTTTATAGTAGGTACATGTGTGGCTCACAGGTAAAAACTGCAGTAAAAAAAATTGGAAATTTGCTGCCACCATTTTGGAATATCATAGCAAAAAAAATATATAGTACTGGCTGATTTACAATTGCTATTGGCCGTCACCTAGTATATGAGCGTCCGCAGCAGTATCCTCCGGTGGGCCCCCATGCAGGGATAGGACAACGAGTATATTGACTTTGTAATACACATTGCAAAAATATATGAGAATTATAAGTAGAAGAGTTGGGTAGCATAAACACTTTTACAGGCTCGGACTGGCCAACAGGAGAAATGGAGAATCCTCCGGTGGGCCCCCATGAAGGGATGGCTCTCCACTCCAGTCCCCTATTAAAGTGCACCTGTCAGCAGGAGTGTGCTCAGTAAACCACATACACTGTCAGGAGGGCGACATTACACAGAGTAAAATGATACCTTAGTTGATGAAATTCGTCCTGTGGTTCTTGTGTAATCTTTACTTTCAGTTTGGAAATAATGATACGCTTATGCTCCAGGGCGGCGTGTGGGGGCACTCTATCTGGTGCTCTGCTTACATATGCATGTGTATGCTCTTATGACAGCTCACTGATCGTCCACTGACCTGCCTCCTATTTTACCTAGCCCCGCACTACTAGATGCATTATGTAAAAGAGGAGGCAGGTCAGTGAAGGCACAGTGAGCTGTCATAAGAGCATACAGATGAATATGTAAGCAGAGCACCAGATAGAGCGCCCCCCACAGGCCGCCCCGGAGCACGAGCGTATCATTATCTCCAAACTGAAAGTAAAGGTTACACAAGAACCACAGGACGGATTTAATCAACTAAGTTATCATTTTAATCAGTGTAGTGGCACCCACCTAACAATGTATGTGTTTTACTGAGCTCAATCCTGCTGACAGGTGCGCTTTAAATGTATAAGTGGTTAAATCTGAATTTTTGGGGTGACAGATGCCCTTTAAGCTCCCTTTAGTGGCCACTGAGGATACACAGCATGGCAGCTTTTATTTCATGTCTATGCTGAGGATATGGAGCTTTGTATGGAGTTTTTGATTTATTTATATCAAAATAGGTGGATGTTCAGGGGGTTTATATTAGAGACTTCTGCAGTATTCATGTCACTTTATAGAACGTTCTTCTTTGTCCAGAATATTCAGACGGTGCAGCCGTGGCTTTCTGGTAGTAACACGGTTCAGATCATCGAGGCCAAACTCCCTGATTACATCTTTGATTCTGCCGCGCTGAAGCTGAAGGAGGCCGTCAGCCACAATCTACACCAGCCATTTAGGCATTTCCAAACCTACGGTAAGCGGGACGTGAATCATTAAAAGGATGATACATACGGTAAGCTGGACGTGAATCATTAAAGGGATGGTACATATGGTAAGCTGGACGTGAATCATTAAAGGGATGGTACATACGGTAAGCTTGACGTGAGTCATTAAAGGGATGGTACATACTGTAAGCTGGACGTGAATCATTATAGGGATGGTACATACAGTAAGCAGGATGTGAGTCATTAAAGGGATGGTACTTACGGTAAGCTGGACGTGAATCATTATAGGGATGATACATACAGTAAGCAGGACGTGAGTCTTTAAAGGGATGGTACATACGGTAAGCTGGCTGCGAATCATTAAAGGCATGGTACATACGGTAAGCTGGACATGAGTCATTACAGGGATGGTACATAGGGTAAGCTGGACGTGAGTCATTAAAGGGATGGTACATATGGTAAGCTGGCCGCGAATAATTAAAAGAATGGTACATATGTGGCACCCCAGGGGTCTGGTTTCCACAGTAATAGCAATATTACGTCTGAGAGCAGGTGGGAGGTCTCTTGGTCAGGAATCCTATGCATGCCACACCTCCTGCCCAGTCCTGGGAGGGGAAGAACTTCCCCTATATAAAACTGGGGCTGAGGCAGGGTTAGGGAGTTAAGAAGAGGAGAAGAGGAGTCCCAGACAGAGACATAGTCTGGTCTGGAGAGGAGCAGCTATAGGAAAGAAAGATCAGGAGCTCAGTGGGAGCAGTGCTACAAGGAATCAGGGGCTGGCAGCTGTAGAGCTCGCCCTGATTGAAGAATTATCACCGGACCCGGAGTCCGAGGCTGTGGGGACGAATCCTTACCCAGCAGCAGAAACCGACCGGCAGGGGATTTCAGGTCCTCTGGCCAAGAAACCCGAAGGCACGGTCACACGCGTGGGACCAGCACCGCCGTCGTGGAGCGGAAGCTACCAGAAGGCCCCGAGTCACCGGCCATACGGGTGAGCACCACACGGTACACTCAGGGACGTGGGCTACTTATACCCGCCTCTAGCAAGGTAGCCAGAAGAGTACAATTAGTTGGGGAGGCCTACAACTCCGCCTGGCCAGGGGAAATCCCATCTGCTCAAAGACTGACCAGGCCCCGATCGCTAGCCAGTACTCCGGGAGGGTCTATCTTGATCACCAGTAAAGGCCCTGAACTACACCGCATCGTCTCTGAGTGGTTCCTGCTACCCCCATCATCCACGTCAGCTGCCCTGAGGCCATACCCCTCCCGTTGGGGGTTATACCATCTACGCTGCACAATCGTACCACCGGCCTCAGCGGTCTGCCCTGCAGCGGCAGCTCCATAGCTGCATTCAACGGGTGGCGTAGTCGACCAACATCTACTGCTAATACTCAGCCACACAGTTTGACTCCCTGGGCACGGACCGGGTCACCGCCACGAGACTACTACCCCCAACAGGCTCGGCTCCGGGTAGTCCCCGCGTGCGCAACGCTACACCAAGTAGGCCCAGGGGCGCGTCACATACAGTAAGCTGGACGTGAATCGTAAGTATTAAAGCGATGGAACATATGGGAAGCTGGACGTGAATCTAGTATTAAAGGGATGGAACAATTACAATCAGAAATCTCCTGCCGGCGCTTGCAGCGTGATATTCCTGTGGACGCTTTGATCCTGATACCTTTCCAAAAGCCATTGAACTCAGTGTTAGGGGTTCCCAGAGGTGTGATCCTCATCTATCAGACATTATCATGCAGAAATACTATATATCATTGGTCTAACAAGCACTGCAAAGAGGATCTGTCTCTAGATTTCACCATATAAATGTAGATTATCAAATTGATTTCTTAGACCTGATGAAGCCAGAGAACTCGCTTTCAAAAATCCATGTCCGATCAGCTGTATAATCCTCTTTGAAAGTTTTCTCCGCCCGACATTAAGATGAGTCTAGATACAACTATAAATTCTGTGTTATATTATTTGATAGTTGAAAGCTTCAGCTGGCTGGTGGATGGTTCAGCCGCGGAGAAAGTAGAAACTTTCTTATCCGAGGAGCACAGTTTTGATGAATACACAGAGGTACGTATGTGTGATCATAATGTGTTTTTTTTTTTTTTTACATATTGGACCTTCTTGCACATTATCTCGACCGTCATTATGTTAAATTGACTCATCCCTACACAGCAACACTGGCTTTGATGTTTCTAGTAAAAATTGACTGCTTATGCGCCGTTCATCATATGCAAGTTATCTAGGACTAGTCCAGCAGGACGTCACTTCCCACAAACAAATCCGACCTCAGATGCTGTGATCACACCCAAATCATGGCATCTTAGTCTCACCTGGCGAGGTGGATCTTCTAAGCCTCAGGTCCGGGTGGGCACACGGACCCCGGGCGTTGGTGTGGCAAGCAGGAAGGCACATGAGCAGCAAGGAATTGGCACTCAGGAATCTTGGGAGCTGCAGGATGGATGTAGCGTAACCCAGTAGGAATGGAAGAAAGTTAACGCAGAAGGTGGAGCACACCAAACAAAAGTCTAAAAACTCAATCCTAAGACCCAGGTGTGTGTCCTAATGGTCCATAAATAGGATTTAGGAGATTATGTCACTGAGCTACACAGGACAACCTGTAAAACCTGACGTGGAGCACAACACGGGGCAGCAGACCGAAGTGAAGGAAGCAGAGCTCGAATACCCAAGACAGGTGTATAATACTTAATTTCACATGCCTAATTTGCATATGACGGCCGGCACATAAAAAGTTTAGTTTTTTTAAGGTAGAAACATTTTTGCCAGATATATACCGTGGATGTCAATGCAGGAATTTGGCATGCCTGAAGGACCTGACAGGTTCACTATACGGGGACCCCCTTTGGCTCGTTTGAAGGGTCCCTTGACAATAAGCTGATCACAGCTGTAGTCGGGTGGACGCAGCAATGAGGACTAAGTTGCAGGAATCATTTTCTTACAATTCCCATTAGAATCAATACTGTCCTAAGTCCTACAGAGCGAGGGGTGCAACGTGTCCGATAATAATTGAGGGTCAAATCAGAAATCTCAAGGGTAAACGAGACTGATTTATATTTGTATTCCAGTTTATAGAAGAATTTCACACCCTGGCCAGAGATATCATGGGACTGCCCACCCGCGCTTACTTCACCATGGTACACCTCGACTGCGATGACTTAAAGCAAGGCCTGGCTGACAAAGCAAAAAGTTTTGCAAATATATTACTAGATAGACTGGTGACAAATCACAGATTGGAGAATGAAGAGTGAGTAAAATCCTGGATTCAAGGAGGTTTCACAATAGAAAAAAATAATCTGTAATGGGCCTCTACCTGCCATGTGCCATTCAGGGGTCCTTGGGGTCGAGGTCAAGTGCTACTTCTGCTATGATTTCATACAGTGAGTTATAGATGCTGATGCTACAGTAAAAGTTAAGAATCTCACATTACTTTACTTATGATACCATAAAATATCATCACATTCCAGTATATAATATACAGGTGCATCTCACTAAATTAGAATATCATCAAAAAGTTAATTTATTTCAGTTTTCAGTACAAAAAGTGAAACTCCTATATCATATAGAGTCATTACAAAAAGAGTGATATATTTCAAGTGTTTATTTCTGTTAATGTTGATGATTATGGCTTACAGCCAATGGAAACACAAAGTCATTATCTCAGTAAATTAGAATACTTTATAACAGCTTGAAAAATGTTTTTAAAATCTGAAATGTATGTTCAGTAAATGCCCTCAATACTTGGTCGGGGCTCCTTTTGCATCAATTACTGCATCAATGCTGTACGTGCGTCCCTGGGTATAATTAGTGTAAAACATAATATATAGGATTATTCCGATATTTCTTGTGTCCTGGTTAATATGTATTTTTCCATATATAGGTCATGTCATACTAGCTATACTTACCAGTCCCCCTCCACGTTTCAGTGATGAGATCCCCAACATGATCATGTGATTGCTGCAGCCTATCAGTGACTACGGTGGTAACCTGCTACAGCCAGTGATTGGCTACAGAAATCACATGTCCACATAGAGCAGGAAGAACACAAACCGATGGAGGGAACTGGAGTTGTGGAGCATCAGTATAATTTTATAACCTAAGTTTTTGGAAAAAATATAATTGGTGCAACCCCTGTGATTGTAGATGCTAGATACATTAATACATAGTGAGTTTCATTTGTTTCATTTTAGGAGTGTCAGCGGAGGATGAGTTATCTTCTAGACGTTCATTTATTTGTACCTGAAGATATCATCCTGAACTCAACAGTGTTACTGTGGCCAAAAAATATCAACCCAGTGTTTGATGAAAATGGCCAGGTATGTGGGCTCATTTCTGAAAATGGGGTCTCGGGTGCCAGCTCCAATGAAGCAGCAGCCCCCTGCAGTGTCCAGGTAATTAAACGGGGCGCTCTGGGAGCGTTTTTTGATAACTGTTCCTTTCTAAAAGCTGATTGAAAACGCCAAGTGTAAAGGAGAGGGCGAGCTGCTGGGGAAAAGAGAGAAGCTTATGATGGAACTGGAGAAACTTTTGCGTCGGATGGAAGAATTTGCAGAGTGCTCTGAGCTGGATATGATGCAGCAGGTATGATAGTCACAGGCTGTGTTATAGTTTTCCCTCTTCTTATTTTCATTACTTTAAGACTCTTTTCATATTTGTACAGATTCTTTTTACCCAAAACGCATCATGGTTGTCGTGAACGATAATTTTTTTGTGCAACACAAAAGATCATTTCACCCGACGATCAAGTGTTTGGCCATTCGTCGGTGACTGGCAGCCTATTTATACTGCACAATTATCCTTAAACGAGCGTTCCTGGGAAGTAGTTATAAAATGCTCCCCAACTCTGGTTTGGAGTTGCATTAGGCTTTTTTTATGTTGTTTCTTTTGGGGGGGTTCTATCCCTTTTTAAAGGCAAGAATCAAGAATATTGAGACTACAGCCAATAGTGTAACCTGAAGCTTCAATGCAAAATCTCCATTAGGGCCCCCAACTATTGCAGGTCTTTAATAGTAGTGATCTTCTCATATGAGTCAAAGAGACCTTTTGAGCCCCCCTTAGCTCCAGATGCGACTGCAACCCCTGCACGCACTGTAGTTACGCCCTTGACGGCAGCATTATTTTTGCTATACAAAAAAAACTATGAAAAAAACATAAACCCGACTGACCACCATTATCAGCCAGAACAGTCTTTATAGAGGCAGTCCCTAGTGCTTAACCTGAAGTGCAGTCAAACAAAGGCCGGTCAGAGGCAGTCGTCACACCTGAGCACTGGCGTATGAAAGCGTCCACTAGGCCTGAAACGCGTTGCATCCAATAGGCCTGAAACGCATTGCGTCCAATAGGCGTGAAACGTGTTACGTCCAATAGGCCTGAAACGCATTGCGTCCAATAGGCCTGAAACGTGTTACGTCCAATAGGCCTGAAACGCGTTGAGTCCAATAGGCCTGAAACGCGTTGAGTCCAATAGGCCTGAAACGCGTTGTTCCAATAGGCCTGAAATGCGTTGCGTCCTATAGGCCTGAAATGCATTGCGTCCAATAGGCCTGAAACGTGTTACGTCCAATAGGCCTGAAATGCATTGCGTCCTATAGGCCTGAAATGCATTGCGTCCAATAGGCCTGAAATGCATTGCGTCCTATAGGCCTGAAATGCATTGCGTCCAATAGGCCTGAAACGTGTTACGTCCAATAGGCCTGAAACGATTTGAATCCAATAGGCCTGAAACGCATTGCTTCCAATAGGCCTGAAATGCATTGCGTCCAATAGGCCTTAAACGCGTTGTTCCAATAGGCCTGAAATGCGTTGCGTCTAACTCATTTTCTTTAATGGAGGCAGTCCGGTTAACCCTTTACTTATCTGTTTATTGTGCCTGGTTTCAGTAAGTGACAGATGTGAGGACTGTACAGAAGCGAATAGCAGACGCAGAGGAGGCGGTGGCTTATATTAACAAAGAAGAAGCACTGTATAAATGGGACCTTACAACATACCCTCAGCTGGATTCTTCAAAGTCAACATCGAACCTTACCAGAAACTTTTTGCACTGATTTACAAATGGCAAAAAACTGAAAAAAAGTATGTGCACCCCATTGGGGAATTCTGAGTTAACTCTTGGCATGCCGTTATTTATTAACACCATACGTGATCTGAAGTGGAGAGTAAATGGCGCATTTAAACAAGCTGATAATCATTCCCAATTATCAGCCCGTGTAAATGTGCCAGTAATCACCCGATGAACAAGCAAAACACTAATTCGTCGGGAACGAATCATTTATGGCAGCAAAAATCATCTTTATCTACAGCACTTCGCCCCTTGTAACCTTATAGGGACAAAGTATATCTAATAACCAATCGTTCTGTCCCCATCACTGTTCTTTGGTCCTGGAAATAACCAAGCGCCAAAAGTCTTGCATATATTACAAGGGGATTATGTGTTATTAAAGGGCTGTCCGGCCTTGGGGCACAAGTCTGCAGTCACTCCATGTGACTGCAGACATGTGAATCCTCACAGCATGTGTACTGTGCGCGTAATAAGGATTCTCCAGCATCGGGAGCACAGGCGTGTGACAGCAAGTATGTGATTTGCATACATACAGTCACATCCCAACTAGACATATCCGGCCTTGCTCAATGCAAGCACATTGAGTGGAGCCAGACACGTCTAGTTGGAATGTGGTCAGAAGTATGAAAATCACATACTTTTGGTCACATAACAGCCCGGCACCGTAAAATCCTCGCAGTGCGTGCAATGTGAGGATTTACAAGTCTGCAGTTACATAGACTGTAGACTTGTACCCCAAGGCCAGACAATCCCTTCTGCAAAATAGGAGATAAATGTATGATCGGTAGGGGTGCTCTAACCACAGGGTCCTCCAGTAATCCTGAGGACAGAGGTTCCAAAGTCTGCTGTGTGAATGGAGTGATCGTGCGCATGCATAGCCAGCGCTCCATTCATGTCTATGGGAGCAGTCATGCGCATGCGTAACCATCACTCCCATAGATGCACACATGCTTCATTCACAAAGCTGTATCTAGGACCACCGCTTTCAAAACTGCTGGAGGCTGCAGCAGTCAGACTCCCAGTGATCAGACATTTATCAACAACCTTGTGGATAGGTGATTAAACATTATTTATGGGACAACCATAGCCATAGATGTAGAAGAGAAAAAAAGCAGAAAAAACAGTAATAGATGAGCTAAAAACATGAAATTTATCAAAATATGTCTTGAAAAATCTCACGCTTCCAGGTGGATCGACAGCGCTTTCCTTGACTTGAACGGAGAAAGCATGGAAGCCGAGGTGGACGAATTCCTCCGAGAGGTCTACAAGATGATGAAACTATTTCAGCAGAAGCAGAAGACGTTAGAAGAGGAGAAGAAAAAGGCGGCTCAACACCGGACACTGTCTGAAGATAAGGATTCGGTGGACGAGGAAAAGAAGGAAAGCCGCATAGTTCTCATGTGTTCTGCCATCACCGAGCAAATCAAGGCTTTTAAGGTAGATGCATCAAATAATGGATATATCAGTAATCTGGGCCAGGTTTGCTGGAGCGCGCTGTTACCTCCCAATCCCAGCCAACTTCAGCACAGTGGTTAGTATCGAGACAGCAGCGGTGGTCGGTCTCCTAGGCAACGATCTGTAAACAAAAGAAAAGTGTTAATATCTCAAGAACGGCTGCAAATGTCAAGAAGCAGTAAATTGCAAAAATGCAGGTTTTTACAATATCTATGAAGATGGGAATAACCCTTTATTTCATTTTTGTAGCCGTAATCCCAGGACACTGATTATGATTGACTCCTTTTCAGGAATATATCCCTCTGGTGAGCATCCTTTGCAACCCATGCCCCTCCCATATATCCATCCTGGCCTCCATGTGTCCAGCCTGCCCCCCTTCATATATCCATTCTGTCCCATATATCTATATATATCTATATCTATATCATATATATATATATATATACAGTACAGACCAAAAGTTTGGACACACCTTATCATTTAAAGATTTTTCAGTATTTTCATGACTATGAAAATTGTACATTCACACTGAAGGCATCAAAACTATGAATTAACACATGTGGAATTATATAATTAACAAAAAAGTGTGAAACAACTGAAAATATGTCTTATATTCTAGGTTCTTCAAAGTAGCCACCTTTTGCTTTGATGACTGCTTTGCACACTCTTGGCATTCTCTTGATGAGCTTCAAGAAGTAGTCACCGGAAATGGTTTTCACTTCACAGGTGTGCCCTGTCAGGTTTAATAAGTGGGATTTATTGCCTCATAAATGGGGTTGGGACCATTAGTTGTGTTGTGCAGAAGTCAGGTGGATGCACAGCTGATAGTCCTACTGAATAGACTGTTAGAATTTGTATTATGGCAAGAAAAAAGCAGCTAAGTAAAGAAAAACGAGTGGCCATCATTACTTTAAGAAATGAAGGTCAGTCAGTCCGAAAAATTGGGCAAACTTTGAAAGTGTCCCCAAGTGCAGTTGTAAAAACCATCAAGCGCTACAAAGAAACTGGCTCACATGAGGACTGCCCAAGGAAAGGAAGACCAAGAGTCACCTCTGCTTCTGAGGATAAGTTTATCCGAGTCACCAATCTCAGAAATCGCAGGTTAACAGCAGCTCAGATTAGAGACCAGGTCAATTCCACACAGAGTTCTAGCAGCAGACACATCTCTACAACAACTGTTAAGAGGAGACTTTGTGCAGCAGGCCTTCATGGTAAAATAACTGTTAGGAAACCACTGCTAAGGACAGGCAACAAGCAGAAGAGTCTTGTTTGGGCTAAAGAACACAAGGAATGGACATTAGACCAGTGGAAATCTGTGCTTTGGTCTGATGAGTCCAAATTTGAGATCTTTGGTTCCAACCAACGTGTCTTTGTGCGATGCAGAAAAGGTGAACGGATGGACTCTACATGCCTGTTTCCCACCTTGAAGCATGGAGGAGGAGGTGTGATGGTGTGGGGGTGCTTTGCTGGTGACACTTTTGGGGATTTATTCAAAATTGAAGGCATACTGAACCAGCATGGCTACCACAGCATCTTGCAGCGGCATGCTATTCCATCCGGTTTGCGTTTAGTTGGATCATCATTTATTTTTCAACAGGACAATGACACCAAACACACCTCCAGGCTGTGTAAGGGCTATTTGACCAAGAAGGAGAGTGATGCGGTGCTACGACAGATGACCTGGCCTCCACAGTCACCAGACCTGAACCCAATCGAGATGGTTTGGGGTGAGCTGGACCGCAGAGTGAAGGCAAAAGGGCCAACAAGTGCTAAGCATCTCTGGGAACTCCTTCAAGATTGTTGGAAGACCTTTTCCGATGACTACTTCTTGAAGCTCATCAAGAGAATGCCAAGAGTGTGCAAAGCAGTCATCAAAGCAAAAGGTGGCTACTTTGAAGAACCTAGAATATAAGACATATTTTCTGTTGTTTCACACTTTTTTGTTAAGTATATAATTCCACATGTGTTAATTCATAGTTTTGATGCCTTCAGGGTGAATGTACAATTTTCATAGTCATGAAAAAACAGAAAAATATTTAAATGAGAAGGTGTGTCCAAACTTTTGGTCTGTACTGTATATATAACAGTTTTGATTTATATATATCCATCCTAGCCCCCCCCCATATATGCATCCCACCCCACCCCATATATCTATCCAGGTCCCCACGTGTCCAGCTTGCCCCCCTTCACCTCCATGCGTCCATCCAGGTCCCCATGTGTCCAGCTTGCCCCCCTTCATCTCCATGCATCCATCCAGGTCCCCACATTTCCAGCCTGCCCCCCCTTCAGCCCCATGCGTCCATCCAGGTCCGCACGTGTCCAGCCTGCCCCCCCTTCAGCCCTATGCGTCCATCCAGGTCCCCACGTGTCCAGCCTACCCCCCTTCAGCCCCATGCATCCATCCAGGTCCCCACGTGTCCAGCCTGCCCCCCCCTTCAGCCCCCTGCATCCATCCAGGTCCCCATGTGTCCAGCCTGCCCCCCCTTCAGCCCCATGCGTCCATCCAGGTACCCACATGTCCAGCCTGCCCCCCTTCAGCCCCATGCGTCCATCCAGGTCCCCACGTGTCCATCCTGCCCCCCCTTCAGCCCCATGCGTCCATCCAGGTTCCCACGTGTCCAGCCTGCCCCCCCTTCAGCCCCATGCATCCATCCATGTCCCCACGTGTCCATCCTGCCCCCCCTTCAGCCCCATGCGTCCATCCAGGTCCCCACGTGTCCATCCTGCCCCCCCTTCAGCCCTGTGCGTCCATCCATGTCCCCACGTGTCCAGCCTGACCCCCCTTCAGCCCCATTGGTCCATCCATGTCCCCACGTGTCCAGCCTGCCCCCCTTCAGCCCCATGCATCCATCCATGTCTCCACGTGTCCAGCCTGCCCCCCCTTCAGCCCCATGCGTCCATCCATGTCCCCACGTGTCCAGCCTGCCCTCCCTTCAGCCCCATGCATCCATCCATGTCCCCACGTGTACCGCCTGCCCCCCCTTCAGGCCCATGCATCCATCCATGTCCCCACGTGTCCAGCCTGCCCCCCCTTCTGCCCATGCGTCCATCCATGTCCCCACGTGTCCAGTCTGCCCCCCCTTCAGCCCCATGCGTCCATCCATGTTCCCACGTGTCCAGCCTGCCCCCCCTTCAGCCCCATGCGTCCATCCATGCATCCTGGGTAGGTGTTTATGCCCCTGCATCCATTCATCCTGGGTAGGTGTAAATGCCCCTCCAGCCATCCATCCTGGGTAGATGTATATGCTTTTCCATTCATCCATCCATCCTCGGTAGGTGTATATGCCCCTCTATCCATACATCCATCCATCCTGGGTAGGTGTATATGCCCCAACCATCCATCCTGGGTAGGTGTATATGCCCCTACATCCATCCATCCATCCTGGGTAGGTGTATATGCCCCTCCATCCATCCATCCAATCTATCTATCTATCTATCTATCTATCTATCTATCTATCTATCTATCTATCTATCTTTCTATCCCTTCCTTTCTGAGATAAGCTGCAATAATGCATTTGTCCTATGCTACACCTTTGCACATACACCATATACCTAATCACTGACCTTGTTATCAGCTGCTACTCTTTTAATTCAACTGTCCCATCAGTTGGGTGTTGCTGAGTCCCACGCATTTAAAAAAAATGTGGGGGCCGTTACGATTTCTTTAGTGAAATGCTGGCTCCCTCTGGTGGAGCACTGACTTCTTTAATTTTCTATCTGTGGATGAAAAAAAGATAAAAAAAAAGTTTGGTCTGAGATGTTGTTTTAAAGTGCTAGCTATGTCTGTCAATCAGAGCATCCTATTGGTTTTCACCCAGGCAGATAGATTGCTTGCAATAGATGTAATGACTGAATGGAACAATGGAATAATGCAAGAGAATGGGACAATGGAACAATAGAATAATGCAAGAATGGAAGAATGGAACATCATTGCACGTGTCGTAATGGGCTCCTGGCCTTTATCTGGCTGTGCTTCTGCAGTCAGCTACAGTCTGCAGGGAGCCTGCAGACTAGGAAGAAGGTGGACCGCTGCTTGTTTGTTCACTAATTAGTTATCCTCTCCCCATCCCCTTGTCTGCAGGTGCATGGGACATTGGCGGGGGAGGGGAGAATGTTTGAAAATAGGCAGACTCATGCAGATTAAAAATGCATGCGTGGGCAGCAGCTGCAACAAGCAGTAAAGTTGTGGGTTAAAAGGTGTCTATTGATGAACAACATGTCCTCCTAAGGGGAGTCTTTGTCCCTATCCCTACAATGGGTGCCTTCTTGAAGCCAGGGTGCAGTCATAGGCCAAAACCAATTCAGGTTATCGCTTCTCGGCCTTTTGGCTAACATCAAGTGTAGTATTTGTTCTCATTTAGTATATGTGCTTTTGCTTTTACCAATATATTGTATTGTACTGTTATCTATCTATCTATCTATCTATCTATCTATCTATCTATCTATCTATCTATCTATCTATCTATCTATCTATCCCTTCCTTCCTGAGATAAGCTGCAATAATGCATTTGTCCTTTGCTACACCGCTGCACATACACCGTATACCTAGTCAGTGGCCTTGTTATCAGCTGCTACTCTTTTAACTGTATAATGTAATATTGAGTAGAATTAAATATGCTGACATATTAAATATGAGGCCTCACATAGCCCCCTAAATACAGTATGAGTCGCCAAACTCAGCCTCCTATACAGAGTAAGAGCTCCACATAGCCTCTCTATATATACTGTATGAGCCCCAACATGCAAATGTCCCATACACATATGAAAAAAGACAAAAAAACAAAGAATATATCTAATATTATGGAGAATATTTGTGCGGAGCGTCCGCCGCTTACCTGCTGTAGTAATGTCCTAATGTTCTGAGGTAAATCCGTCAGATACTCTGACGTTAGATGACCTTGGTAGTATTTGGTCAGGCAGTTATTTACTAGCTCCATCACCAGCCGGTGAGTGAAGCTGAGGACGCCATCAGGCAGTAGAAGCGCAGTGTCAGGGCGATTGTTGATAAGAATCCCCAATAGTGTTCCTACCTGAATATTATCCAGAAGCAATTCAGCCATAGCGAAAAACTGCAAGTGCTATCAATCACTATGAAGCCAAGAAAGGCACCCGTGACCCTGCGTACATTCTATAAGTAGTTTCTGGGAGCTGTGATGTCATAATAGAATGGAATCTAGTGATAGAATCTTAAACGGCGGCTCTGCACAAATAGATGACACCGAGCAATACTGAAAGTGGAAACACCATAGAATTAATTACGTCTCCATATTACTATGGCTGTTCTCTTTTATGTTCAACTAGAACACAAGCAGGATAAGAGTATGTTCACATGTTGCATTTTTACAGCATTTTTGTTCTACCTCAAAAACCAAAGTGGCAGCAGGAAAAACGCAAAAAACGCTGCAGTATTTTTAATTGTTTTGTTTTACTTTAATTCATTTCAATGGGGGGAAAATGTTGGAAAACCCCTGAAAGAATTGACAAGCTGCAGATTTAAAAAACGCAGGAAAAAAATGCAACGTGTGACTGAGAGTTTAGAAATCTCATTCTCTACTTCCAATAGGTGGTTCTGGAGTTCTAGTTCTCTTCCTCTCTGAAGAGATAATTTGCATATTTCCCAGAGGAGCATTGTGGCACGAAAAGTCTCCTCACCTTGACGTGCTTAGCATGTCGCTCTCCGCATGGAGAAACGTTACTTCTTAGAACTCATTTTTAAACAGTTAGCTCATTGTTTTACAGTATAGAGCAGGGGTCCTCAAACTTTTTAAACAGGGGGCCAGTTCACGGTCCCTCAGACCATTGGAGGGCCGGAATATAGTTTTTAAAAAAAACTATGAACAAATTCCTATGCACACTGCAGATATCTTATTTTGTAGTAAAAAAAACAATAGAGGAACAAATACAATATTTAAAATGAAGAACAAGTAAAGTTAAATCAACCGGTATTTCAATAGGTAGGTAACTGTACCCAATAGGCAGCATAGGTCCTCAATAGGCAGGTAAATGTCCCCAATAGACAGCATCGGTCCTCAATAGGCAGGTAAATAGCCCCAATAGGCAGCATAGGTCCCCAATAGGCAGGTAAATGTCCCCAATAGGCAGGTAAATATCCCCAATAGGCAGCATAGGTCTTCAATAGGCAGGTAAATGTCCCCAATAGGCAGGTAAATGTCCCCAATAGGCAGGTAAATGTTCCCAATAGGCAGGCTGTTTCCCCCTTATAATGCCATATGCAGGCTGTTCCACCCCCTTATAATGCCCCATGCAGGCTGTTCCCCCCTTATAATGCCCCATGCTGGATGCCACCCTCATATAATGCCACATGCAGCATGTCACGCCCCCATATAATGCCCCATGCAGCATGTCACCCCCCCATATAATGCCCCATGCAGCATGTCACGCCCCCATATAATGCCCCATGCAGCATGTCACCCCCCATATAATGCCCCATGCAGTATATCACTCCCCTGTCTTTATAATGCCCCATGCAGCATGTCACCCCCCCATATAATGCCCCATGCAGCATGTCACCCCCCCATATAATGCCCCATGCAGCATGTCACCCCCCATATAATGCCCCATGCAGCATGTCACCCCCCATATAATGCCCCATGCAGCATGTCACCCCCCCCATATTATACCCCTTGCAGGATGTCACCCCCCATATAATGACCTATGCCTCCATACAGTCATGGCCAAAAGTTTTGAGAATGACACCAAAATTATATTTTCACATGATCTGCTGGCCTCTGGTTTTTATTAGTGTTTGTCTGATGTTTATATCACATACAGAAATATAATTGCAATCATATTATGAGTACCAATAAGTTATATTGACAGTTAGAATGAGTTAATGCAGCAAGTCAATATTTGCAATGTTGCCCCTTCTTCTTCAAGACCTCTGTAATTCTTCCTGGCATGCTCTCAATCAACTTTTGGACCAAATCCTGACTGATAGCAGTCCATTCTTGCATAATCAATGCTTGCATTTTGCCAGAATTTGTTGGTTTTTGTTTGTCCACCCGTCTCTTGATGATTGACCACAAGTTCTCAATGGGATTAAGATCTGGGGAGTTTCCAGGCCATGGACCCAAAATCTCTATGTTTTGTTCCATGAGCCATTTAGTTATCACCTTTGCTTTATGGCAAGGTGCTCCATCATGCTGGAAAAGGCATTGTTGGGCGCCAAACTACTCTTGGACGGTTGGGAGAAGTTGCTCTTGGAGGACATTCTGGTACCATTCTTTATTCATGGCAGTGTTTTTAGGCAAGACTGTGAGTGAGCCGATTCCCTTGGCTGAGAAGCAACCCCACACATGAATGGTTTCAGGATGCTTTACAGTTGGCATGAGACAAGACTGGTGGTAGTGCTCACCTCTTCTTCTCCGAATAAGCTGTTTTCCAGATGTCCCAAACAATCGAAAAGGGGATTCATCAGAGAAAATGACTTTGCCCCAGTCCTCAGCAGTCCACTCCCTGTACCTTTTGCAGAATATCAGTCGGTCCCTGATGTTTTTTCTGGAGAGAAGTGGCTTCTTTGCTGCCCTCCTTGAAACCAGCCCTTGCACAAAGAGTCTCTGCCTCACAGTTCATGCAGAAGCACTCACACCAGCCTGCTTCCATTCCTGAGCAAGCTCGGCACTGCTGGTAGTCCGATCCCGCAGCTGAAACAGTTTTAAGATACGGTCCTGGCGCTTGCTGGTCTTTCTTGGGCACCCTGGAGCCTTTTTGACAACAATGGAAGCTCTCTCCTTGAAGTTCTTGATGATGCGATAGATTGTTGACTGAAGTGCAATCTTTGTAGCTGCGATACTCTTCCCTGTTAGGCCATTTTTGTGCAGTGCAATGATGGCTGCACGTGTTTCTTTAGAGATAACCATGGTTAACTGAAGAGAAACAATGATACCAAGATCCAGCCTCCTTTTAAAGTGTCCAGTGATGTCATTCTTACTTAATCATGACTGATTGATCGCCAGCCCTGTCCTCATCAACACCCACACCTGTGTTAATGGATCAATCACTAAAACGATGTTAGCTGCTCCTTTTAAGGCAGGACTGCAATGATGTTGAAATGTGTTTTGGGGGTTAAAGTTCATTTTCTGGGCAAATATTGACTTTGTAAGTACAGTAATTGCTGTTAAGCTGATCACTCTTTGACATTCAGGAGTATATGCAAATTGCCATTACAAAAAATGAAGCAGTAAACTTTGGAAAAATTACTATTTGTCTCATTCTCAATACTTTTGGCCATGACTGTACATTAAAAAAAAAAAATCCAATACTCGCCTCACTCCTCCTCACCTGCTGCCGCTGCTCTACTCTGGTCTGGACTCCAGTGTCGCGGCGGCGTCGTCCCGCTCTGCGCTGCGTGTGACGGCACTCGGGAGGGCGCGGTGTAAAGAAGTCACCGCACTCTCTGACCTGAGACGTCACAGGAAGCGCAGAGCAGGAAGACAGCGGATCTGCAGAGGCACGGGGAGAGGTAAGTATCCGCCTGCCGGGGCCCTGAGCGAGCGGGGGGGAAGGGCGGGTGCTGACACCGCTCCCCTCTCCTCCGCCCATAGCCCGGCGGGCCGGATAAAAGTAGAGCTTGTTGGTTTCACTTCTGAGAAGCATAAACTCATGAAGGTTGCAATGGTACAACATGAAGAACAATTGGTGGCCATGACTGGATCCTGTGATCTATTTCTGATTGTGGCATAGGGGATGATTAGGGGAAAATGCAGTTGGTCAGTATTTCAGCTGGAACTGGAATGCAGAGCTGAGCAAATACATGAGTCTGTGTAGTTTTTTAATTAAGTAAAGCATAAAACATTCCCTTCTGGATTCTAGGTGATCACTGGCCGTCCAACCCAACAGGACCCCAATGTGATCAGCTTATCATCAGGGGACCTGTCTAAGGAAAAAGGATTGTCTAAAGTGGACGATTTGTTTTAACATTAAAAGGGTCGTCCACTAATCCACTAATTAGACAACCCCTTTTTAAATGCTGTAGTCCCTGTGTGAAAGAACAAAAATGTATATTTACCTCCCAAACTGGCGACATTACAGCGATGTCAGCGCCCATGTGAGATTGTTATGCTCCATAATCACTGCAGTCTGTCAGCGGCTGTCTGTCTGGAGACTGGAGGCTGGCATCCTGGGAATGAGGATGGCGATGGGAAGTATATATAAGGTATACCTCCTCAGCTGAGCTCAGGAAACCCAGCACCCATTCCCAGTATGATGTCCCTCTGTAGATGAGCTCTGTAACTGTTTTGGTGCATACATGCACTCCTAGGGTACGCTCACAAAGGCGAGAGAATCAGGACGATTATGCTAATGACCCTCGGCTCAATCTATGTCAGAGTTTCATCCAAGTATCATCTTATTGTGCTCCGATTTTCTTGCATGAGAAAATCGCAGCACAGGTATGGAGAAGACGGAGAACTTAATTTCTCCATCTTCTCCATTCTCTGTGTGCGTGGATGTCGGACTGCACTCGGATGACATTTGAGTGCAGTACAATGCTTCACATGCACCCATAGATTTCTATGGGTGCACATGATCCATCGGCATGATAAAATGATGGCAGATCAGCACTGCCCCATAGTATAACATTGGGCCGAGAGCTATCCGATAAAAGATCAGCGCTGGGCCATGTTATACTCTCCTGTGAGCGAGCCCTTATAACAAATGCTTACTTTCAAAGCGACACCTGCTACCCAACATTCACAGAGAAGGACGAACAGAGCAGTCATCATGGGACCGGAAGGATAAGAAACACATGCCCCTCTATGATACTGGGAATGGAGGGGACTGCTTACAGGGAATACGTTACTTTTTACATTCCACAGGTTACAGCAGAGGATAATCTCGGTTTTCCTGCATGGGGGGCAAATATTCAGTTTGACTCCCCTCATATACACAACTTAAGGCTTCGTTCACATGTTCAGTATTTGACATCGATATTTGTAAGCCAAGATCAAGACTGGAACAATCAGAGGAAAAGTATAATAGAAACACGTCACCACTTCTGTATTTATCACCCACTCCGGGTTTTGGCTTACAAATACTGATGTGAAATACTGACCAAATACTGAACGTGTGAACGTGCCCTTGGGGTAAGACCAGGTGGAACGATCATATCACAGACCTGGTGCAACATATTCTTAACTGTGTTCACATGTGGCAGTGATTTTTTTTCCACGATTTTGAATGAAAAATAATAGCAAAACAATACCAACCATACTGACAATACCATCAATGCTGACAGTACTGATAATACCACCAATACTAACAATACCGACAGTACTGAAAATACCAACAATAATAATACCAATAATACTACCAAAATCAACTGTACTAACAATACCAACCATACTGACAATACCATCAATGCTGACAGTACTGATAATACCACCAATACTAACAATACCGACAGTACTGAAAATACCAACAATAATAATACCAATAATACTACCAAAATCAACTGTACTAACAATACCAACCATACTGACAATACCATCAATGCTGACAGTACTCATCATACCACCAATACTAACAATACCGACAGTACTGAAAATACCAACAATAATAATACCAATAATACTACCAAAATCAACTGTACTAACAATACCAACCATACTGACAATACCATCAATGCTGACAGTACTGATAATACCACCAATACTAACAATACCAACAGTACTGAAAATACCAACAATAATAATACCAATAATACTACCAAAATCAACTGTACTAACAATACCCACCATACTGACAATACCATCAATGCTGACAGTACTGATAATACCACCAATACTAACAATACCGACAGTACTGAAAATACCAACAATAATAATACCAATAATGCTACCAAAATCAACCGTAGTAACAATACCAACCATACTGACAATACCATCAATGCTGACAGTACTGATAATACCACCAAAACTAACAATACCGACAGTACTGAAAATACCAACAATAATAATACCAATAATACTACCAAAATCAACTGTACTAACAATATCAACCATACTGACAATACCATCAATGCTGACAGTACTGATAATACCACCAATACTAACAATACCGACAGTACTGAAAATACCAACAATAATAATACCAATAATACTACCGAAATCAACTGTACTAACAATACCAACCATACTGACAATACCATCAATGCTGACAGTACTGATCATACCACCAATACTAACAATACCGACAGTACTGAAAATACCAACAATAATAATGCTAATAATACTACCAAAATCAACTGTACTAACAATACCAACCATACTGACAATACCATCAATGCTGACAGTACTGATAATACCACCAATACTAACAATACCGACAGTGCTGAAAATACCAACAATAATAATACCAATAATACTACCAAAATCAACTGTACTAACAATACCAACCATACTGACAATACCATCAATGCTGACAGTACTGATAATACCACCAATACTAACAATACCGACAGTACTGAAAATACCAACAATAATAATACCAATAATACTACCAAAATCAACTGTACTAACAATACCAACCATACTGACAATACCATCAATGCTGACAGTACTGATAATACCACCAATACTAACAATACCGACAGTGCTGAAAATACCAACAATAATAATACCAATAATACTACCAAAATCAACTGTACTAACAATACCAACCATACTGACAATACCATCAATGCTGACAGTACTGATAATACCCCAATACTAACAATACCGACAGTACTGAAAATACCAACAATAATAATACCAATAATACTACCAAAATCAACTGTACTAACAATACCAACCATACTGACAATACCATCAATGCTGACAGTACTGATAATACCCCAATACTAACAATACCGACATTTCTGAAAATACCAACAATAATAATACCAATAATACTACCAAAATCAACTGTACTAACAATACCAACCAGGCAAACTTTACAGATAGTACTGACATATCCAACAATACAGACAATATCACCACATCTGACTGATTTCAATTTTTTTTTTGCAGGCGACAAGAATCAGCTGTGCTCTTTATTAGGGTTTTCCTGGAGCTTTAAAAATTAGCATTGCAAAAATAATGGGAATAAAAAATAACCATTAGGCCACGGCCCCACTATCAGTATTCGGTCAGTATTCGGTCAGTATTTTTTCTCAGGAGTGGGAGCCAAAACCAGGAGTGGGTGATAAATGCAGAATTGGTGACTTGTTTCTGTTATAAATACTGATAGCCGAGGCCTAAGTTACATTTTAAAACCGTGTCATTCCAGCACTCACCTTCCTTCTGGTGATCTTTGTGTGGCAAAAAAACAGCCATTGATTGTCAGCAGCGGTTACAAATGAAGTATAAATTAAAAATATTGGTTTGGGCAACTGCAGCATTAATGCTGGAGGGGGGATTCTAACAGGGGAGTAAAGATTTTTGCCAATAATTATCACATTTTTTATTGTTAGGCTGTGTGCCCACTATGCGTTTTGCAAGCGTTTCCGCGGTGGCAATTCCGCTGCAGAAGCGCTTAAAAAACGCTTGGCAGAAGGTCTGCTATGTTCCCCAATGATAATCCGCATGTGCTGTTCACATGCTGCGGAGATTTTCGCTGCGGATTAACATTGCGGAAAAATCCACAGCACTACCAATTATTTTGTGGAATCGCAGCTCTTTTGCCACCATTGACTTGCATTGGACGGCATGACATGCGCATCACTTCATCTGCACATGCGGATATATCATGCGGCTCAATGTGCGGATGGTGCCCAGGTTTGTGTCCTGGCTCCCCGGCAGCTCACGATAGTCTAAAAGGACCTGCTGTGACTTAATTTAGTCATGTGAAGGGTCACGCTACCGCGGACGTCGGTGGTCGTGTGACCCGTCACATGACTAAATGACGTCATGGCAGGTCCTTTTAGACCACCGCGAGCTGCCGGCAAGCCAGGACGGATCGCTGAGGACACTGGGGGCCATCAGAAGGTAAGTATAATATTTATTTTTTACCATTCTTTTATAGTCACACTATATAAATCCATGCCGGTTGCATGGATTTATATAGTGTGACCAAGTTGTCAAGCACTTTCCAAGTGATGCTAAAAGCGCTTGTCAACCCGCATGCAGAAATGCAAGTGAAGAACGATTCATATCCGCATGTCCCTGGCAGGAAAAACGCATGTACAATCCGCATGTACAATCCACATGTACAATCCACATGTACAATCCGCATGTACAATCCGCATGTACAATCTACATGTACAATCTACATGTACAATCCGCATGTACAATCTACATGTACAATCTACATGTACAATCTACATGTACAATCCACATGTACAATCCACATGTACAATCCGCATGTACAATCCGCATGTACAATCTACATGTACAATCCGCATGTACAATCCGCATGTACAATCCGCATGTACAATCCGCATGTGCAATCCGCATGTACAATCTACATGTACAATCTACATGTACAATCCGCATGTACAATCCGCATGTACAATCCGCATGTACAATCTACATGTACAATCCGCATGTACAATCCGCATGTACAATCTGCATGTACAATCCGCATGTACAATCCGCATGTACAATCCGCATGTACAATCCGCATGTGCAGTCCGCATGTACAATCCGCATGTACAATCCGCATGTACAATCTACATGTACAATCCGCATGTACAATCTACATGTACAATCCGCATGTACAATCCGCATGTATAATCCGCATGTACAATCCGCATGTACAATCCGCATGTACAATCCGCATGTACAATCCGCATGCGTTTTTTCTGCCAGGGAGATGCAGAAACGCTCAGGAAAAATCCGGAGCATTTCTGCATCGTGGGCACATAGCATAATACTAATTTTTGACACTTCTGGAAAACGCTTGTAGGGTTTGTCCACCCAAGATTTATAGCAAAGTAGCAAAATCCGAACCAAAAATTGTATGGATTACGCTGCTGGCAATTTTCTGTAGACATATGCATTTCAGTGGTTGAAATCTGTTATAATGATTTGCAGAATAGATTGACATACTGTAAACAAATAGTGTTTTTTATCAAACTACCACCAAAGTATGTGGTGCTCTAAGGCCGGTTTCACACGTCCGCATATCTCCGATATCGTAAAAAACGGTACCGGAGATATCCGTGTCCCGTGTGTCCAAGTGTGTCATACGTGTAGTAACCGTCTGCTACCGGTGTGCCACATCAGTACCACATGGACCAACACCTGGGAATCAGCGCTACAGTTAGCGCTGTTCCCAAGCACCGGGTGCTGAACACTGCCTTCATCATGGTTCCTTGCAACCGCTGCAACCGAGGAGCCGGGGAGAATGAGCTGCTCTGAAGCTGCAGCTCAGAAGCTGTGCCTTGTCACTCAGTGAGCGCAGCTCCGGAGCAGCTCATTCTCCCCGGCTCCTCGGCATCAGCGGTTGCATGGATACAGCCGGGGACACCTAGGAGAAGTGAGTATAAGAATTTTATTATTTTATTCTTATTTTTACAGGTGTGGACACTGCGGGAGCAGACATTACTACTCTCATAATAGTCCCTGCTGGTTCTGATCAAAGCACTGGCAGGGAACCAAGATGAGGACAGTGTTCAGCACCCGGCGCTTAGGAACAGCGCTAACTATAGGGCTGATTCCCAGGCGCCGGTACGTGTCACATGGATGTCACATGGATGTCACATGGATGTGATCCGTGTGGTACATTTTGCAGACCGTGTATCTGCAAAATAACGTACTTGTCTCCAAGTGGAGCAAACAACACACAGTCCGTGAAAACACAGTGAGATGTGCACAGTCCCATTCATTAGAATGTGTGTGTCAGTGTCTCCGGTATGTGTGGAAACTGTCATTACTCGTACTGGAGACACTGACGTGTGAAAGAGCCTAAAACTGTATTGAGTAGTTGATTTTCCACCTGGAAAATCCAAGCAGAAGATGTAATGTGTGTCTGACCCATGTCAACACTTCAATCTTTTCTGGCCATGGAATATCTATTAAATACAAACACAATAGAATATATTTTATTTCTTTAGTTGTACAGAACAAAATGTTTTATTTCATGTGAAAATTTTGACAGCCGGCTGAATCACATTCTTGGGGGGTGGCAAAATGCAGCAGCCTGGGAGACATCTCAGACAGCCACATCAGGTGGTCA
This sequence comes from Phyllobates terribilis, assembly GCF_046119375.1. Lineage (NCBI taxonomy): Eukaryota > Metazoa > Chordata > Amphibia > Anura > Dendrobatidae > Phyllobates > Phyllobates terribilis. The sequence goes on along the minus strand of NW_027362787.1, from coordinate 7,004,815 downwards.
GACGGTGCCCTCCTACTAGCTATGCCCGGGGACAAATGCCCCATGTGCCTGCTTCTACATGTGCCACTGCAACAGCCACAGGGCACATTGTTGATTCCATACATCAATGCTTTCTTTTCGTTCATGCAAAGCAAAGAGATGCCTAACAGTTTTACAGCTTAAAGAGAACCTGTCAGCAGATTTTTGCTATCTCATCTGAGAGCATCCTGATGAAGGCAAAGAGAAGCTGAATCCAATGATGTATCACTTAGATTACTGGGTGCAGAGGTTCTCATACAACCAGAGTTTTTAAATTTAGCAGTGAAGTAGAGCTGAAAAGCTAACCCTGCCCAACCACGGCTCTGTATATACAATGTCCATCACCGGAGAAGGCGCGTTGGACTAAGGCTCAGGCAACCAGCTTGTCACAGCCATGATAAGCTACTGGTGCTAAAACAATCATTGTAAGCAAACAGAACTTGGGAGCTTGACAAGACAGGCATCCCTGAAATCTGTGTTTTAACCTCTACCTCATGCTGTCTTCAGATAAAATAGCAAAAACCTGCTGACAGATTCCCTCTAAAAGCCTGAGGAAGAAAAGTCAAACGATGTGCATAAAGCAGCAACTTGCTTGCTGGCAGATGTGACATGCAGAAGTAGTGCTGTTGCTTTAAAAGCATTCAGCAACTATTAGAAGTAACACAAGCACAGGAGACAGGAAGTGTTGTGCTCCAGAAGCATCCAGCAACTAGAAGGGTTAGCACAGTCACAGGAGAAGGGGAGTGTTTTATCAGAGCCCCAGGGGGATTGTGGAAAGTAGTTTACTGTCTGGCCAGAGCCGAAGAGAAAAGTGGTGTGTGTGTTCTGTATCTCACAGAAGTCCCCTGCAAGTGATAAGGATTCAAGTCAGGAGTGAAGCTAAGCAGAGGTCAGGTAGAGTTCCTGAACTAGCAGTGCAGAGTATTGTCAGGCAGAAAGATAAGGACTGGAAGAAATGGTGTCACAGGGATCATCTCCCTCAGCAAACCCTCCCCCCTCCTCCTTCTCACTGTGCTGTATGGAATGCTGTGTTCATTAATGTGCCTTTGCATTAGAACTGTGCTGTCCTGTACTACTGGAAAGACTGAACTGCTGTGCTGCTAAGGAAACTGTACTGTGTGTCACTGGAGCCTGTTGCTCATAAGTCTTAACTTGCACTGGGTGTGCGGCTTCTTATTAAATGCTACTGTTCTACCGTTTATGAGGACTCTTGTCAAGTGTGTCTGGTCAGCAAGTGAAACAACCTACATGTCTGTGTCTGAGGGTCAATACCCCTGTGTGCCTGCGAGAAGCTGCAGCACATGGTCTATGGTCGCCCTGAGTAACTGTTCCCCCAGGATTCCAAAGAATTCATGTAACCTCTCTCGCCCCTATCTGAACCTAGCGGCAAGCGTGTAACACAGACTTGAACTGCAACTAGAAATTGTTGTGCTTGATAATTCCCAGAACATTCTGGATGCCTTAGGGTGTGTGCACACGGGTGCTATTGGCAGCGCTTTGAATACAGCATACTTTATGATGCGTCCAAAGTGCTGCACGCAGGTGAATCCACATGTGTTCATTAATCCATGCGGATTCACCTCATCCTATACATTGCACTGATAGAATTTAAAAAAAAAGAAAAAAGTAAAAAAAAAGTTTTAATAATTGTAAAAACATTTTAAACCACATAATAAAGAACAGAAAAAAAAATATTATACCAATAAATATATAATTTATGTAAAAACAAAAATAAACAAATACAGTACACATATTTGGTATGTACAGACCTATAAAACACACTGCAAGTCACACTACTTAACACCTTCAGTAAACACCATAAAAAAGTGGCAAAAAATTAGGCTTTTTCATAATATCACAAAAAAATGGAATAAAATGCGGTCAAAAAGTCGAATATAAATAAAAATGGTATCGCTGAAAACGACATCTTTTCCCTCAAAAAACAAGCCACCATACAGCTAAATCAGTGGAGAAATAAAAAAGCTATAACTCTCAGAATATACAGTTGTGCTCAAAAGTTTACATACCCCGGCAGAATTTTTCCTTTCTTGGGATTGTTTCAGAGATAACAAAAAAACTTTTTCTCCACTCATGGTTATTGGTTGGGTGAAGCCATTATTGTCAAACTACTGTGTTTTCTCTTTTTAAATCTTAATGACAACCAAAAACATCCAAATGACCCTGATCAAAAGTTCATATACCCTGGTGATTTTTGCCTGATAACATGCACAGAATTTGACACAAATAGGTTTGAATGGCTACTAAAGGAAACATCCTCACCTCTCCTAAAAGAGAAAACACAGTAGTTTGACAATAAGTGGCTTCACCCAACCAATAACCATGAGTGGAGAAAATTTTTTTTTTGTTATCATTCATATTCTCTGAAACAAGGCCAAGAAAAATTCTGCCGGGGTATGTAAACTTTTGAGCACAACTGTAGTGATGAAAAAAACAATTCTTTTTTTTATAATATTTTTTTATTGTGTAAAAACGGCAAAGCATAAAAAAATATAGAAATGTGGTATCACTGTAATCGTACTGACCTTTAGAATAAAGCTGTCTTATTAATTTTACCACACGGTGAATGGCATAAAAAAAGAAAACAACTATTTCTGACTTTTCCTGGTTTTTGTTTATTCTGACTCCCAAAAATCAGAACAGAAAGTGATAAAAAATGCTATCTGTCCAAATATGGTACCATTACAAACGTCATCTCATCCTGCAAAAAAACCCCACATAACTCCGTCGGCAGTAATATAGAAAAAGTATAGCTCTCAAAATATGGAGTTGCAAAAACTAGTGTGTGATAGTAGCCAAACACAAAAAAAATATATAAATCTAGTATCACTGTAATCACACCAACCCGAAGAATAAAGTCATCTAATCACTTATTCCACATCAACGGTGTAAAAAGTACATAAAACCAATTCTTGACCTGCTGCTGTTTTGTTCATTCTGCCTCCCAAAGATTGCAGTAAAGTCTGGCTCACATTTATCCTGGGCTTTACCTTGAGCGCTTACATCGGGGTTTCCGTGTAAATCTTTGAAATATGTGATTCAGATTGAACTCCTGATAGAAGATTCCCTAGAATGAGAAAGATGGAGACTGTCACGGTTCCACCCCTCACTGTGTCTGGGATGCAGTTACTGACAGCTCAGCCATCCAATCTGTTGGTATATGCAACAGTTGTGGACTTCTTTGTTTGTGTGAAGGAGGACTTTATGCTGATCTCACAGTAGATGGCGATGTGTAAAGCTCCTTGTTTATTGTATTGTAAAAGAAAAAAATCTCTTGTTTTTTTCTGTTTTGCTCTTACTTCCTGGTGCAGTACTGTGTGACTGTGCGTTTTTTCCTTTACCTCATGTTCTGAGAAGTAAAATCTTGTTATCCCATGTAATCTGCTCTGTGAAGTTTCTACCGCAACTGTGGGGATCCAGAAGCTGCGCAACACGTTATGGACCCAGGCACTGAGGACCCCAGACACACAGGACACTGGAACTCTCAGCAAGACCCTGTTGAATGCAGAAGAATTCTTCAGTACAATTCTCTCCAAACAATTAAGACAAGTTAAAGATGACAAGTAGCACAGAGCTAAAACTCACAGTACCTAAGCTGAATAATGAGAATTATCAGTTATGGAAGTTCAAAGTAGAAATGTTATTGTCTAAAGATGCTTTATGGGAAGTAATCACTACAGATAGACCTGATCAGGATAATCAGACATGGAATAAGAAAAATAGACAAGCAAGAGCTACCATCAGCCTATTAGTTGATTATGCTCAATTAATCCACAAAAGGAATGAGGATACAGCAAAGGGAATGTGGGAAGCGCTAAGAAAGCTACATGAAAGACCCAGCTTAAATCACAAGTTATTTCTGCTAAAAAAGCTTTACAGTATGAGACTAAGTGCAGGCAATGACATGCAGAAGCATATATTCTCTATTATGGAAGTGATATCACAGTGGAGATCAATTGGTGAAGATATTAAGGAAAGCCATGTAGCAGCAATATTATTGTGCAGTTAACCGGATTCATATGCTGCTTTGATATATGCACTAGAGACAAGACCTGAAACAGACATTACATTAGAGTTTGTGAAGACCAGACTCATAGATGAATATCAAAGAATGAAAGGACAAACAAATGATTCTTCTACTGAAAAAGATAATGCAAATGCTCTTAAAGCTACAGAGTCAAAAAGAACCTATAATAAAGAGACAAGAGAATGTTTCAGATGTAAGAAAAAGGACATTTAAAGAAAGACTGTACTATATGGAAAGCAGAACAACAGAAAATACATCATAAAGAGAAAACACAGAAGGTGAAAAACACAATTTCTGATTCATGTGAAAATAATTAGATATCAGACAGGCAGTGTATATAGGCAGGCAGGCAGGGTATATAGCAGACTGCAGTGCATATAGCACAAGAGTCTCCATTCCAATTCTGCCTTCTGATGCTGTTAGATACTTCTATACAAAGGCCCAGGTCTCAGGGGCCAGGAATACTTTTATTTGGATCTTAATCTTCATTATTTGCTTAAAAAGCAATCCAGAGAACACCGTTTTTCTGCGCCATTTGCTTGTTGGCACTGCAGAATACAGCCAGGTCCTTTCCATTTTACAGCGCTAGGAATCCAGCTATTCAAAACTATGTTTTCTCTGTCAAACGGATCACATATACGTTGTCAGAAAATACTGCCATTTCTGGCCTCCATTAAAAATTTCCTTTAGTGTGTCAGTGAAGCAATTCACAGCAGTTTGCTTTACAAACTACTGACCTACAGGCCAGGTATTTAAAACTCTATTTTCTCCGTCACACGGAACACATATACGTTGTCAGAAAATACTGTCATTTCTGGCCTCCATTAAAAATCTCCTTTAGTGTGTCAATGAAGCAATTCACAGCAGTTTGCTGGTCAAACTACTTACCTACAGGCCAGGTATTTAAATCTCTGTTTTCTCCGTCACACGGATAACATATAAGTTCGCTCCAAACTCAGTCATTTGTAGTGAGCGCTGAAGATACTGTCCTCCATTTAAACTGGGCAAGGCACATGGCAAGGGACTGGGAACTGGACGTGATGGTGATGGTTCATGCAGAAGCCAAGGACAAGGCCTTGGGCAAGGTGAAATTGTGTCACAACAAACACCCACATCTTCTCGCCTGACCTTCCTGTCCCAATTCCTAGGGGACCGCAGCACACCACTATTGAACCCAGAGCAGTGTCAAAAGGTTGTTGGTTGGATAGCGGATAATGCTTCCAGTCACTTAACCACCACCACTACCACCACCCTGTCTTCCACACGGTCAAGTAGCCGTGAGTCTGGACCGCATATTCCTCACCCTAATCCTCCTTCCTCCCACCATGCCGAGTGCCTGGAGACAAATGATCCCACACTTGGACACTCTGAAGAGCTGTTCACTTTTCCATTTATAGATTCGGGCCTCTCGCCCAGTCCACTTGAAGCGGGCAAGAGAAGATTGCGTGTAGCGATGCCCAAATATTTGAGCAGCCACGGTCACACGAAGGCGATGGTGGGAAAGTGTCACAAGAGGTGGACGATGATGAGACACAATTGCCAGAAAGTCAGGAGGAGGACCAGGGTGCGGAAGTGGAAGACGAGGTGGTGGATGATATAGTAACTGACCCAACATGGCAGGAGGACATGCAGAGCGAGGACAGCAGCACACAGGGGGAGGGAGGCAGAGCACCCCAACAGGCAGGAAGAAACAGTGTGGCAGATAGAAGACAGGCAACCGTTCCCCGTAACACCAACGCGAAGGAAGTTGCCAGTACAACTGTTAGGTCTTACCGAGTCTGGTTGTTTTTTAAAGACTCTGCCGATAACCCCAAAAAGGCCATTTGCACCACCTGCCAGGCCAGCATCATCAGGGGTGGCAAAACGACCAGCCTGACCACCACCAGCATGATCAGGCACATGGCAGCAAAGCACCCGACTTTGTAGGCCGAATCCCAGGGTCCAGGAACAGTGTCTGCAGGTGGCATCATTGCTTCTTCCGCTGTTGTGCATGCAAGCCAATCCGCTGTCCATGGTGCATGCGAAGATGCCTCCTGCCCTGCACCTGTCGTTGCGCACTGTCAAGTAGCAGCATCAGGAAGCACGTCCATGTCCTTGTCCCAGCGCAGCATTCAGTTGTCCATACCCCAGTCCTTGTAACGCAAGCGCAAATATGGAGCCAACGCCCCACAGGCCACACTACTAAATTCTCACATTACACAACTGCTTGCGCTCGAAATGTTGCCTTTTAGGCTCGTGGACACGGAAGCATTCCGCAATCTGATGGCGGCGGCCATCCCTCGGTACTCGGTCCCCAGCCGCCACTATTTCTCCCGGTGTGCCGTCCCCGCATTACACAAGCACGTGTCCCAAAACATTAGCCATGCCCTCAACAACGCAGTTACTGGTAAAGTCCACCGCACCACGGACACGTGGACAAGTGCTTGTGGGCAGGGACGGTACATCTCGCTGACGGCACACTGGGTTAACATAGTGGAAGCCGGGACCCTGTCGGACTGTGCGACGGAACACGTCCTCCCGATGCCAAGGATTGCGGGCCCTAGGTCAATCAGGGTTGCCCCCCGCGGTCTCCAGCTCCTGCACCTCATCCTCCTCAGCCTCCTCTTCAGCCTCCATCTCCAAAATGACCACATCAGTCACAAGCTGGAAACACTGCAGCACTGCCTTGGCCAAGCGGCAACAGGCTGTGCTGAAGCTAATATGCTTAGGTGACAAACCGCACAATGCTAAAGAGTTGTGGACAGCTCTGAGAGAGCAGGTAGATGTGTGGCTCACACCGCTGAACCTACAGCCAGGCATGGTCGTGTGTGACAATGGCCGGAACTTGGTGGCGGCTCTGAGGTGAGGCGAGCTCACACACGTACCATGCCTGGCCCATGAGCTTAACCTCGTAATTCAGCGGTTTCTCAAATCCTACCCGGAGCTGCCGGATCTGCTTGTTAAAGTACGCCGCCTGTGTGCCCATTTTAGAAAGTCACCTACAGCTTCCGCCGCCCTTGCCGTGTTTCAGCAGCATTTGCAGCTTCCGGCTCACAGACTGGTGTGTGATGTCCCCACGCGTTGGAACTCTACACTGCAGATGTTGGGAAGGATTTGTGAGAAGAAGAGGGCAGCTGTTGAGTACTAGCTTCAACAAGGCGGTCGGTATTCAGTTCAGACTCCACACATAAGACCTCAGGAGTGGACATGGATGTCAGACATATGTACCATCCTCCAAAACTTTGAGGACTCCACCAAGATGGTGAGCGGCGATGACGCCTTAATTAGCGTCACCATCCCGCTTCTCTGTCTTCTGAAACGCTCTCTGCTCACAATCAAAGAGGATGCATTGCAGGCGGAGTACGATGAGATGGAGCAAGGAACCATGCTGGGTGATTACACACAGCCAAGCCTCATCTCATCCCAACATGGATTGGGTGACAAAGGGTAAGAGGAGGAGGAGGAAGGACTGGAGCTAGTTTCATGCACTATAGACGGAACCGCCGGAGCGGTGGGCTAGGCAGAGCAGAGGGGAACCACCGGAGAGGTGAGCAAGCAGAGCAGAACTAAACCACAGGTGCGGTGAACAAGGCTGAGCAGATAGGAACCGCCGGAGCGGTGGGCTAGGCAGAGCAGAGGGGAACCGCTGGAGCGGTGAGCAAGCAGAGCAGAACTAAACCGCAGGTGCGGTGAACAAGGCAGAGCAGAGAGGAACCGCCGGAGCGGTGGGCTAGGCAGAGCAGAACAGGGCTGACGGTGCAGGCAGAGAGGACAGGGCTCTGTTCACATGGAACAGACTGAAAGATACAGGAAGATGGCTAGAACACAGTAGGTAGATACGGAGGAAGGAAAAAGGGACAAGCAGAACCAGATACACACAAGGTACTTACAATGAAGTAGCGAGTGGACACAAAACTCACAAACAGAAGTACAGAGACAACGAGTAGGAGTTAGGTGCTGCTTAAGACACTGCATGAAAAGGGAGGGTACGGACATAGAGACAAAACAGGTAACAGGCTAAGAGACAGTTCAGACAGGAACTGATACTGCAACGAGATGCAGGAACGAGCCTGGGTATACGGCCCCCAGGGTGGCGGAAATGGACTAGAAGTCACAGATACAGGCAACAGGTCTGGGTATGCAGCCCCCAGGGTGGCAGAACAGACTAGAAGTCAGAGATACAGGTAACAGGCCTCGGTATACGGCCCCCCAAGGGTGGCAGAAAGAGACTAGATACAGGACAGGACCTGGCAATTTAGTTGCAAAGACAAACTGAGTGAAGGTGGTTGCTCAGGCCCTCCTTCTGGGTCGAGGGGGTTTAAATATCCAGTGACTGACAGCAATAGGCTGGAGACGCATTAGAGGTGCGCCCACAGCAGCTATAAGAATCAGGAAGTAACCGGGCCGCCGCCCTAAGCAGTCAGTCAAGAGACATGCACACAGCATGAACTGGAGCAAGGTTTGCAGGCTGGACTGATGGGTAAGATTACGGTCTTGCAAGGTGGGAGTTGGTGCACTATGCAAGCACGCCGCCAGGGATGTTACACCTGCACAACTGTCATACCGTCTGTTCAGCGTGGATGGCCAGAGGACAGAGAGGAGGAGGAGGAGAGCATGGTCAGTCATCCTCTTGGTGAGGACACGGAAATCTTGCCTGTTAGTAGTCTAGCACGCATGGCTGAGTTTATGTTACGTTGCCTTTACCATGACCCTCGCGTACTCTAAATTTTGGGTGACAGTTGTGTCACCCCAGGCCTGGATGCCACAAATAATAAAGGCCGTGTCTGAGAGCAGGACGGAGGTTCCCTGGTTAGGGACAATTAGCATACAGCACCTCCTGTCCAAGGCCAGTAGGGGTAGCTGGCTGCCCCTATAAAAGCTGGAACTGGGGGCAGGGTTAGGGAGAACTGGACGACCTAGCTCAGGAGTGAGACTAGTCCCAGAGAAGGAGGGACAGTTCAGCTGTAGCTGAGGAGGTCGTGAGGCAGTGGAGGAACTGCTAGCCAGGGACGTACGGCGCCGAGAGCCTGTCCTGGCAAAAGGGGAGAACAATATAACAGACATTGGGGTCCGAGGCTGTAAAGACTCTAAGTCCAGCAGCATAGAACCAATCCGCGAGGGATTTCATGTCCTTTGGCCTAAAAAGCCCGGAGGCTCCGCCACAACAGAAGGAACCAGCAAAGCCAAGAGAGGCCAGAGGTAAAAGGAGCCCAAGTTGCAAGCCATACGGGTGAGAGTACACGGCACGCTCAGGGACGTGGGCTATTTTACCACTAAAGGGGGAAATAGTCAGAAAGAGCTTAGAGAGCACGGTAGGCCTACACCCTCACCCTGACCAGAGGGGCTTCCCGAGTGTTCTCAGACATCCAGGCCCCCTTCTAGCCGGTACTGTTGTTGGGTCATTACCATCTGTTATAATAAAGACCCTGAACTGTTTAAGCTGACTCTGCATTCTGACCATCGCGGCCGGAACTATCACCCCCAACATCCACCTACACTGCCCTGGGGCTACACTCTGTGCTGCACACCAACACCAGCCCCAGTGGCCTGCCCTGCAGCGGCGGTTATCCCTGACCGCAATCCACAGGTGGCGTAGTCAGACATTTCCAAATCTATAAATAGACTGCTACAACATTTGGTCTGACCACCCTGAGCCACGGGATCGGGTTGCCACTACTACCCCCAGCATCGTACAGAAGCCTGGTTCCGGGTACCCCACAGCCTAGGGGGTGAGTCACAGTCATTACTGGTTGGTGACACTTCTAGACCCACTCTACAAGGAGAATTTTATATCTCTTATTCCTGAGGCGGACAGGTCTACAAAAATGGGGCTGTACCAGAAGGCCCCTGTTGCAGAACAATTAAAAAAATTCCCATCTGAAAACGCTGGCGGCAGAGGGCACACTTCATTGGACAACCAAGGAGTACAGGCGAGAGAGACACAACTTCAATCCAGCAGAGGCAGGGGAACACTGTCAAATTTCTGGGAGAGTTTTCTCAGACCCTCCCATTGCACAGGCCCTGAGGCGCGGGGTACTCTCACAAGGAGTGCAAAGCTTGGGAACATGCTGAAGGGAGTACCTTGCCAACCGTACCAACGCCCTCCTTGATTCCGCTGTGCCTTATAATTATTGGGTATCCAAGCTGGATACGTGGAATGAACTAGCTCTCTACGCCTTGGAGGTCCTGGCCTGCCCTGCCGCCAGAGTTTTATCAGAGCGGGTTTTTAGTGCCGCTGGTGGAATTATAATTGATAAGCGCAACCACCTGTCAGCTGAAAATGCTGACAGGCTGACTCTTATAAAAATGAACAAGGGCTGGATTGGGTAAGACTTCTCAACACCACCGAATGATAGCAGCGTAACATAAACTCAAATCCAGTGTCTTTTCTTGGGAGGTGTATTCCCATGCACCTTTTCACACCCACACATGGGTATATGCTTCCTGATTATGTATATTTGCTCTTGTCCTCCTCCTTCTCCTCATCCTCCACCACCATATCACTAGGATGACCGTGGTCCGTGATGCAACACCCACATCATTTTTTTAAAGGGTGTTTATGATGGCCGTAAAAAAAATGTTTTATACAGTATGTTCATGTATACCCCCCAGAGATAAATGTTTATCAGCCCAAACACTTAGTGCATGGGCATTACAAGTATAGGAGGCCCGCTCCTTTCTATTTGGAACAGTTTTTTATGAGTCCCTCCTCCACGTCTCTTCCAGAAGGCATTGAAGTGCCTCCAAATTTTGGCAGCCCTTGCATTCACTTCATAGGCCAACACTATGGGAGACTCTCTCCTTTCTAATGGGAATTTGTCGCTACTGTGGCCTTGCTCTGTCTCTTTAAATTGTTAGTGGGATTTTTCCTAAATTTGGTCAGCCGTTGGACTCACTGCATACCCTATAACTGTATAGCCGACCCTCTACTTTCTAATGGGAATTTGTTGCTACTGTGGCCCTGCTTTATGCGTCTTTAATCTCTTAGTGGGGTTTTTCCTAAATTTAGTCAGCCGTTGGACTCACTGCATACCCTATAACTGTATAGCAGACCCTCTCCTTTCTAATGGGAACATGTCGTACCTTGTTACTGTGACCCTGCTCTATGTGTCTTTAAATTCTTAGTGGGGTTTTTTCTAAAATTGGTCAGCCGTTGGACTCACTGCATACCCTACAACTGTATAGCAGACGCTCTCCTTTCTAAAAGGAACAAGTCGTACTTGTTACTGTGGCCCTGTTCTGTGTGTCTATAAATTCTTAATGTGATTTTTTCTAAAATTGGTCAGCCGCTGGACTCACTGCATGCCCTATAACTGTATAGAAGACCCTCTCCTTTCTAATGGGAACATGTCGTACTTGTTACTGTAGCCCTGCTCTGTGTGTCTTTAAATTCCTAGTGGGGTTTTTCCTAAAATTGGTCAGCCGTTGGACTCACTGCATACCCTATAACTGTATAGCAGACTCTCTCCTTTCTAATGGGAACTTGTCGTTACTGTGGCCCTGCTCTATGTGTCTTTAATTTCTTACTGGGGTTTTTCCTGAAATTGGTCAGCCGTTGGACTCACTTCATACCCTATAGATGTATAGCATACTATCTCCTTTCTAAATGAAATTTGTCGTTACTGTGGTCCTGCTCTATGTGTCTTTAAATTCTTAGTTGGGTTTTTTCTAAAATTGGTCAGCCGTTGGACTCACTACATTCCCTATAACTGTATAGCAGACTCTCTCCTTTCTAAATGGAATTTGTAGTTACTGTGGCCCTGCTCTATGTGTCTTTAAATTCTTAGTGGGGTTTTTCCCAAATTTTGGCAGCCCTTGCAGTCACAGCATGGGCATTATCACTATAGGAGACCCGCTCCTTTATAATGGTAAAATTTTTTTTACTGAGACCCTCCTCTATGTCTCTTCAAAGGGATATTGGGTTGCGTCCATATTTTTGGCAGCCCTTGCAGTCACTGGATACGCAATAACAGTATAGGAGATCCACTTGTTAATAATGGGAACAACAAAGCATAGCCAGTTGATGGCTCTCTAACAATAGCGAGGGCCGACTGCTGGCCTTTTAAGAATAGTAAGGGCTGTTTGATGGCCCTATAAAAATAGACTTTATGACTTTCAGAGTCCCTCCATCATAAATAAAACATGATGTGTCTGATGATGTGTCACACACCACATTGCCAGATAAGGTTGTAAAATGTTAAAATGACATTTCCCGGTGAATGCATTTGTCTTAAAAAATAACATAAAAAAAAAAATAGGATCTTTCTTTAGTATAAAAAACATCGTCACCAATTTAACCTCAATGTAATCACATTGTTCAGCTCCTGCACCTCCTCCTCCATCTCCAAAATGACCACATCAGTCACAAGCTGACAGCACTGCTTTGGCTAAGCGGCAACAGGCTGTGCTGAAGATAACATGCTTAATGCTTAATTGAAAACCGCCCAGCACTGCAGAGTTGTTGAAAGCTGTAACACAGCAGCCTGATCTGTGGCTCTCACCGCTGAACATACAGCCAGGCATAGTCGTGTGTGACAATGGGCCGAACCTGGCGATGGAGAAATGACAGCCGGAGTAGATACAGTTTCCCTCTATGCCAGTCCTTTCACCGAGCTAAATACAACTCTCAGCAAAAAAGCTGTGGACTGGCTCTGTACTGTCCCTGGCCACATTCACCTGTCCACGTGTTTGTGGTTAGGCGGTCCTTCCCAGTAAGTGCACTGGGGAGGGCACGGGTAATGTTGTGGGACCCGTGCTTGTGGAAGGTGGAGACGATACTGGGAGAAATAGTGGCGGCTGGGGACCAAGTATGGACACCCGGCTGCCGACGGCATAAGGTTATGAGAAGCTTCCGCCTCCATGAGCCTAAAAGGCCAAATTGCAAGTGAAAGCAGCTTTAGAGGACTTCCTGGGAGAAATGACAGCTGGGTAGATATTGTTTCCCAAGTCCTTTCACCAAGCTAAAGAATATGGCTTTGGTGAAATACAACTCAGCAAAAAAAGCTGTGGACTGGCTCCATACCGTCCCTGGCCACATTCACCTGTCCACGTGTTTGTGGTTAGGCGGTCCTTCCCAGTAAGTGCACTGGGGAGGGCACGGGTAATGTTGTTGGACCCGTGCTTGTGGAAGGCGGAAACGATACCGGGAAAAATAATGGCGGCTGGTGACCGAGTATGGATACCCGGTCACTGCCGCCATAAGATTTTGGACAGCTTCCGCCTCCACGAGCCTAAAAGGCCACATTTCAAGTGCAAGCTGCTGCCCAGAAATCTGGCAGTTTAGTATTGCGGCCTGTGGGTGGGTGGGTGGGTGGCTGGCTGCATACTTGCGCTTGCATTCCAAGTAACAGAAAACTAAGGAGATGGTGGCCTCTATCATCATCATGGCCTCACCTCGGCACTATGAACTCTCCTGAAGGAGAAGCCAGGGCCCACCGGAGGAGTCTCCGGTTCTCTGGTGGGCCCGTCCAACCCTGCCGAGAAGCAGCCCTGGCTAAGAAAAGTGTGGGGGAAAGTTCCCGGACACTCTATAGCTGCTTTTTTAATGTGGATCAGACATGCTTATGCATGTTATTTCTTAAACCGCATTGCAGATCAGGCCATTGTCCATCTCTGTATTCATGAAATTAAATGCGCAAAGAAAGATGTATGTGTGTCAAAGGACCATCGACAAGTGCGTGTTGATGTTGGACGGGTTGCCATTGCTTCTGCAACAAGCTGCATTAGAGGACTTCCTGGGAGGAATGACACCCAGGGTAGTTACGGTTTCCCTCTATGCTAGTCCTTTCACCGAGCTAAATACAACTCTCAGCAAAAAAAGCTGTGGACTGGCTCCGTACCGTCCCTGGCCACATTCACCTGTCCACATGTTTGTGATTAGGCGGTCGTTCCCAGTAAGTGCACTGGGAAGGGCATGGGTAATGTTGTGGGACCCGTGCTTGTGGAAGGCGGAGACGATACCGGGAGAAATAGTGGCGGCTGGGGAAGGAGTATGGACACCCGGTCGCCGCCGGCATGAGGTTATGAAAAGCTTCCGCCTCCACGAGCCTAAAAGGCCACATTTCAAGTGAAAGCAGCTTTAGAGGACTTCCTGGGAGAATTGACAGCTGGGTAGATATGGTTTCCCAAGTCCTTTCACCAAGCTAAAGAATATGGCTGTGGTGAAATACAACTCAGCAAAAAAAGCTGTGGACTGGCTCCGTACCGTCCCTGGCCACATTCACCTGTCCATGTGTTTGTGGTTAGGCAGTCCTTCCCAATAAGTGCACTGGGGAGGGCACGGGTAATGTTGTTGGACCCGTGCTTGTGGAAGGCGGAGACGACACCGGGAGAAACAGTGGCGGCTGGAGACCGAGTATGGACTCCCGGCCGCCGCCGGCATGAGGTTATGAAAAGCTTCCGCCTCCATGAGCCTAAAAGGCCACATTTCAAGTGCAAGCAGCTGTCAAAAATTTGGAAGTATAGTATTGCAGCGTGTGGGTGGGTGGGTGCGTGGCTTCCCATAGACTTACATTGGGCTCGTTGCTCAGGTCGAGCACCCAAGTATTCCAATTTGTTCAACCCGAGCAACGATACCTAAGGTCCTGCCATGCTTGCACATGAGGTAAGAGAGATAGTAAATCAAAAATGCTATACTATGTTTCTAATTGGAGATATTTGCTAACATTGTTATATTACACCTACTACATATTGGGGTAGGATCTTGGAGATGGGAATACTTCGTTAACTCATTTTTAAATCGACTCTTCAGAGAGGAAAAGGACTAGAAATCTAGTGCCACCTATTGGAAGTAGCAATTCTAAAAGTCAATATCGACCCTTTATCGAGCCTTGTCAACTCTAATTTCGTCGTTTATGTTATTGAGTGCACTGTCTGCAATTTAAAATATGTGGGATCAACCACCAGAAAATTAAAATCTAGAATGAGGGAGCAACTTTATGACATAACTACTCCCTCAAATCGTAACATATGAAGTGTGTCTAGACATTTTATTTCATGCCACAACAGACAGACCACACATTTTTTGACATATGCTATCGAATCTGTTCCCAAACATATCAGAGGTGGTAACCGCACACGTACACTTCATAATAGGGAAGCTTTTTATATCTTTTCATTAAATACAAGGGTGCCGTATGGTCTGAACTTGAGAAGAGAACTTATGCTATATTATTAATACTGGGTTCGTTTTGTCAAGCTTGTTTATATATGTTTTTTAATCAATGTCTCATAATTTTTTATATATATATATTTTCCTGTCAATGTTTTAATATCAGAGCTGTCATTACTTGACTATGCATTACATATTTCTTTGTTCCTAGTTTCTGCAGGGTGATTTTCCCTGAAGATTCTTCCCTGGGGCATCTCACCCATCTGATTCCTGTTCTCTAATTATTCCTTCCTTCCTTAAAGATTCATTCTGCCTATTTAATCTGATACCAAAGCCTAAGAACGCTTGGCGTTCGAAATGCGTTTGATTGCGTACATTTTTTTTCTGCTTCCGGCCCCCTTCACCTCTTGCCTGAGGTATCCCGCCTGTTATTGATTTTGTCATATTTCTCCTTAATTTTTACATTTTTTATAATAAAGGACTATTTGTTTTAACACATTGTGGAAATATGAACTGGGAGCTGGATCATATCCTTTCGTCCGCTGCTTTCAGGTTTTATCAATTGCACTACTAGACTGGCAATATTTGCCCTTTTTCAAGATGGAGATCGCTGTACGCATGGCTGATATTGTTCTTGTGTATTGCAGATGGCATCTGAGGGTGATGGACGCGGAATAACAACATCATGGGAATTTCCTCTACTCGCCATATCACCTGGATGGCCGGAAGCAATGCGCATAACGCTATCACCGGCACACATGCAATGCAATTATGTGACTCCATCTCTTTACACCTGTGGGGAGAGAATTTAATATCAACCATTACACAGTAAGATACATTCCTCAAAGGAAGCCCAAGTGAAAAGCACGTTGGAGTTGCTTGTGCACATTGGGACATCATGAGTAATAGGTAATCAGTGTTTTCCCTAGATCAGCTATCTATCCACATTGCTGTAGGTTACCTGACCTGCCCTGATCAATGGTTTGGACACATGGATTTATATTACTCTTGGTCTATCTTTTTGATACTGTAGGTTTTACTGCCTATCTCTTTATCACACTGCCCCTCTATACATTAGACATATAATCTGTACCATTTTTCATGCCTGAGTCTTCACTCTTTAGGCTGGGTGCCCACGTAGCGTTTTTCAAGCCTTTATGCTGCGGAATTTCCGCAGCATAAACGCTTGTGAAACGCTAGGTAATCCGCACCCCATGGTCCCCAATGGGATTCCGCATGTTCTATGCACATGCTGCGGATTTTTCCGCAGCGTTTATGCTGCGTACAAAAATCCGCAGCATGTCATTTAATTTTGCGGAAGTGCAGCGGAACTCCCGCCATTGACTTGCATTGAAACGCATAGAAACCGCGACTTTACATTTGTACAAGCGGCTTCTATGCGTCTCTATGTGCGGATGGTACCCAGTTCTGGAGGAGAGAAGACTCTCATCCAGACCTGGGTACCATTGTACCTGTAAAAAAAGAATAAAATAACAAATAAAGTTATATTCACCTGTCCGGCGGCTTCTCTCTGAATGCCGGCATCGCTTGAGGACCTGCGGTGACGTCACAGTCATGTGACCGCAGGCCCTTCACCGCTCTGTCTCGCGATATGCCGGCAGCCGGAACCAGAGAGGAACGAGCGCTGCAGCCACGCCGGGGCCTCGGGGGTGAGTATAGCTTTATTTGTTTTAATTTTTACGGTTCACACTGTATAAATCCATGCTGTTTGCATGGATTTATATAGTGTGACCTAGTTGTCAAGCACTTTCCAAGTGATGCTATCGCCTGGAAAGCGCTTGTCAATCTGCATGCGTTTTTTCTGCCAGGGAGATGCAGAAATGCTGCAGAAATTTTCGGCTTCATTTCTGCATTGTGGGCACATAGCCTGACAGTTGATTTTAATATTTTTGTATTGTCTTGTATTTTTTGGACACTTAATACATTTACTTTAAATTACCCTATGGTGGATTTTTCTTACTACACATTTTATATATAGTCTGTACATATACATATGTATGTAAACCTTATAAGTTTGGTATCACAGTAGTTGTACTAATGACTCTAAGATTCAGTTAGACAACTCATTTTTTCAACCCAATGAGCACTGTAAAGTGAAGAAATGCAAACATGGCATTTTTACCCCTCTTCCCATTTTTCAATATATTATATGATAAAATAAATGGCGTTGTTCTAAACTACAACACTATGCGTCAGCGCACAATGATTTGCTGGAACTGTAAGACGCATTCTTTGTGCAATGAAAATACACAACGTCAAAAACTCACCAAATACTCAATGTTTGAACTTAAAGTGAAGTTTTTCTGCCATAATTATGGATGGTTTGACTGTATGAAACAGATTGATGTTTTGTTTTCATATTTTTGAGGAGTTAAGGCTGCATGAACAGGTCACCAGCCAATATCTATATGTATAGAGATTAAGTACTACTGGAGTGCTGTGGGCAAAACTTAGATTAGTGAGGTGACTTGATAATCCTGCCAAAAATTGTCTGTTTTTAGGTCATACTTAAATCAATAGACAGTGGGAATGAACCTGATTGTCTGGAGTAGTGCACTCCTGAAAGCTGGTGCAGCACAGAAAAAGTCATGGAAATGAAGGTGGGAGGTCCAAAATATGGAGGATGTTAGGTGCAATGTCTGGTACTGAGTGAAGGCATCGGTGTAGCTGCTGGATAGAAATATGAGCCTGGCTGCCACATTCAGGATAATGACAAATGCATTTAGCGATAAGTAGAACAATTAATAAGTTACAATTAGCTGTGAGTTCAAATTGAAAAGCAATCAGAGCAATAGTAACAGATTTTAGTTGTTTTTATTAATTAAGAATAGGATTAAAGGTAGATGATGAAGGTCCTTCTATACAGGTACAGCAGTGATGGTGGATCTGCTGTACTTCAGGGCGCTAGATGCTGAGGCTTCCCGTCTTTCAGATGGTTCTGGGGGAACGGTGACAACACGCAAATACGCGAGCAGCCCTAGATAATCCACGCCGGCAGGATGATAAGATCCGGCGGAGGAGGGAACCTATGAGAAGAGAAGTAAATATAATGTAAGTAATGGGACTCCATATTACATGATACTAATGTGCGGTAGAGGAGTCTGATTCATGAATAGGTCAGGGATCATTGTCAGCCATCATACATGTGACAATCCCATCACTGACATATAACATCTGCTCCACATGAATTATTCTCATCACTGACTGACATCACACAACATGGAGCTGATTCTCACACTTACCTCGTCTCCTTCCCCTCTTTTCTCCATTTTCTGAGGTTTGTTTCTCTATACTCAGATTTATAGAAGATTTTCTTTCCTCGGGAGCTGGAAATTCTGATCAGAAAGAAAAAAAGAAACCCTCAGTAATGACACATACTTATAGGATCTGCTTGGTTTCTATAATATAAGTAATGGGGCGACTTATTACATGATACTAAAATATATATAGATGAAGCTACTGTGGCACCAGTCCAAATATTCACCAAGTGATACTTGTGGTCCTTATACGGAGTAATAGCCATGCTGCACCTGTGTTTGGTGGTGCTTCCACAGTAGCACTAATATAGACGTTTCTCAAAAAATCAGGAAAAGATAGCACCCACCACAGGGCATCGGTCTAAAGTCCTTTATTCCAGGTCATGCGTACATGTGAATGGCGGGCACGGGGGATGCCATCATCATCGTTCACTCCCTCATCCCCCGTGCCCACTGCTCACATGTACGCATGACCTGGAATAAAGGACTTTAGACCGATGTCCTGTGGTGAGTGCTATCTTTTCCTGAATTTTTGACAAACGTCTATATTACCTGATACTACTGTGCGATCACTGTGGCCGATCGGCAGAGGAATCTTATCATACAGAGGTCAGGGATCATTGTCAGCCATCATACAGTACATGTGACAATCCCATCAATGATATATAACATGGTCCACATGAATTATTCTCACTGACTGACATCACACAACATGGAGCTGATTATCACACTTACCTTGTCCATTTTCTCCCTTTTCTTCATTTTCAGAGGTTTGTTCCTCTATTGTCAGATTTATAGAAGATTTTCTTTCCTCGGGAGCTGGAAATTCTGATCAGAAAGTAAAAAAATCTCAGTAACGATACATTCATATAGGATCTGCTTTGTATCTATAATGTAAGTAATGGGACTCCATATTACATAATACTACTGTGCAGAACGAGGCTCCATAAGTCACTGGCGGTCATATAGCACTCATCATTTCGGCTCTCATGCTGTACTCCACGAGACCAGTGGAGTACAGCGCGAGACCCGGAGTGGCTGCTGCTCCAGTCTATAAAGCCCCGTTCTCTGAACTGGGCTCCATACACTGGAAGACAGAGAAGGGAAGTCGTTGTGGTACCTCCAGGTGGACTACACCGGACCAGTGTGGGACCTCCATGTGGACTACAGTGAACTGTTGCTTTTTTAATAGATGGGTGAAAGAGGGAAATTGTTTGGAAGTTTTTTTTTCAAATAAAGATTTTTTTGGGTGTTTTTTTTCTCTTTTTACTTACTGGGTTAGTAATGGTGGTGTCTGATAGACGGCTCTCTATTAATAACCCATGGGGTTGCTGACATCAGCCCCACAATCCCATTACCCCGATTGTCAAATGCACCAGGGCAATTGGGAAGAGTTGAGGCTAAGCACCAAAATTGGCGCATCTAATGGTTGCACCATTTCTGGGGCGGCTGAGAGCTGGTTTTATTAGGTTGGGAAGGGTCCAATTTGCATGGACCTTCCCAGCCTGTTTATATGAGCCCCCAGCTGTCTGCTTTCCCTTGGCGAGTTATTAAGAATAGTGGGGACCCAACGTCGTTTTTTTAATTGATTTATTTATTTTTACACTGTCCCTCACACCACTTATGATCCAGCATTCATACAGGCCGGGTCACGGGTGGAGCTGGTCAATCACAGCCATGCCAATAATTGGCATGGTTGTGATGGGGCCAGAAGTGCCCACAGTTTTGAAGCTTGCTGATTGGCTGCGCTGCAGCCTTTCAACAAGGTTTGTTTGGCTGTCAAACACGAAAAGTGACACAGACTTCTTGGAGAAGTCCGTGTTCGGGGTTCTGCACCGGACAGTAGGTGTTTGTTATGAATCCCGAACTTTACCGTTAGAGTTCGCTCATCCCTAATGACAATCCCTTCACTGACATATCATATGCTCCACATGAATTATTCTCACTGACTTACAACATACAACATGGAGCTGAGTCTCACACTTACCTTGTCTCTTTTTCCCCTCTTCTTCATTTTCTGAGGTTTTTTGCTCTATGCTTAGATTTATTGAAAAGCATTTTTCCTCCTGAGCTGGAAATTCTGAACAGAGAATAAGAAAAACCTCAATAACGATATATTCTTATAGGAACTGTTTTGTATCTTTCCTGTATATAGTAAAATTGTTCTATTCCTGTCTCCTCCAGATCTGGTAATCTGGAAAAACTGTACAAAATTAGGGAAATTGAGATACAGTATGGGCCTGTGGATAATTTGGATCCATGGTACATGGATAACACAGGAGACCAATAACAAAAAAACCATATGGAAATATTTGAGCCTTTCTCATTTTTGTGCTGTATACATAGACATAAACATACCTGACAATAGGAACGAGA
Source organism: Phyllobates terribilis (assembly GCF_046119375.1). Classification (NCBI taxonomy): domain Eukaryota; kingdom Metazoa; phylum Chordata; class Amphibia; order Anura; family Dendrobatidae; genus Phyllobates; species Phyllobates terribilis. The sequence continues at coordinate 6,984,009 of NW_027362787.1, read as the reverse complement.
ATGGCAAGCTGAACATAGCATCATCTCTATTACATACAGGAAAAGAATCTTTCTGCCTGTTTTAAAGAAGAAAAACGTGTAAATCACAAGTAAATGCAGTATGAAAGGGGTTTTCTCAATAGAATAACACCGACTATAAGGCAAAAAATAACTATCCAGAATGGCTGGCATGTAGTACTACATCTCTCCTACAGTGTGGGCAGTAGTAAAAATGCATGACAGGCTGCAATTATGGGCTGTTATCACCAACGGTTTCTAAAGCCAAAAGCACAATAACTTCTAATCATGGGGTGATGGATGCTGTATTTGATATTATGGTATTTATATCCTATATTTGGGTTTGTACGCATTGGAGCTCCCAATAATGACCCTATAATCTACTCACATTTCTAAGAGGTTTGTGCTGGATGCTGGAGTGCACTCTGTAGGGGACTTAGGATCCTCATTGTTCATTGTCCTGGTAGCAGTGGTACAGAGCTAAATGCAGATAACAAGAAAATATGAAATATATTTTTTTACATTTAGAAGTCTTTTTTTTTACATATTTTGGATTTATTGCTCTCATACTTACTTTAGAAAGCTTTTCAGAAGATGATGTAAAATTTTGGAAGGTAAGACTCTCATTGTCCTCACTTGTGCCCTCCTCATCCTCTGAGATCATATATTCATTGATATCAGAGTGATCTACAAGACATAGGTAATGAAATATTATTAGAGAATATCTTTATAACACAGTCATCATTTATCACTAATAGTAATGGGAACCGATTGTCTCATATTATTGAAAATAAGACAAACAGTCGCTTAGTCTAGATGACGTCTTCTTCTACTTACGGATAAAGAAGCTTGTGCCCACGTCTGAAACTGGCTGAAGAACATACTCCGGCTTCTGACTTAGAAGATTGTCAAAATCTAAGCCAGTCAGGAATGGATGACCCTTGATCTCAAATGCTCCTGCTGGAAAAGACAAAGCAAAAGTGTTGTGGATATTGTCAATGACTGCTCCATATCTGAACAATTAAAGGGGTACTCCAAGGAGATAAAAAATAAGGTTGTACTCTTCCTGCCCTCATAAAGTATAAAGATGAGATGCCCAGTGCACTTCTATTATCTTTAGAACACTTGTAATTCAATGTGAGAGGAGCTGCTCCTCACTGCTCTGTCCCTCTAGTATGGAACAATGCGTCCTCACTATGAGTACCAGCCATCACATCTTTATAGTTTATAAGTGCAGGGACAGTAAAACAATTTTTTATGTCCCCAGAGTAGTTGATGAAAGAAATAGACTGAAAGTCATATTATGGAGAACTATAAATGGATGTGCTGATAGATAAGTGTTGATTCTCATGGACACGAGCAATAAGTGTAATAAGTAAATTGTTACCTGTCCCAAGTCTATGAGCAGGATTTTTTCTGAGCAGTTCAGTGATGAGGATCTGAGCAGGAAAGGGAGGAACGGGATTACAATTCCAATCTACGTCTCCTGTTACATAGAAAATTACAGAAAATAAAGCCTCATTATTGGACTGTAAGATAAAGAAAAGGAAATAACTAAACCAATGTAACCAATCAAAACAACGATCGGATTATTCTACCTACCAGCGACGATATCTCTATAAAGCTCAATTACGGATTCCCCATAGAACGGTGCATATCCCACAAGAAATTCATATAGGATGATACCCATTGACCACCAGTCAACAGGTCTTCCACAGCCTTTTTGCAGGAGGACCTCTGGGGCTATATATTCCGGGGTGCCACAGACCTGGAAACCAACAGAAGAAAGAGATGAGATTGATGATTCCATTATTATGACAAGTTCTCGTCATAAAAACACAATGACAGAAAATAAAATGTCAATGGAAAAATTCTCTAGAAATGAAGAACGTAGAGAAGAAACAGTAGTGTGATGAGATTTGTAAAGAACAAGCTGGATTTCTGTAAGTGATGCTGACCTCATAGTCCAGGAATTCTCTGGTGATGTCTTCTACTAATTGCTTGTGCTTGTTGGTTTTTGGTATCATAACACCAACTTTTGAAAGCCCAAAATCGGTAACTTTAATATGTCCAGCAGATGTTATCAGAAGGCTGCGAAAGAAAAGATGGTTTTAGCCTTACAGACTATGTGATAATAAATGATAACTTCCCGTTTCACCCTTATTATACATAAGGGGGCACTTACTTCTCTGGCTTCAGGTCTCTGTGCACAACACCATAGCTGTGCAAGTATTCCACAGCAAGAACAGCTTCTGCAAAGTACAAGCGGGCCAAAGAGACAGGTAAGGGACCCCCCCTGAGAAGGATCTCACAGTCTCCACCTATAGAATAAAAAGGAAATGTGACCGGTGAGGGGTTTATAAAGCAGATCACCATGATGCATAATGAGAAGTGAGCAGAGATATTGGGCAGGAGAGAATATATACAGATTTAATGTACAGTGCACATGATATTAGTCTAAAGTAATGGTGAAATGTCCTCCATGTAACTAATAGCATAAAGTGATGTCACATCTCATCAACAGCCAGAGATACTGACATGCTCAGTGCGGACATACAGGGGAGATCACATAGACAGTGGCGTACATAAAAATCACAGGGCCAAAATCATCCCCCCAAAAAAGTTCTAATTAGCCCCCCCCTCAAAAGATATATATAATGTATCTATTGAAGCCCCTTGGTGTTCTCACCAGCAATATACCTTATGGTCATTTTAAATTATGATGCTCCTAAAAGTGCCCCCACCCACACACACTGAGTATGGCATACCCACAGTGAATCCCCCTCCCTAAAGGTTCACCCCACATATACAGTGTCCGTATGATGCTCCCACTCAGTTTGAAGCCTACCCAGTATGATGGCGTCCACAGTAACACCACCGAATACAATGGCCCTCACAGCACCTCACACCATATAATGGCCACCACATGTCCCACTCAGTATGATGGCCCTCACAGCACCTCACACAGAATTTGGAGCCCAACAGAGTATGAAGACCCCCACACAGAACAAGGAGCCCCACAGCACACCACTCAGTACGAGGATCCCACTCAGTATAGGGGCATTCACAGTCGGCAAATCAATAGGGGGCATTCCCAGTCTCCCATAGCCTCTCACACATTATTTTGTCCCCCACAGCCCCCAATTCAGTATTATGACCCCACGCCCCTCTCACTCAGTATTATGGTCTCCATTAGCCCCAACTCTCAGTATTAAGTTCTCCACCAGCCCCCCCATCTTAATATTATGGCCCCCACCAGCCCCACCTCTCAGTATTATGGTCCCCACCAGCACCATCACTCAGTATTATGGCCCTCACCAACCCCACCACTCAGTATTATGGCCCCGATCTGCCCTACCACTCAGTATTATGACACCCACAAGCCCCACCAATCAGTATCATGGCCCCCGTCAGCTCCCTAATCAGTATCATGGCCACCACCAGCCCTTAAATCAGTATGATGGCCCCCACCAGTGTCCCAATCAGTATGATTGGCTCTCTCTATCCACCCATTTAGTGTTCTGACCCCTCCAATTTCTGACATTAAGGCTACGGTTACACTATCAGTATTTGGTCAGTATTTCACACCACTAGTTGCAAGTGTAGCACCCTGAGGATTCGGCTGCTACAGGAGTATTGCACCTCAACCCAGAGGTGTGATATTCCACTCCCGGGTAAGGAAGGAGTGTGGAACTGAGCTCAGATAGACTGCATGCACTACATACATCCCATTCCAGAGGAGCAGGCCGACGGCACTCCCACTTAGAAATGTGCAGGTGCGACCGAGCCTGTTCCTGGCTGGAGTGGGAGGGGGGAGGAACATCCCATGTAGTGTAGGGGCAGATAGGGGGAGCAGTCTGGGTAGTGTTAGGAGCTCATTGGGTGCTGGTCACCTGAGCTCACACATAGAGGGTGTATATAAGGTGGGCACCATCAAAGATCAGGGTCAGACGCAGAGGACAAGTCAGATGCAGAGAGTCAGAAGGAGAGAACAAGTCTTCTGCAGAGGAAGTCAGCCTGCAGCAAGGGAGCAGAGCAGACCTGAGCCTGAAGAGTGAGAGAGTGGAGTACAGAAAGACCCAGAGGGGGACAAAGAAGGGACCCAAGAACCCAAATCAGATCACCGGGTGAGGAGTCAGCAGAAGGGTACCGGAACCCAAGCTGGTGGGGGTAAAGACATTCCCCAGCCAGAGACCGGAGACCGTGGGCAGTGTCTGTCACGGTCACCCACTACATTCACCCTGAAGGCACACCACACGGAGGGTCAGGGAACCTGAGGCCAAAGGTTGCCCAACAGAAGGCCCGAGGGAGCTGGATTTAGGTGAATCACTGGTGGGGACGGCTGAAGAGAGGACAGAGAGAGAGAGCTCAGGGCCACGCTCCGGACTTGTTTGGGGGTTGGCCGGATCCAGGACCTGGTGGTCGCAGCACGGCTCGGGTGGTCACTTGGAGCTAGAGTGACCCGTATAACAACTGCAGTAAGTAAAGACCCTTAACTGCACAACCCGAGTCTGTCATCATTACCGGCTGCACCGCACCACCACAACCCCCATCCTCTGCGCCTGTCCCCTCTGAGGCTATACCCTTCCCGTTGGGGGTTATCCCACCAAGCTGCGCACCCACCATCAGCCTCAGCGGACCCAGCAGCAGCGGCGGCCACAGTGACCGCATCACAACGGGTGGCGTAGTCGACAAAACGAACTTTAATAACATCAGTAAAGACTGCCACATAACACTGAGCTTGACGCCCTGGGCACGGGACCGGGTCACAGCCGCTCGGAGACTACAACCCCCCATCTGATCCGGTGCCGGGTATTCCCCTCAAAAAGGAATATGTCCCAGGGGGCGCGTCAACTTTGGCGTAGTCGGCAGGATTACGTGCCCGCAACACCCGGGTACTGCGTGCCTGAAGAAAAGTGCAAGTTTACCTCAGAAAGAAGTCTCCCGCCGGTTCCGGAGGGTCCACGCCATCGGACTCCATCACCAGTCGTTTCCCGCCGATTGTCCGCCATTTCCAGCTTGTTCCCGCCATCTGCCGAGTTTCCCGCCACTGGGAAGCGATTCCCGCCAAAACCGCAGATTTCCCGCCTTGGAAGAGCAGCGGACGCCATTATGGGCGTGCCAAAGGAGGGCGAGAGGCCACCTCCCATCGTGGGCCGGGACAGAAAATGGCGCCAAAAGTGGAAACCGCCCCCACCAACAGAGACTGTGATGCTGGAGGTGTCTGTCAGCGTGAAAGAACTACCCCTGGAGCTGACAGTCACCGAGTTGCCCCGGGACCGCCCTCGAAGTGGGAGGAGACGAAAGAAAAGAGCAAAGATGGGTGTCGCTTGGAGCAGTCTAGAACGAGCGCACCCGGAGGCAAGGTGTCCAGAGCAAGAGCACCCGGAGTCGAGGAGAGAAAGAGTAGACCCGGGAATGGAGCGGCAGCAGAGCAGCACCGGCCCGCTGGCCAGGAGCCTGCAGAAGGAAGAAGGAGGAGAGCAGAGCAGCACTGGCCCGCTGGCCAGGAGCCTGCCGGAAGAAGAGCAGAGCAGCACCGACCCGATGGTCAGGAGCCTGCTAGAGTCAACAACCCCGCTAGGCTTAGCGGAGATCCTGGCGCAGCTTCCCCGAGACCGGGAGTGCGCGCGGAGTGCCCTGGAGGGCCTCGCGGGAAGGATGGCCCGAGTGCAGAGGGAGATCCTGGCGGAGTGGGGCCGGGAGATGGCCCAGCAAGCTGGAATCCGCCCACGGAACCCGCTCCCTTGGAAGAAGACACCGACTACCTCTGCGGATGACGCGGGAGGACCCAAGGCAGGAGACGGCGCAGAAGAGGGAGCGAGACGTATGGCAGCAGGTAAGGGGGATGCCTATACCCCATACCGGAAGACCACCCACCTGCCCCAGCTCCCCGTCGCAGAGCCCGAAAGTCCCCCTGCCGTACCCGAGACCGCCATGACACCGCCACCGACTAGGCCCCGACCGGAAGCCGCCGTCGCGACCCCAGTGACGTCACGCGTCGTGACCCGGAGCGTGGCGCAGGAAGAAGAGCCTCCGGCCTGGTCACAGGGCCTAGCGTTTCCGGGCGCCGCATCCAAAGCAGAGCCATCTACCTCCGCGGAGCCTCCGGCCTGGTCGCAAGGCCAGGTAACCCAGGGCGCCGCCGTCCTAACGGTGCCCTTCACCTTCCAGGTGCCCCAGGCCTGGCCGCAAGGCCTGGGCAACCCGGGCGCCATCACCACCGCGCCCGCGCCCGTGATACCAAGGGTGCCGCACCTGGGGGAGGACCTCTTCGGCCAGCTCACATGGCCGGACGGGCGGCCCTTCATCTGGCCCGAAGGGTACCCTGAGCTAGAGCGGCAGCAAAGACTAGGGCCCTTGTGTGAGCCCCTGATCCCGGCTCCGAAGCCCGTGACTCGGGTCTCGCCTCCACTCGAGGAAGCCCAGTTCGTGTGGGACCCCACGGGAGAAGATTTGATGGGGTTCACCGGAGAGACTCGGGCAGCTGCAGCAGAGCGTACCGAGTGTTGCCGTCAACAGCTGGCAGAGTTCAAGAGAGAGCGGGAGGAGAGGCGGGCCAGAGAGCAATGGGCCCAGACCCGCAGCGCGGAGCAAAAGAGTCGGACCAGAAGGAACCCCCGTGCAGCAGATCGTCCCCGTACCATCGGGACGGTAATAAAGTTTAATGCGCAGCATGGGTGGGGCTTCATAAAGGACCAGAACACCATGGGTGACGTCTTCGTTACCCGACGGGATGTCGAGTCTCACCTGCCAGAGGGTCACAAAGGCCGTGACCTCTACGTCGGTGACGAGGTAACGTTCACCCGGCACAAGTGTGCCAAGGGACCTTACGCCCTCCACGTGCATCGCTTGACGGAGGAGGAGTTGCGGTGCGAGGAGGAGGAGCAAGAGGACCCGGATGGGTCTGAAGAAACCACCAGCCGTAAGATAAGAGCAGGAGGCAGACGCCGTTGAGTGCGGCAGAGCAGGAGACTGTATATAGTTGCCTGTCGGGGCACAGTGAATCGAAACTGAAACTGGAACTGTTGTTGCTGCTAAAATAGTCCCCGTTGGGACCAGCGAACTGTTACCTGTAACCCTTTCCATACCAGGCTGAGGACTGTGAGCAGCCATCCCTTTCCCTTTACCTGGCCGGGGACTGAGAACGGCCAAAATTTCCCTGTACATAGTTGCGCTTGCTAAAGCGCCCCCTACCGGTTTTATTTGGGAAACTGTTTTACAAAAGACTGTCGCACTCTACCTGGTCACGAGTTGCACGGTGACCAGAGGAACAGAAGAGAGAAAGAGACGACGAGAATGTTGTTTACCTGAAAAAGTTTATATATATATTTATATAGTATTTCGTATAATATTTAATATGTTTTACATGTTTATAAAAATGTTGTATGTTTTGGTGTTTTTTGTCTTTGCAGCCCGAGGACGTGCTGTGATTTACCAGGGGGGAATGTAGCACCCTGAGGATTCGGCTGCTACAGGAGTATTGCACCTCAACCCAGAGGTGTGATATTCCACTCCCGGGTAAGGAAGGAGTGTGGAACTGAGCTCAGATAGACTGCATGCACTACATACATCCCATTCCAGAGGAGCAGGCCGACGGCACTCCCACTTAGAAATGTGCAGGTGCGACCGAGCCTGTTCCTGGCTGGAGTGGGAGGGGGGAGGAACATCCCATGTAGTGTAGGGGCAGATAGGGGGAGCAGTCTGGGTAGTGTTAGGAGCTCATTGGGTGCTGGTCACCTGAGCTCACACATAGAGGGTGTATATAAGGTGGGCACCATCAAAGATCAGGGTCAGACGCAGAGGACAAGTCAGATGCAGAGAGTCAGAAGGAGAGAACAAGTCTTCTGCAGAGGAAGTCAGCCTGCAGCAAGGGAGCAGAGCAGACCTGAGCCTGAAGAGTGAGAGAGTGGAGTACAGAAAGACCCAGAGGGGGACAAAGAAGGGACCCAAGAACCCAAATCAGATCACCGGGTGAGGAGTCAGCAGAAGGGTACCGGAACCCAAGCTGGTGGGGGTAAAGACATTCCCCAGCCAGAGACCGGAGACCGTGGGCAGTGTCTGTCACGGTCACCCACTACATTCACCCTGAAGGCACACCACACGGAGGGTCAGGGAACCTGAGGCCAAAGGTTGCCCAACAGAAGGCCCGAGGGAGCTGGATTTAGGTGAATCACTGGTGGGGACGGCTGAAGAGAGGACAGAGAGAGAGAGCTCAGGGCCACGCTCCGGACTTGTTTGGGGGTTGGCCGGATCCAGGACCTGGTGGTCGCAGCACGGCTCGGGTGGTCACTTGGAGCTAGAGTGACCCGTATAACAACTGCAGTAAGTAAAGACCCTTAACTGCACAACCCGAGTCTGTCATCATTACCGGCTGCACCGCACCACCACAACCCCCATCCTCTGCGCCTGTCCCCTCTGAGGCTATACCCTTCCCGTTGGGGGTTATCCCACCAAGCTGCGCACCCACCATCAGCCTCAGCGGACCCAGCAGCAGCGGCGGCCACAGTGACCGCATCACAACGGGTGGCGTAGTCGACAAAACGAACTTTAATAACATCAGTAAAGACTGCCACATAACACTGAGCTTGACGCCCTGGGCACGGGACCGGGTCACAGCCGCTCGGAGACTACAACCCCCCATCTGATCCGGTGCCGGGTATTCCCCTCAAAAAGGAATATGTCCCAGGGGGCGCGTCACAAGCCAAAACCAGGAGTGGGTCAAAAAAGCAGAAGTGGTGATGTGTTTCTATTATAGATTTGTTATAGTTGTTCCACTCCTGGTTTTGGCTTACAAATACTGATGTAAAATACTGAACATGTGAATGTGGCCTAAAAAAAGCACTACTCACCTTGCCCCGTTCCCCCGGCACGCTGCTCTGGTCTGTGCAGTGGGAGAACTGAGACTCCTCACTATAGGCCTGATGCTGTGATGACTTTGCACTTGCAATGCACGGAGTCTCAGACTCACCAGCACAGGCTGAATGGTGGATCAGGGAGCTTTTGGCTCCCTGATTCACCATTCTGTTCAGCCATATCCACCTTCTGAGGATGCGGATACCACTGAAATTGTGATGACAAGAGGAGGGATGGGGCCAAGTGCCAAGTGGGGCCCTCCCCTCTCCAACTCATGGGCCCTACAGCACAAAGATCAATGAATTTCCAGGCATCTTGGTAATATATAACCTATAGAAAAGGCTCTGTGGTGATGTAACCAACCTCTTAGAAAATCCTAATTATATGAGTGGTGATAAGATGTAAGCAGACATGGGTTAAATATAATATAATGTACAGTCCTACCTCCTACATGCTCCATGACCATACACAGGTGAGATTTCGTTGGAAAGGAGCAGACCATGGATACCACAAAGGGACAATCAGCGTATGTTAAGATGTCCCTCTCCAGAAAGGCCAATTCCACTTTTTTTGGAGTATCCAGGTTGCACTTGGCCATTGTCTTCATTGCAAAGTTCTGGCAGGAGTCTTTATGGTGCACTAAATAGACGGCCCTGGAGAGAAGGAGAATCATGGTTTATAATGAACCCTTATTAACAGTCCACCTATAGAAGTCAATGTGCAGTGTGTGCACAGGCCCTTACAATCTAATTTGTTATAGTTCAGTTTTCTCAGCTGTATATAACTGACCAGAATAGTGAGAATTAGATATGAACAGTGATGTGGACTCAGATCAGTTCCCTATGATAACACTGAATGGCACAGCACAGAGGCTGAAGTATTGTCATAGGGAACCCTGAGAAATATGGATTATGCCAACAGAAATCTCACCCAAAAGCTCCACTGCCGATCAGTTTTGATGTCTCAAAGTCGCTCATTTGCGGCTTTCTCGCCGGGATCAATGATTCGATCACGCCCTATAAAAAAGTAAGAAATGATATTCAGATAAGAAAAAAGCTCCAAATACAAAACCTTCTTCCTCCTATATTATGTCCCAGCTGATTTACACTGATTGAATGTAGGGGATGATACAAGCAGGATACTCCGCAGACATGGATGTACTGTAATTTAAGGGGAGATCCGCCATAAACCAGAATCATTGTACAGTGCTGAATAATAGGGGAGATCACAGAGGAGAACTTAAAGGGAATATGTGAGCAGGTTTTTATGTGTAATCTAAGAACAGCATGATGTATGGGCTGAAATCCTGATTCCAGTGATGTGTCACTTACTAGGATGTGTGTCATTGTTTTATTAAAATCAATGTTTAATCTGCAAGAGATCACTGCAGGGCTAGTCTTGTCTCATGTAGTCCTATTGCTCTGTGTACCCCGCCCCCACCACTGATTAGCGGATTTCTGCCTATTCACAGTGTACTGTACACAGAACGCTGCCAATCAGTGATGTGGGCAGGGTTACACAGGGCTCAGCATTCAGAGCACTGCTAGATCTGCAGTGGAGAAAAGAGGGATTTTATTACAAATGCTGCATCTAGTAAAGTAAGTGACATCGCTGGAATCAGGGTCCCTGCCCCTACATCATGCTGCCCTCAGATAAGGTAGGAAAACCTGGTGACAGATTCCCTTTAGTATAAATGCTATTATCTAACACAATAGTGTCATCTACATATAGAATAGAGATGTCCCATGATTATATGGGGGATAATACTGGATGTGTCGTTCCCACCCCATGATCTAGTGATATACAGACTTCTCCCTCTATGATACTTACAGCGGCAGGTTCTTGGATCTCCGGGATCTCACAGATTCCACTGTCAGGATCCGCCAGCACAGTTGTATCTAAAATAGTAATAAAACGATGAAGAAATAAAACGTATTAGACGATATCAATCCTACAATATATAATACAACAATATAATGGAGTGAATGGGATTATTACTAATTATATGGGGATTCTAAATATGAGAACGTACGGCGCCTCCATAGACAGATAAATATAATATAAATGATGGAGGAATAACCTATCATTACATAAATGAGGAACTCATGACCCTCGCTGCACATGTGAGTGATGGGAAGAGAGAGCTCAAGCAGAGCAGCCATATGCAAATTAGCCTGGCAGTGCACTGGGGGCGTGTCACTGCACTCAGACTTTCTTCCACGCCCCCAGTGAACTTACATCCAGATTTGTATATGGCTTCTATGTTAGATTTCTCCTGACTGAGACATTGGTTTTCTGCCATAAAGGGATCCTCTATCTTAGAGGTAAATGGCCTGTACAGTCACACCACTACGTCATATGTAACATGTTCCCTTTACACAGAGCAGAGAGTAAATCTACCATTATCCCTGTTCTCTATAATATCTGGAGATTTCTTATAGAAGGGCGGATGATCGGCTTACCTGTGATCAGATCGCTGGTCAGTTCCGGCTGACCCATATTCGGGTCAGGGATTATTTCCGGGTCTAGATTTTGCCCATCTTCGGTCTCGCCTTCTGCTGTTTCCTAATAGATATCATATATAAATATTTAATATGTGGAAGATTTCACTAAATCACCAAATACATAAATCAGGAAGCACTAAACCTGCATTTACAGATGCAGCAATTGTAACTATACAAGTAATGCGCCATCTTGGTAACTTTTCTTAGAAAGTTCTCTCATTTAGGTGCATTATGATAAATTAAGATTGAAAAATCAAACGTTCCGTGTAAGCTTTGACTTTTCTGCACTGTGATATCCCAGAGGTGTGTTACCTGCGTTCATTATATCACAGGTACATCTTGTACTTCATTCATTACAGTATTGGGTGGAATTGCTTTACACTGCAGCCCCTCTCCACAAGTCCAGATTAATATACCGTATAAGAGACTTGTGTGCACTACATTTCTGTAATATCGCCTATTATCTCAGCTGCAGCCTTTACAAGCAGGAAGACTCTGATAATAGTGATAGACAGAGGTGGAAACACAGACTTCCCACCACTGAGCTGTGACTACATCAGCAGAATACAGACTGTCCTCACAGGCGAGGGAGCAGCAGAGACTAGCCGCCATACATATGCTGTGCCAGCCAGGAGCTGACAGGAGGCCTGTAACATCAACCACCAGATCTGATATCTTACTGGTGATCTGGAGAAGATCAGAAAACAAGGACGTGTGATAGAAAAGATGACAGCTCCTTACCAGGCGTTCCGATGAGCGGGCCGGACGTTCCAGGACAGACAGGACTTTATGGGCGAGATCTTTAATAAAAGTCAAATCGCCATTCTGAAATCTTTTTTCAGCCTATAAAAAAAAAGAGATTAAAAGGAAAATCCTGAGGTGAGAAAAGGCATAATGGAGGCGGCCATTGTATGTGACATCTGCTCCTCTGTCTCCAGATACAATGGCTCCATATCTGGGGATTCGTCACGTTTTATATTGGAGGAAAGAAGAAGTTTCTATCCCACTATAATTATGGAGTAGATTTGTGCTGAGCATCCACCATTTACCTGCTGTAGTAATGTCCTGATGTTCTGAGGTAAATCCGTCAGATACTCTGACGTTAGATGACCTTGGTAGTATTTGGTCAGGCAGTCATTTACTAGTTCCATCACCAGCCGGTGAGTGAAGCTGAGGACGCCATCGGGTGGTAGAAGCGCAGTGTCAGGGCGATTGTTGATAAGAATCCCCAATAGTGCTTCTACCTGAAGATTATCCAGAAGAAATTCAGCCATAGTGAAAAACTGCAAGAGCTATCAATCACTTTAAAGCCAAGAAAGGCACCCGTGACCCTGCGTACATTCTATAAGTAGTGACTGGGAGCTGTGATGTCATAATAGAATGGAATCTAGTGACAGAATCTTAAACGGCGGCTCTGCACAAATAGATGACACCGAGCAATACTGAAAGTGGAAACACCATAGAATTAATTATGTCTCCATGTTATTATGGCCGATCGTTTTTTATTTCCAACTACAACACAACCAGGATAAGGATATGTTCACATGTTGCATTTTTTTTCTACCCAATAAAACAGAGTGGTAGCAGGAAAAACACTGCATACAATACTCATATTTTTGCAGCATTTTTTATTTATTTTTTTACATAGTTAAATAGGTTGAAAAATGACCTAGGTCCATCAAGTTCAACCTTTCTTCACCAATTATACATTTTGTCACTAATTTAACTATAACCCACAATGTTATATATACTGAGGAAATCATCCAGCCCTTGTATAAAAGCTGTTATAGTATCTGCCATAACTACCTCTTGTGGTTGGACATTCCACAGTCTGACTGCTCTGGCTGTAAAGAACCCTTTCCTATTTATCTGCCGGAATCGCCTTTCTTCCACCTGTAATGAGTGCCCCCGGGTCCTTAGTATGGTCTTTGGAAGGAATAAGTCATGCGCCAGTACTTTATAATGACCACACATGTATTTATACATGTAAATGAGATCTCCTCTGAGGTGTCATTTTTCTAAGCTAAACAAGCTCAACTTTTTCAACCTCCAATCATATGAGATACCTACATCCCTTGTAATATTCTAGTTGCCTTTGAAATGACTGACTGACTTCTGAATATCCTTATTAAAATGTGGAGCCCAAAACTGGATACCATATTCCAGATATTTGATATTCTTATTAACTGTATAATGTAATATTGAGTAGAATTAAATATGCTGACATATTAAATATGAGGCCTCACATAGCCCCCTAAATACAGTATGAGCCGCCAAACGCAGCCTCCTATACATAGTAAGAGCTCCACATAGCCTCTCTATATATACTGTATGAGCCCCAACATGCAAACGTCCCATACACATATGAAAAAAGACAAAAAAACAAAGAATATATCTAATATTATGGAGAATATTTGTGCGGAGCGTCCGCCGCTTACCTGCTGTAGTAATGTCCTGATGTTCTGAGGTAAATCCGTCAGATACTCTGACGTTAGATGACCTTGGTAGTATTTGGTCAGGCAGTCATTAACTAGCTCCATCACCAGCCGGTGAGTGAAGCTGAGGACGCCATCAGGTGGTAGAAGCGCAGTGTCAGGGCGATTGTTGATAAGAATCCCCAATAGTGCTTCTACCTGAAGATTATCCAGAAGAAATTCAGCCATAGCGAAAAACTGCAAGTGCTATCAATCACTATGAAGCCAAGAAAGGCACCCGTGACCCTGCGTACATTCTATAAGTAGTGTCTGGGAGCTGTGATGTCATAATAGAATGGAATCTAGTGATAGAATCTTAAACGGGCAGCCCTACACAAATAGATGCCGCCTAGCAATATTGAAAGTGGAAACACCATAGAATTAATTACATCTCCATATTACTATGGCCGTTCTCTTTTATGTCCAACTAGAACACAAGCAGGATAAGAGTATGTTCACATATTGCATTTTTGCAGCATTTTTTTTCTTCGGCAAAAACCAAAGTGGCAGCAGGAAAAACGCAAAAAATGCTGCAGTATTTTTAATTGTTTTGTTTTACTTTAATTCATTTCAATGGGGGTTTTTAATATAGGCAGTATAGGTACCGTCCCAATTTAGGGTCACCTTGCCGCTGGTGGGACGGCTTGTATACTTTTTTTGATCAAAAATAGTTCACTAAGTACCCTATATTTATTATGCAACTTTGCTTTACATTTATATATAATGATGGTAGGGTATGAGATATATTTTTGTCTTTTGTCTTTTGTCTTTTGCAGGTTTTGCTTCTTTTTGCTAGTGTGAACATGCTTCTAATTCTTGCATGTCTACCATCTTAGACCTCAGTTCACATTGCTTGGTTTTTTATCTTGTTTGCATTCTGTGCAATTTAAGGGTGTGGCATTCCCTTTTGTTGAGCTGACTGGTATATATGTAGCTTACCACGGGCCTGGGTGGTCTGGAGTTGGGACCCGGTCCTATTTGTCTACCCTTTTATATGCATTGCTTCAACTTTGATATACAGTAAGGTTTTTAATATAGGCAGTATAGGTACCGTCCCAATTTAGGGTCACCTTGCCGCTGGTGGGATGGCTTGTATACTTTTTTTGATCAAAAATAGTTCACTAAGTACCCTATATTTATTATGCAACTTTGCTTTACATTTATATATAATGATGGTAGGGTATGAGATATATTTTTGTCTTTTGTCTTTTGTCTTTTGCAGGTTTTGCTTCTTTTTGCTAGTGTGAACATGCTTCTAATTCTTGCATGTCTACCATCTTAGACCTCAGTTCACATTGCTTGGTATTCTATAAGTAGTGTCTGAGAGCTGTGATGTCATAATAGAATGGAATCTAGTGATAGAATCTTAAACGGGCAGCCCTACACAAATAGATGCCGCCTAGCAATATTGAAAGTGGAAACACCATAGAATTAATTACATCTCCATATTACTATGGCCGTTCTCTTTTATGAACAACTAGAACACAAGCAGGATAAGAGTATGTTCACATATTGCATTTTTGCAGCATTTTTTTTCTTCGGCAAAAACCAAAGTGGCAGCAGGAAAAACGCAAAAAACGCTGCAGTATTTTTAATTGTTTTGTTTTACTTTAATTCATTTCAATGGGGGAAAAATGCTGCAAAACCCCTGAAAGAATTGACAAGCTGCAGATTTAAAAAACGCAGGAAAAAAATGCAACGTGTGACTGAGAGTTTAGAAATCTCATTCTCTACTTCCAATAGGTGGTTCTGGAGTTCTAGTTCTCTTCCCCTCTGAAGAGATAATTTGCATATTTTCCCAGAGGAGCATTGCAGCTCGAAAAGTCTCCTCACCTTGACGTGCTTAGCATGTCGCTCTCCGCATGGAGAAACGTTACTTCTTAGAACTAATTTTTAAACAGTTAGCTCATTGTTTTACAGTATAGAGCAGGGGTCCTCAAACTTTTTAAACAGGGGGCCAGTTCACGGTCCCTCAGACCATTGGAGGGCCGGAATATAGTTTTTAAAAAAAACTATGAACAAATTCCTATGCACACTGCAGATATCTTATTTTGTAGTAAAAAAACAATAGAGGAACAAATACAATATTTAAAATGAAGAACAAGTAAAGTTAAATCAACCGGTATTTCAATAGGTAGGTAACTGTACCCAATAGGCAGCATAGGTCCTCAATAGGCAGGTAAATGTCCCCAATAGACAGCATCGGTCCTCAATAGGCAGGTAAATAGCCCCAATAGGCAGCATAGGTCCCCAATAGGCAGGTAAATGTCCCCAATAGGCAGGTAAATATCCCCAATAGGCAGCATAGGTCCTCAATAGGCAGGTAAATGTCCCCAATAGGCAGGTAAATGTCCCCAATAGGCAGGTAAATGCTCCCAATAGGCAGGCTGTTTCCCCCTTATAATGCCATATGCAGGCTGTTCCACCCCTTATAATGCCCCATGCAGGCTGTTCCCCCCTTATAATGCCCCATGCTGGATGCCACCCTCATATAATGCCCCATGCAGCATGTCACGCCCCCATATAATGCCCCATGCAGCATGTCACCCCCCCATATAATGCCCCATGCAGCATGTCACGCCCCCATATAATGCCCCATGCAGCATGTCACCCCCCCCATATAATGCCCCATGCAGGATATCACTCCCCTGTCTATATAATGCCCCATGCAGCATGTCACCCCCCCATATAATGCCCCATGCAGCATGTCACCCCCCATATAATGCCCCATGCAGCATGTCACCCCCCATATAATGCCCCATGCAGCATGTCACCCCCCCCCCATATTATACCCCTTGCAGGATGTCACCCCCCATATAATGACCTATGCCTCCATACAGTCATGGCCAAAAGTTTTGAGAATGACACCAAAATGATATTTTCCCATGATCTGCTGGCCTCTGGTTTTTATTAGTGTTTGTCTGATGTTTATATCACATACAGAAATATAATTGTAATCATATTATGAGTACCAATAGGTTATATTGACAGTTAGAATGAGTTAATGCAGCAAGTCAATATTTGCAGTGTTGCCCCTTCTTCTTCAAGACCTCTGTAATTCTTCCTGGCATGCTCTCAATCAACTTTTGGACCAAATCCTGACTGATAGCAGTCCATTCTTGCATAATCAATGCTTGCATTTTGCCAGAATTTGTTGGTTTTTGTTTGTCCACCCGTCTCTTGATTATTGACCACAAGTTCTCAATGGGATTAAGATCTGGGGAGTTTCCAGGCCATGGACCCAAAATCTCTATATTTTGTTCCATGAGCCATTTAGTTATCACCTTTGCTTTATGGCAAGGTGCTCCATCATGCTGGAAAAGGCATTGTTGGGCGCCAAACTGCTCTTGGACGGTTGGGAGAAGTTGCTCTTGGAGGACATTCTGGTACCATTCTTTATTCATGGCTGTGTTTTTAGGCAAGACTGTGAGTGAGCCGATTCCCTTGGCTGAGAAGCAACCCCACACATGAATGGTTTCAGGATGCTTTACAGTTGGCATGAGACAAGACTGGTGGTAGTGCTCACCTCTTCTTCTCCGAATAAGCTGTTTTCCAGATGTCCCAAACAATCGAAAAGGGGATTCATCAGAGAAAATGACTTTGCCCCAGGCCTCAGCAGTCCACTCCCTGTACCTTTTGCAGAATATCAGTCGGTCCCTGATGTTTTTTCTGGAGAGAAGTGGCTTCTTTGCTGCCCTCCTTGAAACCAGCCCTTGCACAAAGAGTCTCCGCCTCACAGTGCGTGCAGAAGCACTCACACCAGCCTGCTTCCATTCCTGAGCAAGCTCGGCACTGCTGGTAGTCCGATCCTGCAGCTGAAACAGTTTTAAGATACGGTCCTGGCGCTTGCTGGTCTTTCTTGGGCACCCTGGAGCCTTTTTGACAACAATGGAAGCTCTCTCCTTGAAGTTCTTGATGATGCGATAGATTGTTGACTGAAGTGCAATCTTTGTAGCTGCGATACTCTTCCCTGTTAGGCCATTTTTGTGCAGTGCAATGATGGCTGCACGTGTTTCTTTAGAGATAACCATGGTTAACTGAAGAGAAACAATGATACCAAGATCCAGCCTCCTTTTAAAGTGTCCAGTGATGTCATTCTTACTTAATCATGACTGATTGATCGCCAGCCCTGTCCTCATCAACACCCACACCTGTGTTAATGGATCAATCACTAAAACGATGTTAGCTGCTCCTTTTAAGGCAGGACTGCAATGATGTTGAAATGTGTTTTGGGGGTTAAAGTTCATTTTCTGGGCAAATATTGACTTTGTAAGTACAGTAATTGCTGTTAAGCTGATCACTCTTTGACATTCAGGAGTATATGCAAATTGTCATTACAAAAAATGAAGCAGTAAACTTTGGAAAAATTACTATTTGTCTCATTCTCAATACTTTTGGCCATGACTGTACATAAAAAAAAAAAAATCCAATACTCGCCTCACTCCTCCTCACCTGCTGCCGCTGCTCTACTCTGGTCTGGACTCCAGTGTCGCGGCGGCGGCGTCCCGCTCTGCGCTGCGTGTGACGGCACTCGGGAGGGCGCGGTGTAAAGAAGTCACCGCACTCTCTGACCTGAGACGTCACAGGAAGCGCAGAGCAGGAAGACAGCGGATCTGCAGAGGCACGGGGAGAGGTAAGTATCCGCCTGCCGGGGCCCTGAGCAAGCGGGAGGGGAGGGCGGGTGCTGACACCGCTCCCCTCTCCTCCGCCCATAGCCCGGCGGGCCGGATAAAAGTAGAGCTTGTTGGTTTCACTTCTGAGAAGCATAAACTCATGAAGGTTGCAATGGTACAACATGAAGAACAATTGGTGGCCATGACTGGATCCTGTGATCTATTTCTGATTGTGGCATAGGGGATGATTAGGGGAAAATGCAGTTGGTCAGTATTTCAGCTGGAACTGGAATACAGAGCTGAGCAAATACATGAGTCTGTGTAGTTTTTTAATTAAGTAAAGCATAAAACATTCCCTTCTGGATTCTAGGTGATCACTGGCCGTCCAACCCAACAGGACCCCAATGTGATCAGCTTATCATCAGGGGACCTGTCTAAGGAAAAAGGATTGTCTAAAGTGGACGATTTTTTTAACATTAAAAGGGTCGTCCACTAATCCACTAATTAGACAACCCCTTTTTAAATGCTGTAGTCCCTGTGTGAAAGAACAAAAATGTATATTTACCTCCCAAACTGGCGACATTACAGCGATGTCAGCGCCCATGTGAGATTGTTATGCTCCATAATCACTGCAGTCTGTCAGCGGCTGTCTGTCTGGAGACTGGAGGCTGGCATCCTGGGAATGAGGATGGCGATGGGAAGTATATATAAGGTATACCTCCTCAGCTGAGCTCAGGAAACCCAGCACCCATTCCCAGTATGATGTCCCTCTGTAGATGAGCTCTGTAACTGTTTTGGTGCATACATGCACTCCTAGGGTACGCTCACAAAGGCGAGAGAATCAGGACGATTATGCTAATGACCCTCGGCTCAATCTATGTCAGAGTTTCATTCAAGTATCATCTTAGTGTGATCCGATTTTTCTTGCATGAGAAAATCGCAGCACAGGTATGGAGAAGACGGAGAACTTAATTTCTCCATCTTCTCCATTCTCTGTGTGCGTGGATGTCGGACTGCACTCGGATTACATTTGAGTGCAGTACAATGTTTCACATGCACCCATAGATTTGTATGGGTGCACATGATCCATTGGCATGATAAAATGATGGCAGATCAGCACTGCCCCATAGTATAACATTGGGCCGAGAGCTATCCGATAAAACATCAGCGCTGGGCCATGTGAGCTCCTGTGAGCGAGCCCTTATAACAAATGCTTACTTTCAAAGCGACACCTGCTACCCAACATTCACAGAGAAGGACGAACAGAGCAGTCATCATGGGACCGGAAGGATAAGAAACACATGCCCCTCTATGATACTGGGAATGGAGGGGACTGCTTACAGTGAAGACGTTACTTTTTACATTCCACAGGTTACAGCAGAGGATAATCTCGGTTTTCCTGCATGGGGGGCAAATATTCAGTTTGGCTCCCCCTCATATACACAACTTAAGGCTTCATTCACATGTTCAGTATTTGACATCGATATTTGTAAGCCAAGATCAAGACTGGAACAATCAGAGGAAAAGTATAATAGAAACACGTCACCACTTCTGTATTTATCACCCACTCCTGGTTTTGGCTTACAAATACTGATGTAAAATACTGACCAAATACTGAACGTGTGAACGTGCCCTTGGGGTGAGACCAGGTGGAACGATCATATCACAGACCTGGTGCAGCATATTTTTAACTGTGTTCACATGTGGCAGTGATTTTTTTGCCACAATGTTTTTTTCCACGATTTTGAATGAAAAATAATAGCAAAACAATACCAACCATACTGACAATACCATCAATGCTGACAGTACTGATAATACCACCAATACTAACAACACCGACAGTACTGAAAATACCAACAATAATAATACCAATAATACTACCAAAATCAACTGTACTAACAATACCCACCATACTGACAATACCATCAATGCTGACAGTACTGATAATACCACCAATACTAACAATACCGACAGTACTGAAAATACCAACAACAATAATACCAATAATACTACCAAAATCAACTGTACTAACAATACCAACCATACTGACAATACCATCAATGCTGACAGTACTGATAATACCACCAATACTAACAATACCGACAGTACTGAAAATACCAACAACAATAATACCAATAATACTACCAAAATCAACTGTACTAACAATACCAACCATACTGACAATACCATCAATGCTGACAGTACTGATAATACCACCAATACTAACAATACCGACAGTACTGAAAACACCAACAATAATAATACCAATAATACTACCAAAATCAACTGTACTAACAATACCAACCATACTGACAATACCATCAATGCTGACAGTACTGATAATACCACCAATACTAACAATACCGACAGTACTGAAAATACCAACAATAATAATACCAATAATACTACCAAAATCAACTGTACTAACAATACCAACCATACTGACAATACCATCAATGCTGACAGTACTGATAATACCACCAATACTAACAATACCGACAGTACTGAAAATACCAACAATAATAATACCAATAATACTACCAAAATCAACTGTACTAACAATACCAACCATACTGACAATACCATCAATGCTGACAGTACTGATAATACCCCAATACTAACAATACCGACAGTACTGAAAATACCAACAATAATAATACCAATAATACTACCAAAATCAACTATACTAACAATACCAACCATACTGACAATACCATCAATGCTGACAGTACTGATAATACCACCAATACTAACAATACCGACAGTACTGAAAATACCAACAATAATAATACCAATAATACTACCAAAATCAACTGTACTAACAATACCAACCATACTGACAATACCATCAATGCTGACAGTACTGATAATACCACCAAAACTAACAATACCGACAGTGCTGAAAATACCAACAATAATAATACCAATAATACTACCAAAATCAACTGTACTAACAATACCAACCATACTGACAATACCATCAATGCTGACAGTACTGATAATACCCCAATACTAACAATACCGACAGTACTGAAAATACCAACAATAATAATACCAATAATACTACCAAAATCAACTGTACTAACAATACCAACCATACTGACAATACCATCAATGCTGACAGTACTGATAATACCACCAATACTAACAATACCGACAGTACTGAAAATACCAACAATAATAATACCAATAATACTACCAAAATCAACTGTACTAACAATACCAACCATACTGACAATACCATCAATGCTGACAGTACTGATAATACCACCAATACTAACAATACCGACAGTACTGAAAATACCAACAATAATAATACCAATAATACTACCAAAATCAACTGTACTAACAATATCAACCATACTGACAATACCATCAATGCTGACAGTACTGATAATACCACCAATACTAACAATACCGACAGTACTAAAAAATACCAACAATAATAATACCAATAATACTACCAAAATCAACTGTACTAACAATACCAACCATACTGACAATACCATCAATGCTGACAGTACTGATAATACCACCAATACTAACAATACCGACAGTACTGAAAATACCAACAATAATAATACCAATAATACTACCAAAATCAACTGTACTAACAATACCCACCATACTGACAATACCATCAATGCTGACAGTACTGATAATACCACCAATACTAACAATACCGACAGTACTGAAAATACCAACAATAATAATACCAATAATACTACCAAAATCAACTGTACTAACAATACCAACCATACTGACAATACCATCAATGCTGACAGTACTGATAATACCACCAATACTAACAATACCGACAGTACTGAAAATACCAACAATAATAATACCAATAATACTACCAAAATCAACTGTACTAACAATACCAACCATACTGACAATACCATCAATGCTGACAGTACTGATAATACCACCAATACTAACAATACCGACAGTACTGAAAATACCAACAATAATAATACCAATAATACTACCAAAATCAACTGTACTAACAATACCAACCATACTGACAATACCATCAATGCTGACAGTACTGATAATACCACCAATACTAACAATACCGACAGTACTGAAAATACCAACAATAATAATACCAATAATACTACCAAAATCAACTGTACTAACAATACCAACCATACTGACAATACCATCAATGCTGACAGTACTGATAATACCACCAATACTAACAATACCGACAGTACTGAAAATACCAACAATAATAATACCAATAATACTACCAAAATCAACTGTACTAACAATACCAACCATACTGACAATACCATCAATTCTGACAGTACTGATAATACCACCAAAACTAACAATACCGACAGTGCTGAAAATACCAACAATAATAATACCAATAATACTACCAAAATCAACTGTACTAACAATACCAACCATACTGACAATACCATCAATGCTGACAGTACTGATAATACCCCAATACTAACAATACCGACAGTACTGAAAATACCAACAATAATAATACCAATAATACTACCAAAATCAACTGTACTAACAATACCAACCATACTGACAATACCATCAATGCTGACAGTACTGATAATACCCCAATACTAACAATACCGACAGTACTGAAAATACCAACAATAATAATACCAATAATACTACCAAAATCAACTGTACTAACAATACCCACCATACTGACAATACCATCAATGCTGACAGTACTGATAATACCACCAATACTAACAATACCGACAGTACTGAAAATACCAACAATAATAATACCAATAATACTACCAAAATCAACTGTACTAACAATACCAACCATACTGACAATACCATCAATGCTGACAGTACTGATAATACCACCAATACTAACAATACCGACAGTACTGAAAATACCAACAATAATAATACCAATAATACTACCAAAATCAACTGTACTAACAGTACCAACCATACTGACAATACCATCAATGCTGACAGTACTGATAATACCACCAATACTAACAATACCGACAGTACTGAAAATACCAACAATAATAATACCAATAATACTACCAAAATCAACTGTACTAACAGTACCAACCATACTGACAATACCATCAATGCTGACAGTACTGATAATACCACCAATACTAACAATACCGACAGTACTGAAAATACCAACAATAATAATACCAATAATACTACCAAAATCAACTGTACTAACAATACCAACCATACTGACAATACCATCAATGCTGACAGTACTGATAATATCACCAATACTAACAATACCGACAGTACTGAAAATACCAACAATAATAATACCAATAATACTACCAAAATCAACTGTACTAACAATACCAACCATACTGACAATACCATCAATGCTGACAGTACTGATAATATCACCAATACTAACAATACCGACAGTACTGAAAATACCAACAATAATAATACCAATAATACTGCCAAAATCAACTGTACTAACAATACCAACCATACTGACAATACCATCAATGCAGACAGTACTGATAATACCACCAATACTAACAATACTGACAATACTGAAAATACCAACAATAATAATACCAATAATACTACCAAAATCAACTGTACTAACAATACCAACCATACTGACAATACCATCAATGCTGACAGTACTGATAATACCACCAATACTAACAATACCGACAGTACTGAAAATACCAACAATAATAATACCAATAATACTACCAAAATCAACTGTACTAACAATACCAACCATACTGACAATACCATCAATGCTGACAGTACTGATAATACCACCAATACTAACAATACCGACGTACTGAAAATACCAACAATAATAATACCAATAATACTACCAAAATCAACCGTACTAACAATATCAACCAGGCCAACTTTACAGATAGTACTGACATATCCAACAATACAGACAATATCACCACATCTGACTGATTTCAATTTTTTTTTGCAGGCGACAAGAATCAGCTGTGCTCTTTATTAGGGTTTTCCAGGATGTTTAAAAATTAGCATTGCAAAAATAATGGGAATAAAAAATAACCATTAGGCCACAGCCCCACTATCAGTATTCGGTCAGTATTTGGTCAGTATTTTTTCTCAGGAGTGGAAGCCAAAACCAGGAGTGGGTGATAAATGCAGAATTGGTGACTTGTTTCTATTATAAATACTGATAGCCGAGGCCTAAGTTACATTTTAAAACCGTGTCATTCCAGCACTCACCTTCCTTCTGGTGATCTTTTTGTGGCAAAAAACAGCTGAGTCCATTGATTGTCAGCAGCGGTTACAATTGAAGTATAAATTAAAAACATTGGTTTGGGCAACTGCAGCATTAATGCTGGAGGGGGGATTCTAACAGGGGAGTAACTATTTTTGCCATTAATTATCACATTTTTTATTGTTAGGCTGTGTGCCCACTATGCATTTTGTAAGCATTTCCGCAGCGGCAATTCCGCTGCAGAAACGCTTAAAAAACGCTGGGCAGAAGGTCTGCCATGTTCCCCAATGATAATCTGCATGTGCTGCTCACATGCTGCGGAGATTTCCGCTGCGGATTATCATTGCGGAAAAATCCGCAGCACTACCAATTATTTTGTGGAATCGCAGCTCTTTTGCCACCATTGACTTGCATTGGACGGCATGACATGCGCATCACTGCATCTGCACATGCGGATATATCATGCGGCTCAATGTGCGGATGGTACCCGGGTTGGAGAAGAGGAGACTGTCCTCCGGACCCGGGTACCATAGTACCTGTAAAAAAAAGAATAAAATAAAAAATAAATATTGTACTTACCTTCGGATGGCCCCCGGTGTCCTTAGCGATCCGTCCTGGCTCCCCGGCAGCTCACGATAGTCTAAAAGGACCTGTCATGATGTCATTTAGTCATGTGACGGGTCACGTAGACCACCGCAAGCTGCCGGCAAGCCAGGACGGATCGCTAAGGACACCGGGGGCCATCAGAAGGTAAGTATAATATATATTTTTTATTTTTTACCATTCTTTTATAGTCACACTATATAAATCCATGCCGGTTGCATGGATTTATATAGTGTGACCAAGTTGTCAAGCATTTTCCAAGTGATGCTAAAATCGCTTGGAAAGCGCTTGACAACCCGCATGTGGAAATGCATGTGAAGAACGCTTCACATCCGCATGTCCCTGGCAGGAAAAATGCATGTACAATCTGCATGTACAATCCGCATGTACAATCCGTATGTACAATCCGCATGTACAATCCACATGTACAATCCACATGTACAATCCGCATGTACAATCCGCATGTACAATCCACATGTACAATCCGCATGTACAATCCGCATGTACAATCTGCATGTACAATCCGCATGTACAATCCGCATGTACAATCCGCATGTACAATCCACATGCGTTTTTTCTGCCAGGGAGATGCAGAAATGCTCAGGAAAAATCCGGAGCATTTCTGCATCGTGGGCACATAGCATAATACTAATTTTTGACACTTCTGGAAAACGCTTGTAGGGTTTGTCCACCCAAGATTTATAGCAAAGTAGCAAAATCCGAACCAAAAATTGTATGGATTACGCTGCTGGCAATTTTCTGTAGACATATGCATTTCAATGGTTGAATTCTGTTATAATGATTTGCAGAATAGATTGACATACTGTAAACAAATAGTATTTTTTATCAAACTACCACCAAAGTATGTGGTGCTCTAAGGCCGGTTTCACACGTCCGCATATCTCCGATATCGTAAAAAACTGTACCGGAGATATCCGTGTCCCGTGTGTCCAAGTGTGTCATACGTGTAGTAACCGTCTGCTACCGGTGTGCCACATCAGTACCACATGGACCAACGCCTGGGAATCAGCGCTACAGTTAGCGCTGTTCCCAAGCACCGGGTGCTGAACACTGCCTTCATCATGGTTCCTTGCAACCGCTGCAGCCGAGGAGCCGGGGAGAATGAGCTGCTCTGAAGCTGCAGCTCAGAAGCTGTGCCTTGTCACTCAGTGAGCGCAGCTCCGGAGCAGCTCATTCTCCCCGGCTCCTCGGCATCAGCGGTTGCATGGATACAGCCGGGGACACCTAGGAGAAGTGAGTATAAGAATTTTATTATTTTATTCTTATTTTTACAGGTGTGGACACTGCGGGAGCAGACATTACTACTCTCATAATAGTCCCTGCTGGTTCTGATCAAAGCACTGGCAGGGAACCAAGATGAGGACAGTGTTCAGCACCCGGTGCTTAGGAACAGCGCTAACTATAGCGCTGATTCCCGGATGCCGGTACGTGTCACATGGATGTGATCCGTGTGGTACATTTTGCAGACCGTGTATCTGCAAAAAAACCTACTTGTCTCCAAGTGGAGCAAACAACACACAGTCCGTGAAAACACAGTGAGATGTGCACAGACCCATTGATTTGAATGTGTGTGTCAGTGTCTCCGGTATGTGTGGAAACTGTCATTTCTCGTACTGGAGACACTGACGTGTGAAAGAGCCTAAAACTGTATTAAGTAGTTGATTTTCCACCTGGAAAATCCAAGCAGAAGATGTAATGTGTGTCTGACCCATGTCAACACTTCAATCTTTTCTGGCCATGGAATATCTATTAAATACAAACACAATAGAATAGATTATACTTCTTTAGTTGTACAGAACAAAATGTTTTATTTCATGAGAAAATTTTGACAGCCGGCTCGGAGCACGGCTGAATCACATTCTTGGGGGGTGGCAAAATGCAGCAGCCTGGGAGACATCTCAGACAGCCACATCAGGTGGTCAGACGGTGCCCTCCTACTAGCTATGTCCGGTGCAAATGCCCCATGTGCCTGCCTCTACATGTGCCACTGGAACAGCCACAGGTCACATTGTTGATTCCATACATCAACGCTTTCTTTTCGTTCATGCAAAGCAAAGAGCTGCCTAACAGTTTTATAGCTTAAAGAGAATCTGTCAGCAGATTTTTGCTAACTCATCTGAGAGCATCCTGATGAAGGCAAAGAGAAGCTGAATCCAATGATGTATCACTTAGATTACTGGGTGCAGAGGTTCTCATACAACCAGAGTTTTTAAATTTACCAATGAAGTAGAGCTGAAAAGCTAACCCTGTCCAACCACGGCTCTGTATATACAATGTCCATAGACAGTGAGCTGCCCATCACCGGAGAAGGCGTGTTGGACTAAGGCTCAGGCAACCAGCTTGTCACAGCCATGATAAGCTACTGGTGCTAAAACAATCATTGTAAGCAAACAAAACCTGGGAGCTTGACAAGACAGGCACCCCTGAAATCTGTGTTTTAACCTCTACCTCATGCTGTCTTCAGATAAAATAGCAAAAACCTGCTGACATATTCCCTCTAAAAGCCTGAGGAAGAAAAGTCAAACGGTGGACAAGTTGCTGCTGTGCATAAAGAAGCAACTTGCTTGCTGGCAGATGTGACATGCAGAAGTAGTACTGTTGCTTTAAAAGCATTCAGCAACTATTAGAAGTAACAGAAGCACAGGAGACAGGAAGTGTTGTGCTCCAGAAGCATCCAGCAACTAGAGGGGTTAACACAGTCACATGAGAAGGGGAGTGTTTTATCAGAGCCCAAGGGGGATTGTGGGAAGTAGTTTACTGTCTGGCCAGAGCCGAAGAGAAAAGTGGTGTGTGTGTGTTCTGTATCTCACAGAAGCCCCCTGCAAGTGATAAGGATTCAAGTCAGGAGTGAAGCTAAGCACAGGTCAGGTAGAGTTCCTGAACTAGCAGTGCAGAGTATTGTCAGGCAGAAAGATAAGGACTGGAAGAAATGGTGTCACAGGGATCATCTCCCTCAGCAAACCCTCCCCCCTCCTCCTTCTCACTGTGCTGTATGGAATGCTGTGTTCATTAATGTGCCTTTGCATTAGAACTGTGCTGTCCTGTACTACTGGAAAGACTGAACTGCTGTGCTGCTAAGGAAACTGTACTGTTTGTCACTGGAGCCTGTTACTCATAAGTCTTAACTTGGACTGGGTGTGCGGCTTCTTATTAAATGCTACTGTTCTACCGTTTATGAGGACTCTTGTCAAGTGTGTCTGGTCAGCAAGTGAAACAACCTACGTGTCTGTGCCTGAGTGTCAATACCCCTGTGTGCCTGCGAGAAGCTGCAGCACATGGTCTATGGTCTATGGTCGCCCTGAGTAACTGTTCCCCCAGGATTCCAAAGAATTCATGTAACCTCTCTCGCCCCTATCTGAACCTAGCGGCGTGTGTGTAATACAGACTTGAACTGCAACTTGGAGTTGTTGTGATTGATAATGCCCAGAACATTCTGGATGCCTTAGGGTGTGTGCACACGGGCGCTATTGGCAGCGCTTTGAATGCAGCATACTTTATGATGCGTCCAAAGTGCTGCACGCAGGTGAATCCACATGTGTTCATTAATCCATGCGGATTCACCTCATCCTATACATTGCACTGATAGAATTAAAAAAAAAAGAAAAAAGTTAAAAAAAGTTTTAATAATTGTAAAAACATTTTAAAACACATAATAAAGAACAGAAAAAAAATATTATACCAATAAATATATAATTTATGTAAAAACAAAAATAAACAAATACAGTAGACATATTTGGTATGTACAGACCTATAAACCACACTGCAAGTCACACTACTTAACCCCTTCAGTAAACACCATAAAAAAGTGGCAAAAAATTAGGCTTTTTCATAATATCACAAAAAAGTAGAATAAAATGCGATCAAAAAGTCGAATATAAATAAAAATGGTATCGCTGAAAACGACATCTTTTCCCTCAAAAAGCAAGCCACCATACAGCTAAATCAGTGGAGAAATAAAAAAGCTATAACTCTCAGAATATACAGTTGTGCTCAAAAGTTTACATACCCTTGCAGAATTTTTCCTTTCTTGGGATTGTTTCAGAGATAACAAAAAAACTTTTTCTCCACTCATGGTTATTGGTTGGGTGAAGCCATTATTGTCAAACTACTGTGTTTTCTCTTTTTAAATCTTAATGACAACCAAAAACATCCAAATGACCCTGATCAAAAGTTCATATACCCTGGTGATTTTTGCCTGATAACATGCACAGAATTTGACACAAATAGGTTTGAATGGCTACTAAAGGAAACATCCTCACCTCTCCTAAAAGAGAAAACACAGTAGTTTGACAATAAGTGGCTTCACCCAACCAATAACCATGAGTGGAGAAAATTTTTTTTTTGTTATCATTCATATTCTCTGAAACAAGGCCAAGAAAAATTCTGCCGGGGTATGTAAACTTTTGAGCACAACTGTAGTGATGAAAAAACAATTCTTTTTTTTATAATATTTTTTTATTGTGTAAAAACGGCAAAGCATAAAAAAATATAGAAATGTGGTATCACTGTAATTGTACTGACCTTTAGAATAAAGCTGTCTTATTAATTTTACCACACGGTGAATGGCATAAAAAAAAAGAAAACAACTATTTCTGACTTTTCCTGGTTTTTGTTTATTCTGACTCCCAAAAATCAGAACAGAAAGTGATAAAAAATGCTATCTGTCCAAATATGGTACCATTACAAACGTCATCTCATCCTGCAAAAAAACCCCACATAACTCCGTCGGCAGTAATATAGAAAAAGTATAGCTCTCAAAATATGGAGTTGCAAAAACTAGTGTGTGATAGTAGCCAAACACAAAAAAAATATATAAATCTAGTATCACTGTAATCACACCAACCCGAAGAATAAAGTCATCTAATCACTTATTCCACATCAACGGTGTAAAAAGTACATAAAACCAATTCTTGACCTGCTGCTGTTTTGTTCATTCTGCCTCCCAAAGATTGCAGTAAAGTCTGGCTCACATTTATCCTGGGCTTTACCTTGAGCGCTTACATCGGGGTTTCCGTGTAAATCTTTGAAATATGTGATTCAGATTGAACTCCTGATAGAAGATTCCCTAGAATGAGAAAGATGGAGACTGTCACGGTTCCACCCCTCACTGTGTCTGGGATGCAGTTACTGACAGCTCAGCCGTCCAATCTGTTTATATATGCAACAGTTGTGGACTTCTTTGTTTGTGTGAAGGAGGACTTTATGCTGATCTCACAGTAGATGGCGATGTTGTGTAAAGCTCCTTGTTTATTGTATTGTAAAAGAAAAAAATCTCTTGTTTTTTTCTGTTTTGCTCTTACTTCCTGGTGCAGTACTGTGTGACTGTGCGTTTTTTCCTTTACCTCATGTTCTGAGAAGTAAAATCTTGTTATCCCATGTAATCTGCTCTGTGAAGTTTCTACCGCAACTGTGGGGATCCAGAAGCTGCGCAACACGTTATGGACCCAGGCACTGAGGACCCCAGACACACAGGACACTGGAACTCTCAGCAAGACCCTGTTGAATGCAGAAGAATTCTTCAGTACAGTTCTCTCCAAACAATTAAGACAAGTTAAAGATGACAAGTAGCACAGAGCTAAAACTCACAGTACCTAAGCTGAATAATGAGAATTATCAGTTATGGAAGTTCAAAGTAGAAATGTTATTGTCTAAAGATGCTTTATGGGAAGTAATCACTACAGATAGACCTGATCAGGATAATCAGACATGGAATAAGAAAAATAGACAAGCAAGAGCTACCATCAGCCTATTAGTTGATGATGCTCAATTAATCCACATAAGGAATGAGGATACAGCAAAGGGAATGTGGGAAGCGCTAAGAAAGCTACATGAAAGACGCAGCTTAAATCACAAGTTATTTCTGCTAAAAAAGCTTTACAGTATGAGACTAAGTGCAGGCAATGACATGCAGAAGCATATATTCTCTATTATGGAAGTGATATCACAGTGGAGATCAATTGGTGAAGATATTAAGGAAAGCCATGTAGCAGCAATATTATTGTGCAGTTAACCGGATTCATATGCTGCTTTGATATATGCACTAGAGACAAGACCTGAAACAGACATTACATTAGAGTTTGTGAAGACCAGACTCATAGATGAATATCAAAGAAGGAAAGGACAAACAAATGATTCTTCTACTGAAAAAGATAATGCAAATGCTCTTAAAGCTACATAGTCAAAAAGAACCTATAATAAAGAGATAAGAGAATGTTTCAGATGTAAGAAAAAGGACATTTAAAGAAAGACTGTACTATATGGAAAGCAAAACAACAGAAAATACATCATAAAGAGAAAACACAGAAGGTGAAAAACACAATTTCTGATTCATGTGAAAATAATTAGATATCAGACAGGCAGTGTATATAGGCAGGCAGGCAGGGTATATAGCAGACTGCAGTGCATATAGCACAAGAGTCTCCATTCCAATTCTGCCTTCTGATGCTGTTAGATACTTCTATACAAAGGCCCAGGTCTCAGGGGCCAGGAATACTTTTATTTGGATCTTAATCTTCATTATTTGCTTAAAAAGCAATCCAGAGAACACCGTTTTTCTGCGCCATTTGCTTGTTGGCACTGCAGAATACAGCCAGGTCCTTTCCATTTTACAGCGCTAGGAATCCAGCTATTCAAAACTATGTTTTCTCTGTCAAACGGATCACATATACGTTGTCAGAAAATACTGCCATTTCTGGCCTCCATTAAAAATTTCCTTTAGTGTGTCAGTGAAGCAATTCACAGCAGTTTGCTTTACAAACTACTGACCTACAGGCCAGGTATTTAAAACTCTATTTTCTCCGTCACACGGAACACATATACGTTGTCAGAAAATACTGTCATTTCTGGCCTCCATTAAAAATCTCCTTTAGTGTGTCAATGAAGCAATTCACAGCAGTTTGCTGGTCAAACTACTTACCTACAGGTCAGGTATTTAAATCTCTGTTTTCTCCGTCACACGGATAACATATAAGTTCGCTCCAAACTCAGTCATTTGTAGTGAGCGCTGAAGATACTGTCCTCCATTTAAACTGGGCAAGGCACATGGCAAGGGACTGGGAACTGGACGTGATGGTGATGGTTCATGCAGAAGCCAAGGACAAGGCCTTGGGCAAGGTGAAATTGTGTCACAACAAACACCCACATCTTCTCGCCTGACCTTCCTGTCCCAATTCCTAGGGGACCGCAGCACACCACTATTGAACCCAGAGCAGTGTCAAAAGGTTGTTGGTTGGATAGCGGATAATGCTTCCAGTCACTTAACCACCACCACTACCACCACCCTGTCTTCCACACGGTCAAGTAGCCGTGAGTCTGGACCGCATATTCCTCACCCTAATCCTCCTTCCTCCCACCATGCCGAGTGCCTGGAGACAAATGATCCCACACTTGGACACTCTGAAGAGCTGTTCACTTTTCCATTTATAGATTCGGGCCTCTCGCCCGGTCCACTTGAAGCGGGCAAGAGAAGATTGCGTGTAGCGATGCCCAAATATTTGAGCAGCCACGGTCACACGAAGGCGATGGTGGGAAAGTGTCACAAGAGGTGGACGATGATGAGACACAATTGCCAGAAAGTCAGGAGGAGGACCAGGGTGCGGAAGTGGAAGACGAGGTGGTGGATGATATAGTAACTGACCCAACATGGCAGGAGGACATGCAGAGCGAGGACAGCAGCACACAGGGGGAGGGAGGCAGAGCACCCCAACAGGCAGGAAGAAACAGTGTGGCAGATAGAAGACAGGCAACCGTTCCCCGTAACACCAACGCGAAGGAAGTTGCCAGTACAACTGTTAGGTCTTACCGAGTCTGGTTGTTTTTTAAAGACTCTGCCGATAACCCCAAAAAGGCCATTTGCACCACCTGCCAGGCCAGCATCATCAGGGGTGGCAAAACGACCAGCCTGACCACCACCAGCATGATCAGGCACATGGCAGCAAAGCACCCGACTTTGTAGGCCGAACCCCAGGGTCCAGGAACAGTGTCTGCAGGTGGCATCATTGCTTCTTCCGCTGTTGAGCATGCAAGCCAATCCGCTGTCCATGGTGCATGCGAAGATGCCTCCTGCCCTGCACCTGTCGTTGCGCACTGTCAAGTAGCAGCATCAGGAAGCACGTCCATGTCCTTGTCCCAGCGCAGCATTCAGTTGTCCATACCCCAGTCCTTGTAACGCAAGCGCAAATATGGAGCCAACGCCCCACAGGCCACACTACTAAATTCTCACATTACACAACTGCTTGCGCTCGAAATGTTGCCTTTTAGGCTCGTGGACACGGAAGCATTCCGCAATCTGATGGCGGCGGCCATCCCTCGGTACTCGGTCCCCAGCCACCACTATTTCTCCCGGTGTGCCGTCCCCGCATTACACAAGCACGTGTCCCAAAACATTAGCCATGCCCTCAACAACGCAGTTACTGGTAAAGTCCACCTCACCACGCACACGTGGACAAGTGCTTGTGGGCAGGGACGGTACATCTCGCTGACGGCACACTGGGTTAACATAGTGGAAGCCGGGACCCTGTCGGACTGTGCGACGGAACACGTCCTCCCGATGCCAAGGATTGCGGGCCCTAGGTCAATCAGGGTTGCCCCCCGCGGTCTCCAGCTCCTGCACCTCATCCTCCTCAGCCTCCTCTTCAGCCTCCATCTCCAAAATGACCACATCAGTCACAAGCTGGAAACACTGCAGCACTGCCTTGGCCAAGCGGCAACAGGCTGTGCTGAAGCTAATATGCTTAGGTGACAAACCGCACAATGCTAAAGAGTTGTGGACAGCTCTGAGAGAGCAGGTAGATGTGTGGCTCACACCGCTGAACCTACAGCCAGGCATGGTCGTGTGTGACAATGGCCGGAACTTGGTGGCGGCTCTGAGGTGAGGCGAGCTCACACACGTACCATGCCTGGCCCATGAGCTTAACCTCGTAATTCAGCGGTTTCTCAAATCCTACCCGGAGCTGCCGGATCTGCTTGTTAAAGTACACCGCCTGTGTGCCCATTTTAGAAAGTCACCTACAGCTTCCGCCGCCCTTGCCGTGTTTCAGCAGCATTTGCAGCTTCCGGCTCACAGACTGGTGTGTGATGTCCCCACGCGTTGGAACTCTACACTGCAGATGTTGGGAAGGATTTGTGAGAAGAAGAGGGCAGCTGTTGAGTACTAGCTTCAACAAGGCGGTCGGTATTCAGTTCAGACTCCACACATAAGACCTCAGGAGTGGACATGGATGTCAGACATATGTACCATCCTCCAAAACTTTGAGGACTCCACCAAGATGGTGAGCGGCGATGACGCCATAATTAGCGTCACCATCCCGCTTCTCTGTCTTCTGAAACGCTCTCTGCTCACAATCAAAGAGGATGCATTGCAGGCGGAGTACGATGAGATGGAGCAAGGAACCATGCTGGGTGATTACACACAGCCAAGCCTCATCTCATCCCAACATGGATTGGGTGACAAAGAGGAAGAGGAGGAGGAGGAAGGACTGGAGCTAGTTTCATGCACTATAGACGGAACCGCCGGAGCGGTGGGCTAGGCAGAGCAGAGGGGAACCGCCGGAGCGGTGAGCAAGCAGAGCAGAACTAAACCGCAGGTGCGGTGAACAAGGCAGAGCAGAGAGGAACCGCCGGAGCGGTGGGCTAGGCAGAGCAGAACAGGGCTGACGGTGCAGGCAGAGAGGACAGGGCTCTGTTCACATGGAACAGACTGAAAGATACAGGAAGATGGCTAGAACACAGTAGGTAGATACGGAGGAAGGAAAAAGGGACAAGCAGAACCAGATACACACAAGGTACTTACAATGAAGTAGCGAGTGGACACAAAACTCACAAACAGAAGTACAGAGACAACGAGTAGGAGTTAGGTGCTGCTTAAGACACTGCATGAAAAGGGAGGGTACGGACATAGAGACAAAACAGGTAACAGGCTAAGAGACAGTTCAGACAGGAACTGATACTGCAACGAGATGCAGGAACGAGCCTGGGTATACGGCCCCCAGGGTGGCGGAAATGGACTAGAAGTCACAGATACAGGCAACAGGTCTGGGTATGCAGCCCCCAGGGTGGCAGAACAGACTAGAAGTCAGAGATACAGGTAACAGGCCTCGGTATACGGCCCCCCAAGGGTGGCAAAAAGAGACTAGATACAGGACAGGACCTGGCAATTTAGTTGCAAAGACAAACTGAGTGAAGGTGGTTGCTCAGGCCCTCCTTCTGGGTCGAGGGGGTTTAAATATCCAGTGACTGACAGCAATAGGCTGGAGACGCATTAGAGGTGCGCCCACAGCAGCTATAAGAATCAGGAAGTAACCGGGCCGCCGCCCTAAGCAGTCAGTCAAGAGACATGCACACAGCATGAACTGGAGCAAGGTTTGCAGGCTGGACTGATGGGTAAGATTACGGTCTTGCAAGGTGGGAGTTGGTGCACTATGCAAGCACGCCGCCAGGGATGTTACACCTGCACAACTGTCATACCGTCTGTTCAGCGTGGATGGCCAGAGGACAGAGAGGAGGAGGAGGAGAGCATGGTCAGTCATCCTCTTGGTGACGACACGGAAATCTTGCCTGTTAGTAGTCTAGCACGCATGGCTGAGTTTATGTTACGTTGCCTTTACCATGACCCTCGCGTGCTCTAAATTTTGGGTGACAGTTGTGTCACCCCAGGCCTGGATGCCACAAATAATAAAGGCTGTGTCTGAGAGCAGGAGGGAAGTTCCCTGGTTAGGGACAATTAGCATACAGCACCTCCTGTCCAAGGCCAGTAAGGGGAGCTGGCTGCCCCTATAAAAGCTGGAACTGGGGGTAGGGTTAGGGAGAACTGGACGACCTAGCTCAGGAGTGAGACTAGTCCCAGAGAAGGAGGGACAGTTCAGCTGTAGCTGAGGAGGTCGTGAGGCAGTGGAGGAACTGCTAGCCAGGGACGTACGGCACCGAGAGCCTGTCCTGGCAAAAGGGGAGAACAATATAACAGACATTGGGGTCCGAGGCTGTAAAGACTCTAAGTCCAGCAGCATAGAACCAATCCGCGAGGGATTTCATGTCCTTTGGCCTAAAAAGCCCGGAGGCTCCGCCACAACAGAAGGAACCAGCAAAGCCAAGAGAGGCCAGAGGTAAAAGGAGCCCAAGTTGCAAGCCATACGGGTGAGAGTACACGGCACGCTCAAGGATGTGGGCTATTTTACCACTAAAGGGGGAAATAGTCAGAAAGAGCTTAGAGAGCACGGTAGGCCTACACCCTCACCCTGACCAGAGGGGCTTCCCGAGTGTTCTCAGACATCCAGGCCCCCTTCTAGCCGGTACTGTTGTTGGGTCATTATCATCTGTTATAATAAAGACCCTGAACTGTTTAAGCTGACTCTGCATTCTGACCATCGCGGCCGGAACTATCACCCCCAACATCCACCTACACTGCCCTGGGGCTACACTCTGTGCTGCACACCAACACCAGCCCCAGTGGCCTGCCCTGCAGCGGCGGTTATCCCTGACCGCAATCCACAGGTGGCGTAGTCAGACATTTCCAAATCTATAAATAGACTGCTACAACATTTGGTCTGACCACCCTGAGCCACGGGATCGGGTTGCCACTACTACCCCCAGCATCGTACAGAAGCCTGGTTCCGGGTACCCCACAGCCTAGGGGGTGAGTCACAGTCATTACTGGTTGGTGACACTTCTAGACCCACTCTACAAGGAGAATTTTATATCTCTTATTCCTGAGGTGGACAGGTCTACAAAAATGAGGCTGTACCAGAAGGCCCTTGTTGCAGAACTATTAAAAAAATTCCCATCTGAAAACGCTGGCGGCAGAGGGCACACTTCATTGGACAACCAAGGAGTACAGGCGAGAGAGACACAACTTCAATCCAGCAGAGGCAGGGGAACACTGTCAAATTTCTGGGAGAGTTTTCTCAGACCCTCCCATTGCACAGGCCCTGAGGCGCGGGGTACTCTCACAAGGAGTGCAAAGCTTGGGAACATGCTGAAGGGAGTACCTTGCCAACCGTACCAACGCCATCCTTGATTCCGCTGTGCCTTATAATTATTGGGTATCCAAGCTGGATACGTGGAATGAACTAGCTCTCTACGCCTTGGAGGTCCTGGCCTGCCCTCCTGCCAGAGTTTTATCAGAGCGGGTTTTTAGTGCCGCTGGTGGAATTATAATTGATAAGCGCAACCACCTGTCAACTGAAAATGCTGACAGGCTGACTCTTATAAAAATGAACAAGGGCTGGATTGGGTAAGACTTCTCAACACCACCGAATGATAGCAGCGTAACATAAACTCAAATCCAGTGTCTTTTCTTGGGAGGTGTATTCCCATGCACCTTTTCACACCCACACATGGGTATATGCTTCCTGATTATGTATATTTGCTCTTGTCCTCCTCCTCATCCTCCACCACCATATCACTAGGGTGACCGTGGTCCGTGATGCAACACCCACATCATTTTTTTAAAGGGTGTTTATGATGGCCGTAAAAAAAATGTTTTATACAGTATGTTCATGTATACCCCCCAGAGATAAATGTTTATCAGCCCATACACTTAGTGCATGGGCATTACAAGTATAGGAGGCCCGCTCCTTTCTATTTGGAACAGTTTTTTATGAGTCCCTCCTCCACGTCTCTTCCAGAAGGCATTGAAGTGCCTCCAAATTTTGGCAGCCCTTGCATTCACTTCATAGGCCAACACTATGGGAGACTCTCTCCTTTCTAATGGGAATTTGTCGCTACTGTGGCCTTGCTCTGTCTCTTTAAATTGTTAGTGGGATTTTTCCTAAATTTGGTCAGCCGTTGGACTCACTGCATACCCTATAACTGTATAGCCGACCCTCTACTTTCTAATGGGAATTTGTTGCTACTGTGGCCCTGCTTTATGCGTCTTTAATCTCTTAGTGGGGTTTTTCCTAAATTTAGTCAGCCGTTGGACTCACTGCATGCCCTATAACTGTATAGCAGACCCTCTCCTTTCTAATGGGAACATGTCGTACCTTGTTACTGTGACCCTGCTCTATGTGTCTTTAAATTCTTAGTGGGGTTTTTTCTAAAATTGGTCAGCCGTTGGACTCACTGCATACCCTACAACTGTATAGCAGACGCTCTCCTTTCTAAAAGGAACAAGTCGTACTTGTTACTGTGGCCCTGTTCTGTGTGTCTATAAATTCTTAATGTGGTTTTTTCTAAAATTGGTCAGCCACTGGACTCACTGCATGCCCTATAACTGTATAGAAGACCCTCTCCTTTCTAATGGGAACATGTCGTACTTGTTACTGTAGCCCTGCTCTGTGTGTCTTTAAATTCCTAGTGGGGTTTTTCCTAAAATTGGTCAGCCGTTGGACTCACTGCATACCCTATAACTGTATAGCAGACTCTCTCCTTTCTAATGGGAACTTGTCGTTACTGTGGCCCTGCTCTATGTGTCTTTAATTTCTTACTGGGGTTTTTCCTGAAATTGGTCAGCCGTTGGACTCACTGCATACCCTATAGCTGTATAGCATACTATCTCCTTTCTAAATGAAATTTGTCGTTACTGTGGTCCTGCTCTATGTGTCTTTAAATTCTTAGTTGGGTTTTTCCTAAAATTGGTCAGCCGTTGGACTCACTACATTCCCTATAACTGTATAGCAGACTCTCTCCTTTCTAAATGGAATTTGTAGTTACTGTGGCCCTGCTCTATGTGTCTTTAAATTCTTAGTGGGTTTTTCCCAAATTTTGGCAGCCCTTGCAGTCACAGCATGGGCATTATCACTATAGGAGACCCGCTCCTTTATAATGGTAAATTTTTTTTTACTGAGACCCTCCTCTATGTCTCTTCAAAGGGATATTGGGTTGCGTCCATATTTTTGGCAGCCCTTGCAGTCACTGGATACGCAATAACAGTATAGGAGATCCACTTGTTAATAATGGGAACAACAAAGCATAGCCAGTTGATGGCTCTCTAACAATAGCGAGGGCCGACTGCTGGCCTTTTAAGAATAGTAAGGGCTGTTTGATGGCCCTATAAAAATAGACTTTATGACTTTCAGAGTCCCTCCATCATAAATAAAACAAGATGTGTCTGATGATGTGTCACACACCACATTGCCAGATAAGGTTGTAAAATGTTAAAATGACATTTCCCGGTGAATGCATTTGTCTTAAAAAATAACATAAAAAAAAAAATAGGATCTTTCTTTAGTATAAAAAACATCGTCACCAATTTAACCTCAATGTAATCACATTGTTCAGCTCCTGCACCTCCTCCTCCATCTCCAAAATGACCACATCAGTCACAAGCTGACAGCACTGCTTTGGCTAAGCGGCAACAGGCTGTGCTGAAGATAACATGCTTAATGCTTAATTTAAAACCGCCCAGCACTGCAGAGTTGTTGAAAGCTGTAACACAGCAGCCTGATCTGTGGCTCTCACCGCTGAACATACAGCCAGGCATAGTCGTGTGTGACAATGGGCCGAACCTGGTGATGGAGAAATGACAGCCGGAGTAGATACAGTTTCCCTCTATGCCAGTCCTTTCACCGAGCTAAATACAACTCTCAGCAAAAAAAGCTGTGGACTGGCTCTGTACTGTCCCTGGCCACATTCACCTGTCCACGTGTTTGTGGTTAGGCGGTCCTTCCCAGTAAGTGCACTGGGGAGGGCACGGGTAATGTTGTGGGACCAGTGCTTGTGGAAGGTGGAGACGATACCGGGAGAAATAGTGGCGGCTGGGGACCAAGTATGGACACCCGGCTGCCGACGGCATAAGGTTATGAGAAGCTTCCGCCTCCATGAGCCTAAAAGGCCAAATTGCAAGTGAAAGCAGCTTTAGAGGACTTCCTGGGAGAAATGACAGCTGGGTAGATATTGTTTCCCAAGTCCTTTCACCAAGCTAAAGAATATGGCTTTGGTGAAATACAACTCAGCAAAAAAAGCTGTGGACTGGCTCCATACCGTCCCTGGCCACATTCACCTGTCCACGTGTTTGTGGTTAGGCGGTCCTTCCCAGTAAGTGCACTGGGGAGGGCACGGGTAATGTTGTTGGACCCGTGCTTGTGGAAGGCGGAAACGATACCGGGAAAAATAATGGCGGCTGGTGACCGAGTATGGATACCCGGTCACTGCCGCCATAAGATTTTGGACAGCTTCCGCCTCCACGAGCCTAAAAGGCCACATTTCAAGTGCAAGCTACTGCCCAGAAATCTGGCAGTTTAGTATTGCGGCCTGTGGGTGGGTGGGTGGCTGGCTGCATACTTGCACTTGCATTCCAAGTAACAGAAAACTAAGGAGATGGTGGCCTCTATCATCATCATGGCCTCACCTCGGCACTATGAACTCTCCTGAAGGAGAAGCCAGGGCCCACCGGAGGAGTCTCCGGTTCTCTGGTGGGCCCGTCCAACCCTGCCGAGAAGCAGCCCTGGCTAAGAAAAGTGTGGGGGAAAGTTCCCGGACACTCTATAGCTGCTTTTTTAATGTGGATCAGACATGCTTATGCATGTTATTTCTTAAACCGCATTGCAGATCAGGCCATTGTCCATCTCTGTATTCATGAAATTAAATGCGCAAAGAAAGATGTATGTGTGTCAAAGGACCATCGACAAGTGCGAGTTGATGTTGGACGGGTTGCCATTGCTTCTGCAACAAGCTGCATTAGAGGACTTCCTGGGAGGAATGACACCCAGGGTAGTTACGGTTTCCCTCTATGCTAGTCCTTTCACCGAGCTAAATACAACTCTCAGCAAAAAAAGCTGTGGACTGGCTCCGTACCGTCCCTGGCCACATTCACCTGTCCACATGTTTGTGGTTAGGCGGTCGTTCCCAGTAAGTGCACTGGGAAGGGCACGGGTAATGTTGTGGGACCCGTGCTTGTGGAAGGCGGAGACGATACCGGGAGAAATAGTGGCGGCTGGGGAACGAGTATGGACACCCGGTCGCCGCCGGCATGAGGCTATGAAAAGCTTCCGCCTCCACGAGCCTAAAAGGCCACATTTCAAGTGAAAGCAGCTTTAGAGGACTTCCTGGGAGAATTGACAGCTGGGTAGATATGGTTTCCCAAGTCCTTTCACCAAGCTAAAGAATATGGCTGTGGTGAAATACAACTCTCAGCAAAAAAA
Source organism: Phyllobates terribilis (assembly GCF_046119375.1). Lineage (NCBI taxonomy): Eukaryota > Metazoa > Chordata > Amphibia > Anura > Dendrobatidae > Phyllobates > Phyllobates terribilis. The sequence goes on along the minus strand of NW_027362787.1, from coordinate 6,942,654 downwards.
GCTGTGGACTGGCTCCGTACCGTCCCTGGCCACATTCACCTGTCCATGTGTTTGTGGTTAGGCAGTCCTTCCCAATAAGTGCACTGGGGAGGGCACGGGTAATGTTGTTGGACCCGTGCTTGTGGAAGGCGGAGACGACACCGGGAGAAACAGTGGCGGCTGGAGACCGAGTATGGACTCCCGGCCGCCGCCGGCATGAGGTTATGAAAAGCTTCCGCCTCCATGAGCCTAAAAGGCCACATTTCAAGTGCAAGCAGCTGTCAAAAATTTGGAAGTATAGTATTGCAGCGTGTGGGTGGGTGGGTGCGTGGCTTCCCATAGACTTACATTGGGCTCGTTTCTCAGGTCGAGCACCCAAGTATTCCAATTTGTTCAACCCGAGCAACGATACCTAAGGTCCTGCCATGCTTGCACATGAGGTAAGAGAGATAGTAAATCAAAAATGCTATACTATGTTTCTAATTGGAGATATTTGCTAACATTGTTATATTACACCTACTACATATTGGGGTAGGATCTTGGAGATGGGAATACTTCGTTAACTCATTTTTAAATCGTCTCTTCAGAGAGGAAAAGGACTAGAAATCTAGTGCCACCTATTGGAAGTAGCAATTCTAAAAGTCAATATCGACCCTTTATCGAGCCTTGTCAACTCTAATTTCGTCGCTTATGTTATTGAGTGCACTGTCTGCAATTTAAAATATGTGGGATCAACCACCAGAAAATTAAAATCTAGAATGAGGGAGCAACTTTATGACATAACTACTCCCTAAAATCGTAACATATGAAGTGTGTCTAGACATTTTATTTCATGCCACAACAGACAGACCACACATTTTTTGACATATGCTATCGAATCTGTTCCCAAACATATCAGAGGTGGTAACCGCACACGTACACTTCATAATAGGGAAGCTTTTTATATCTTTTCATTAAATACAAGGGTGCTGTATGGTCTGAACTTGAGAAGAGAACTTATGCTATATTATTAATACTGGGTTCGTTTTGTCAAGCTTGTTTATATATGTTTTTTAATCAATGTCTCATAATTTTTTATATATATATATTTTCCTGTCAATGTTTTAATATCAGAGCTGTCATTACTTGACTATGCATTACATATTTCTTTGTTCCTAGTTTCTGCAGGGTGATTTTCCCTGAAGATTCTTCCCTGGGGCATCTCACCCATCTGATTCCTGTTCTCTAATTATTCCTTCCTTCCTTAAAGATTCATTCTGCCTATTTAATCTGATACCAAAGCCTAAGAACGCTTGGCGTTCGAAATGCGTTTGATTGCGTACATTTTTTTTCTGCTTCCGGCCCCCTTCACCTCTTGCCTGAGGTATCCCGCCTGTTATTGATTTTGTCATATTTCTCCTTAATTTTTACATTTTTTATAATAAAGGACTATTTGTTTTAACACATTGTGGAAATATGAACTGGGAGCTGGATCATATCCTTTCGTCCGCTGCTTTCAGGTTTTATCAATTGCACTACTAGACTGGCAATATTTGCCCTTTTTCAAGATGGAGATCGCTGTACGCATGGCTGATATTGTTCTTGTGTATTGCAGATGGCATCTGAGGGTGATGGACGCGGAATAACAACATCATGGGAATTTCCTCTACTCGCCATATCACCTGGATGGCCGGAAGCAATGCGCATAACGCTATCACCGGCACACATGCAATGCAATTATGTGACTCCATCTCTTTACACCTGTGGGGAGAGAATTTAATATCAACCATTACACAGTAAGATACATTCCTCAAAGGAAGCCCAAGTGAAAAGCACGTTGGAGTTGCTTGTGCACATTGGGACATCATGAGTAATAGGTAATCAGTGTTTTCCCTAGATCAGCTATCTATCCACATTGCTGTAGGTTACCTGACCTGCCCTGATCAATGGTTTGGACACATGGATTTATATTACTCTTGGTCTATCTTTTTGATACTGTAGGTTTTACTGCCTATCTCTTTATCACACTGCCCCTCTATACATTAGACATATAATCTGTACCATTTTTCATGCCTGAGTCTTCACTCTTTAGGCTGGGTGCCCACGTAGCGTTTTTCAAGCCTTTATGCTGCGGAATTTCCGCAGCATAAACGCTTGTGAAACGCTGGGTAATCCGCACCCCATGGTCCCCAATGGGATTCCGCATGTTCTATGCACATGCTGCGGATTTTTCCGCAGCGTTTATGCTGCGTACAAAAATCCGCAGCATGTCATTTAATTTTGCGGAAGCGCAGCGGAACTCCCGCCATTGACTTGCATTGAAACGCATAGAAACCGCGACTGTACATTTGTACAAGTGGCTTCTATGCGTCTCTATGTGCGGATGGTACCCAGTTCTGGAGGAGAGAAGACTCTCATCCAGACCTGGGTACCATTGTACCTGTAAAAAAAGAATAAAATAACAAATAAAGTTATATTCACCTGTCCGGCGGCTTCTCTCTGAATGCCGGCATCGCTTGAGGACCTGCGGTGACGTCACAGTCATGTGACCGCAGGCCCTTCACCGCTCTGTCTCGCGATATGCCGGCAGCCGGAACCAGAGAGGAACGAGCGCTGCAGCACACGCCGGGGCCTCGGCGGTGAGTATAGCTTTATTTGTTTTAATTTTTACGGTTCACACTGTATAAATCCATGCTGTTTGCTGTTTGCATGGATTTATATAGTGTGACCTAGTTGTCAAGCACTTTCCAAGTGATGCTATCGCCTGGAAAGCGCTTGTCAATCTGCATGCGTTTTTTCTGCCAGGGAGATGCAGAAATGCTGCAGAAATTTTCGGCTTCATTTCTGCATCGTGGGCACATAGCCTGACAGTTGATTTTAATATTTTTGTATTGTCTTGTATTTTTTGGACACTTAATACATTTACTTTAAATTACCCTATGGTGGATTTTTCTTACTACACATTTTATATATAGTCTGTACATATACATATGTATGTAAACCTTATAAGTTTGGTATCACAGTAATTGTACTAATGACTCTAAGATTCAGTTAGACAACTCATTTTTTCAACCCAATGAACACTGTAAAGTGAAGAAATGCAAACATGGCATTTTTACCCCTCTTCCCATTTTTCAATATATTATATGATAAAATAAATGGCGTTGTTCTAAACTACAACACTATGCGTCAGCGCACAATGATTTGCTGGAACTGTAAGACGCATTCTTTGTGCAATGAAAATACACAACGTCAAAAACTCACCAAATACTCAATGTTTGAACTTAAAGTGAAGTTTTTCTGCCATAATTATGGATGGTTTGACTGTATGAAACAGATTGATGTTTTGTTTTCATATTTTTGAGGAGTTAACGCTGCATGAACAGGTCACCAGCCAATATCTATATGTATAGAGATTAAGTACTACTGGAGTGCTGTGGGCAAAACTTAGATTAGTGAGGTGACTTGATAATCCTGCCAAAAATTGTCTGTTTTTAGGTCATACTTAAATCAATAGACAGTGGGAATGAACCTGATTGTCTGGAGTAGTGCACTCCTGAAAGCTGGTGCAGCACAGAAAAAGTCATGGAAATGAAGGTGGGAGGTCCAAAATATGGAGGATGTTAGGTGCAATGTCTGGTACTGAGTGAAGGCATCGGTGTAGCTGCTGGATAGAAATATGAGCCTGGCTGCCACATTCAGGATAATGACAAATGCATTTAGCGATAAGTAGAACAATTAATAAGTTACAATTAGCTGTGAGTTCAAATTGAAAAGCAATCAGAGCAATAGTAACAGATTTTAGTTGTTTTTATTAATTAAGAATAGGATTAAAGGTAGATGATGAAGGTCCTTCTATACAGGTACAGCAGTGATGGTGGATCTGCTGTACTTCAGGGCGCTAGATGCTGAGGCTTCCCGTCTTTCAGATGGTTCTGGGGGAACGGTGACAACACGCAAATACGCGAGCAGCCCTAGATAATCCACGCCGGCAGGATGATAAGATCCGGCGGAGGAGGGAACCTATGAGAAGAGAAGTAAATATAATGTAAGTAATGGGACTCCATATTACATGATACTAATGTGCGGTAGAGGAGTCTGATTCATGAATAGGTCAGGGATCATTGTCACCCATCATACATGTGACAATCCCATCACTGACATATAACATCTGCTCCACATGAATTATTCTCATCACTGACTGACATCACACAACATGGAGCTGATTCTCACACTTACCTCGTCTCCTTCCCCTCTTTTCTCCATTTTCTGAGGTTTGTTTCTCTATACTCAGATTTATAGAAGATTTTCTTTCCTCGGGAGCTGGAAATTCTGATCAGAAAGAAAAAAAGAAACCCTCAGTAATGACACATACTTATAGGATCTGCTTGGTTTCTAAAATATAAGTAATGGGGCGACTTATTACATGATACTAAAATATATATAGATGAAGCTACTGTGGCACCAGTCCAAATATTCACCAAGTGATACTTGTGGTCCTTATACGGAGTAATAGCCATGCTGCACCTGTGTTTGGTGGTGCTTCCACAGTAGCACTAATATAGACGTTTCTCAAAAATTCAGGAAAAGATAGCACCCACCACAGGGCATCGGTCTAAAGTCCTTTATTCCAGGTCATGCGTACATGTGAGCGGCGGGCACGGGAGATGCCATCATCATCGTTCACTCCCTCATCCCCCGTGCCCACTGCTCACATGTACGCATGACCTGGAATAAAGGACTTTAGACCGATGTCCTGTGGTGAGTGCTATCTTTTCCTGAATTTTTGACAAACGTCTATATTACCTGATACTACTGTGCGATCACTGTGGCCGATGGGCAGAGGAATCTTATCATACAGAGGTCAGGGGTCATTGTCAGCCATCATACAGTACATGTGACAATCCCATCAATGATATATAACATGGTCCACATGAATTATTCTCACTGACTGACATCACACAACATGGAGCTGATTATCACACTTACCTTGTCCATTTTCTCCCTTTTCTTCATTTTCAGAGGTTTGTTCCTCTATTGTCAGATTTATAGAAGATTTTCTTTCCTCGGGAGCTGGAAATTCTGATCAGAAAGTAAAAAAATCTCAGTAACGATACATTCATATAGGATCTGCTTTGTATCTATAATGTAAGTAATGGGACTCCATATTACATAATACTACTGTGCAGAACGAGGCTCCATAAGTCACTGGCGGTCATATAGCACTCATCATTTCGGCTCTCATGCTGTACTCCACGAGACCAGTGGAGTACAGCGCGAGACCCGGAGTGGCTGCTGCTCCAGTCTATAAAGCCCCGTTCTCTGAACTGGGCTCCATACACTGGAAGACAGAGAAGGGAAGTCGTTGTGGTACCTCCAGGTGGACTACACCGGACCAGTGTGGGACCTCCATGTGGACTACAGTGAACTGTTGCTTTTTTAATAGATGGGTGAAAGAGGGAAATTGTTTGGTAGTTTTTTTTTCAAATAAAGATTTTTTTGGGTGTTTTTTTTTCTCTTTTTACTTACTGGGTTAGTAATGGTGGTGTCTGATAGACGGCTCTCTATTAATAACCCATGGGCTTGCTGACATCAGCCCCACAATCCCATTACCCCGATTGTCAAATGCACCAGGGCAATTGGGAAGAGTTGAGGCTAAGCACCAAAATTGGCGCATCTAATGGTTGCGCCATTTCTGGGGTGGCTGAGAGCTGGTTTTATTAGGTTGGGAAGGGTCCAATTTGCATGGACCTTCCCAGCCTGTTTATATGAGCCCCCAGCTGTCTGCTTTCCCTTGGCGAGTTATTAAGAATAGTGGGGACCCAACGTCGTTTTTTTAATTGATTTATTTATTTTTACACTGTCCCTCACACCACTTATGATCCAGCATTCATACAGGCCGGGTCACGGGTGGAGCTGGTCAATCACAGCCATGCCAATAATTGGCATGGTTGTGATGGGGCCAGAAGTGCCCACAGTTTTGAAGCTTGCTGATTGGCTGCGCTGCAGCCTTTCAACAAGGTTTGTTTGGCTGTCAAACACGAAAAGTGACACAGACTTCTTGGAGAAGTCCGTGTTCGGGGTTCTGCACCGGACAGTAGGTGTTTGCTATGAATCCCGAACTTTACCGTTAGAGTTCGCTCATCCCTAATGACAATCCCTTCACTGACATATCATATGCTCCACATGAATTATTCTCACTGACTTACAACATACAACATGGAGCTGAGTCTCACACTTACCTTGTCTCTTTTTCCCCTCTTCTTCATTTTGTGAGGTTTTTTGCTCTATGCTTAGATTTATTGAAAAGCATTTTTCCTCCTGAGCTGGAAATTCTGAACAGAGAATAAAAAAAACCTCAATAACGATATATTCTTATAGGAACTGTTTTGTATCTTTCCTGTATATAGTAAAATTGTTCTATTCCTGTCTCCTCCAGATCTGGTAATCTGGAAAAACTGTACAAAATTAGGGAAATTGAGATACAGTATGGGCCTGTGGATAATTTGGATCCATGGTACATGGATAACACAGGAGACCAATAACAAAAAAACCATATGGAAATATTTGAGCCTTTCTCATTTTTGTGCTGTATACATAGACATAAACATACCTGACAATAGGAACGAGAATGGCAAGCTGAACATAGCATCATCTCTATTACATACAGGAAAAGAATCTTTCTGCCTGTTTTAAAGAAGAAAAACGTGTAAATCACAAGTAAATGCAGTATGAAAGGGGTTTTCTCAATAGAATAACACCGACTATAAGGCAAAAAATAACTATCCAGAATGGCTGGCATGTAGTACTACATCTCTCCTACAGTGTGGGCAGTAGTAAAAATGCATGACAGGCTGCAATTATGGGCTGTTATCACCAACGGTTTCTAAAGCCAAAAGCACAATAACTTCTAATCATGGGGTGATGGATGCTGTATTTGATATTATGGTATTTATATCCTATATTTGGGTTTGTACGCATTGGAGCTCCCAATAATGACCCTATAATTTACTCACATTTCTAAGAGGTTTGTGCTGGATGCTGGAGTGCACTCTGTAGGGGACTTAGGATCCTCATTGTTCATTGTCCTGGTAGCGGTGGTACAGAGCTAAATGCAGATAACAAGAAAATATGAAATATATTTTTTTACATTTAGAAGTCTTTTTTTTACATATTTTGGATTTATTGCTCTCATACTTACTTTAGAAAGCTTTTCAGAAGATGATGTAAAATTTTGGAAGGTAAGGCTCTCATTGTCCTCACTTGTGCCCTCCTCATCCTCTGAGATCATATATTCATTGATATCAGAGTGATCTACAAGACATAGGTAATGAAATATTATTAGAGAATATCTTTATAACACAGTCATCATTTATCACTAATAGTAATGGGAACCGATTGTCTCCTATTATTGAAGATAAGACAAACAGTCGCTTAGTCTAGATGACGTCTTCTTCTACTTACGGATAAAGAAGCTTGTGTCCACGTCTGAAACTGGCTGAAGAACATACTCCGGCTTCTGACTTAGAAGATTGTCAAAATCTAAGCCAGTCAGGAATGGATGACCCTTGATCTCAAATGCTCCTGCTGGAAAAGACAAAGCAAAAGTGTTGTGGATATTGTCAATGACTGCTCCATATCTGAACAATTAAAGGGGTACTCCAAGGAGATAAAAAATAAGGTTGTACTCTTCCTGCCCTCATAAAGTATAAAGATGAGATGCCCAGTGCACTTCTATTATCTTTAGAACACTTGTAATTCAATGTGAGAGGAGCTGCTCCTCACTGCTCTGTCCCTCTAGTATGGAACAATGCGTCCTCACTATGAGTACCAGCCATCACATCTTTATAGTTTATAAGTGCAGGGACAGTAAAACAATTTTTTATGTCCCCAGAGTAGTTGATGAAAGAAATAGACTGAAAGTCATATTATGGAGAACTATAAATGGATGTGCTGATAGATAAGTGTTGATTCTCATGGACACGAGCAATAAGTGTAATAAGTAAATTGTTACCTGTCCCAAGTCTATGAGCAGGATTTTTTCTGAGCAGTTCAGTGATGAGGATCTGAGCAGGAAAGGGAGGAACGGGATTACAATTCCAATCTACGTCTCCTGTTACATAGAAAATTACAGAAAATAAAGCCTCATTATTGGACTGTAAGATAAAGAAAAGGAAATAACTAAATCAATGTAACCAATCAAAACAACGATCGGATTATTCTACCTACCAGCGACGATATCTCTATAAAGCTCAATTACGGATTCCCCATAGAACGGTGCATATCCCACAAGAAATTCATATAGGATGATACCCATTGACCACCAGTCAACAGGTCTTCCACAGCCTTTTTGCAGGAGGACCTCTGGGGCTATATATTCCGGGGTGCCACAGACCTGGAAACCAACAAAAGAAAGAGATGAGATTGATGATTCCATTATTATGACAAGTTCTCGTCATAAAAACACAATGACAGAAAATAAAATGTCAATGGAAAAATTCTCTAGAAATGAAGAACGTAGAGAAGAAACAGTAGTGTGATGAGATTTGTAAAGAACAAGCTGGATTTCTGTAAGTGATGCTGACCTCATAGTCCAGGAATTCTCTGGTGATGTCTTCTACTAATTGCTTGTGCTTGTTGGTTTTTGGTATCATAACACCAACTTTTGAAAGCCCAAAATCGGTAACTTTAATATGTCCAGCAGATGTTATCAGAAGGCTGCGAAAGAAAAGATGGTTTTAGCCTTACAGACTATGTGATAATAAATGATAACTTCCCGTTTCACCCTTATTATACATAAGGGGGCACTTACTTCTCTGGCTTCAGGTCTCTGTGCACAACACCATAGCTGTGCAAGTATTCCACAGCAAGAACAGCTTCTGCAAAGTACAAGCGGGCCAAAGAGACAGGTAAGGGACCCCCCCTGAGAAGGATCTCACAGTCTCCACCTATAGAATAAAAAGGAAATGTGACCGGTGAGGGGTTTATAAAGCAGATCACCATGATGCATAATGAGAAGTGAGCAGAGATATTGGGCAGGAGAGAATATATACAGATTTAATGTACAGTGCACATGATATTAGTCTAAAGTAATGGTGAAATGTCCTCCATGTAACTAATAGCATAAAGTGATGTCACATCTCATCAACAGCCAGAGATACTGACATGCTCAGTGCGGACATACAGGGGAGATCACATAGACAGTGGCGTACATAAAAATCACAGGGCCAAAATCATCCCCCCAAAAAAGTTCTAATTAGCCCCCCCCTCAAAAGATATATATAATGTATCTATTGAAGCCCCTTGGTGTTCTCACCAGCAATATACCTTATGGTCATTTTAAATTATGATGCTCCTAAAAGTGCCCCCACCCACACACACTGAGTATGGCATACCCACAGTGAATCCCCCTCCCTAAAGGTTCACCCCACATATACAGTGTCCGTATGATGCTCCCACTCAGTTTGAAGCCTACCCAGTATGATGGCGTCCACAGTAACACCACCGAATACAATGGCCCTCACAGCACCTCACACCATATAATGGCCACCACATGTCCCACTCAGTATGATGGCCCTCACAGCACCTCAAACAGAATTTGGAGCCCAACAGAGTATGAAGACCCCCACACAGAACAAGGAGCCCCACAGCACACCACTCAGTACGAGGATCCCACTCAGTATAGGGGCATTCACAGTCGGCAAATCAATAGGGGGCATTCCCAGTCTCCCATAGCCTCTCACACATTATTTTGTCCCCCACAGCCCCCAATTCAGTATTATGACCCCACGCCCCTCTCACTCAGTATTATGGTCTCCATTAGCCCCAACTCTCAGTATTAAGTTCTCCACCAGCCCCCCCATCTTAATATTATGGCCCCCACCAGCCCCACCTCTCAGTATTATGGTCCCCACCAGCACCATCACTCAGTATTATGGCCCTCACCAACCCCACCACTCAGTATTATGGCCCCGATCTGCCCTACCACTCAGTATTATGACACCCACAAGCCCCACCAATCAGTATCATGGCCCCCGTCAGCTCCCTAATCAGTATCATGGCCACCACCAGCCCTTAAATCAGTATGATGGCCCCCACCAGTGTCCCAATCAGTATGATTGGCTCTCTCTATCCACCCATTTAGTGTTCTGACCCCTCCAATTTCTGACATTAAGGCTACGGTTACACTATCAGTATTTGGTCAGTATTTCACACCACTAGTTGCAAGCCAAAACCAGGAGTGGGTCAAAAAAGCAGAAGTGGTGATGTGTTTCTATTATAGATTTGTTATAGTTGTTCCACTCCTGGTTTTGGCTTACAAATACTGATGTAAAATACTGAACATGTGAATGTGGCCTAAAAAAAGCACTACTCACCTTGCCCCGTTCCCCCGGCACGCTGCTCTGGTCTGTGCAGTGGGAGAACTGAGACTCCTCACTATAGGCCTGATGCTGTGATGACTTTGCACTTGCAATGCACAGAGTCTCAGACTCACCAGCACAGGCTGAATGGTGGATCAGGGAGCTTTTGGCTCCCTGATTCACCATTCTGTTCAGCCATATCCACCTTCTGAGGATGCGGATACCACTGAAATTGTGATGACAAGAGGAGGGATGGGGCCAAGTGCCAAGTGGGGCCCTCCCCTCTCCAACTCATGGGCCCTACAGCACAAAGATCAATGAATTTCCAGGCATCTTGGTAATATATAACCTATAGAAAAGGCTCTGTGGTGATGTAACCAACCTCTTAGAAAATCCTAATTATATGAGTGGTGATAAGATGTAAGCAGACATGGGTTAAATATAATATAATGTACAGTCCTACCTCCTACATGCTCCATGACCATACACAGGTGAGATTTCGTTGGAAAGGAGCAGACCATGGATACCACAAAGGGACAATCAGCGTATGTTAAGATGTCCCTCTCCAGAAAGGCCAATTCCACTTTTTTTGGAGTATCCAGGTTGCACTTGGCCATTGTCTTCATTGCAAAGTTCTGGCAGGAGTCTTTATGGTGCACTAAATAGACGGCCCTGGAGAGAAGGAGAATCATGGTTTATAATGAACCCTTATTAACAGTCCACCTATAGAAGTCAATGTGCAGTGTGTGCACAGGCCCTTACAGTCTAATTTGTTACAGTTCAGTTTTCTCAGCTGTATATAACTGACCAGAATAGTGAGAATTAGATATGAACAGTGATGTGGACTCAGATCAGTTCCCTATGATAACACTGAATGGCACAGCACAGAGGCTGAAGTATTGTCATAGGGAACCCTGAGAAATATGGATTATGCCAACAGAAATCTCACCCAAAAGCTCCACTGCCGATCAGTTTTGATGTCTCAAAGTCGCTCATTTGCGGCTTTCTCACCGGGATCAATGATTCGATCACGCCCTATAAAAAAGTAAGAAATGATATTCAGATAAGAAAAAAGCTCCAAATACAAAACCTTCTTCCTCCTATATTATGTCCCAGCTGATTTACACTGATTGAATGTAGGGGATGATACAAGCAGGATACTCCGCAGACATGGATGTACTGTAATTTAAGGGGAGATCCGCCATAAACCAGAATCATTGTACAGTGCTGAATAATAGGGGAGATCACAGAGGAGAACTTAAAGGGAATATGTCAGCAGGTTTTTATGTGTAATCTAAGAACAGCATGATGTATGGGCTGAAATCCTGATTCCAGTGATGTGTCACTTACTAGGATGTGTGTCATTGTTTTATTAAAATCAATGTTTAATCTGCAAGAGATCACTGCAGGGCTAGTCTTGTCTCATGTAGTCCTATTGCTCTGTGTACCCCGCCCCCACCACTGATTAGCGGATTTCTGCCTATTCACAGTGTACTGTACACAGAACGCTGCCAATCAGTGATGTGGGCAGGGTTACACAGGGCTCAGCATTCAGAGCACTGCTAGATCTGCAGTGGAGAAAAGAGGGATTTTATTACAAATGCTGCATCTAGTAAAGTAAGTGACATCGCTGGAATCAGGGTCCCTGCCCCTACATCATGCTGCCCTCAGATAAGGTAGGAAAACCTGGTGACAGATTCCCTTTAGTATAAATGCCATTATCTAACACAATAGTGTCATCTACATATAGAATAGAGATGTCCCATGATTATATGGGGGATAATACTGGATGTGTCGTTCCCACCCCATGATCTAGTGATATACAGACTTCTCCCTCTATGATACTTACAGCGGCAGGTTCTTGGATCTCCGGGATCTCACAGATTCCACTGCCAGGATCCGCCAGCACAGTTGTTTCTAAAATAGTAATAAAACGATGAAGAAATAAAATGTATTAGACGATATCAATCCTACAATATATAATACAACAATATAATGGAGTGAATGGGATTATTACTAATTATATGGGGATTCTAAATATGAGAACGTACGGCGCCTCCATAGACAGATAAATATAATATAAATGATGGAGGAATAACCTATCATTACATAAATGAGGAACTCATGACCCTCGCTGCACATGTGAGTGATGGGAAGAGAGAGCTCAAGCAGAGCAGCCATATGCAAATTAGCCTGGCAGTGCACTGGGGGCGTGTCACTGCACTCAGACTTTCTTCCACGCCCCCAGTGAACTTACATCCAGATTTGTATATGGCTTCTATGTTAGATTTCTCCTGACTGAGACATTGGTTTTCTGCCATAAAGGGATCCTCTATCTTAGAGGTAAATGGCCTGTACAGTCACACCACTACGTCATATGTAACATGAGCAGAGAGTAAATCTACCATTATCCCTGTTCTCTATAATATCTGGAGATTTCTTATAGAAGGGCGGATGATCGGCTTACCTGTGATCAGATCGCTGGTCAGTTCCGGCTGACCCATATTCGGGTCAGGGATTATTTCCGGGTCTAGATTTTGCCCATCTTCGGTCTCGCCTTCTGCTGTTTCCTAATAGATATCATATATAAATATTTAATATGTGGAAGATTTCACTAAATCACCAAATACATAAATCAGGAAGCACTAAACCTGCATTTACAGATGCAGCAATTGTAACTACACAAGTAATGCACCATCTTGGTAACTTTTCTTAGAAAGTTCTCTCATTTAGGTGCATTATGATAAATTAAGATTGAAAAATCAAACGTTCCGTGTAAGCTTTGACTTTTCTGCACTGTGATATCCCAGAGGTGTGTTACCTGCGTTCTTTATATCACAGGTACATCTTGTACTTCATTCATTACAGTATTGGGTGGAATTGCTTTACACTGCAGCCCCTCTCCACAAGTCCAGATTAATATACCGTATAAGAGACTTGTGTGCACTACATTTCTGTAATATCGCCTATTATCTCAGCTGCAGCCTTTACAAGCAGGAAGACTCTGATAATAGTGATAGACAGAGGTGGAAACACAGACTTCCCACCACTGAGCTGTGACTACATCAGCAGAATACAGACTGTCCTCACAGGCGAGGGAGCAGCAGAGACTAGCCGCCATACATATGCTGTGCCAGCCAGGAGCTGACAGGAGGCCTGTAACATCAACCACCAGATCTGATATCTTACTGGTGATCTGGAGAAGATCAGAAAACAAGGACGTGTGATAGAAAAGATGACAGCTCCTTACCAGGCGTTCCGATGAGCGGGCCGGACGTTCCAGGACAGACAGGACTTTATGGGCGAGATCTTTAATAAAAGTCAAATCGCCATTTTGAAATCTTTTTTCAGCCTATAAAAAAAAAGAGATTAAAAGGAAAATCCTGAGGTGAGAAAAGGCATAATGGAGGCGGCCATTGTATGTGACATCTGCTCCTCTGTCTCCAGATACAATGGCTCCATATCTGGGGATTCATCACGTTTTATATTGGAGGAAAGAAGAAGTTTCTATCCCACTATAATTATGGAGTAGATTTGTGCTGAGCATCCACCATTTACCTGCTGTAGTAATGTCCTGATGTTCTGAGGTAAATCCGTCAGATACTCTGATGTTAGATGACCTTGGTAGTATTTGGTCAGGCAGTCATTTACTAGCTCCATCACCAGCCGGTGAGTGAAGCTGAGGACGCCATCGGGTGGTAGAAGCGCAGTGTCAGGGCGATCGTTGATAAGAATCCCCAATAGTGCTTCTACCTGAAGATTATCCAGAAGAAATTCAGCCATAGTGAAAAACTGCAAGAGCTATCAATCACTTTAAAGCCAAGAAAGGCACCCGTGACCCTGCGTACATTCTATAAGTAGTGACTGGGAGCTGTGATGTCATAATAGAATGGAATCTAGTGACAGAATCTTAAACGGCGGCTCTGCACAAATAGATGACACCGAGCAATACTGAAAGTGGAAACACCATAGAATTATGTCTCCATGTTATTATGGCCGATCGTTTTTTATTTCCAACTACAACACAACCAGGATAAGGATATGTTCACATGTTGCATTTTTTTTCTACCCAATAAAACAGAGTGGTAGCAGGAAAAACACTGCATACAATACTCATATTTTTGCAGCATTTTTTATTTATTTTTTTTACATAGTTAAATAGGTTGAAAAATGACCTAGGTCCATCAAGTTCAACCTTTCTTCACCAATTATACATTTTGTCACTAATTTAACTATAACCCACAATGTTATATATACTGAGGAAATCATCCAGCCCTTGTATAAAAGCTGTTATAGTATCTGCCATCACTATCTCTTGTGGTCGGACATTCCACAGTCTGACTGCTCTGGCTGTAAAGAACCCTTTCCTATTTATCTGCCGGAATCGCCTTTCTTCCACCTGTAATGAGTGCCCCCGGGTCCTTAGTATGGTCTTTGGAAGGAATAAGTCATGCGCCAGTACTTTATAATGACCACACATGTATTTATACATGTAAATGAGATCTCCTCTGAGGTGTCATTTTTCTAAGCTAAACAAGCTCAACTTTTTCAACCTCCAATCATATGAGATACCTACATCCCTTGTAATATTCTAGTTGCCTTTGAAATGACTGACTGACTTCTGAATATCGTTATTAAAATGTGGAGCCCAAAACTGGATACCATATTCCAGATATTTGATATTCTTATTAACTGTATAATGTAATATTGAGTAGAATTAAATATGCTGACATATTAAATATGAGGCCTCACATAGCCCCCTAAATACAGTATGAGCCGCCAAACGCAGCCTCCTATACATAGTAAGAGCTCCACATAGCCTCTCTATATATACTGTATGAGCCCCAACATGCAAACGTCCCATACACATATGAAAAAAGACAAAAAAACAAAGAATATATCTAATATTATGGAGAATATTTGTGCGGAGCGTCCGCTGCTTACCTGCTGTAGTAATGTCCTGATGTTCTGAGGTAAATCCGTCAGATACTCTGACGTTAGATGACCTTGGTAGTATTTGGTCAGGCAGTCATTAACTAGCTCCATCACCAGCCGGTGAGTGAAGCTGAGGACGCCATCAGGTGGTAGAAGCGCAGTGTCAGGGCGATTGTTGATAAGAATCCCCAATAGTGCTTCTACCTGAAGATTATCCAGAAGAAATTCAGCCATAGCGAAAAACTGCAAGAGCTATCAATCACTATGAAGCCAAGAAAGGCACTCGTGACCCTGCGTACATTCTATAAGTAGTGTCTGGGAGCTGTGATGTCATAATAGAATGGAATCTAGTGATAGAATCTTAAACGGGCAGCTCTACACAAATAGATGCCGCCTAGCAATATTGAAAGTGGAAACACCATAGAATTAATTACGTCTCCATATTACTATGGCCGTTCTCTTTTATGTCCAACTAGAACACAAGCAGGATAAGAGTATGTTCACATATTGCATTTTTGCAGCATTTTTTTTCTTCGGCAAAAACCAAAGTGGCAGCAGGAAAAACGCAAAAAACGCTGCAGTATTTTTAATTGTTTTGTTTTACTTTAATTCATTTCAATGGGGGAAAAATGCTGCAAAACCCCTGAAAGAATTGACAAGCTGCAGATTTAAAAAACGCAGGAAAAAAATGCAACGTGTGACTGAGAGTTTAGAAATCTCATTCTCTACTTCCAATAGGTGGTTCTGGAGTTCTAGTTCTCTTCCCCTCTGAAGAGATAATTTGCATATTTTCCCAGAGGAGCATTGCGGCTCGAAAAGTCTCCTCACCTTGACGTGCTTAGCATGTCGCTCTCCGCATGGAGAAACGTTACTTCTTAGAACTCATTTTTAAACAGTTAGCTCATTGTTTTACAGTATAGAGCAGGGGTCCTCAAACTTTTTAAACAGGGGGCCAGTTCACGGTCCCTCAGACCATTGGAGGGCCGGAATATAGTTTTTAAAAAAAACTATGAACAAATTCCTATGCACACTGCAGATATCTTATTTTGTAGTAAAAAAAACAATAGAGGAACAAATACAATATTTAAAATGAAGAACAAGTAAAGTTAAATCAACCGGTATTTCAATAGGTAGGTAACTGTACCCAATAGGCAGCATAGGTCCTCAATAGGCAGGTAAATGTCCCCAATAGACAGCATCGGTCCTCAATAGGCAGGTAAATAGCCCCAATAGGCAGCATAGGTCCCCAATAGGCAGGTAAATGTCCCCAATAGGCAGGTAAATATCCCCAATAGGCAGCATAGGTCCTCAATAGGCAGGTAAATGTCCCCAATAGGCAGGTAAATGTTCCCAATAGGCAGGTAAATGTCCCCAATAGGCAGGTAAATGTTCCCAATAGGCAGGCTGTTTCCCCCTTATAATGCCATATGCAGGCTGTTCCACCCCTTATAATGCCCCATGCAGGCTGTTCCCCCCTTATAATGCCCCATGCTGGATGCCACCCTCATATAATGCCCCATGCAGCATGTCACGCCCCCATATAATGCCCCATGCAGCATGTCACCCCCCCATATAATGCCCCATGCAGCATGTCACGCCCCCATATAATGCCCCATGCAGCATGTCACCCCCCCATATAATGCCCCATGCAGGATATCACTCCCCTGTCTTTATAATGCCCCATGCAGCATGTCACCCCCCCATATAATGCCCCATGCAGCATGTCACCCCCCATATAATGCCCCATGCAGCATGTCACCCCCCATATAATGCCCCATGCAGCATGTCACCCCCCATATAATGCCCCATGCAGCATGTCACCCCCCCATATTATACCCCTTGCAGGATGTCACCCCCCATATAATGACCTATGCCTCCATACAGTCATGGCCAAAAGTTTTGAGAATGACACCAAAATTATATTTTCACATGATCTGCTGGCCTCTGGTTTTTATTAGTGTTTGTCTGATGTTTATATCACATACAGAAATATAATTGTAATCATATTATGAGTACCAATAGGTTATATTGACAGTTAGAATGAGTTAATGCAGCAAGTCAATATTTGCAGTGTTGCCTCTTCTTCTTCAAGACCTCTGTAATTCTTCCTGGCATGCTCTCAATCAACTTTTGGACCAAATCCTGACTGATAGCAGTCCATTCTTGCATAATCAATGCTTGCATTTTGCCAGAATTTGTTGGTTTTTGTTTTTCCACCCGTCTCTTGATTATTGACCACAAGTTCTCAATGGGATTAAGATCTGGGGAGTTTCCAGGCCATGGACCCAAAATCTCTATGTTTTGTTCCATGAGCCATTTAGTTATCACCTTTGCTTTATGGCAAGGTGCTCCATCATGCTGGAAAAGGCATTGTTGGGCGCCAAACTGCTCTTGGACGGTTGGGAGAAGTTGCTCTTGGAGGACATTCTGGTACCATTCTTTATTCATGGCTGTGTTTTTAGGCAAGACTGTGAGTGAGCCGATTCCCTTGGCTGAGAAGCAACCCCACACATGAATGGTTTCAGGATGCTTTACAGTTGGCATGAGACAAGACTGGTGGTAGTGCTCACCTCTTCTTCTCCGAATAAGCTGTTTTCCAGATGTCCCAAACAATCGAAAAGGGGATTCATCAGAGAAAATGACTTTGCCCCAGTCCTCAGCAGTCCACTCCCTGTACCTTTTGCAGAATATCAGTCGGTCCCTGATGTTTTTTCTGGAGAGAAGTGGCTTCTTTGCTGCCCTCCTTGAAACCAGCCCTTGCACAAAGAGTCTCCGCCTCACAGTGCGTGCAGAAGCACTCACACCAGCCTGTTTCCATTCCTGAGCAAGCTCGGCACTGCTGGTAGTCCGCAGCTGAAACAGTTTTAAGATACGGTCCTGGCGCTTGCTGGTCTTTCTTGGGCACCCTGGAGCCTTTTTGACAACAATGGAAGCTCTCTCCTTGAAGTTCTTGATGATGCGATAGATTGTTGACTGAAGTGCAATCTTTGTAGCTGCGATACTCTTCCCTGTTAGGCCATTTTTGTGCAGTGCAATGATGGCTGCACGTGTTTCTTTAGAGATAACCATGGTTAACTGAAGAGAAACAATGATACCAAGATCCAGCCTCCTTTTAAAGTGTCCAGTGATGTCATTCTTACTTAATCATGACTGATTGATCGCCAGCCCTGTCCTCATCAACACCCACACCTGTGTTAATGGATCAATCACTAAAACGATGTTAGCTGCTCCTTTTAAGGCAGGACTGCAATGATGTTGAAATGTGTTTTGGGGGTTAAAGTTCATTTTCTGGGCAAATATTGACTTTGTAAGTACAGTAATTGCTGTTAAGCTGATCACTCTTTGATATTCAGGAGTATATGCAAATTGCCATTACAAAAAATGAAGCAGTAAACTTTGGAAAAATTACTATTTGTCTCATTCTCAATACTTTTGGCCATGACTGTACATTAAAAAAAAAAAATCCAATACTCGCCTCACTCCTCCTCACCTGCTGCCGCTGCTCTACTCTGGTCTGGACTCCAGTGTCGCGGCGGCGTCGTCCCGCTCTGCGTTGCGTGTGACGGCACTCGGGAGGGCGCGGTGTAAAGAAGTCACCGCACTCTCTGACCTGAGACGTCACAGGAAGCGCAGAGCAGGAAGACAGCGGATCTGCAGAGGCACGGGGAGAGGTAAGTATCCGCCTGCCGGGGCCCTGAGCAAGCGGGGGGGAAGGGCGGGTGCTGACACCGCTCCCCTCTCCTCCGCCCATAGCCCGGCGGGCCGGATAAAAGTAGAGCTTGTTGGTTTCACTTCTGAGAAGCATAAACTCATGAAGGTTGCAATGGTACAACATGAAGAACAATTGGTGGCCATGACTGGATCCTGTGATCTATTTCTGATTGTGGCATAGGGGATGATTAGGGGAAAATGCAGTTGGTCAGTATTTCAGCTGGAACTGGAATACAGAGCTGAGCAAATACATGAGTCTGTGTAGTTTTTTAATTAAGTAAAGCATAAAACATTCCCTTCTGGATTCTAGGTGATCACTGGCCGTCCAACCCAACAGGACCCCAATGTGATCAGCTTATCATCAGGGGACCTGTCTAAGGAAAAAGGATTGTCTAAAGTGGACGATTTGTTTAACATTAAAAGGGTCGTCCACTAATCCACTAATTAGACAACCCCTTTTTAAATGCTGTAGTCCCTGTGTGAAAGAACAAAAATGTATATTTACCTCCCAAACTGGCCACATTACAGCGATGTCAGCGCCCATGTGAGATTGTTATGCTCCATAATCACTGCAGTCTGTCAGCGGCTGTCTGTCTGGAGACTGGAGGCTGGCATCCTGGGAATGAGGATGGCGATGGGAAGTATATATAAGGTATACCTCCTCAGCTGAGCTCAGGAAACCCAGCACCCATTCCCAGTATGATGTCCCTCTGTAGATGAGCTCTGTAACTGTTTTGGTGCATACATGCACTCCTAGGGTACGCTCACAAAGGCGAGAGAATCAGGACGATTATGCTAATGACCCTCGGCTCAATCTATGTCAGAGTTTCATCCAAGTATCATCTTATTGTGCTCCGATTTTCTTGCATGAGAAAATCGCAGCACAGGTATGGAGAAGACGGAGAACTTAATTTCTCCATCTTCTCCATTCTCTGTGTGCGTGGATGTCGGACTGCACTCGGATGACATTTGAGTGCAGTACAATGCTTCACATGCACCCATAGATTTGTATGGGTGCACATGATCCATCGGCATGATAAAATGATGGCAGATCAGCACTGCCCCATAGTATAACATTGGGCCGAGAGCTATCCGATAAAAGATCAGCGCTGGGCCGTGTTATACTCTCCTGTGAGCGAGCCCTTATAACAAATGCTTACTTTCAAAGCGACACCTGCTACCCAACATTCACAGAGAAGGACGAACAGAGCAGTCATCATGGGACCGTAAGGATAAGAAACACATGCCCCTCTATGATACTGGGAATGGAGGGGACTGCTTACAGGGAATACGTTACTTTTTACATTCCACAGGTTACAGCAGAGGATAATCTCGGTTTTCCTGCATGGGGGGCAAATATTCAGTTTGACTCCCCTCATATACACAACTTAAGGCTTCGTTCACATGTTCAGTATTTGACATCGATATTTGTAAGCCAAGATCAAGACTGGAACAATCAGAGGAAAAGTATAATAGAAACACGTCACCACTTCTGTATTTATCACCCACTCCGGGTTTTGGCTTACGAATACTGATGTAAAATACTGACCAAATACTGAACGTGTGAACGTGCCCTTGGGGTGAGACCAGGTGGAACGATCATATCACAGACCTGGTGCAACATATTCTTAACTGTGTTCACATGTGGCAGTGATTTTTTTTCCACGATTTTGAATGAAAAATAATAGCAAAACAATACCAACCATACTGACAATACCATCAATGCTGACAGTACTGATAATACCACCAATACTAACAATACCGACAGTACTGAAAATACCAACAATAATAATACCAATACTACTACCAAAATCAACCGTACTAACAATACCAACCATACTGACAATACCATCAATGCTGACAGTACTGATAATACCACCAATACTAACAATACCGACAGTACTGAAAATACCAACAATAATAATACCAATAATACTACCAAAATCAACTGTACTAACAATACCAACCATACTGACAATACCATCAATGCTGACAGTACTGATAATACCACCAATACTAACAATACCGACAGTACTGAAAATACCAACAATAATAATACCAATAATACTACCAAAATCAACTGTACTAACAATACCAACCATACTGACAATACCATCAATGCTGACAGTACTGATAATACCACCAATACTAACAATACCGACAGTACTGAAAATACCAACAATAATAATACCAATAATACTACCAAAATCAACTGTACTAACAATACCAACCATACTGACAATACCATCAATGCTGACAGTACTGATAATACCACCAATACTAACAATACCGACAGTACTGAAAATACCAACAATAATAATACCAATAATACTACCAAAATCAACTGTACTAACAATACCAACCATACTGACAATACCATCAATGCTGACAGTACTGATAATACCACCAATACTAACAATACCGACAGTACTGAAAATACCAACAATAATAATACCAATACTACTACCAAAA
Organism: Phyllobates terribilis; assembly: GCF_046119375.1. Taxonomy (NCBI): domain Eukaryota; kingdom Metazoa; phylum Chordata; class Amphibia; order Anura; family Dendrobatidae; genus Phyllobates; species Phyllobates terribilis. Next base: position 6,921,217 of record NW_027362787.1, on the reverse strand, counting down.
TCAACTGTACTAACAATACCCACCATACTGACAATACCATCAATGCTGACAGTACTGATAATACCACCAATACTAACAATACCGACAGTACTGAAAATACCAACAATAATAATACCAATAATACTACCAAAATCAACTGTACTAACAAAACCAACCATACTGACAATACCATCAATGCTGACAGTACTGATAATACCCCAATACTAACAATACCGACAGTACTGAAAATACCAACAATAATAATACCAATAATACTACCAAAATCAACTGTACTAACAATACCAACCATACTGACAATACCATCAATGCTGACAGTACTGATAATACCCCAATACTAACAATACCAACAGTACTGAAAATACCAACAATAATAATACCAATAATACTACCAAAATCAACTGTACTAACAATACCAACCATACTGACAATACCATCAATGCTGACAGTACTGATCATACCACCAATACTAACAATACCGACAGTACTGAAAATACCAACAATAATAATACCAATAATGCTACCAAAATCAACCGTACTAACAATACCAACCATACTGACAATACCATCAATGCTGACAGTACTGATAATACCACCAATACTAACAATACTGACAGTACTGAAAATACCAACAATAATAATACCAATAATACTACCAAAATCAACTGTACTAACAATACCAACCATACTGACAATACCATCAATGCTGACAGTACTGATAATACCACCAATACTAACAATACCGACAGTACTGAAAATACCAACAATAATAATACCAATAATACTACCAAAATCAACTGTACTAACAATACCCACCATACTGACAATATCATCAATGCTGACAGTACTGATAATACCACCAATACTAACAATACCGACAGTACTGAAAATACCAACAATAATAATACCAATAATACTACCAAAATCAACCGTACTAACAATACCAACCATACTGACAATGCCATCAATGCTGACAGTACTGATAATACCACCAATACTAACAATACCGACAGTACTGAAAACACCAACAATAATAATACCAATAATACTACCAAAATCAACTGTACTAACAATACCAACCATACTGACAATACCATCAATGCTGACAGTACTGATAATACCACCAATGCTAACAATACCGACAGTACTGAAAATACCAACAATAATAATACCAATAATACTACCAAAATCAACTGTACTAACAATACCAACCATACTGACAATATCATCAATGCTGACAGTACTGATAATACCACCAATACTAACAATACCGACAGTACTGAAAATACCAACAATAATAATACCAATAATACTACCAAAATCAACCGTACTAACAATACCAACCATACTGACAATGCCATCAATGCTGACAGTACTGATAATACCACCAATACTAACAATACCGACAGTACTGAAAACACCAACAATAATAATACCAATAATACTACCAAAATCAACTGTACTAACAATACCAACCATACTGACAATACCATCAATGCTGACAGTACTGATAATACCACCAATACTAACAATACCGACAGTACTGAAAATACCAACAATAATAATACCAATAATACTACCAAAATCAACTGTACTAACAATACCAACCAGGCCAACTTTACAGATAGTACTGACATATCCAACAATACAGACAATATCACCACATCTGACTGATTTCAATTTTTTTTTTGCAGGCGACAAGAATCAGCTGTGCTCTTTATTAGGGTTTTCCTGGAGCATTAAAAATTAGCATTGTAAAAATAATGGGAATAAAAAATAACCATTAGGCCACGGCCCCACTATCAGTATTCGGTCAGTATTTGGTCAGTATTTTTTCTCAGGAGTGGGAGCCAAAACCAGGAGTGGGTGATAAATGCAGAATTGGTGACTTGTTTCTGTTATAAATACTGATAGCCGAGGCCTAAGTTACATTTTAAAACCCTGTCATTCCAGCACTCACCTTCCTTCTGGTGATCTTTGTGTGGCAAAAAAACAGCTGAGTCCATTGATTGTCAGCAGCGGTTACAAATGAAGTATAAATTAAAAATATTGGTTTGGGCAACTGCAGCATTAATGCTGGAGGGGGGATTCTAACAGGGGAGTAAAGATTTTTGCCAATAATTATCACATTTTTTATTGTTAGGCTGTGTGCCCACTATGCGTTTTGTAAGCATTTCCGCGGTGGCAATTCCGCTGCAGAAGCGCTTAAAAAACGCTTGGCAGAAGGTCTGCCATGTTCCCCAATGATAATCTGCATGTGCTGTTCACATGCTGCGGAGATTTTCGCTGCGGATTAACATTGCGGAAAAATCCACAGCACTACCAATTATTTTGTGGAATCGCAGCTCTTTTGCCACCATTGACTTGCATTGGACGGCATGACATGCGCATCACTGCATCTGCACATGCGGATATATCATGCGGCTCAATGTGCAGATGGTGCCCAGGTTTGTGTCCTGGCTCCCCGGCAGCTCACGATAGTCTAAAAGGACCTGCTGTGACATAATTTAGTCATGTGACGGGTCACGCGACTGCGGACGTCGGTGGTCGTGTGACCCGTCACATGACTAAATGACGTCATGGCAGGTCCTTTTAGACCACCGCGAGCTGCCGGCAAGCCAGGACGGATCGCTAAGGACACTGGGGGCCATCAGAAGGTAAGTATAATATTTATTTTTTACCATTCTTTTATAGTCACACTATATAAATCCATGCCGGTTGCCGTTTGCATGGATTTATATAGTGTGACCAAGTTGTCAAGCACTTTCCAAGTGATGCTAAAAGCGCTTGTCAACCCGCATGCGGAAATGCAAGTGAAGAACGATTCATATCCGCATGTCCCTGGCAGGAAAAACGCATGTACAATCCGCATGTACAATCCACATGTACAATCCACATGTACAATCCGCATGTACAATCCGCATGTACAATCTACATGTACAATCCGCATGTACAATCCGCATGTACAATCCGCATGTACAATCCGCATGTACAATCTGCATGTACAATCCGCATGTAGAATCCGCATGTACAATCCGCATGTACAATCTACATGTACAATCCGCATGTACAATCCACATGTACAATCTGCATGTACAATCCGCATGTACAATCCGCATGTAGAATCTACATGTACAATCCGCATGTACAATCCGCATGTGCAATCTACATGTACAATCCGCATGTACAATCCGCATGTACAATCCGCATGCGTTTTTTCTGCCAGGGAGATGCAGAAATGCTCAGGAAAAATCCGGAGCATTTCTGCATCGTGGGCACATAGCATAATACTAATTTTTGACACTTCTGGAAAACGCTTGTAGGGTTTGTCCACCCAAGATTTATAGCAAAGTAGCAAAATCCGAACCAAAAATTGTATGGATTACACAGCTGGCAATTTTCTGTAGACATATGCATTTCAATGGTTGAAATCTGTTATAATGATTTGCAGAATAGATTGACATACTGTAAACAAATAGTGTTTTTTTAGCGAACTACCACCAAAGTATGTGGTGCTCTAAGGCCGGTTTCACATGTCCGCATATGTCCGATACCGGAAAAACCGGTACCGGAGATATCCGTGTCCCGTGTGTCCAAGTGTGTCATACGTGTGGTAACCGTCTGCTACCCGTGTGCCGCATCAGTACCACATGGACCAACGCCTGGGAATCAGCGCTACAGTTAGCGCTGTTCCCAAGCACCGGGTGCTGGACACTGCCTTCATCATGGTTCCTTGCAACCGCTGCAGCCGAGGAGCCGGGGAGAATGAGCTGCTCTGAAGCTGCAGCTCAGAAGCTGTGCCTTGTCACTCAGTGAGCGCAGCTCCGGAGCAGCTCATTCTCCCCGGCTCCTCTGCATCAGCGGTTGCATGGATACAGCCGGGGACACCTAGGAGAAGTGAGTATAAGAATTTTATTATTTTATTCTTATTTTTACAGGTGTGGACACTGCGGGAGCAGACATTACTACTCTCATAATAGTCCCTGCTGGTTCTGATCAAAGCACTGGCAGGGAACCAAGATGAGGACAGTGTTCAGCACCCGGTGCTTAGGAACAGTGCTAACTAAAGCGCTGATTCCCAGGCGCCGGTACGTGTCACATGGATGTGATCCGTGTGGTACATTTTGCAGACCGTGTATCTGCAAAAAAACGTACTTGTCTCCAAGTGGAGCAAACAACACACAGTCCGTGAAAACACAGTGAGATGTGCACAGACCCATTGATTTGAATGTGTGTGTCAGTGTCTCCGGTATGTGTGGAAACTGTCATTACTCGTACTGGGGACACTGACGTGTGAAAGAGCCTAAAACTGTATTAAGTAGTTGATTTTCCACCTGGAAAATCCAAGCAGAAGATGTAATGTGTGTCTGACCCATGTCAACACTTCAATCTTTTCTGGCCATGGAATATCTATTAAATACAAACACAATAGAATAGATTATACTTCTTTAGTTGTACAGAACAAAATGTTTTATTTCATGAGAAAATTTTGACAGCCGGCTGAATCACATTCTTGGGGGGTGGCAAAATGCAGCAGCCTGGGAGACATCTCAGACAGCCACATCAGGTGGTCAGACGGTGCCCTCCTACTAGCTATGTCCGGTGCAAATGCCCCATGTGCCTGCCTCTACATGTGCCACTGGAACAGCCACAGGTCACATTGTTGATTCCATACATCAATGCTTTCTTTTCGTTCATGCAAAGCAAAGAGCTGCCTAACAGTTTTATAGCTTAAAGAGAATCTGTCAGCAGATTTTTGCTATCTCATCTGAGAGCATCCTGATGAAGGCAAAGAGAAGCTGAATCCAATGATGTATCACTTAGATTACTGGGTGCAGCCGTTCTCATACAACCAGAGTTTTTAAATTTACCAATGAAGTAGAGCTGAAAAGCTAACCCTGTCCAACCACGGCTCTGTATATACAATGTCCATAGACAGTGAGCTGCCCATCACCGGAGAAGGCGTGTTGGACTAAGGCTCAGGCAACCAGCTTGTCACAGCCATGATAAGCTACTGGTGCTAAAACAATCATTGTAAGCAAACAAAACCTGGGAGCTTGACAAGACAGGCATCCCTGAATTCTGTGTTTTAACCTCTACCTCATGCTGTCTTCAGATAAAATAGCAAAAACCTGCTGACAGATTCCCTCTAAAAGCCTGAGGAAGAAAAGTCAAACGATGGACAAGTTGCTGCTGTGCATAAAGAAGCAACTTGCTTGCTGGCAGATGTGACATGCAGAAGTAGTACTGTTGCTTTAAAAGCATTCAGCAACTATTAGAAGTAACAGAAGCACAGGAGACAGGAAGTGTTGTGCTCCAGAAGCATCCAGCAACTAGAGGGGTTAACACAGTCACATGAGAAGGGGAGTGTTTTATCAGAGCCCAAGGGGGATTGTGGGAAGTAGTTTACTGTCTGGCCAGAGCCGAAGAGAAAAGTGGTGTGTGTGTGTGTTCTGTATCTCACAGAAGCCCCCTGCAAGTGATAAGGATTCAAGTCAGGAGTGAAGCTAAGCACAGGTCAGGTAGAGTTCCTGAACTAGCAGTGCAGAGTATTGTCAGGCAGAAAGATAAGGACTGGAAGAAATGGTGTCACAGGGATCATCTCCCTCAGCAAACCCTCCCCCCTCCTCCTTGTCACTGTGCTGTATGGAATGCTGTGTTCATTAATGTGCCTTTGCATTAGAACTGTGCTGTCCTGTACTACTGGAAAGACTGAACTGCTGTGCTGCTAAGGAAACTGTACTGTTTGTCACTGGAGCCTGTTACTCATAAGTCTTAACTTGGACTGGGTGTGCGGCTTCTTATTAAATGCTACTGTTCTACCGTTTATGAGGACTCTTGTCAAGTGTGTCTGGTCAGCAAGTGAAACAACCTACGTGTCTGTGCCTGAGTGTCAATACCCCTGTGTGCCTACGAGAAGCTGCAGCACATGGTCTATGGTCGCCCTGAGTAACGGTTCCCCCATGATTTCAAAGAATTCATGTAACCTCTCTCGCCCCTATCTGAACCTAGCGGCGTGTGTGTAATACAGACTTGAACTGCAACTTGGAGTTGTTGTGATTGATAATGCCCAGAACATTCTGGATGCCTTAGGGTGTGTGCACACGGTCGGTATTGGCAGCGCTTTGAATGCAGCATACTTTATGATGCGTCCAAAGTGCTGCACGCAGGTGAATCCACATGTGTTCATTAATCCATGCGGATTCACCTCATCCTATACACTGCACTGATAGAATTTAAAAAAAAAGAAAAAAGTTAAAAAAAAGTTTTAATAATTGTAAAAACATTTTAAAACACATAATAAAGAACAGAAAAAAAATATTATACCAATAAATATATAATTTATGTAAAAACAAAAATAAACAAATACAGTACACATATTTGGTATGTACAGTCCTATAAAACACACTGCAAGTCACACTACTTAACCCCTTCAGTAAACACCATAAAAAAGTGGCAAAAAATTAGGCTTTTTCATAATATCACAAAAAAGTAGAATAAAATGTGATCAAAAAGTCGAATATAAATAAAAATGGTACAGCTGAAAACGACATCTTTTCCCTCAAAAAGCAAGCCACCATACAGCTAAATCAGTGGAGAAATAAAAAAGCTATAACTCTCAGAATATACAGTTGTGCTCAAAAGTTTACATACCCCGGCAGAATTTTTCCGTTCTTGGCCTTGTTTCAGAGAATATGAATGATAACAAAAAAACTTTTTCTCCACTCATGGTTATTGGTTGGGTGAAGCCATTTATTGTCAAACTACTGTGTTTTCTCTTTTTAAATCTTAATGACAACCAAAAACATCCAAATGACTCTGATCAAAAGTTCATATACCCTGGTGATTTTTGCCTGATAGCATGCACAGAATTTGACACAAATAGGTTTGAATGGCTACTAAAGGAAACAGCCTCACCTCTACTAAAAGAGAAAACACAGTAGTTTGACAATAAATGGCTTCACCCAACCAATAACCATGAGTGGAGAAAAAAAATTTTTGTTATCATTCATATTCTCTGAAACAAGGCCAAGAAAAATTCTGCCGGGGCATGTAAACTTTTGAGCACAACTGTAGTGATGAAAAAAACAATTCTTTTTTTTATAAAATTGTTTTTATTGTGTAAAAACGGCAAAGCATAAAAAAATATAGAAATGTGGTATCACTGTAATCGTAGTGACCTGAAGAATAAAGCTGTCTTATTAATTTTACCGCACGGTGAATGGCATAAAAAAAAGAAAACAACTATTTCTGTATTTTCCTGTTTTTTATTTATTCTGGCTCCCAAAAATCAGAACAGAACGTGATAAAAAATGCTATCAGTCCAAATATGGTACCATTACAAACGTCATCTCATCCTGCAAAAAAAACCCTCACATAACTCTGTTGGCAGTAATATAGAAAAAGCATAGCTCTCAAAATATGGAGATGCAAAAACTAGTGTGTGATAGTAGCCAAACACAAAAAAAGATATAAATCTAGTATCATGGTAATCGCACCAACCCGAAGAATAAAGTCATCTAATCACTTATTCCACATCAACAGTGTAAAAAGTACATAAAACCAATTCTTGACCTGCTGTTGGTTTGTTCATTCTGCCTCCCAAAGATTACAATAAAGTCTGGCTCACTTTTATCTTATGCTCTACCTTGAGCGCTTACATCGGGATTTCCGTGTAAATCTTTGAAATATGTGATTCAGATTGCACTCCTGACAGAAGATTCCCTATAGTGAGAAAGATGGAGACTGTCACGGTTCCACCCGTCACTGTGTCTGGGATGCAGTTACTGACAGCTCAGCCGTCCAATCTGTTGGTATATGCAACAGTTGTGGACATCTTTGTTTGTGTGAAGGAGGACTTTATGCTGATTGTAGCGTCGGCGTCCCTGCCCTCTGCTAGGCAGGGACGCTGTTCCCCTCACCTCTCTGCTCCGAGCCCGGCGTCCTCCTCCCGCTCTGCTGGCAGCGCGCGCTCCTTCCCGGCCACTGTGCTTAGGGCGCGCGCGCGCGCGCTCCCTCCCTCTTAAAGGGGCCGCGCGCGCCGTCCTAAGGAGTCCCCGGCCAATGGCCGGAGGACTTCACCATATATAAGGCACCTCCTCCAAAATGGAGGTGCCCGAGCAATGTTGTTGCACTGTTCACTACTCTGCTTCAGCCCTCAGGTCCCGTTGCCAGTTACCTGTCAGTTACCTGCCTGATTCCTGCCAGAGTCCTGCCAGTTTGCTGTCTGTTTCCTGCCTGATATTCCTGCTACCTGCTTGCTAGCCTGAGGTCCGACGGTCTGCCTTCCTACTCCTGTCAGTCTGTCTATGGACCAGCTTGGCCGCTCACCTGGGAGCGCACATCTACTACCTGCCTGCTAGCCTACCTGGAGGCTCCGCCGTCACGTGCTGTGACCACCTGCTATTCCAGAGACTCCTGCCCGCTCACCTGGGAGCGCTCCTCCACTACCTGCCTGCTTGCCTACCTGGAGGCTCCGCCGTCACGTGCTGTGACCACCTGCTATTCCAGAGACTCCTGCCCGCTCACCTGGGAGCGCTCCTCCGCTACCTGCCTGCTTGCCTACCTGGAGGCTCCACCGTCACGTGCTGTGACCACCCGTTCATCCAGAGACTCTCGCTTGCTCACCTGGGAGCATACATCTTCCATCTGCCTGCTAGCCTACCTGGAGGTTCAGCCATCACAGGTCGTACCTACCCTTTACCCAGAGACTGCCCCGGTCACTTGCCGTGACCTCCAGCCCGTTCATCCAGAGACTGCCCCGGTCACTTGCCGTGACCTCCAGCCCGTTCTTCCAGAGACTGCCCCGGTCACTTGCCGTGACCTCCAGCCCGTTCATCCAGAGACTGCCCCGGTCATTTGCCGTGACCTCCTGCCCGTTCACCCAGAGACTGTCCCGGTCACCTGCTGTGACTGCGTGCCCGTCTTCCCTGGTCGCCACCCGCTCCCTTACAAGGACCGCCCCCTTGTATAGTAGCTCTGAGGTTCCGCCTCCCAGACCCGTTACACTGATCTGACTGTTGTTTACTGTATTGTAAAAGAAAAAAAGTCTCTCTTGTTTTTTTTGTTTTGTTTTTACATCCTGGTGCACTACTGTGTGACTGTGCGTTTTTTCCTTTACCTCATGTTCTGAGAAGTAAAAGCTTGTTATCCCATGTAATCTGCTCTGTGAAGTTTCTACCGCAACTGTAGGGATCCAGAAGTACTTTTAAAGCTACAGAATCAAAAATACCCTATAATAAAGAGACAAGAGAATGTTTCAGATGTAAGAAAAAAGGACATTTAAAGAAAGACTGTACTATATGGAAAGCAGAGCAACAGAAATTACATCATAAAGAGAATACACAGAAGGTGAAAAACACAATTTCTGATTCATGTGAAAATAATTGGAATGGCACATTTAAAGTGACTGATAAGAAATCACCGTTGGGTGGTTTATTGACTCAGGAGCAACAAGTCACATGACAAGTAATAAAAATTTCTTTACTGAATTTAAAGGGGTTTTCCCATGAACAAAAGTTCATTTTAATCAATAGTTCTTTGAATATTAATAACTTCCACAATTGAATGTATTTAAATAAAATGTTCCTGTGCTGAGATAATCTTACAAATGTGCCCCTGCTGTGCACTGTGTAATGGCTGTGTCTAACCGTGCAGGAAGATGGTCTGATCATACCACATCTCCTGGACAGGGGAGGAGGCAAAAGAGGATACAGACATTTCAGCAGCTGATTCTTTCTTTGAAATAAAACATTGTTTAAAAATAAGCAGGGAAATGTTTTACCGCACAAAAAGAATCAGCTGTGATCCCATGCTGTAATGTCTGTATAATCGTTTGCTTCCTCACCTGCCTAGGAGATGTGGTATGATCAGACCATGTTCCTGCACGGTCAGACACAGACATTGCACAGGGGAACACTTATAAGATTATATCAGCACAGGAACATTTTATTAAACACATCCAATTGTGGAACTTATTATTATTCCAAGATCGATTGATTAAAATGAACTTTCGTTCATGGGAAAACCCCTTTAATTTAAATAAGAAGGAAGCCATTTATCTTGCAGATGGAAACAAAATAACCGCAGAAGGTGTTGGACAAAGAGTGCTAAACTGTTCTAACAAGTTTGGGCATGATTCAAAAATACTTGTAGAGGATGTGTTATATGTTCCAGGATTAGAAGGAGGATTGTTATCTGTAAAACGTCTAACAGCTAAAGGACTTACTGTAAAATTCAAAGATGATGAGTGTACAATCCTAGCAGGAAACAAGGTAATAACCAATGTCAAGGCAGATGAACAATTATATCATCTAGACACATTAAAGGAACAGATGAAGTTGTGTACACATGATCACAAGAATTGTATTCACATGTGACATAGACGTCTAGGACACAGACATCCTGAAAGTATAATGGAGCTACAAAGGAAAGAATTGACAAAGGATCTATTGATATCTGACTGCTCAATTAACGTAAGATGTGAATGTTGTATAAAATCAAAAGCCACAAGGATATCTATTCCTAAAGAAAGTGAAACGAAAAGCACAAGACCACTTGATTTGGTGCATACTAACATATGTGGACCCATGAAAGTGACTACGTCAGGAGGCAATAGATATATGGTGACTTTTATAGATGACTACTCAAGATACACAGTCACATACTTGATCAAGAACAAAAGCGAAGTTTTCAATAAACTAGTAGACTAAGTGACAAAGTCGAATAACAAATTTCAGAGGAAGCCAGTTGTCATTAGAAGTGATAATGGAGGTGAATTCACAGGACACCAAATAGAAAACTACTTAAGAAAAAATGGTATAGTGCATCAAAAGACTGTTCCTTACACACCTGAACAAAATGGAAAACCTACAAACGACAAAAAATATCTCATACCCTACCATCATTATACAGTTATATGAAAAAGTTTGGGCACCCCTATTAATCTTAAGCTTAATGTTTTATAAAAATTGGTGTTTTTGCAACAGCTATTTCAGTTTGATATATGTAATAACTGTTGGACACAGTAATGTTTCTGCCTTGAAATGAGGTTTATTGTACGAACAGAAAATGTGGAATCTGCATTCAAACAAAATTTGACAGGTGCATAAGTATGGGCACCTCACCAGAAAAGTGACATTAATATTTAGTAGATCCTCCTTTTGCAAAAATAACAGCCTCTAGTCGCATCCTGTAACTTTTAATGATTTCCTGGATCCTGGATGAAGGTATTTTTGACCATTCCTCTTTACAAAACAATTCCAGTTCAGTTAAGTTTGATGGTCGCCGAGCATGGCCAGCCCTCTTCAAATGATCCCACAGATGTTCAATGATATTCAGGTCTGGGGACTGGGATGGCCATTCCAGAACATTGTAATTGTTCCTCTGCATGAATGCCTAAGTAGATTTGGAGCGGTGTTTTGGATCATTGTCTTGCTGAAAGATCCATCCCCTGCGTAACTTCAACTTTGTCACTGATTTTTGAACATTATTGTCAAGAATCTGCTGATACTGAGTGGAATCCATGCGTCCCTCAACTTTAACAAGATTCCCGGTGCCGGCATTGGCCACACAGCCCCAAAGCATGATGGAACCTCCACCAAATTTTACTGTGGGTAGCAAGTGTTTTTCGTGGAATGCTGTGTTTTTTTGCCGCCATGCATAACGCCTTTTTGTATGAGCAAACAACTCAATCTTGGTTTCATCAGTCCACAGGACCTTCTTCCAAAAAGAAATTGGCTTCTCCAAATGTGCTTTTGCATACCTCAGCCGACTCTGTTTGTGGCGTGCTTGCAGAAACGGCTTCTTTCGCATCACTCTCCCATACAGCTTCTCCTTGTGCAAAGTGCGTTGTATAGTTGACCAATGCACAGTGACACCATCAGCAGCAAGTTGATGCTGCAGCTCTCTGGAGGTGGTCTGAGGATTGTCCTTGACTGATCTCACCATTCTTCTTCTCTGCCGTTCTGATGTTTTTCTTGGCCTGCCACTTCTGGCCTTAACAAGAACTGTCCCTGTGTTCTTCCACTTCCTTACTATGTTCCTCACAGTGGAAACTTACAGGTTAAATCTCTGAGACAGCTTTTTGTATCCTTCCTCTGAACAACTATGTTGAATAATCTTTGTTTTCAGATCATTTGACAGTTGTTTTGAGGAGCCCATGATGCCACTCTTCAAAGGAGATTCAAACAGGAGAACAACTTGCAAGTGGCCACTTTAAGTAGCTTTTCTCATGATTGCATACACCTGGCTATGAAGTTCAAAGCTCAATGAGGTTACAAAACAAAAAAAAGTGCTTTAGTAAGTCAGTAAACAGTAGGTAGGAGTATTTAAAACAAGAAAATGATAAGGGTGCCCATACTTATGCACCTGTCAAATTTTGTTTGAATGCAGATTGCACATTTTCTGTTAGTACAATAAACCTCATTTCAAGGCAGAAACATTACTGTGTCCAACAGTTATTATATATATCAAACTGAAATAGCTGTTGCAAAAACACCAATTTTTATAAAACATTAAGCTTAAGATTAATAGGGGTGCCCAAACTTTTTCATATAACTGTATATAAATGAAATAGTTCACTAAGTACCCTCTATGTCATATGCAACTTTGCTTTACATTTATATATAATGATGGTAGGGTATGAGATATTTTTTGTCTTTTGTAGGTTTTGCATCTTTTTGCTAGTGTGAACATGCTCCTATTTCTTGTATGTGTACCATCTTAGACCTCAGTTCACATTGCTTGGTTTTTTGTCTTGTTTGCATTCTGTACAAATTAGGGGTGTGGCATCCCCCTTTTTGAGCTGGTTAGTATATATGTAGCTTACCACGGGCTTAGGTGGTCTGATATTGAGACCCGGTTCTATTTGTCTACTCTTTTATATGCATTACTTCAACTTTGATATACAGTAAGGTTTTTAATATAGACAGTGTAGGACCGTCCCAATTTAGGGTCACCTTGTCGCTGGTGGGATGGCTTGTATACTTTTTTTGATCAAAAATAGTTCACTAACTACCCTATATGTCATATGCAACATTGCTTTACATTTATATATAATGATGGTAGGGTATGAGATATTTTTTGTCTTTTGTAGGTTTTGCATCTTTTTGCTAGTGTGAACATGCTCCTATTTCTTGCATGTGTACCATCTTAGACCTCAGTTCACATTGCTTGGTTTTTTGTCTTGTTTGCATTCTGTGCAAATTAGGGGTGTGGCATCCCCCTTGTTGAGCTGGTTAGTATATATGTAGCTTACCACGGGCTTAGGTGGTCTGATATTGGGACCCGGTCCTATTTGTCTACCCTTTTATATGCATTACTTCAACTTTGATATACAGTAAGGTTTTTAATATAGACAGTGTAGGACTGTCCCAATTTAGGGTCACCTTGTCACTGGTGGGACAGCTTGTATACTTTTTTTGATCAAAAATAGTTCACTAAGTACCCTATATTTCATATGCAACTTTGCTTTACATTTATATATAATGATGGTAGGGTATGAGATATTTTTTGTCTTTTGTAGGTTTTGCATCTTTTTGCTAGTGTGAACACGCTCCTATTTCTTGCATGTGTACCATCTTAAACCTCAGTTCACATTGCTTTGTTTTCTGAACAAAATCGAGTAGCAGAAAGGAAAAACAGAACTCTGACAGAAATGATAAGGTGTATGCTGACAGATTCCAAGCTATCAGAGAAATATTGGGATGAAGCAGCAATGACAGCTACATATCTACAGAGCCAACTTTTTTCTAGAAAATTGAAAAAAAACAAAACATATGAACTGTGGCAAGGTATGAAACCAAGTGTAAATCATTTAAGAGTTTTTGGTTGTAACGTTTTTGTATTCATTCCAACAGAAAAACATTCCAAACTTCAAAATAGGTCCATGGAAGGAATATTTGTTGGATATAGTGAAAATTGCAAAGGATATAGAATCCTAGATCCCAAAACAGACTCAGTTTTGGTGAGTAACAGTGTGACATTCATTGAGGATCTAAAGGAAGACACTATGATTTCACTGGAAACAAAAAATGAGAAAAACAGCAATGATATAGCTGAAGGAATATCTGATGAAAACAAAGTTGAAATTAATAAAAACCAGAATACGGAAAGTGAAGAGAAACAACTATAAACAGACACAGAAACAAGACGTTCAATAAGAGAAAACAAAGGAAAACCACCAATACACCTTTCATACAAGGCAAGTACAAGTAAAATTTATGAGCCTACCTCTTGGGAAGACATATCTCGACTTCCTGAAGAAGAAGCCAATATATGGATAGAGGTAACAGAAATAGAATTAAAATCCATGCATGACTCAAAAACATGGACACTAACAGAAGTACCAGAAGGAAGAAAAGCTATAGGATGTAAATGGGTTTTAAAAGTAAAGTACCGAACAGATGGCACAGCTGAGCGATACTGAGCAAGACTCATAGCTAAACGTTATTCTCAAAAATATGGTGAAGACTATGATGAAACATTTGCTCCAGTTGTCAAACATACTACAATAAGAACTTTGTTTGCAGTAGCAGCAATGAAACAAATGGAACTGAAACATCTGGATGTGAAGACAGCATTTTTGAATGGAAGTTTAACAGAAGATATTTACATGGAAGAACCTCCAGGATTCAAAGATGAAAGTAACCCAAACATGGTTTGCAAGTTACAGAAAAGTATATGGGGTTTAAAACAAGCTGCTAAAGCGTGGAATGATAAAATCACGGAGGTGCTCACAAAAGAAAAATTTAAAAGAAGCAAAGCTGATCCTTGCCTGTACCCAAAAAGACTAATGGACAGATGGATCTATGTACTCATATATGTTGATGACATTTTAGTTTATTTTGAAAAAGAAAGGGATAAAGAGGACATATTAAATTCCTGAATCAAAATTTCGAGATCAAAGACTTGGGAAATGTGAAACAGTACTTAGGAATAGAGATAGAAAGAAAAGAAGATGGAAGATTCATACGTAATCAAAATCACATGATTCAAGATATAACCGAAACATTTGGAATGAAGGATGCAAAACCAGCAAAGTCTCCAATGGAAACTAATTGTCTTAAAGAGATGAGTAATGAGAAAAATGTGTTACCAAATAATGAAGAGTACAGAATGGCGATAGGAAAATTACTGTATCTAGCGACTGTTACAAGGCCAGACATTGCAGCAGCAGTAGGAATTCTGAGTAGCAAAGTGTCCAAGCCAAATAAAGCGGATTGGAATGCTGTGAGAGTAATACATTATTTGAAAGAAACCAGCAATGTTAAACTGAAACTGCCTACAAGTGATAAATGCATTTTAACTGGATACATTGATGCAGATTGGGCTGGAGATCCAACTGACAGAAAATGTACCAGTGGCTAACTTTTCTTTCTCTCAGGTGGACCAATTAGTTGGACTAGTAAAAAACAATGAATAGTAACGCTGTCATCAACAGAAGCAGAATATGTTTCAGCTGCACATGCGAGTCAAGAAGTTCCACGGTTTAAACAATTGCTAGCAGACCTAGGACAAGCACAGTTGGAACCATCAAAAATAAATGAGGACAATCAGTGATGGCTAGTTCTTGCTCAGATGGAAAGAGTTAACCCAAGAACCAAGCACATTGATGTGAAGTATCATTTCTTGAGGGACCATCAGGAACAAGGAATCCTGAAATTAGAATATTGTCCAACTGAAGATATGACAGCAGACATTTTCACAAAGGCATTGAATGCTGAAAAACATCAGAGACTAATGAAGGGCTTGACTGAATAAGTCCTTACTGTTGAGAAAGAGTATTAGTATATGCAACAGTTGTGGACTTCTTTGTGTGAAGGAGGACGTTATGCTGATCTGACAGTAGATGGCGATGTTGTGTAAATTTTCCTTGTTTACTGTATTATATAAGAAAAAAGGTCTCTCTTGTATTTTTCTGTTTTGTTCTTACTTCCTGGTGCAGTACTGTATTTTTTCCTTTACCTCATGTTCAGAGAAATAAAAGCTTGTTATCCCATGTAATCTGCTCTGTGAAGTTTCTTCCGCAACTGTGGTGATCCAGAAGCTGTGCAACAAGTCTTCAGGTTCTTTTTGAAGGTTTCCATGGTAGGCGAGAGCAGCACCGGACTAGAGTACCTGGGGCCCACCAGGAAAAAATCAATCTTGGGGCCCACCAGCACCATGCATTTACCGTATGTAGGAATATTGCGTCTTGAGCTGACGTGCATCTCTGCTGCTGTGTAGTAGTCACAACACAGGGAGAGGTTAAACATCCAAGTATTTAATATGCATTGCAAATAAAGAATGTTCCCATTCTTAATATCCGAAAAAACAAATGACTGACAACCATCCCTAGACTAATGTCACGCTGTCTCGGCGTTCAGGAGGTCAGGAGCCTATGCTGACCCTACACTGAGGCCCTGCCTAAGCCCTCTACCTGGAGGTACTGTTGATGGTACAGAGGTCCAGGCCGCCAGCGTAAACCTACCTCCTGAGAATCCCTGAACCTCAGTAATCTAGTCCTGAGAAGGACCCCGATCACAACAATTGGGGACAGGACCGTATTTGCCAAACACAGTACAAGACGAACGAGACAGTACAAGGGGCAAATCAAATAACACCTCGCATACAAAAACTTACACCACTACAACGGAGGGAACACCAACGGGTAAGGGGATAAAGAATAAAGCGAGGAAGGGAAAAAACCACACCGAGTACACTTCGCTCCTAATTCCACAATACCACGTATCGCTCTGATAGTCTGCATGAGAAGCTTTCACCGACAACTACCCTATCAGAACGGCAGGTATTTGAAGGAGTCCCAATACTGCAGAATTAACTGCAGCTGGGCGAGGCTGGGCCTCGTCTAGCACAGAGAGAGAGAATTAACTCCCTCCCTGCCGAAAAACACCAAGCACCAAAAACTCAGCTGCGAGAAGTCAGGCTGTGTAATCGCGACGATCTTCGTGGCGACACACCCGTGACAGTACCCCCCCTTCTACGAGGGGCCTCCGGACCCTCAGGGCCAGGTTTATCCGGGTGAGTCGTGTGGAAGGCCCGAATTAATCGGTCTGCGTTAATATCCGACGCAGGAACCCACATCCTCTCCTCAGGACCATACCCCTTCCAATGAACCAGGTACTGAAGGGACCGGCGATTAAAACGTGAATCGATGACTTTCGATACCTGAAACTCCAAGTTACCATTGACCACCACAGGAGGAGGAGGTAAAGGTGACGGTATCACCGGCGCCACATACCTTTTAAGCAAAGATCTGTGGAACACGTTGTGAATTTTAAAAGTAGAGGGGAGGATGTGGGTTCCTGCGTCGGATATTTACGCAGACCGATTAATTCGGGCCTTCCACACGACTCACCCGGATAAACCTGGCCCTGAGGGTCCGGAGGCCCCTCATAGAAGGGGGGGTACTGTCACGGGTGTGTCGCCACGAAGATCGTCGCGATTACACAGCCTGACTTCTCGCAGCTGAGTTTTTGGTGCTTGGTGTTTTTCGGCAGGGAGGGAGTTAATTCTCTCTCTCTGTGCTAGACGAGGCCCAGCCTCGCCCAGCTGCAGTTAATTCTGCAGTATTGGGACTCCTTCAAATACCTGCCGTTCTGATAGGGTAGTTGTCGGTGAAAGCTTCTCATGCAGACTATCAGAGCGATACGTGGTATTGTGGAGTTAGGAGCGAAGTGTACTCGGTGTGTTTTTTTTTACAGAATTCACTCCACTGACTTATCTCTCTGGATTGCCAATTAATAACCGGGTTATGCTTAGTTAATCAAGGAAGGCCCAACACAATAGGAGTGGGAAGACCCTCCAACACGTAACAAGACAACAGTACTTTATGTATTGCCACCACCTGAAGATTTATGTTATGCACAGCTTGCGAAAAACTTCCCTGACCGAGAGGCCTGGCATCAATCGAGAATATGGGGATGGGTTTAGCCAACACACTCAATCGCATACCTTGAACCCGAGCAAACCGAGCGTCCACCAGATTAGCCCCGGCCCCACTATCCAGAAGAACTGATAACCTCTCAGTTCTCGTACCCACCACCACCTCCGCCGGTACAAGAAACTGAGACGAACCTAGGGACGAAATACCTACTCCCAGATTGCCGTCCACCACACAACCTGGGATCAATAGTTTTCCGACGACTCTTTGCTCTGCAAAGGACGGGAAGGACACCCCCCAATAAAATGTCCCTTTCTCCCGCAGAAGAAACACCTTCCTGTCTTGTTTCGCACCGCTGGTCCCCTCCCCCGAAAGGATGTCCCTTCTAACTGCATAGGCTCCTCTGGACTGACCAGGGGAACCTCCATATAAGGGACCCTTGTAGAAGGTGGAGTCATCACAGGGGGTGGAGTTTTCCCGCACCTCTCCCGAAGCCGTCTGTCAATGCGAATAGCAAGGGCCATAGCGGCTTCCAGCGACGCGGGAGAGTCATACTGTGCCAACATATCCTTTAATTTGTCAGATAAACCTTGACAAAACTGGCTCCGAAGAGCCGGGTCATTCCACTGGGTGTCCGTGGCCCACCTACGGAACTCTGAACAGAATTCCTCCGCTGGACGATCTCCCTGCTGGATCCTACGTAACTTAGATTCAGCAAGGGAGATTCGATCCGGGTCATCATATACGAGACCCAGAGCAGAGAAAAACCCATCCACTGACCGGAGAGCCCGGGGGAAGAGGGAACGCCCAAGATTGGGGGTCCCCTTGAAGGAGAGAGATGACAATTCCCACCCTTTGTTCTTCACTCCCCGATGACCGAGGCCGCAGCCGAAAGTACAACTTACATGCCTCCCGGAAAGCAAAAAACTTGTCCCGCCCCCCCGTGAACCTGTCAGGGAGAGCTACTTTGGGTTCTGATCCGGCTTGCTCCAGGGGATACAAAACCTTGGACTTAACGTCCGCCAGCTCCAAGGACAAACTCTGCAACTGCCGAGCTATATTGGTTAATGGATCAATGGTGGCTGGAGAGAATCTTTTAGGTGGTCGGTGAAAATGTCACGCTGTCTCGGCGTTCAGGAGCCTATGCTGACCCTACACTGAGGCCCTGCCTAAGCCTTCTACCTGGAGGTACTGTTGATGGTACAGAGGTCCAGGCCGCCAGCGTAAACCTACCTCCTGAGAATCCCTGAACCTCAGTAATCTAGTCCTGAGAAGGACCCCGATCACAACAATTGGGGACAGGACCGTATTTGCCAAACACAGTACAAGACGAACGAGACAGTACAAGGGGCAAACCAAAAACCACCTCGCATACAAAAACTTACACCACTACAACGGAGGGAACACCAACGGGTAAGGGGATAAAGAATAAAGCGAGGAAGGGAAAAAACCACACCGAGTACACTTCGCTCCTAACTCCACAATACCACGCATCGCTCTGATAGTCTGCATGAGAAGCTTTCACCGACAACTACCCTATCAGAACGGCAGGTATTTGAAGGAGTCCCAATACTGCAGAATTAACTGCAGCTGGGCAAGGCTGGGCCTCGTCTAGCACAGAGAGAGAAAATTAACTCCCTCCCTGCCGAAAAACACCAAGCACCAAAAACTCAGCTGCGAGAAGTCAGGCTGTGTAATCGCGACGATCTTCGTGGCGACACACCCGTGACAACTAATAATACCATATAGAAGAGAGAAATACCACCACACCATGACCAGAATACATACCACCACATAGTGATCAAATACTACCAAGTACAAGGTATATATACTGCCACACCACGAGAAGACCACATATTAGCACCACATAATGACTGTCCGAATAATACCACATACAAGGGACAAATTCCGCAATGCCATGACCATGGCACATAATGGCACCAGATAGTGACTGATAATGAAAATGTAAAAAAGCTCTGTATATAGAGTCAGTGTACAGATAATGTAGAGATTATCAGTGACATTATACACAGGAGCTCTGTGTATGGTGTCAGTGTAGAGGTAATACTGGGATCACCAGTGACATTATGCACAGGAGCTCTGTATATAGTGTCAGTATGTGTGTATAGGTAATACAGTGATCACCAGTGACATTACACACAGGAGCTCTGTATATAGTGTCAGTGTGTGTGTATAGGTAATACACATACTCACCACTGATGTCTCTAGGTGAAGTCCTTTATCTGCAAACCGATATCACATCTTCTATGCAGGACTTATCTCTGCAGAAAATAACATAGTTAGCTATAACTGATCACTTCCTGAGCACAATCCACACTTTTCCCAAGATTTTTACACTGCATGAAATGACAAAAAAAGAAACATAGCACTGCACTACACAGTAACAGTGCTCCAGTGTCATTCTGTGCCTGCTCATCTGTCAGCAGACATATTTGTCTGATGGCAAAGATGTAACAGAGATGAAGACAGACGACCTATGGATTACGTTGGGAGTGAGGATTTTTCTTTATTAAAGATGGAGTCCCTAAATGTGTTTTATTTTTAACAAAAAAAAAAAATTCTAGCTTTTTTTTTTCTGTTTACTAGAAATTCATGGTGGCTATGTCTAATTTGGCGTGAAACCATGAATTTCGGGCTTAGTACCAGCTGATAATACAATGCTGACAAAGCCCATACATTCTCCTGCCTCCAATAATATATACCTGACAGGAGCCCATAGATTCTGCTGCCTCCAATGATATATAACTGCCTGACAGGAGCCCATACATTCTGCAGCCTCCAATAATATATACCTGACAGGAGCCCATACATTCTCCTGCCTTCAATAATATATACCTGGTAGGAGCCTATACATTCTCTTGCCTCCAATAATATATACCTGACAGGAGCCCATACATTCTCCTACCTCCAATAATATATACCTGACAGGAGCCCATAGAAGATTCTGCTGCCTCCAATAATATATACCTGACAGGAGCCCATGGATTCTGCTGCCTCCAATAATATATACCTGACAGGAGCCCATACATTCTCCTGCCTCCAATAATATATACCTGGTAGGAGCCTATACATTCTCCTGCCTCCAATAATATATACCTGACAGGAGCCCATAGAAGATTCTGCTGCCTCCAATAATATATACCTGACAGGAGCCCATGGATTCTGCTGCCTCCAATAATATATACCTGACAGGAGCCCATACATTCTCCTGCCTCCAATAATATATACCTGCTAGGAGCCTATACATTCTCCTGCCTTCAATAATATATACCTGACAGGAGCCCATAGAAGATTCTGCTGCCTCCAATAATATATAACTGACAGGAGCCCATAGATTCTGCTGCCTCCAATAATATATACCTGACAGGAGCCCATACATTCTGCTGCCTCCAATAATATATACCTGACAGGAGCCCATACATTCTCCTGCCTCCAATAATATATACCTGGTAGGAGCCTATACATTCTCTTGCCTCCAATAATGTATACCTGACAGGAGCCCATAGAAGATTCTGCTGCCTCCAATAATATATACCTGACAGGAGCCCATGGATTCTGCTGCCTCCAATAATATATACCTGACAGGAGCCCATACATTCTCCTGCCTCCAATAATATATACCTGGTAGGAGCCTATACATTCTCCTGCCTCCAATAATATATACCTGACAGGAGCCCATACATTCTGCTGCCTCCAATAATATATACCTGACAGGAGCCCATACATTCTCCTGCCTCCAATAATATATACCTCACAGGAGCCCATAGATTCTCCTGCCTCCAATAATATATACCTGACAGGAGCCCATACATTCTGCTGCCTCCAATAATATATACCTGACAGGAGCCCATAGATTCTCCTGCCTCCAATAATATATACCTGACAGGAGCCCATAGAAGATTCTGCTGCCTCCAATAATATATACCTGACAGGAGCCCATGGATTGTGCTGATTCCAATAATATATACCTGGTAGGAGCCCATACATTCTGCTGCCTCCAATAATATATACCTGACAGGAGCCCATAGACTCTGCTGCCTCCAATAAAATATACCTGACAGAAGCCCATAGATTCTCCTATCTCCAATAATATATACCTGACAGGAGCCCATAGATTCTGCTGCCTCCAATACTATATACCTGACAGGAGCCCATAGATTCTGCTGCCTCCAATAATATATACCTGACAGGAGCCCATACATTCTCCTGCCTCCAATAATATATACCTGGTAGGAGCCTATACATTCTCTTGCCTCCAATAATATATACCTCACAGGAGCCCATAGACTCTGCTGCCTCCAATAAAATATACCTGACAGAAGCCCATAGATTCTCCTATCTCCAATAATATATACCTGACAGAAGCCCATAGATTCTGCTGCCTCCAATAATATATACCTGACAGGAGCCCATAGATTCTCCTACCTCCAATAATATATACCTGACAGGAGCCCATACACTCTCCTGCCTCCAATAATATATACCTGACAGGAGCCCATAGATTCTGCTGGCTCCAATAATACATACCTGACAGGAGCCCATACATTCTCCTGCCTCCAATAATATATACCTGGTAGGAGCCTATACATTCTCTTGCCTCCAATAATGTATACCTGACAGGAGCCCATAGAAGATTCTGCTGCCTCCAATAATAAATACCTGACAGGAGCCCATGGATTCTGCTGCCTCCAATAATATATACCTGACAGGAGCCCATACATTCTCCTGCCTCCAATAATATATACCTGGTAGGAGCCTATACATTCTCCTGCCTCCAATAATATATACCTGACAGGAGCCCATAGAAGATTCTGCTGCCTCCAATAATATATACCTGACAGAAGCCCATGGATTGTGCTGATTCCAATAATATATACCTGGTAGGAGCCCATACATTCTGCTGCCTCCAATAATATATACCTGACAGGAGCCCATAGACTCTGCTGCCTCCAATAAAATATACCTGACAGAAGCCCATAGATTCTCCTATCTCCAATAATATATACCTGACAGGAGCCCATAGATTCTGCTGCCTCCAATACTATATACCTGACAGGAGCCCATAGATTCTGCTGCCTCCAATACTATATACTTGGTAGGAGCCCATAGATTCTCCTGCCTCCAATAATATATACCTGGTAGGAGCCCATACATTCTGCTGCCTCCAATAATATATACCTGACAGGAGCCCATAGATTCTGCTGCCTCCAATACTATATACCTGACAGCAACCCATGGATTCTGCTGCCTCCAATAATACATACCTGACAGGAGCCCAAGGATTCTACTGCCTCCAATAATATATACCTGGTAGGAGCCCATACATTCTGCTGCCTCCAATAATATATACCTGACAGGAGCCCATAGATTCTGCTGCCTCCAATACTATATACCTGACAGGAGCCCATAGATTCTGCTGCCTCCAATACTATATACCTGACAGGAGCCCATAGATTCTGCTGCCTCCAATAATACATACCTGACAGGAGCCCAAGGATTCTACTGCCTCCAATAATATATACTTGGTAGGAGCCCATACATTCTGCTGCCTCCAATAATATATACCTGACAGGAGCCCATAGATTCTGCTGCCTCCAATACTATATACCTGACAGGAGCCCATGGATTCTGCTGCCTCCAATAATACATACCTGACAAGAGCCCATGGATTCTGCTGCTGCTGCCTTGGGTGACACCGGGTCCGTCCTCCACAGCGCGCACAGAAAGCAGTCCCAGGGCGATGACGTCATCGCCCTGAGACTGACTTCCTGCGCACGCGTCAGCAGTGTCGCGCTGCGCAAAGGAGGCAGAGGGGCACTGCGACAGCAGGCAGAACAGGGAGATTGCTCTCCCTGCTTTGCCGCTGCAGAGGGCCCATCACTAATCTTATCGGCAGTGCTGCCGATATGATTAGCGAACCAGGGGGGCCCTCTGTTCTCTGTACAGAGCCCAGGTGGGGTAGGGGGGCATGGCCAACGGGACCCGGGGCCCACCGGGGGTTTTCCCGATCCTCTGGTGGGCCAGTTCGCCCCTGGGCGAGAGTCTGATATGCTGGAGTAGAGAGTTCCAGAGTAGGGGGGCTGCACGGGAGAAATCTTGTATGCGACTGTGGGAAGAGGAGAGAAGAGGGGAGTAGAGCAAGAGATCTTGTGAGGTTGGAGGTTGCGTGCAAGTATGTACCAGGAGACTAAGTCACATATATAAGGAGGAGAAAGGTTGTGGATGACTTTGTATGCCATGGTTAAGGTTTTGAACTGGAGTCTCTGGGCAATGTGGAACCAGTGAAGAGATTGACAGAGAGGAGAGGCCGGGGAATAGCGCGGGGACAGATGGATTAGTCGGGCAGCAGAGTTTAGGATAGATTGGAGGGGTGCGAGAGTGTTAGAGGGGAGGCCACAGAGCAGGAGGTTGCAGTAGTCGAGGTGGGAGATGATGAGAGCGTGTACTATTGTTTTTGTGGATTCGTGGTTGAGGAATGTGCGGATCGGGGAGATATTTTGGAGTTGGAGTCGGCAGGAAGTAGAAAGGGGTTGGATATGTGGTTTGAAGGAGAGGTCAGAGTCCAGGGTTACCCCAAGGCAGCGAGCTTGCGAGACTGGGAAGAGTGAACAGCCATTGACTTTGATATAGGTCAGATGGGGGGGATAAATGAGATGGTGGAAAGACAAAGAGTTTTGTTTTATCCATGTTAAGTTTTAGAAATCTGTCAGAGAAGAAGGATGAGAAAGCGGACAGACATTGTGGGATTTTGGTTAGTAGGGAGGAGATATCGGGTCCAGAGAGGTAGATCTGTGTGTTGTCAGCATAGAGGTGGTACTGAAAGCCGTGAGACTCTAGTTGTCCCAGGCCAAAGGTGGATGGAGAAGAGCAGGGGTCCTAGGACTGAACCTTGGGGGACACCGACAGATAGGGGGCGAGATGAGGAGGTGGTGTGTGAGTGGGAGACACTGAATGTCCTGTCCGTTAAATATGAGGAGATCCAAGATAGGGCAAAGTCTTTGATGCCAAGAGATGAGAGAATCTGTAGTAAAAGGGAGTGGTCCACTGTGTTGAAGGCAGATGACAGGTCTAGGAGGAGGAAGACAGAGTAGTGTTGCTTGGATTTGGCGGTTAGTAGGTCGTTGGTGACTTTAGTCAGGGCAGTTTCAGTAGAATGGTGCGGTCGGAAGCCCGATTGGAGGCGGTCAAAGAGAGAGCAGGAAGAGAGGTGGGAGGAAAGTTCAAAGTGGACATGTTGTTCCAGAAGTTTTGAGGCGTAGGGGAGGAGTAATATGGGGAGATAGCTAAACAGAGAGGATGGGTCGAGGGATGGCTTTTTGAGGATGGGTGTGATCGAGGCATGTTTGAAGCATGAGAGGAAGACATCAATTGTTAGTGACAGGTTGAATAGGTGGGTTAGGGTTGGGATTAAGACTGTGGTGAGGATAGGGATGAGGTATGACGGGATTGGGTCAAGTTCACAGGTGGTGAGGTGTGATTTGGAGAGTAAAGAGGAAACTTGATCTTCCGTAATGGTGGAGAAGCTGGTTTTGGAGGAAGAGTATTGAGTAGGTGTGAGGAGGGCCTGGGGGGACTTTAGGCAAAAGCTTTGTCTTATGGTGTTACAGTGCTTGTTACAGTTTTTACAATACCACATTACATAAGGAAACTGCTGAATGAGTGAACAGTCAATTCATTTAGTGGACTTGTTCAGTTTACAGGGTTTGTAATACTTATTTTTTTTCTACAATCACCTAAGCTGATTTCTGACCATTTGAAAGTTGAGCTTTATTGTCATCATAAATCAATTTAGAAGATACATGAGCCTTGCTAACGCTGCAGTCAGCGTTAACTCATTTTTAAATTGTCTCTTCAGAGAGGAAAACGACTTGAACTCTAGTGCCACCTATTGGAAGTAGCAATCCTAAAAGTCAATATCGACCCTTTATCGAGCCTTGTCAACTCTAATTTCGTCGTTTATGTTATTGAGTACACTGTCTGCGATTTAAAATATGTGGGATCAACCACAAGAATATTGAAATTTAGAATGAGAGAGCAACTTTATGACATAACTACTCCCTGAAATCGTAACATATCAAGTGTGTCTAGACATTTTATTTCATGCCACAACAGACAGATGACACATTTTTTGACATATGCCATCGAATCTGTTCCCAAACATATCAGAGGTGGTAACCACACACGTACTGTAAAGTGCTCAGCTGCGATCCAGCCTGTCATCAGAATGCCATCCCAGCGTGGGAGAATTCTCCTGCGCTCAGCGCTGAGCGCAGGAGAATTCTCCCACGCTGTCAGTGACGTGCATAAGGTGAGCTGAGTTCATTGGACATGAACTCGGCTCATCTGGATGCCGTCACAGCCAGACACTGAGGAGCGCAAGCATGCCTGCGCATCTCAGTGTCTGCGGCATGGCAAGCTGGATGGCAGCTTTCGGCTGCGATCCAGCCTGGTATGTGAATGTAGCAGAGCTGAAGCTGTCTGGGAACCATGGAAAGGTAAGGATGATGTTGGTTTATTATTTTACTTTTATTGCAGAAGACATTGGCTTCAGCTGGAATGGGCGTAATGGTAAGTAGAGTTTAATTTAGAACATTAAAGGAATGTGTGTTTATTTCAATTAAAGGACTTTATTCTGGGTGTTGGTGTTTTTTTTAACTTTCACTATGGGGTTAGTAATGGAGGTGTCTTAGAGACGCCTCTCCATTACTAACCTGGGCTTGATGTCAGCTGGCATTATAAGCTGACATCAACCCCAGCCCTATTACCCCACTGCCACCGCTACAGGGCAGTGGGAAGAGCAAGGCTAAGTGCCAGAATTGGCACATCCTATGGATGCGCCATTTCTGGGGCAGCTGAGGGCTGATGTTTCTAGCCTGGGTGGGGGCCAATATTCATGGCACCCTTCCTGGGCTATTAATATCAGCCCCCAGCTGTCTGCCTAGCCTTTGCTAGCTATTAAAACAGGGTGACCCCACGTCATTTTTTTTTGGGTCCCCCATTTTAATAGCTAGTAAAGGCTAGATATTCAGCTGGGGGCTGATATTAGTAGCCTGGGAAGCTCCGTGGGTGTTACCCCCTTCCCAGGCTTCAAACATCTGCCCCAGCCATCTGCTTAACCTCCGCTAGAAATTAAAATTACGGGGGATCCCACGTCAATTTTTTTTTAAATAAATCCTTTATTTTAACACTAAATGACAAGTACAGTAACCAACACTGTCACTGTACTTATTATATATGTGACTGACATGTTTCTATCTATCTAATCTATGTGTGATGCTCTATTCTTTCTGTTCTAAATTGTCGGGTTCCGGTATATGCCGCTGATGAATTGCCGGCCGGCTTTTTTAAAGAGACGGGTGCATGAAAATTGGAGGGCACTAGTGTGTTCCAAGTGCCCTGCTATGTTTTTCATGCACCCTCCTATATACCCAGCCTGCCTGTCTGCCTATATATTCTGCCTGCCTGATGTTTAATTGAGCACTGTTCCCATCGATTTGGTCAATTTTTGACCTTCTGCAGACCACCAGGGGAAACTGCCAGAAAAATGCTTGAGTTTCCCATAGACTTACATTGGGCTTGTTGCTCGGGTCGAGCACCCGAGTATTCCAATGTGCTCGACTCGAGCTTCGAGCAACTGAGCATTTTAGTGCTCGCTCATCACTACTTGGCTACATCTCTGGTAGAGATTCTCTACCAGAGATGTAGCTGAGCTGTGCGGCCGTGGGAAAGTTGATGTGAGTTCATGCAGTCAAGCATGAACTCACATGAACCCTCTGAGGGCACCGCGGCTACTTCAAATGAACAGCTGATCAGCATCATCTGATACCTCAGCTGTTCATTTGAAATAACCGGCGGGAAAGCCGGCAGTGAAAAGACTTCACTGCCGGCTTTCCCGTTCGGTGCTGCGCTCTCCGCTCCCTGATGTACGCTCCCCCGCCACCTCTCATCCCGATCCTAAGTTAGGACCGGGCACGGAGCGAAGCATCAGGAAGCGGGGAGCGCAGCACCGAACGGGAAAGCCGGCGGTGAAGTCTTTTCACTGCTGGCTTCCCCGCCCGAGTCCTTCGCTCCGCACTCCCTGGTGCTGCACTCCCCGCCCGGTCTTAACTTAGGATCGGGATGGGTGGCGGTGGGGGAGTGGAAGATCGGGATGGGAGGCTGCGGGGAAGCGAGTATGGGGCTTAGTGATTGTTTAAAAGTCGGCGGCTTTTTACCGCCGGCTTTTAAACAATCATGCACCCAATTCAGCCTTTTCCTCAGCCCCCAGAACGCTTTATAGGCTCCATCAGACAATTACTCGGCTTACTCGCTTTTCTCATTGACTTACATTGGGCTCGCTACTCGTAACGAGTACCCGAGTATTGGGACCTACTCGTTACGAGTATAGCGAGTCCTATTATTTCACTACTCGCTCATCCCTAGATGGCGGCGGTCTGGGGACTGCGGTTGTCGGTGAAATCGGGAGCTGGAGGCATTAATGAACCGGAACCGATGAAAGTGGAGGAAGAGGAGGTGGAGACCACTCCAGACAAGAGTTCCCCTCCGGAGGGGGTTTCGGTATGTGAGGAGCTGGTGGCCAGTTACATCCTGTGCAGTGAGAAGTGAGATCGTCGTGTAGAAGAGCCACGTATGTGTGCGGCCATCACTGCTGCCCGGCGGGGACTGCACGGCAGACCGAGCCCACAGGGACGGGGGGACAGGGACTGGGGGCATATGGGGGGCTCACTATAGACTAGGGTGGATGGGGGGCTCACTATAGATTGGGGGGGCCAATATGAAACTGAGGAGGGATGGGCTCACTTTGAACTGGGGGGGAATGCGGGCCATATATGGACCAGAGGTGGGAGATCAATATTAACCAGGGGGGACAATATGGACCGGAGAGGGGTGTGCAGAAGTAGGTTGGGCAATATTGACCGGGGAGGGGTGTGCAGGGGGGTCAGTATGGACTGAGGAGAGGGGTGTGCAGGTGTGATGCCTCTCAAGCCCTGCCCTGGGAAGATGGGGTACTCGGAGCCGGGTCAGATGTTGAGAAGGAGGATGCAGTCGTGGCCTTGACCCGTTCCGTGCCCAGGGCCGTCACATTAAAAATGATGTTAGGGCTATCCGGGTTGAGTGGTAATTATCGACTACGCCACCTGTGGTGTCTGGTGATGCGCCACCAGCGCCGCTACAGTCCACTGAGGTCCGATGTCATGGCGGCCAAAGTTCTCGCTGCTCCCCACAGGTGGAGAGCGGCCTCAGGGCAGGCAAGGCGGGATGAAGGGGGGTAGTAGTGTGGGAGTGCGGGCACCATGTCGCGTGGTATGGCACGTAATGAACAGTCCGGAGGCCATAGGGATGAATTTCCAAGGCTTTACTCACAGTTCTTATAAGCAGCGCAAGGCTTCTCCCTGCTCCTCGCGGAGTCCTGCGGCCACCAGGGACGGGGGTCCGACTACCTCCAAGGAAGTCCAGTGTGAGGCAGCTTCCCTACACCAGAGTGTTCCTGCACTACAGACTTTACCCCTTCCCGTCTGTGCATGTGTAGATAGGCCGGGTCTCCCTCTGAGCTCCTCTCAGGTGTATGGCTCGGGTGGCAATTCCTCTCCATCCCAAGCCAGGCGGGATCCTCAGGGCCTAACCGGGCTTTCCCGTCCTGGACATAGAGTACGAGGTCGGGTGTCGGGGGCCGGTACCCCTTTTGCAGCCGGAATCCCTCTGAATAGATCAGGTAGGAGAGGACAGGTGGTGTACTCCGCTCCGTCTGCATCCTCCCCAGAACCCATTTGCTAGGGAGCCACACTCTAAAGCTCCCAGGCCTTCTTGATCCTGGTCCTTGGTCGGGTTGAGACATTCCTTGTCTGCAACCTCCCTCTCGTCCCATAGATCGGGGTACGAGGGCTGTGTCCCATGCCGGTGCAGGCCCACACAGGATCTGCGCTCCCGGAGGGAAGTCACTTTACACACAGTATTTTGACTGCTCAGTACGACCACTTGACAGACACACTGTCAGAGACCACACAGGTCTGAAAGGCTGGACAGGTCCACACAGGACCAAAAGGACCAGCGAAGAACAAGAGACCAAGATCAAAGATGGCATTTTATTAAATATGAAATTAGAAGTGTCACTAACTAACTGTTCCTCCACCCACACCCACTAACTGGTTCCTACCACTTTGTTTTCCCCAGTCTCCCTGTAACCAGGGGAGCAGCACCTAGTGCATACTAGCTCCCTCTGGTGGAAATGTGGTGTTGGATGCAAAAAGCTAGGTAACTACCATCACACCGGACTTACCTCAGAGGAGGAACACCACACTCCATTAAAGAAGTGCAGCATTCCTGTGGTGGCCGAACCCTCAGGGGCGCCACATTCCCCCCTGGTAAAACACAGCACGTCCGCGGGCTGCAAAGGAATATCACCCAGAAAAATTATTTTTTATGTAAACAAGTAGAACTATCATCCCTTTATGGGAGGCACATTTCTTGGAACGTTGCATAACAAGTTATAAAAGTACAAAAGTGCAAAAGTATAAAATTATAAAAATACAGAGATATAAAAGTGCAAAATTATAAATGAAGACAAGAGACTTTCTGATTTAGTCAGCGGACTGGTTTAAAGTGACGACAGTCAGTTCAGTAGCAAGAGGGACCTGCCCTAAACCCTCTACGTGGGCCCTGGGGTGGCTGCAGGGCATGAAGATCCGGTGCTGGACCCCTACACATGCCACTCCAGACAGGTTTTGCTTCTGAGGTCTGAGGTAGAAAGTATGCACGGTTTTGTATAAAACCAATAGGGAGCACCTAAATAGATGCATAACTATTTACATTCAGTCCGCCGCCTGCCATAGTCCGCAGGGACCGAAGTCTCTATAAAAGAAGGATCACACAGTAATTGCAGCAAACTTTCAACATGAAACAACAACAATAGGGGCTGCTTTAAACTTGGGGCTCGCGAGGAGGGAAGGGCTCATTCCTCCCGACAGAGGGTAACCGGTCACCCGAGGCCGAGGAGGTGGTGGCGTCACTCCCAGACACTTTGCGGACGTCCAGGGCGTACCACCCACGCTCCCCCTGGTGGCGAGTGAAAGTTACAGTATCGCCTGGGAAAAGGTTCTGGCCGGGGTGTCCCTTCTTCAGGTGCGGCTCGACGTCCCGCCTGCTGACGAACACATCATCACGGAAGAGGGGACACCGAATAAACCCCCACCCTTCCTCGTGGTGGAATCGCACGACCCTGCCCTCATACCGGGGACCGGGATGGGTAGCCTCCTCCAGTCGCGCCCGAGTCTTAGAAGCCTTGGTCCGGACTTCGAGTATCTCGCAGCGTTGCTCCCGCCGACGTCGCTCCCGTGCCAACTGGAGGACCTGATCACTACACCACTGGCTCCTCCTCTGCGCTTCAGACGTGGTCTCCCACGGGAAGCCCATCAGGTTGCCCCCCTGGTTTTCCCAGGCCCACTCTTCGGCCTCGGGCCAGGTCACCGCCGGTGCAGGTAGCGGTGTTAGGACGGGCTGCTGCAAGTCCTCGAGTAGTGCGGACCAATCCGGGTTGGAGTCGGTAGTCTCCTCCGCAACTCCAGGTACCTCTGTCATGGAGCCCTCGTGGCAGTGCAAACCCCCACCGATAGCCGCCGCTTGCAGCTCGGGGGCCAACGCTTGCTCCCAGGTGACGGCTTGGGGATGTACATACTCCGCCATGAGGTCCAGGATCAGCTCCGAGGGCTCCGCAGCCAGGGCAGGGGTTGCCTCCTCACCTGCTGTCAGGTCGGTTTCCACTTCGACCTCCGGGCTGACTGCTTCCGGAGCCTCTACTCCTCGACGGTGGTCTCGGATCCGCTGCAGCATCTCTGCTTTCCATGCAGCAGTCGCCGCCTCCTGGGCCTCTCTCTGCTGTCTAGCCAGCTCTGGGGCCTCCTGGTTGAGAAACGCGAAGTCTCCCGGTGTCAACGCACTGCCACTAGCCTCTCCGCCAGATGAAGGGCCTGGATCGGGTGGGTGCAGCAGTCGCATGGCTTCGTTCTCCAGAGGCATCCATGACCGCCTCTGTTCACTGCCAAGCTCCAACTGACATGGCCGCACCTTGTTGCTTTCCTTCTTCTCCCTCCTCTTTCGGGGCGGTTCCTGGGCGGCATGCTGACAGGCCCGCCTTCGTTCAGCCCATCCAGTTTGACGGGCATTACCCCGCGGACAGTTTCTGATGGAAGGGGCAGTCCACATTTTTGGTGCCAAACGGGAGCCCAGCACACGATGGGAGGTGTACAAAGTCAGTCTTTTCACAGCGTGATGGCACCTGTTCTTCTTGGGCGGGCGCCATTTTAAGTGTAAACAACAGTTCAAGGTGTAAGGCACACAGTACCAAATAGCAATGGGCACTCTCTCCGTTGCTGCGGGCACGATAATCCTGCCGACTACGCCAGTGATGTGACGCCTCTCAAGCCCTGCCCTGGGAAGATGGGGTACTCGGAGCCGGGTCAGATGTTGAGAAGGGGGATGCAGTCGTGGCCTTGACCCGTTCCGTGCCCAGGGCCGTCACATTAAAAATGATGTTAGGGCTATCCAGGTTGAGTGGTAATTATCGACTACGCCACCTGTGGTGTCTGGTGATGCGCCACCAGCGCCGCTACAGTCCACTGAGGCCCGATGTCATGGCGGCCAAAGTTCTTGCTGCTCCCCACAGGCGGAGCGCGGCCTCAGGGCAGGCAAGGCGGGATGAAGGGGGGTAGTAGTGTGGGAGTGCGGGCACCATGTCGCGTGGTATGGCGCGTAATGAACAGTCCGGAGGCCATAGGGATGAATTTCCAAGGCTTTACTCACAGTTCTCATAAGCAGCGCAAGGCTTCTCCCTGCTCCTCGCGGAGTCCTGCGGCCACCAGGGACGGGAGTCCGTCTTCCTCCAAGGAAGTCCAGTGTGAGGCAGAATCCCTACACCAGAGTGTTCCTGCACTACAGACTTTACCCCTTCCCGTCTGTGCGTGTGTAGATAGGCCGGGTCTCCCTCTGAGCTCCTCTCAGGTGTATGGCTCGGGTGGCAATTCCTCCCCATCCCAAGCCCGGCGGGATCCTCAGGGCCTAGCCGGGCTTTCCCATCCTGGACATAGAGTACGAGGTCGGGTGTCGGGGGCCGGTACCCCTTTTGCAGCCGGAATCCCTCTGAATAGATCAGGTAGGAGAGGACAGGTGGCGTACTCCGCTCCATCTGCATCCTCCCCGGGACCCATTTGCTAGGGAGCCACACTCTAAAGCTCCCGGGCCTTCTTGATCCTGGTCCTTGGTCGGGTTGAGACATTCCTTGTCTGCAACCTCCCTCTCGTCCCATAGATCGGGGTACGAGGGCTGTGTCCCATGCCGGTGCAGGCCCACACAGGATCTGCGCTCCCGGAGGGAAGTCACTTTACACACAGTATTTTGACTGCACAGTACGACCACTTGACAGACACACTGTCAGAGACCACACAGGTCTGAAAGGCTGGACAGGTCCACACAGGACCAAAAGGACCAGCGAAGAACAAGAGACCAAGATCAAAGATGGCATGCTATTAAATATGAAATTAGAAATGTCACTAACTAACTGTTCCTCCACCCACACCCACTAACTGGTTCCTACCACTTTGTGTTCCCCAGTCTCCCTGTAACCAGGGGAGCAGCACCTAGTGCATACTAGCTCCCTCTGGTGGAAATGTGGTGCTGGATGCAAAACGCTAGGTAATTACCATCACACCGGACTTACCTCAGAAGAGGAACACCACACTCCATTAAAGAAGTGCAGCATTCCTGTGGCGGCCGAACCCTCAGGGGCGCCACACAGGGGGGCAGTATGGACCGGGGCAGAGGGGTGTGCAGGGGGAGGGGGGGGGCAATATGGACCGGGTAGATTGGATGTGCAGGGGGAGGGGGGGCAATATGGACCAGGGAGATGGGGTGTGCAGGGGGAGGGGGAGGCTCTGGAGGATTTACTGAAAGAACAACTTTCAGATAATGAAGGTACGTTTCCTCAGACAATTTTGGCTAGATCCACGAGGTTTTCCCCCTTGTCCCTATGCCCGGCGGTGGAAATTTTCACCCGACTGGTAATGGAAGATTTTAAAAAGTTGTCTACTAGGCGCAGTTTTGATAACTTAACCCATCAACAAAGAATTGCGCTCAATCAATTACAATCCTTTAATGATGTTGTTTTCAAGGCGGAGGACAAGGGGGGTAACATCGTGATCTGGCCAATTGAAAGTTATGAAAAAGAAGTATTCAGACAGCTGAGGGACCATAATGCCTATAGAAAGCTGTCCTGCAATCCTGCCGTCTCCTTCTCGGACCAGTTACAATGTATATTAACTTCTGCCTTCGAGAAAGGCATTATTGACAAAAAAATTCTGGAGGGTCTTACAGTTAAGTTTCCAAGAGTTACCATCCTATATCTCCTCCCCAAAATCCACAAGGATCCCGTCAGCCCTCCTGGATGCCCAATCGTGTCTGATCTCGAAGGATTATGCCATCCTGTCTGTTTATTTATAGACTTTTACCTTAAGCCTTTGGTCGAGACCCTTCTGTTTTATATACGAGACACGACCGATATGTTGAGGAGGGTTCACGGGATTTTTGTGGAGCCAGATTTTCTACTTGTAACTGCAGATGTAGAGTCCCTTTCTACCTGCAACGGACATGAGGATGGACTTGAGGCGGTCCGCTTCTTCCTGGGGGGCAGCAACTGGGACAGCACAACCTGTGATCTGATACTTGAGCTGCTCCATTTCTTACTTACTCATAACATTTTTGTTTTCAAAAATACATTTTATTTACGGATGCGCAGCATTGCGATGGGTGCGGCATGTGCACCTTCATATGCTAATCTCTTCCTTGGATTTTGGGAGAGGACCCTATTTGGCAGCGAGGGCGCACATGCCATGGAACCCATCCAGTGCTGGTATAGATATATAGATGATTTATTTTTTCTTTGGAAAGGGACGGTGGAGCAGCTTGAGCGGTTCATGGGTCGTTTAAATAAAAATTGATTTAATATCAAACTTACATACAGGGCAGATAAGAAGAGGTTGGACTTCCTGGACATTAAGTTGGAAGTAGATGATGATGCATTTATGCAGACAGATGTGTTCAGAAAGTCCACCTCTGTTAACGCCCTGCTACATGCGTCATCCGCACACAACTATTGCTGTCCCAGTTGGTCAGTTCCTCAGGATGAGGCGGATTTGTTCATCCGAGGCTAAGTTCAATAAGCAGGCGAGGGACTTGAGATCTCGCTTTGAGGACAGGGGCTATAGTCAGAGATGCATCAAGGCGGGCTATAGACGGGCTAAGAATACCTCACGGAATTCACTTCTTTACACTCCTTCTAAATGACAGAGGTGCGATGGGAGAATTTGATTCATCTCTACTTACAATAATGAATGGCATAATATGAGCACTACAGTATTTTAAAGAAACACTAGCCAATTCTTAAGACAGAATCGTCTTTGCAATGGAGTCTACCAATCGCCCCTCTAATGACATCTAGACGTTGTAGAAATTGATGAGATTTGTTAGTTAAAAGCCACTACACACCACCTGTGGCAAATTTGTTTGGAAATAGGGGTCTCGCCTGCAGCAATGTCCTTCGCAGTTCTTCCTCCACGTCGGCTGATGGACTACGCTAATTTACAATCAAACATCATATCACTTGTACTATTACAAATGTAGTTTATTATGCTACTTGCGGCTGTTCAAAGATATACATCAGACTTACAACCCGAGAATTGTGTACGCGTGCGGGAACATGTGTGGGACATTGCTGCGGCCAGGACAGCGGCTGATATTACCCAATTAAAAACTATCCCCTGACATTTTAAGATGCACCATGACTGTAGCCCCAAGTCCTTCAAGGTGAGGGGGATTGACCTTATCCATGCTGGCATACGGGGAGGAGATATAGCGAAACGTTTGGCGCAGTGCGAGACCAAATGGATTGTCACCCTGGGGACCCTAGTTCCATGTGGTCTTAATGAAGCACTCAGCTTCTCGTCCTTTTTATAAGTTATGACTTTATTGACACTTGCCACCACTGTCACCAAGCAGTTTGTGTCTTGTTTTTAATTTTCCTTTTGTCTTTAATTTTATGCTAATTTAATTTTCTTTTGTGAATCTGACGCACCCCCTGGGCCAGTGTTGTTAGGGGGATACCCGGAGCCGGATCAGATGGGGGTTGTAGTCTCCGAGTGGCTGTGACCCGGTCCGTGCCCAGGGTGTCAAGCTCAGTGTGTGGCAGTCTTTACAGATGTTATTAGTTCTTAGTGTCGACTACGCCACCCGTTCATTTGCGGTCAAAAGGCCGCCGCTGCAGCAGGGTCCGCTGAGGCTGATGGTAGATGTGCAGCTGTGGTAGTATAACCCCCAACGGGAGGGGTATAGCCTCAGGGGGTCAGGTGTAGAGGATGGTGGTTGTGGTGGAGGTGCAGTGTGGCTGGTAAAAAGACTCAGAGTCGGGCTGTGCAGTTCAGGGTTTTTACTTACTGCTGTTCTTGTGGTCACTCTGGCCTTAAGTGACCGCCCGAGCCGTGCTGCGTCCCTTGCGTGCCAACCCTTCACCCTTCTGTTCTAATTCTGGGTTCTTGGGGTTCCTTCTTCTCCCCCTCTGGGTCCTTCTCTACTCCTCTCTCTCTTCTCTCTGCAGGCGCTCCTGGACCTCTCCCAGGACTGACTGACTCTCTACAGAAGACTGACCCTGATCTAAGATGGTTCCCACCTTATATACTCCCTCTATATGTGAGCTCAGGTGACCAGCACCCAATGAGCTCCTAGCATTACCCAGACTGCTCCCCCTATCTGCCCCTACACTACTGGGATGTTCCACCCCCCTCCCACTCCAGCCAGGGACAGACACTGTCGTACTTGCACATATACCTAGTGGGAGTACCATCGGTCTGTCCCTCGGAAATGGGATGTATGTAGTGTATGCAGCTAACTGAGCTCAGTTCCACACTCCATCCTTACCCGGGAGTGGAATATCACACCTCTGGGTTGAGGTGCAATACCCCTGTAGCAGCCGAATCCTCAGGGTGCTACATTCCCCCCTGGTAAATCACAGCACGTCCTCGGGCTGTAAGAAAACAAAACATCCACAAACATACAAATTTTCATAACAACATAAACATATAAAACATTATAAACACTTTCAGCAGCATAAACTTTTTATATAAAACTTTCTTGTTCCTTCGGCCACGGTGCAACTTGTGACCGGGTAAAGTGCCACAGTCTCTGGTAGAAAAACACGGCTTTCCTATAAAACCAGTAGGGGGCGCCTTAAAAAGCGCAACTATATACAAGGGGAGATATGGCCGCTCTCAGTCCTCGGCCAGGTATTAGGGAAGGAATGACCGCTCTCAGTCCTCGGTCAGTGGGAATAGGGACACACGGGTTTCAGTTCAATTTGCTGGTCCCAACGGGGACTATATTTTAACTAGCAGCAGTAACAGTTCTTATACCCTGACGGGTAACTATGTACAGTCTCTTTACCGTACTTTAATGACGGCGTCCTCCTGCTCCTTCTTTGTCTTCAGACCCGTCCGGGTCCTCTTGCTCCTCCTCACACCACAGCTCCTCCTCCGTCAGGCGATGTACATGGAGGGCGTAGGGTCCTTTGGCACACTTGTGCCGGGTGAATGTGACCTCATCCCCTACATACAGGTCACGACCTCTGTGTCCCTCCGGCAGATGGCTTTCTACGTCTCTGCGAGTGACAAAGACGTCGCCGGGGGTATGATGGTCTTTTATGAAGCCCCACCCATGCTGCAGGTTGAACTTAATCACAGTCCCGGTGGTACGGGGACCATGAGCTGCACGGGGGTTCCTCCTGGTCCGGCTCTTCTGCCCTGCGCTCTGTTCCTGCAGCCGCTGCTCACGGATCCGCCTCTCTTTCCGCTCTTGCTCGAAGGCTGCCAACTGCTGGCGGCAGCACTCCACTCGCTCTGCTGCGGCTGCCCGCGTTTCTTGAGTGAACCCCATGAGGTCTCCTCCGGTGGGGTCCCACTCGAATTGTGCTTCTTCTAGCGGGAGCGGGGTTCTCCTGACGGGCTTCGGAGCCGGAATCAGGGGCTCGCACAGGGGCCTTGCTCTTTGGAGTTCCAGTTGGTAGTACTCCTGGGGCCATACAAAGGGCTGCCCATCCGGGCACGTGTGCTGGGCAAATAGATCTTCGCCCAGGTGCGGCACTCTAGATGTTGAGGGCGCGGTGGTGGAAGCGGCGCCCGGATTGACCAGGCCTTGCGACCAGACCTGGGGCACCCTAAAGGTAAAGGGCACCGTGAAGACGGCGGCGCCCGGGTGTTCCTGGCCTTGCGACCAGGCCGGTGGCTCGGCAGAGGTAGAGGGCGTTGTTGGTACTGCGGCGCCCGGGGGCACTCGGCCTTGCGACCAGGCCGGTGGCTCCGCGGAGGTAGGGGGCGCTGTTGGAATTGCGGCGCCCGGAGGTACTAGGCCTTGCGACCAGGCCGATGGTATTTCCTGCTTCGCCGCGCTCAGGATTGAGGCGCGTGACGTTACAGGGGTCGCGGCCGCGGCTTCTACTTGAGGCCTAGTCTGGCACGGTGACGATGCAGCGACGGGCACGGCAGGGGGAATTTCGGGCTCTGCGACGGGGAGCTGGGACAGGTACACGGTTTCTCAGCTC
The DNA here is from genome assembly GCF_046119375.1 of Phyllobates terribilis. NCBI lineage: Eukaryota > Metazoa > Chordata > Amphibia > Anura > Dendrobatidae > Phyllobates > Phyllobates terribilis. Next base: position 6,882,683 of record NW_027362787.1, on the reverse strand, counting down.
GGGGTAGAGACGTCCCCTTTACCTGCCTCCGTCCGTTCAGCTCCCTTCTCGGCGCCGTCTCCTGCCTTCATTCTTCCTGCGCCATCCTCAGAGGCGGTCTGTCTCCTCGTCTCGGGCGGCGTGCTCCGCTGACGGGTTCCGGTCTGCTGGGCCATCTCACGGCTCCACTCCGTCAGCGTGTCTTGCTGCACCTGGGCCATCCTCCGTGCGAGGCCCTCCAGCGCGGTCTGTGCACACTCCCGGTCTCGGGGGAGCTGTGCTAGGATCTCCACTAAGCCTAGTGGGGTTGTTGCTTGCAGCAGGCTCCTGACCACTGGGTCGGTGCTGCCTGTCTCTCCCTCCATCTCCGGGTACGCTTTCTCTGGACTCCTCTCCAGACTTCTTGTCTCCGGGTGCGCTCTCTCCAGACTCCTCCAGGCTGCACCCATCTTCGTTCTTTTGTTCTGTCTCCGCCCACATTGAGGGTGGTCCCGGGGCAACTTAGTGATTGTCAGTTCCAGGGGCAGTTCTCTCACGCTGATGGACACTTCCAGCATCACAGTCTCTGTTGGTGGGCGCGGTTTCCGCTTTTGGCGCCATTCTTCGACCTGGCCCACGATGGGAGGTGGCCTTTTGCCACCCTCTGGCACGCCCATAATGGCGTCCGCTCTTCCAAGGCGGGAAATCTTTGGAAATGGCGGGAATCGTCTCCCAGTGGTGGGAAACTCCATGGATGGCGGGAAAAAGCTGCAAATGGCGGACAACCGGCGGGAAACGACCTGTGATGGGGTCCGTTGGCGGGGACCCTCCGGAACCGGCGGGAGACTTCTTTTTGAGGTAACGGTGAACTTTTCTTCAGGCACGCAGTACCCTGTTGTTGCGGGCACGTTATCCTGCCGACTACGCCAAAGTTGACGCACCCCCTGGGCCAGTGTTGTTAGGGGGATACCCGGAGCCGGATCAGATGGGGGTTGTAGTCTCCGAGTGGCTGTGACCCGGTCCGTGCCCAGGGTGTCAATCTCAGTGTGTGGCAGTCTTTACAGATGTTATTAGTTCTTAGTGTCGACTACGCCACCCGTTCATTTGCGGTCAAAAGGCCGCCGCTGCAGCAGGGTCCGCTGAGGCTGATGGTAGATGTGCAGCTGTGGTAGTATAACCCCCAACGGGAGGGGTATAGCCTCAGGGGGTCAGGTGTAGAGGATGGTGGTTGTGGTGGAGGTGCAGTGTGGATGGTAAAAAGACTCAGAGTCGGGCTGTGCAGTTCAGGGTTTTTACTTACTGCTGTTCTTGTGGTCACTCTGGCCTTAAGTGACCGCCCGAGCCGTGCTGCGTCCACCAGGTCCTGGACTCGGCCAACCCCCAAGCAATTCTGGAGCGTGGTCCTGAGCTCCCTTTCTGACTGTCCTTTCTACTGGCCTTCCTCACCAGGGGTCCACTTATATCCGGCTCCCTCGGGCCTCTTGGTGGGTGCACCTCTTCGGGGTTCCCTGACCCTATACCTGGTGTGCCTTCTTAGTGGACTTAGTGAGGGGCTGCTCCACATGAAATGCCGCAGCCTCCGGTTCTTAGCTGAGGGTTGTTTCTCTCCTCCACTAATTTGGGATCCGGTTCCCTTGCATGCCAACCCTTCACCCTTCTGTTCTAATTCTGGGTTCTTGGGGTTCCTTCTTCTCCCCCTCTGGGTCCTTCTCTACTCCTCTCTCTCTTCTCTCTGCAGGCGCTCCTGGACCTCTCCCAGGACTGACTGACTCTCTACAGAAGACTGACCCTGATCTAAGATGGTTCCCACCTTATATACTCCCTCTATGTGTGAGTTCAGGTGACCAGCACCCAATGAGCTCCTAGCATTACCCAGACTGCTCCCCCTATCTGCCCCTACACTACTGGGATGTTCCACCCCCCTCCCACTCCAGCCAGGGACAGACACTGTCGTACCTGCACATATACCTAGTGGGAGTACCATCGGTCTGTCCCTCGGAAATGGGATGTATGTAGTGTATGCAGCTAACTGAGCTCAGTTCCACACTCCATCCTTACCCGGGAGTGGAATATCACACCTCTGGGTTGAGGTGCAATACCCCTGTAGCAGCCGAATCCTCACGGTGCTACAAATCCATCTGCAGTTTCTGGTTCCCTTTAGCTGAGACTGATTCTATGCACATTCCTCCGGCAACCTGAGGCAGCGGATAATATCTACAGATGCTTAGCGTGCTTTCTGCATACCATCATACAGCTCTAGGAATGATCAGCTTCAGTGAAGGATCGACAGAAAACAATTTCCTTCTACTTTTGTCTAGTCAAAATGTAATTTTATTAATTATATAATGATGATTTTTGTGTGTTTGCTGCATTTATGACATATTTATCGTATTTATTGCATATATAATGTAAACACACAATGCGTTTTGTCTTCTTTTTTTCTATTTCCTTCTATTCTTCTGCATTCCTATTATGATGGTGTCCTTTTGGGGATTGGTCTCATTTTATTTTAATCTCTACCTATACTCACCACTGGATCGTGAGCGCGTGCCCTCTTCTCTGCCTCGTGGGCGCCGTGCCCCGGCGTCTTTATGGTGGTCTGGGCATGCTGGGAGTCTTGGGCCTCCTGGTATGTTGGGGTTCAGCTTGACAGCTGGGGGCGGGCGTTCTGCGAGTGCAGTGATCTGTGCATGTGCCGCCCACCCGCTCTCCTTGGTGAGATAGGACCATATGACCAAATCACATGGTATAAAGGTCCTACAGATGGGATTCCTCTACTTACCCTTGAGAAAGCGTGTGGTTAACATGCGAAACGTGCGTATGTAGGTCTCTGCACTTTCTGCTTGTGCTTTCCCTGGGGGGCCTCACCTGTCACATGGGTAAGGTTTGTTTTTATTGAATTGTTTGATGGTGGTTTTTCCGACATACTTTCATTTACATATGTGTGATATATCATTGATTGTATACATGTCAGGATTCCACCTATCAGTCGTAATATAATACCTTCTACACTAGCATGTTGCATGTGTTTTCCCTACCCCAGGGTTTTTGCTTGTTGCTATTTTGCCTGTCCTGGTTAGTTGTAAGAATGTTTTTAACCAGAATTTAATATAAATGTATATTTTATACACACTCCCTTTGCTCCTCCTCTTTTCAAGTATTCATTTCTAGATTTCTTTACATGCATTAATGATCTATGATGATCTTATTATTTGTATCTTAATATGCCTATGGTGCTTGTATTTCACCTCTCCCTACTCTGCCTGTTTCCGGAGTATACAGTGACGAGCATAGGGTCCCAGGTCTTATATAGACCCGATGACGCCATCCGGCCAGCCAATCACAGTAATGCTACAACCAACATGGCTACGGCATTACAGTGACTGGCAGGCAATCCCTGCCTGTTTAACGACGAGCATGCTTGCTCATCACTACTGAAATTGCCTGCACAATACAATACAATATAGCATTATTGCACTGTATTGTAAAATTAGCATTTTTCTATGAAGCCCAGACACAATGTGGGCTTCATAGGTGTATAAACGTGCAAGTAAGGGTGCATTCAGTTTGTCCATGGTTCCCATTGTAACACCATCTCCGTTCAATTGCCAACCTATTAATGCTTCTGTCACAATTACAGCGGCATCTAAGGGTTTAAACTGCTTTCCCTCATCGCACCAGTTAGACTCATGTGCTGGCGGTGCAACACCTCCTGAGCCCGTTCCATACATGCAGTGTGCACAGAGCTGAATGGGATCACTAGGGCTCAGGGACTTATCAGGGTTCACCAGGTGCTGGCACAAACCTGTTCATGAATAAAGGCCCAGAAGCTCATTAAAGGTTGGGAAATCCACCAATTCAATGAGTTTGATTTCAAACTCCAATTCCCTTTATTGTTCCCTGCAAATAACCTGCCACTAAGTGGCCAAAGAAAGTGTTAGTGGGTATAGGGGGGTGGAGAGATATAGCTGTTGGCCAAACCAGAGTTATACGCATTACAAAGCCATACATGTCATAGAGGCAGATAGGTAGGTGAGTTCATGTAGGTGATATGGGGGCCTCGAAGAGAACCTGGTTGGTCCCATTCATTTTGCTATTGTGTGGCGAGAGGCATGTGTCGGACTACTATATCCAGACTGACTGCATTGTTAGCTAGGATGTGGTTTGTATTCATGATCAGTATTGTAGTATTTGGTCCCTATGTGGTGGTAATATGTGATCTAGTCATGGTGTGGTGATATTTGTCCCTTTTGTATGTGGTATTATTGGTGTTGATATAGTGGACTGTGTTGTGTATGGCAGTCATTTTGTTCTCACTGATATTAACTAGGAAAAGATTTTTTTCCATTAGGCCACAGCCCCACATCAGTATTTGGTCAGTATTTTTTTCTCAGGAGTGGCTGCCAAAACAAGGAGTGAGTGATAAATGCAGGATTGGTGACTTGTTTCTATTATTCTCTTTCTCTGATTGTTCCTCACCTGGTTTTGGCTCCCACTCCTAAGAAAAAATCCTGACTGAATACTGATAGTGGGGCTGTGACCTTTAAGATGAAATAGTTGGAGCAGAACGTCAGAGATGGACTTACAGGGGTTCTCTGGTGAAAACAAGTAATCACCTCTCCACAGGATCAGTGCTAATATTGATTGGTGGGGGTCTGACTACTGGCACAGAATCGGCAGAATGTGGAGCTTTTATCCCCATTAGACTGGAGCGGCATGTGAGATGCGACCACTGATCCATTCATTCCCTCAGAGGCTGCGAGCGCTGCTCTTTTTTTGGAAGCCCCCAAGAGAATGAATAGAGCTGTGGTCAGACGTCCCACCTGTCGCTGCATTTTAAAATGGGGATAAGTGTCCTGTCAGGGATGAAACTTCCCCATTCTTCCCATAGTTGTTTTTTTCAATGTTCCGACCCAAACGATCAATAAGTGATCACCAATCCTGTGGATCCCATGGATCGGTGATAACTTGTTTTAACCAAAGAACCACTTTAATGCAAACTAACGTAATTGTACATCCCAGTTATAGTATGTGCACAGTAGATGTGCAGGAGCCTCCAGTCAATGCTCCACTATAACAGGGATAGCGGATAACAGATATTTGCATATTGCTGTAGGTGGGCCCCTAGAGTCAATTCCCCTGTGGGCCCCAGACACCCCAGTGCGACCCTGGTGGGCACTATTATGTGAGGCACTAAGAGGAGTTCTGTTTTTGTACCACACAGCAGGTGCTGTAATAAGGACACATTGACAGCAGCGTCTCAGTATTGGGGTATCAGCAGGATGAGGAGTTTGTATAGATTGGGAATAGATGGGGACGGCGCTGGAAATGTGAAGTTAAATGTGTTTTCATTGTATTCTCTGCAGATGAGTTGTGGCTGGAAGAAGTTGTCATGTCGGTCTGGGCCAGATGGAAAAGATGGGGAAAATTAACTACGCCACCAGAAAGATCATCAGCTGTAAGTTACTATATATACCTGTACTGTAATTACTTGTATGGTCTGCAGGTCTGGTATCTACCACTATATGGTCACCATATGGTGGTAAGATCAGTGTTGGTCTTTGTATAGAAATTAATTTTCTGTAAACAGTGTGTTCATCTGCTGAGGTTCCTCTATACCCAAGGTCATGGTTCACCACTGTAGTTGTGCCCACAGTTACCTAGTTAGGGGCCCACTCAGATGTTTCGCCCCTTCCCCCGATTTGAACACCTAGCTATGCCTCTGAAAAGACCCATACTATCACATTCCTATTCACTCAATTTATTGGAAGGTTTGCAGTGGTCCAGGCAAGACAGATAATGCACTTCAATTCAATATCCTCCCGTTTGGGATAACATCAGTGCCATGAATCTTCACGAAGATTATGGCAGAAGTCATGGCTTACATCAGAGGTCAGAATATTTGCATAATACCATACCTCGACGACTTCTTGTTTGTGGTCCCCTCAATACCGTTATTCCAGGAACATTTACAGACAACAACCCAGATCCTAACATCTCTGGGATGGCTAGTGAACTACCAACAGTCCAACAAGGTTCCATCCACGGCAAAGACGTTTCTAGGTGTTCCACTGGATTCTCCCAGTCAGACATCCTTTTTGCCCAAGCAAAAGCAGAATCAGTTAAGATCAAGGATTGGTGCACTATGTAGCAAAATATCGATGTCTGTGAGGTTTGCAATGACAGTCCTCGGCTCCATGACATCTTGCATCCAGACGGTAGCTTGGGCCGAAGCACACACCAGAACCCTCCAGACCCATATTCTTGCAAATTAGAATTGATCCCCAGAATCCCTGGACAAGAAAATTCCAATACCTGCCCTGGTAAAAGCCTCTCTATCCTGGTGGCTCAGCCCAAGGAACCTACACAGGCAAGTCCCCTGGATCCAGGACCCCCTGGTGACAATAAAGGTAGACGCCAGTAAAAGAGGATGGGGAGCCATCGTCTCCCAAAACTCCTTCCAGAGACTCTGGTCAAAAAAGGTCAGCCAGCAATCTTCCAATTTCAGGGAGCTGAAGGCGGTGGATGAAGTACTCAGATCAGCAACATCTCTGATCCAGAATGTCCATGTAAAAATCTATTCAGACAACAAAACTACGGTCACGCACCTATGTCATCAAGGAAGCATGAGACACAAAGGCCTGAAGACTATCTCTGCAAGAATATTCTCCTGGGCCAAAGAGCATCTTCTCTCCTTTTCAGCCCTCTATATAAAAGGTTCTGTCAACATCCAGGCCGATTTCCTGAGCAGGAGAGATATTAATCCGGGAGAATGGAGCCTAAATCCAGAAGTCTTCGGGATATTGACCAGAAGGTGGGGTTGCCCAGAGGTAGATCTCTTCTGGATAGGATGCCAGAACACAAAAGTAGCCAAGTACTTTTCCATAAACCCAGACGATACCTGTCTAGGCATGGACGCGTTCTCCCACCAATGGAAATTCAAACTGGCATACACCTCCCCTCCGGTTCCAATTCTAACAAGAACACTGCAGAAAATAAGAACAGAGAGGGCCAGAGTAATCCTGATAGCACTATTCTGGCTGAAAAGAAACTGGTTTGGCATCTTAAGCAACCTGATTAAAGATAGTCCCCTGTTCCTTCCACCAAAGACCTCCTTCACCAAGGGCCAATTTACCATCCAGATCTCGAATTTACGTCTGGCTTCTGAATTCTCAATATTAAAAACCAGGGGCCTCTCAGAGTCATTAAGACCCTTCAAAAAAGCAGGAAACCTTCTTATCATGGTGTGCGCCTGAACATCCAGATCTTCGACAACCAAACATTGCCCAAATCCTTGATTTTTTGCAGGATGGCCTGGACAAAGGTCGCAAACCGAGTACCCTCAAGGTCCAGGTGGCAGCATGAAGTTCATATTTTGACCAGAGCCTGCCTGAATATCATTGGGTGAAGAGATTCATTACAGTAGCCTCCCACTTTCATCCTAGAATGCTCAATCTAGTCACCTCGTGGGACTATAATATCGTCCATAAGAGGCTGACACTTCCACCATTTGAGCTCTTATTAATAAAAGAAGACAGACTGTTGTGGAAGAAAGCCTTAGTTGTAGCGATCACTACAGCCAGAAGGGTTAGTGAACTGCAGGCTCTCCTAATTAATGAGCCATACTTGAGAATCCTGGAAGACCGACTTATTTTTCGTCTCAACCCATCATTTCAACCTAAGGTAGTCTCAGAGTTCCACAAATCTCAAGAGATAATTCTTCCCTCATTGTGCCAAAATCCAGCAAACAAGAGGGAGGAAGAATTCCACACTCTGGACTTAAGAAGAGTGGTCTTTCATTACCTCCAAGAAACACAGATGTGGAGGAAAGACCAAAATCTGTTTATCCAACTTCATGGCCAAAATAAGGGGAAGAAGACTTCCAAAGCTACGATTGTCATATGGATCAAAAGACCGATTACTGAAGCATACCAGATTCAGAACCTCTTGCCTCCAAAGAAATTCACGGGTCACGCCACTAGAGCGGTTATCAGTCTCGTGGGTTGAGAAAGCCAGCGCTTTAATCGAGCAGGTCTGCAGAGCTGCTACCTGGTCCTCGATCCATATCTTCTCCAAACATTACAGACTTAACTTAGCGTCTGTTAGAGATTTGTCCTTTGGGAGAAAAGTTCTACGGGCTATTGTCCCTCCCTAGACGTTACTCTTTGGTATTCCTCAGGTGTGCTGTCATGGGGGGTTATTAGAAAAAATAGAATTAGACTTACTCCGTAATCCGGTTTCTAATAACCCACCATGACAGCATGGGTAATTCCCTCCCTTTGCTCAATTATTTCTTATATTTTCGAATCAAGTGATAATAAATATAATTTGAAGCATTCATATTCTTGTGGTCCTTTGTAATAAAACTGGAGGGAGGATGTGGGAGGCACTATTTGACTCATTGTGTTTCCTGTCCCTACTAGGGTCCAGTTACATCCTCCAGTGTGCAGTTGTGGTGGGTTATTAGAAACTGAATTACCGGTAAGTCTAATTCTACTTTTATCTGCCTCCAGATATGAGTTGCATGTTGAGAGCCGGAAAAGTAAGAGTTAAAAAAAATCTCTCCTGAAATCCCCTTCTCCTCTGGCATATGTATCTTGAGATTCATCTTTCCACAAGGAAATTCTTTCAGACGATTCTGATTCAAATGATCTGGATGAATATTTTCTCCTGCACACATATAAGCTGTTAGATTTCATTATGGCAGTAAAAGGGAATGTGTCATGACAAAATGACCTATTGTTTAATGCGGACTTGTCAGTAGGCCAAAATTGGCTAGTGTTTGCTTGCATTTTATTCCAGTTCTTCTTTGCATTCTAGATTTTTATAAAAATGTTTAAAAATCCACCATACACAGACAAAGCGTCATGATATTGCCCAAATGGCAATCTCTGGCTACCACTGCATCCAAGTAAAAGGCTGAACTCCTCACATCATAGCCTATGAGAGTGATGGCGTGAGGTCAATGAAGAGGTCTTCACAAAGGAAAATCACACAGGTTATGCTGCTCGGGTTATGGTGTGAGGCGGCGTAATATATGGTAGCCAGACCCCGCTAGTCTTAATTCTAAGTACACTAACTGCTCGATATTACATTGATTTGGTCATGGATCCAGTGTTAAAGCCATTTCTCCCAGGAGCCATTTTTCAACAAGACAACACCAGACCGCATATTTCCCCTACTGTGAGCAGCGAGGCGTAAATGGCCTAACATGGCCTGCAGCGCCTCTCTGGTTTCCCATCAAGCACATCTGGAACATCATTAGTTACCAATTTGCACAGGGAGCTGCCAGAAGCGGATGTTGATGATTTTCCCAAATGCATCCAGTGTGGTAGAAAGTTCCTCAGACAGCCATTTAAAGGGGTTGTCCACTACTTTCACATTAATGCCCTATCTATAGGATAGGGCATCAATCTATAGGCTAGGGCAGGGGTCCTCAAACTACAGCCCGCAGGCCACATGCGGCCCGCGGAGGACTTTTATCCGGCCCACCGGGCTATGGGCGGAGGAGAGGTGAGCGGTGTCAGCACCCGCCCTTCCCCCCCCGCTTGCTCAGGGCCCCGGCAGGCGGATACTTACCTCTCCCCGTGCCTCTGCAGATCCGCTGTCTTCCTGCTCTGCGCTTCCTGTGACGTCTCAGGTCAGAGAGTGCGGTGACTTCTTTACACCGCGCCCTCCCGAGTGCCGTCACAGGCAGCACAGAGCGGGACGACGACGCCGCGACGCTGGAGTCCAGACCAGAGTAGAGCAGCGGCAGCGGCAGCAAGTGAGAAGTGATGTGAGTATTGGATTTTTTTTTTTTTTTTTTTAATGTATGGAGGCATAGGTCATTATATGGGGGGGTGACATCCTGCAAGGGGTATAATATGGGGGGGTGACATCCTGCATGGGGCATGATATGGGGGTGACATCCTGCATGGGGCATTATATGGGGGGGTGACATGCTGCATGGGGCATTATATGGGGGGGTGACATGCTGCATGGGGCATTATAAAGACAGGGGAGTGATATCCTGCATGGGGCATTATATGGGGGGGGTGACATGCTGCATGGGGCATTATATGGGGGGTGACATGCTGCATGGGGCACTATATGGGGGGGTGACATGCTGCATGTGGCATTATATGGGGGGTGACATGCTGCATTTGGCATTATATGGGGGGGTGACATGCTGCATGGGGCATTATATGGGGGGGTGACATGCTGCATGGGGCATTATAAAGACAGGGGAGTGATATCCTGCATGGGGCATTATATGGGGGGTGACATCCTGCATGGGGCATTATATTGGGGGTGACATCCTGCATGGGGCATTATATGGGGGGTGACATCCTGCATGGGGCATTATATGGGGGGGAAAGGGACATCCTGCATGGGGCATTATATGGGGGGTGACATGCTGCATGGGGCATTATATGGGGGGTGACATGCTGCATGGGGCATTATAAAGACAGGGGAGTGATATCCTGCATGGGGCATTATATGGGGGGTGACATCCTGCATGGGGCATTATATTGGGGGTGACATCCTGCATGGGGCATTATATGGGGGGTGACATCCTGCATGGGGCATTATATGGGGGGAAAGGGACATCCTGCATGGGGCATAATATGGGGGGGTGACATGCTGCATGGGGCATAATATGGGGGGGTGATGTGCTGCATGGGGCATTATATGGGGGGAACAGCCTGCATGGGGCATTATAAGGGGTGGAACAGCCTGCATATGGCATTATAAGGGGGAAACAGCCTGCCTATTGGGAACATTTACCTGCCCATTGAGGACCTATGCTGCCTATTGGGGATATTTACCTGCCTATTGGGGACCTATGCTGCCTATTGGGTACATTTACCTGCCTATTGGGGACCTATGCTGCCTATTGGGGATATTTACCTGCCTATTGGGGACCTATGCTGCCTATTGGGGATATTTACCTGCCTATTGGGGACCTATGCTGCCTATTGGGTACATTTACCTGCCTATTGAGGACCTATGCTGCCTATTGGGGATATTTACCTGCCTATTGGGGACCTATGCTGCCTATTGGGTACATTTACCTGCCTATTGAGGACCTATGCTGCCTATTGGGGATATTTACCTGCCTATTGAGGACCTATGCTGCCTATTGGGTACATTTACCTGCCTATTGAGGACCTATGCTGCCTATTGGGTACATTTACCTGCCTATTGGGGACCTATACCTGCCTATTGGGGACCTATGCTGCCTATTGGGGATATTTACCTGCCTATTGAGGACCTATGCTGCCTATTGGGGATATTTACCTGCCTATTGAGGACCTATGCTGCCTATTGGGTACATTTACCTGCCTATTGAGAACCTATGCTGCCTATTGGGTACAGTTACCTACCTGTTGAAATACCGGTTGATTTAACTTTACTTGTTCTTCATTTTAAATATTGTATTTGTTCCTCTATTGTTTTTTTTTACTACAAAATAAGATATGTGCAGTGTGCATAGGAATTTGTTACATAGTTTTTTTTTTAAAAACTATATTCCGGCCCTCCAATGGTCTGAGGGACCGTGAACTGGCCCCCTGTTTAAAAAGTTTGAGGACCCCTGGGCTAGGGTATCAATGTATGATCGGCCGGGGTCCCGCACGCGGCACTCTCGCTGATCAGCAATTATTGGTGCCGGCAGCTGCCGGCCAGAAGTCCTTACCTGCGGAGCTTGGCTGTCAAGTTGTAGTGGCTGGCGCTTGTTACTGCACATCCGCCTTCCATTCAATTGAATGGGAGGCTGATGTGCAGTACCCCGCGGCGGCCACTACAGATGGACGGCCAAGCTCCGCGGGTAAGGACTTCTGGCCGACTGCCGCCGCTGGCACCGATAACAGCTGATCGGCAGGGGTGCCACCGTGGGCACCCCGGCTGATTATACATTGATGCCCTATTTATAGGATGGGGTATCAATGTGAAAGTAGTAGACAACTTCTTTAATAACCTCATTGACAGTGGCCAAGGGTTATAAGTGTGGGGATTTCTGCGCTTCGCGCTCATACTCGGTACTGAATAGATCACGATGTATTGAAATTTTGTTTCTATCCATCCTGTGATTTCTATAACTTTTTAGGACTTTTCCTTATTGGTGTAGTAATTTAAATGTTAAGGAGTAAATTTTTTAAAAAAAAAAAAAAATATTATTTTACAAGTGAGCTGTTCACTGTTTTCATAAGACATTTCTATAATTTCTTCTATGTTCCCATCATAAATCTACCACCCACCATGGACCAAACCTCCAGATTCCACTGACCACCAGAATAAATAATATATTCAGCTGCAAAACGGTCAGGAACGTGTCCATAGCGAGCCTTTGCAAAAGTAAAACCTTCCTGGCTCTCCTGTTCTGGCATCCACAAAAAGTGATTCTACAATATTTTGTTTTATGGGGCTTTTTTGTAGTTGCTTTTATAACTTTTTTAGAAGTGTTAACATCAGATTTTACATAAATATATTTGAAAAAGGAGTAAATCAAAGTAGTTAAAGTGGATCTACCACCAATATTCAAGATTACAATCTGAATACATTATCTTAGACTTTGAAAATGAAGTTTTTGTGTTGCAAATTATATCAATGAACTTTTTCTTGCATTTGGTGTTTTTTTCTGGTCCATTATCCTGGGCACATGCCACTTGTTTGCTTTCAGGTTTATGGTCGTGGTGCCAATTCAGCTCACTACAATTATAACTTTACATTGTGGCATCCTGCTCCCACCATCTTTATCCTGCTACTATACCTCCGTGTTATGTAAGGCCTTTCTCCATCTGTATCCACCCAATACATCTCGTGCTGCAGTAATATTTGCTATTCCCATTCCATCCTCTTGCTCCAGGTTCACCTTTCCATATGTGATGGGCTGGAGGCTCCTGACATGGAGCACGGTGTGGAGCTACTGCGGGGTAAGTACAGAGACTATGGAACATGGCCGATCTCTACATGATCTGTGATATGCGGGGACATTAGTGGAGGAGACTACACTGGGGTAAAGAGCAGTCGCTGATGATGTTAGCCCTATCCCAAGTACAACATGTGATTGATGATCTGCTGCATATTGGGGCAGTGACATTAGTCTGGGAAAGCCATATGACAGATGGACAGAACATCACTGTCACAATGGGAAACAATCGGCAGCGAGATCACGTGACACAACTCCCCGCAAAACAAAAAATCTGATTAACTATTAATTCCTTGGCCATTTGTAACATTCACTACTGCTGTCCAAAACAGCAGAGAGAACAGCATATAAAGAAGACAGACACAATGAATGGAGTTTATTAATCTTTATTCTTATCTATTATGAAATTTAGTATAATTTAATCATCCAGTGCCATTTATAGGATTTACTGCATAAAAAGGATGTGAACCAGAGGAAGGCAAAACAACCCCATGTGTGGGGAAAAATTCCTTCCTGACCCCAAGTGCTGGCGATCGGCTAATCCCTGGGTCACTGCAGTGTCAGCTCTGGATGGGCCTATCACCGCTCTACATGGAAGATTTATACATATCTAATACATAGATTTCTATCTTATCTTTATACCTAGACTGTTTATAGCTTATGTCTAACTAAGGGCGCTGGTCGATTATCGGGAAGTGGCGTTTTTAGGAACAGTCATTGTGTAGTGTAAACAGGTGCGATCACCCGACAAACTAACAAAAGGTGATTAACACACAGTCACACATACATTCACACATATACACGCTGTGACACATCCACATATATGCTTACATATCTGCAGATACACACGGCGACATTCATACATTCACTCCCATATCTCACACTGAGACACATACATACTTAAAGTCATACAAACATATACATTTAATCACACCCACAAAATACATCCATGTAGACTAGGGAGCACGTATATACACACATAATGATTCATTTACACACATTAACATAGATTGATACAAACGGACATATGGATGTTTCATTTTCATGTAAATACATATATATATTCACATATGTATATATAAAACAAGAAAAATGGAGGCAGCACACCAGGTGATAAAAGTGCTATTTATTAGCCCATAATGGTGACATTGGAATAAAGTGTTTTTCTATTCTGGTCATCATAATGCAATGTAAATAATACATGAGAAAGATGAAATATTAATTTACAGCTGTATATGACTAATCATGCCATAACTCACTCCATTGTATTGTGAAAACCGCGCCAATATCAGCGTCCTGCTACATTTAATGCGCAAGTCAGAAAGAAGAAAGGAAGGACATAAGCGGCATTTCATGCATGCGCAAAGATGCTATGAGGTTTCCAGCGCCATCTTGGTAAAGGAGAATCAAACCATCATCTGCGCATGCGTCAGAGTGTCCTGAAGTTACGGCAGTATAGCCGGCTGACCAATGATACAAGACAGAAAGCCTGCATGCACCCTAAAATGCCGGATCGCACCAGCTGCATTTTGGCCAAGGGATTTGAATTAAAATGTGCCAGAAAAGTAACATTAAATCATTAAAGAGAAAATATAATATGCAAGGAGGACTTTATACATATTCATTTAATATCCCCAAAAATGGCACAGGACTTAATCCTAAAAGAAACCCCCCCCAGACGCAGGGACTCGACCATAATATACGAGTACACCGAAGCTACTCAATAAGCACCTGAGCATGCTTAGTTAAAGGGTTAAACTAGCACGCTCGCTCATCACTATTCCTCATTGATGATTTAATGTTACTTTTCTGGCACATATTAATTCACATCCCTTGTCCAAAATGCAGCTGGTGCGATCCCGCACTTTAGGGCGCATGCAGGCTTTCTGTCTTGATGCCGATATTGGCGCTGTTTTCAAAATACAATGGGGTGATCATGGCTTGATTAGTCATATACAGCTGTTTCTTAATTTATATTTAATCTTTTTCATGTATTATTTACATTGTTTTTCTATTCTGGTCATCATAATGCACTTTATTCCAATGTCATCATTATGAATTGTCATTCACTGTATGTATATCTTACTATATATGATGGGATATGCTCTTTCTTGTGTAATTATTGTAAAACACTTTTTGTAATTGATGTTCTCCATAAGGTATGCACATTCACTTCTGTACTGCTTGAGAAAGGTTCTCACTAAGAACCAAAACGTCACCATTATGGGCTAATAAATAGCACTTTTTTCACTTTTTCATCTGTTGCGCTGCCTCCATTTTTCTTGTTCTCTTTAAGTCTTGATCTTTACCTGATAAGCTTGGCACCCTGATGTTTTGTTAGTGTTGATATATATATGTCTATATACACACACACACACACACAGTGCTCGGCGTAACATACATACACACACACACATATACAGTGCTCGGCGTAACATACACACACACACACACACACACACAGTGCTCGGCGTAACATACACACACACACATATACAGTGCTCGGCGTAACATACACACACACACACACAGTGCTCGGCGTAACATACACACACACACACAGTGCTCAGCGTAACATACACGCACACACACACACACAGTGCTCGGCGTAACATACACACATACATACACACACAGTGCTCGGCGTAACATACACACATACATACACACACATATACAGTGCTCGGCGTAACATACATACACACACACACATATACAGTGCTCAGCGTAACATACATACACACACACACATACACAGTGCTCGGCGTAACATACACGCACACACACAGTGCTCGGCGTAACATACACGCACACACACACACACAGTGCTTGGCGTAACATACACACACACACACACAGTGCTCGGCGTAACATACACACACACACACACACAGTGCTCGGCGTAACATACACACACACACACACAGTGCTTGGCGTAACATACACGCGCACACACACACACACACAGTGCTTGGCGTAACATACACGCACACACACACACACACAGTGCTCGGCGTAACATACACACAGACACACAGTGCTTGGCGTAACATACACACACACACACAGTGCTTGGCGTAACATACACGCACACACACACACACAGTGCTCGGCGTAACATACATACATACACACACACATATACAGTACTCGGCGTAACATACATACACACACACATATACAGTACTCGGCGTAACATACATACACACACACACACATATACAGTGCTCGGCGTAACATACATACACACATATACAGTACTCGGCGTAACATACATACACACACACATATACAGTGCTCGGCGTAACATACATACACACATATACAGTACTCGGCGTAACATACACACACACACATACACACACATATACAGTGTTCGGCGTAACATACATACACACACACACATATACAGTGCTCGGCGTAACATACATACATACATACACACACACACATATACAGTGCTCAGCGTAACATACATACACACACATATACAGTGCTCGGCGTAACATACATACACACACACATATACAGTGCTCGGCGTAACATACATACACACACACATATACAGTGCTCTGTGTTACATACATACACACACACATATACAGTGCTCTGTGTAACATACATACACACATATACAGTGCTCGGCGTAACATACATACACACACATATACAGTGCTCTGTGTAACATACATACACACACATATACAGTGCTCGGCGTAACATACATACATACACACATATACAGTGCTCTGTGTAACATACACACACATATACAGTGCTCGGCGTAACATACATACACACACACATATACAGTGCTCAGCGTAACATACATACACACACACACACACACACACATATACAGTGCTCGGCGTAACATACATACACACACACATATACAGTGCTCAGCGTAACATACATACACACACACACACACACACATATACAGTGCTCGGCGTAACATACATACACACACATATACAGTGCTCGGCGTAACATACATACACACACACATATACAGTGCTCGGCGTAACATACACACACGTAAATGAGTACACAAGCTTTGAAAAATAAGATTTTAATCAGTGTCTCACTTAATACAAGAACAGTCTCCAATTTTTACAAGGCTGATTTTCATATAACATTTTATTAACCCATAGCATGAAAGTAAGATTAATCATATAACCTTCATCAAAATGCTACATCTAGTATTTTGTATGACTGCTATGATATTTTAAGAACAACACCAAGTCTTCTAGGCATGAAATGAACAAGTCGGCGACATAGTGTAACATCTAACTTTCATACCATTCTTCAAAATGTACCTCTTATATAGCCTGGACACTGGATGGAGAGTGATGCTCAACTTGTCTCTTCAGAATTCCCCATAGGTGTTTCATTGGGTTCAGATCAGGAGACACTTGGCCACTGAATCACGTTCATCCTGTTCTTTTTCAAAAATGCAACAGATGTGTGTTTTGGATTGTCATGTTGGAAAAGAGCGCATCTACCAAAGGCACGGAGTGAGGGTAGCATCTTCTCTTTCAATATAGATAGTATATGTACTGTGTAGTGGCAGTACATCTGTGAATTTATAATACCCTGCACGAACTGTGATTCCACTACACCAGCAGAACCCATGTCACCCCACATAAAGAGACTGCCACCACCATGTTTCACTTTAGTCTCCAGGCATTTTTATAAATACTTTTTTTCTAAATGCATGGTGCCTACAGTGAAACATAGTGGTCGCAGTGTCCTTATGTGGGGTTATATGAGTGCTGCTGGTGTCGGTGAGCTACAATTCATTGAGGGTATCCTAAATTTACAGATCTACTGCTCTATGTTGATAGAGAATATGCTACCATCACCCCGTGTCCTTGGTAGATGTGTAATTTAGCAACATGATAATGATCAAAAACACACATTTAAGGTTATTGTTGCATTTCTGAAGAAGAACAGCGTGAACGTGATTCAGAGGCCAAGTATGTCTCCTGATCTGAACCCAACCGAAGACCTATAGGGAATTCTGAAGAGACAAGTTGAGCATTACAGGCATCCAGGCTATAAAAAGAGGTCATTGATGAAGAATGAAATAAGATAGATGGTGGAATACGTCGCCATCTTCTTCATCCCATGCCTTGAAGACTTGTTGCGATTCTTAAAAATCATGGTCATACAAATATTAGATGTAGCAGTTTTTTGCATGCGGTGTATTCATTTTTGCATCATTTAATTTGAGTAGAACTGAAGATTTTGTAATGAAAGTTGTATTATTAACCTTACTTTTATGCTATCAAAGTCAGTCTTGTAAAAATGTTGGAAATTAGTCTTGTATTCAATGAGACATTGATGAAAATCTAACTTTTCAAAGGGGGTGTACTCATTTATGCCAAATCCTATGTGTATATGTATATGTTTCTTACATATACTTAGCTTTCTTATATATACTTCTACTTATCATTTTTGTACCTATACTTATCTTTTTTTACTTATCCTTACTTACCTATACTTAATCTTTCATAACTATATTTATTATTTTTTTCCTACACTTATTTTTACTTGCCTATATTTACTTATACTTTCTTACCAATACTTACTTATACTTATTCTAGCTTGCCTATACTTATTATTTTATTTTAGGAAAATGTTTATTGAATGCTAAACATACTTATCCTTATATATAAGTATTCTTTTTATTTTTTAAATTTTAAGTATACTTATTTATCTGTACTTATCCTTTCCCACCTATATACACTGCTCAAAAAATAAAGGGAACACTTAAACAACAGAATATAACTCCAAGTAAATCAAACTTCTGTGAAATCAAACTGTCCACTTAGGAAGCAACACTGATTGACTATCAATTTCACATGCTGTTGTGCAAATGGAATAGACAAAAGATGGAAATTATTGGCAATTATCAAGACACCCTCAATAAAGGAGTGGTTCTGCCGGTGGGGACCACAGACCACATCTCAGTACCAATGCTTTCTGGCTGATGGTTTGGTCACTTTTGAATGTCGGTTGTGCTTTCACACTCGTGGTAGCATGAGATGGGGACCACAGACCACATCTCAGTACCAATGCTTTCTGGCTGATGGTTTGGTCACTTTTGAACGTTGGTTGTGCTTTCACGCTCGTGGTAGCATGAGACGGACTCTACAACCCACAGAAGTTGCTCAGGTAGTGCAGCTCATCCAGGATAGCACATCAATGCGAGCTGTGGCAAGAAGGTTTGCTGTGTCTGTCAGCATAGTGTTCAGAGGCTGGATATGTTACCAGGAGACAGGCCAGTACACCAGGAGACATGGAGGGGGCCGTAGGAGGGCAACAACCCAGCTGCAGGACCGCTACCTCTGCCTTTGTGCAAGGAGGAACAGGAGGAGCACTGCCAGAGTCCTGCAAAATGATCTCCAGCAGGCCAAAAATGTGCGGGTGTCTGCACAAACTGTTAGAAACCGACTCCATGAGGGTAGTATGAGGGTCCGACATCCATAGATGGGGGTTGTGCTCACAGCCCAACTCCGTGCAGGACGTTTGGCATTTACCACAGAACACCAGGATTGGCAAAGTCGCCACTAGCGCCCTGTGCTCTTCACAGATGAAAGCAGGTTCACACTGAGCACATGTGACAGACCTGACAGAGTCTGGAGACGCCGTGCAGAGCGATCTGCTGCCTGCAACATCCTTCAGCATGACTGGTTTGGCAGTGGGTCAGTAATGGTGTGGTGAGGTCTGGCATTGTCCTGCATAAGGAGGAACCCAGGGACAACCGCACCAGCATATGGTCTCACAAGGGGTCTGAGGATCTCATCTCAGTACCTAATAACAGTCAGGCTACCTCTGGCGAGCACATGGAGGGCTGTGCAGCCCTCAAAAGAAATGCCACCCCACACCATTACTGACCCACTGCCAAACCGGTCATGTTGAAGGATGTTGCAGGCAGCAGATCGCTCTCTACGGTGTCTCCAAACTGTGTCACGTCTGTCACACATGCTCAGTGTGAACATGCTTTCATCTATGTAGAGCACAGGGCGCCAGTGGTGACTTTGCCAATCCTGGTGTTCTGTGGCAAATGCCAAGCATCCTGCATGGTGTAGGGCTGTGAGCAAAATTCCCATCTGTGGACATCGGGCCATCATATCACCCTCATGGAGTCGGTTTCTAACCGTTTGTGCAGACACATGCACATTTGTGGCCTGCTGGAGGTCATTTTTCAGGGCTCTGGCAGTGTTCCTTCTGTTCCTCCTTGCACAAATGTGGAGGTAGTGGTCCTGCTGCTGGGTTGTTGCCCTCCTATGGCCTTCTCCACATCTCCTGGTGTACTGGCCTGTCTCCTGGTAGCGTCTCCAGCCTCTGGACACTACGCTGACAGACACAGCAAACCTTCTTGCCACAGCTCGCATTAATGTGCTATCTTGGATGAGCTGCACTACCTGAGCAGCTTCTGTGGGTTGTAGAGTCTGTCTCATGCTAACACGAGTGTGAAAACACAACCAACATTCCAAAGTGATCAAAACATCAGCCAGAAAGCATTGGTACTGAGATGTGGTCTGTGGTCCCCACCTGCAGAACCACTCCTTTATTGAGGGTATCTTTATAATTGCCAATTTCCATGTATTGTCTATTCCATTTGCACAACAGCATGTGAAATTGATTTTCAATCAGTGCTGCTTCCTAAGTGGACAGTTTGATTTCACAGAAGTTTGATTTACTTGGAGCTATATTCTGTTGTTTAAGTGTTCCCTTTATGTTTTTGAGCAGTGTACTTACCTATATTTCTTCTTTTTTCCTATAGTTATCCTCTCCTACCTACAGTTATCCTTACCTAGCTATACTTATCCTTAACCACACTTAAACTTTTTTTCTTATTTTTATTGAATTGAAATATATTTAGCCTTTATTACTTATTCTTATCTTTTTTACTTCTACTTATTTTTTTAAATATACTTATTGTTTCTTACCTAGATTTATCTATAGTTATGCTTTTTTATCAATACTTATCCTTCCCTACCTATTCTTATATTTTTTTTTGTTTTTTGTTTTTTTTTTTTACATCTACTTATCGTTTCTTACCTATCCTTATCCTTATCCTTTCTTATTTATACTTATCTGAATAGAGTATTTATGAAGGAGGCAATCCTGGCCCTTCCTCTTCTCATCATCCTTCTTGCATTAATGCGGGGCCAGGCGCAGCAAGTTGTTTCCTCCTCTGTACTTTGGCTGTCTTTTTCTTGGACAGGTTCTTCTTCCTCTGTAGAAGTGATGTCTTCTTCTGGAATATTCTCAGTCTCTGGTTCCTATAAACACAATGAAGTAAAGCTAAATATTGTGGCCCTGATTCATCATATGCATTTTTAAGTTCCTTTCCTTTTTTTGTCTTGTGATATTAGTTGCGTTTTTGGGTGTCAAATTTATCAAATCGGTGCACCAGATTCATGAATCTGGCATTAAGTAAAAAATGGTCTTTCTCTGTCTTGAACTAGTTTTTGTAAATTTTGGCACCAAAAGTTTCAAAAATTGCCCCTAATACTGGCTTACTGAAAAATGCAGCCGGGTTGGACTGGAGTAAACTTGTGGTAAATTTTTTAAAGGTTTCAATTGATGAATCAGGATAAAATATCTGGAATTACTAGACTCCATCCACAAAGCAGAAAACAAAATAAAAAAACAGGCAAGCACATATAGTATAGACTTAGAAAAGGCGCAAATAAAATAATGAAATAGGTGGAAACAAAAAAGGCGCTCAACACACAAAACTAGACAAAAAATCAGGTGCAAAGGCAATGATGAATCAGGGCCTGTGACCCGGAGCCGTTCCCTATGTGTAATAATCAGAGAAGCTAAAAAGTGCATCGGCTGAAAGATAGGGGTGATACTGATATATAATCAACTGTGTATCTGAATCAATGCTGAGCATAGTGATGGGGATCTGTATATAACTACTATAACCAAAGAGCTTGACAATTCCAGTTTTTTTCCTCTACATGATGCTAATGTAAATCATGTCCTTTCAGTTCAGTATGAAGATAAACCCTGGATCATCACCACCATCACTTACCTCATCCTCTGGGATCCTAATGCCATCATCCAGCTTCATGTAGATGGGCTGCAATACAACAGGTAAGAATTCGTTAGTATTTATTTTTTTTAATATTATAAAGGAGTTGTGTAGCCCTGGTGGAATTTTCATAAAGAATTGTACCCTAACACACTGTCGGGATTCGGCTTCGCCTGTCGGTGTCAGCAGTTGTTTTATGATCAAAAGTATGCAATTTGCATACAAGTTGTCATGTCAGTAGCACATTACATACTGCTTGCATTCTGTTGTAAATTACACCAGGGCTGAACAACCCCTTTGATTTCAGTCATTTTATACATTCCTCATATTATTGCATACTAGGATTTGTAGCTTAGAGATGCCTGCAGGGCCATAGGTAAGGGAGCACTTATATAAACCATGGTGGCAATGAGTCTCTTACCCCGTCATTGTCGTCATAACCATCCACATCTTGATCCTTATAGAAGAAAAGAGGAAAATTACAAATTGTATTGGGAAAACACCTCCTGACGAAACTGCAGCAGCGGTGAAACGCGCGTCGAGGTAGCAAATGAGCTCACCATCTAAGACTAGATCCAATGTCTACAGGTAATATATCTTTCTAATTATACCTTTGAGACACCTATAGACCATATCAAATATACCTCTATCATTTACTACTTCAATAAGACCTATCAAATTGTATTATTAGGTAGTCTCCCACATTCACTTTACTGTTTACCATCTTATACCTTAAACTTAGGGGAGAAAAAATATTGTAGTCCGCCTCACTGGTCTCTTAAAAACCCTTGTACTAAGCTATGTCCTATTTCTATGTATATGTGAAAATCTATGTTATCATTCTTTTAAAAAATACTCTTTTTGATATAATAAATTTCTGAAATGTAAATTACTCTGATCCACTGCTCCTCTATCTTTTTCCGTAATTGGTGATGTATTGGGAAAATGTTTGGGTGCTCTCAGATCTGCACTATGATATTATTGGTGTTTTTCTCTGTGTATTCGTGTTTTTTTCTATATTCTAGTTTTGATGCAGTTGTTTTATGCTTCATATAACAAAAATTGTAGACACACAAATATATATGATTTTGTGCCCTTTTAATCAGTTGCTTAATACACTGCTAGTCATACAATTTTGCTTTTTTCTGAATATTACTTTGTGTACATGTCTCACGGAGCGGAGTGAATTATAATGATTTAACTCTCATTAACTGTCCAAATATACAATATTTCCGCTGGCTGACTTGAACACAGCAGATCTGACACTACTCGCGGCCCTCACACTTATTCTCCTGTGATTTTGTGTGTTTTTTCTCCTTGTGTGTGATTGGTAGCAGTATATATTGCACTGTGACTTTAGTTACGGTGAACCTTGACTAAGAACAATTTGTTTGTGTGAAACGCGCTAGTGAAAGTTTCTATGGTGCAGTTGGAATACACTTTAATAATATGATCCGCTCATATCGCTTACGTAGTATTCCGTCATCTGTAGCACAGAGTCTCTCATCTGTTGCAATGAGAAAAAAAAAACATTATTAGTATCTTATCTGTGTTCTAGTAACAGATCTAAAAAACTCGACTCATGTGGCTTCTGTTACAAACATTTTTATCAATAGCCAAATCAGATCATCCTTTATACAGCTCTGGTAAAAATTAAAAGACCACTGCAAAATTTTCATTTTCTCTGATTTCTCTCTTTATAGGTCTATTTTTGAGTAAAATGTACATTGTTGTTTTATTCTATAAACTACTGACAACTTGTCTCCGAAATTCAAAGCTAAAAATTTTGAATTTATTTGCAGCAAATGAGAAATCGTCAAAATAATAAAGAAATAGTTCTTTCAGACCTCAAATACTGCAAAGAAAACAAGCTCTTATTCATTTAGAAACAAGAATACTCATGTTTTAACTCAGGAAGAGTTCGGAAATCAATATTTGGTGGAATAACCATGATTTTTAATCCCAGCTTTCATGCGTCTTGGCTGCTTTCCACCAGTCTCACACTGCTTTTGGGTGACCATATACCACTCCTGGCACAAAAATTTAAGCAGTTCTTCTTTGATGGCTTGTGACTATCCATCTTCCTCTTCATTACATAGGTTTTCAATGGGGTTCAGGTCTGGAGACTGGGCTGGCCATGACAGGGTCTTGATGTGGTGCTCCTTCATCCACACATTAATTGACCTAGTTGTGTGCCATGGGGCATTGTGCTGCTGGAAAAACCAGTCTTCAGAGTTGGGGAACATTGTCTGAGCAGAAGGAAGCAAGTGGTTTTACAAGGATAACCTTGTATGCGGCTTGATTCATACGTCCTTCGCAAAGATTAACCTGCCCAATTCCAGCCTTGCTGAAGCATCCCCAGATCATCACCGATCCTCCCCAAATTTCACAGTGGGTGCAAGACACTGTGGCTTGTATGCCTCTCCAGGTCTCCGTCTAACCATTAGATGACCAGGTGTTGGGCAAAGCTGAAAATTAGACTCATCAGAGAAGATTACCTTACTCCAGTCCTCTAGTACCTTGCTTCAGCCTGGCTCTCCTTTGCTTCTCATTGATGAAAAGCTTTTTTCTAGCTTTACATGACTTGAGGCCTCTAGGAGCCTGTTACGAACAGTTCTTGCCGTGCACTTCACCCCAGCTGCCATTTGCCATTCCTTTTGTAGGTCACTTGATGTCATCCTGCGGTTGCTGATTGACATTCGAATAAGATGACGGTCATTCCGGTCAGTGGAGAGTCGCTTTCGCCCTCTGCCGGTCTGTAGCTTTGTTGTCCCCAATGTCGGCTGCTTGACCTTGTTGTAATGGATTGCCATCTTCGAAATTTTAAGGATGGAGGCAACATGACGCTCACTGTATAGTAAAACCAGAATTGAGCCCTTCTTTTCCTCACTCAAGACTTTTCTTTTCAACTCCTTTGGCATGGTTAAAAGTTAGTTTTTCATTCATATTACTTTTGGGCTATTCCTAGCACTTGTTTTGCCATCCAGCTTGTCCTATTGCAAGAGGATTGTGAAGAAAACAGCAGTGTTTTTTATACTTTCCCTCGTTACATAAGATTTGGTTCAGGTGATCACCTAATCAGAAGCACATTAAGAAGAATGGGATGTACTTTGGTTGGAATTCAGCTGACACTGGAATGGAATGGCTGTCAGACATGTAGAGAAGGTGATTTTTAGAAAACTGTGCAGTGGTCTCCTAATTTTTGCCAGAGCTGTATGTATCTGTCCTCCCAATGCACATCACACGTTATCAAATATAATCTGTGCTGAATTCCTCAACAATCTCAGTGGGATCTGGAAAATTACTGCTTTTCTTATTCAGGTTAAGGATTTGTTCCGATCTGCCATTTTGACAGCAAAACTAGCAGAGCACTCTGGCAAAACAGACTCAGCCTCTGATTGCAAGGCCATGTTCACACAATTTTACTTTCGGTCTGTACATGAAAAAACATGAATCACACGGACGGCGCTAGGACCAATGCAATTCGATTAGTTGATAGGAGCGTATTTTTTTTTTTCTTTTTTAACCCCTTTATGATATACAGTGCAGACGAAAAGTTTGGACACTCCTTATCATTTAAAGATTTTTCTGTATTTTCATGACTATGAAAATTGTACATTCACACTGAAGGCATCAAAACTATGAATTAACACATGTGGAATTATATACTTAACAAAAAAGTGTAAAACAACTGAAAATATGTCTTATATTCTAGGTTCTTCAAAGTAGCCACCTTTTGCTTTGATGACTGCTTTCTCTTGATGAGCTTCAAGAAGTAGTCACCAGAAATGGTCTTCCAACAATCTTGAAGGAGTTCCCAGAGATGCTTAGCACTTGTTGGCCCTTTTGCCTTCATTCTGCGGTCCAGCTCACCCAAAACTATCTCGATTGGGTTCAGGTCTGGTGACTGTGGAGGCCAGGTCATCTGGCGTAGCACCCCATCACTCTCCTTCTTGGTCAAATAGCCCTTACACAGCCTGGAGGTGTGTTTGGGGTCATTGTCCTGATGAAAAATAAATGATGGTCCAACTAAACGCAAACCGGATGGAATAGCATGCCGCTGCAAGATGCTGTGGTAGCCATGCTGGTTCAGTATGCCTTCAATTTTGAATAAATCCCCAACAGTGTCACCAGCAAAGCACCCCCACACCATCACACCTCCTCCTCCATGCTTCACGGTGGGAACCAGGCATGTAGAGTCCATCCGTTCACCTTTTCTGCGTCTCACAAAGACACGGTGGTTGGAACCAAAGATCTCAAATTTGGACTCATCAGACCAAAGCACAGAGTTCCACTGGTCTAATGTTCATTCCTTGTGTTCTTTAGCCCAAACAAGTCTCCTCTGCTTGTTGCCTGTCCTTAGCAGTGGTTTCCCAGCAGCTATTTTACCATGAAGGCCTGCTGCACAAAGTCTCCTCTTAACAGTTGTTGTAGAGATGTGTCTGCTGCTAGAACTCTGTGTGGCATTGACCTGGACTCTAATCTGAACTGCAGTTAACTCGGATAAACTTATCCTCAGAAGCAGAGGTGACTCTTGGTCTTCCTTTCCTGGGGCGGTCCTCATGTGAGCCAGTTTCTTAATAGCGCTTGATGGTTTTTGCAACTGCACTTGGGGACACTTTCAAAGTTTTCCCAATTTTTCACACTGGCTAACCTTCATTTCTTAAAGTAATGATGGCCACTCGTTTTTCTTTACTTAGCTGCTTTTTCTTGCCATAATACAAATTCTAACAGTCTATTCAGTAGGACTATCAGCTGTGTATCCACCAGACTTCTGCACAACACAACTGATGGTTATAAGGCCAGAAATCCCACTTGTTAAACCTGACAGGGCACACCTGTGAAGTGAAAACCATTTCTGGTGACTACCTCTTGAAGCTCATCAAGAGAATGCCAAGAGTGTGCAAAGCAGTCATCAAAGCAAAAGGTGGCTACTTTGAAGAACCTAGAATATAAGACATATTTTCAGTTGTTTCACACTTTTTTGTTAAGTATATAATTCCACATGTATTAATTCATAGATCTAATGCCTTCAGTGTGAATGTACAATTTTCATAGACATGAAAATACAGAAAAATATTTAAATGAGAAGGTGCGTCTGTACTATACATAATAATAGTATGCACCACGTCATCACCCTGTAACATCCCTGGCGGCGTGCTGGCATGGCTTACCACCTACCACCATGCAAGACCGCCATCTTACCTATCAGTCTTGGCTGCACACTTTGCTCCGGTATCTGCTGTGTGCATGTTTCTTGTCTGATTGCTTAAGGCAGTGGCGCAGTTACTGTCTGATTCTTAGTTACTGTGTGCGCACTCCTAATGGGTCCCCAGCCTATTGTTGTGAGTCACTGGGTACTTAAACCCCCTCCACCCAGTAGTAGGTGCCTGAGAAACACTTTCTTTCAGTGTGTTCTGTGCAACTGAGTTGCCAGGTCCTGTCCTGTATCTTGTCTGTTCTGCCACCCTGGGGGCTGTATACCCAGGCCCGTTACCTGTATCTGTGACTTCTAGTCTGCTTCCGCCACCCTGGGGGCTGAGTTCCCAGGCTCGTTCCTGTATCTTGTTTCTGGTTCAATTCCTGTCTGAACAGTGTCCTAGCCCGTTATTTGTTTGTCTCTGTTTGTATCTTCCCTTTTCCTGCAGTGTCTGAACCTGCACCTAACTCCAATTCGTTGTCTCTGTACTTCTCTGTGTGAGTTTAGTGTTCACTCACTACTTCATTGTAAGTACCTTGTGTGTATCTGCTCTGCTTTTCTACCGCACCTGCGGATTTTGCTCTGCTCTGCTTTTCCACTGCACCTGCAGATTTTGCTCTGCTCTGCTTGTCTACCGCACCTGCGGGTTTAGCTCTGCTCTGCTTGTCTACCGCACTTGCGGGTTTTGCTCAGCTTGTCTACCGCACTTGCGTATTTTGCTCTGCTTTGCTTGTCTACTGCACCTGCGGGTTTTGCTCTGCTCAGCTTGTCTACCGCACCTGTTGGTTTTGCTCTGCTCAGCTTGTCTACCGCACCTGCGGGTTTTGCTCTGCTCTGCTTGTCTACCACACCTGGGGGTTTTGCTCTGCTCTGCTTGTCTACCGCACCTGCGGGTTTTGCTCTGCTCTGCTTGTCTACCGCACCTGCGGGTTTTGCTCTGCTCTCCTTGTCTACCGCGCCAGCGGGTTTTGCTCTGCTCTGCTTGTCTACCGCACCTGCGGCTCTGTTCCTGTATTCCAGTCTGTACTGGTCCCTATCCTGCCTGCGTACCAGCTGTTCCTGCCAGTACCCACCTGCCTGCCTGTACCCACCTGTCTGCATAACAGCCGTGCCTGCCTGTACCCACCTGTCTGCATACCAGCTGTGCCTGCCCATACCCACCTGTCTGCATACCAGCCGTGCCTGCCCGTACCCACCTGTCTGCATACCAGCCGTACCTGCCCGTACTCACCTGTCTGCATACCAGCCGTGCCTGCCCGTACCCACCTGTCTGCATACCAGCCTAACTTGTCTGTTCCTGCATTCCCCGGTGTGGGTCAACAGCTGTGACCAGGGTCTGACCTGGTGTAGCACCTGGTTCCTCTGCTCGGTTCCTCCCTTGTTCGCGGAGTCGACTGAGCCGCCATGCGACCTTGGTCGGACTGAGTTGATACTTAGTTACGCCCCTCCAGGCATTCCTCGGTTCATGGTCCAGTGGGATCACTAACCATGCTCACGCCAGTCAGTCTGGGCGTTTGCGTAACACACCCCCTGTTCAGCGTGGACTATGGCACTGAGCCCATTCTAAACCGGGCACATATCAGCTGATCTATACAGCTGACATGTGCCCGCAACAGCCATGGGTGGAATCTCGATCCATCTGCGGCTGTTAACTAGTTAAATGCCGCTGTCAATCTGACAGTGGCATTTAACATTGCCACGCCAGAAGCGAGTCACTTACCCCGCCCATCTGCGACTACGTCACATGATCGCGGGTCACCGATGGGTTGGCAGAAGACCCCTGTGGTTGTCATGTCCAGATTGCTATGAGCACGGCCCAGTGGTAGGCGCTCATAGCAAGTAAGCAAATCTGCTACATACAGGCGATCTGCTCATCGCCTGTATGTAGCAGAGCCGATCAGGTAAGTGCTGCTTCTAGTCTCTAATGGAGACTATTGAAGCAAGCAAACAGTAATAAAAATTTTTTTTTAAAAATATATAAAAAAATATATCTAAAAGTTTAAAGGGAATTTGTCACCCCTCTGGGACCTATCAGACCTCTAGTATGGGCATACAGGTGATAGAAATGTGAATCTATACTTACCTGTATGTTCCATATTAGCAGTTTGCTTGCCTTGAAATACATTTTTATTAACTTAGTTTAGATAAGCTTCACGTCCGGGGGATGGTAAGAAATCCCTGCCTACCTACTTAATTTCCATATTCCTCCCCTCTCCTGACGTGCAGTTCCCGGCCGGATCCCGCGCCTGTGTAATTTACCTTGTACCGGAGGTGCAGTAATCCCTGCAGTCTGTGTATCCTTGTGGAGCAGGAAACTTGTCGCAGGCGCCGGTGAGTCACTCTGCCTTCCCGGCGCCTGCGCACAAGTTTCTTGCTCCACAAGGATACACAGACTGCAGGGATTACTGCACCTCCGATACAAGGTAAATTACACAGGCGCGGGATCCGGCCAGGAACTGCACGTCACGGGGCCCTGTGATGTGCAGGGGAGAGGGGGAACATGGAAATTAACAGGCAGGGATTTCTTTGTGTTCCCCAGACGCGAAGCTTATCTAAACTAAAATGTATTTCAAAGCAAGCAAACCTCTACTATGGGCCATACAGGTAAGTATAGATTCACATTTCTATCACCTGTATGCCCATATTAGAGGTCTGATAGGTCCCAGGGGGGTGACAGATTCCCTTTAAATCACCCCCTTTCACCCCATTCAAAATAAAACAATAAAAAAAAATCACATACACATATTGGGTGGTTCTGAACGCGGCAATACCAAATCTACCAATATAAAAAGAGAATGAATCCAATCTGCAAACGGTGTAATGAGAAAAAAAATTAAACGCCAGAATTAAATTTTTTTGGTCGCCCAACATTGCAATAAAATGCAATAACGGACGACAAAACCATTGGATCTAGGCCCAAACTGGTATCAATAAAAATGTCAGCTCCACGTGGAAAAAATAAGCCCTCACCCGGCCTCAGATCATGACAAAATGCAGACGCTACGGGTCTCGGAAAATGGAGCCATTTGTTTTAGCAAACTTTGGATTTTTTTTTCACCAATTAAAAAAAAAGAAGCTGTACATGTTAGGTGTCTATGAACTCGTAATGACTTGGAGAATAATAAAGGCATTGAGTCTATGAGAGCGCAAAAAAATTGGATCCAATACGGATCTATATACATACCATATGTATGTACTATATATCTCACACTACTATATAGTGTAAGATTTCTATGGATACAAACAATTCTTTAACATAGGAAATTGTATTTGGTCATATAAATGCCATATGGATGAAAATCATCTGTTTTTCTGAATGAAATCAAACATATACAGTACACAGCCAATCTAATAGATGAAGGAGCCTGGCACTGACACTGTCTATAAAGCTGTCCAGCAGGTCAGAGATCATCGACAGGTAGCTCGCAGCATCGTCCATCTCGCTGTCAGAGGATGTAGATCCGGACATCGCTGGTTCCTGGGCAGATATTACAAATATGCTTAAATATGTAAGAATGTCATATTCCAGAGTCACCAGTATAAAGTTACAAAGGGAGACCAGAATACAGTGAGGGGAAAAAGTATTTAGTCAGCCACCAATTGTGCAAGTTCTCCCACTTAAAAAGATGAGGTCGGCCTGTAATTGACATCATAGCTAGACCTGAACTATGAGACAAAATGAGAAAACAAATCCTGAAAATCACATTGTCTGATTTGGAAAGACATTTTTTTCAAATTTTGGTGGAAAATAAGTATTTGGTCAATAACAAACAAGCAAGATTTCTGTCTCTCACAGACCTGTAACTTCTTCTTTAAGAGGCTCCTCTGTCCTCCACTCATTACCTGTAGTACTGGCTCCTCTGTCCTCCACTTATTACCTGTAGTACTGGCTCCTCTGTCCTCCACTCATTACCTGTAGTACTGGCTCCTCTGTCCTCCACTCATTACCTGTAGTACTGGCTCCTCTTTCCTCCACTCATTACCTGTAGTACTGTCACATGTTTGAACTTGTTATCAGTATAAAAGACGCCTGTCCGCAACCTCAAACATTCACACTCCAAACTCCACTATGGTGAAGACCAAAGAGATGTCGAAGGACACCAGAAACAAAATTGTAGCCCTGCACCAGGCTGGGAAGACTGAATCTGCAATAGGCAAGCAGCTTGGTGTGAAGAAATCAACTGTGGGAGCAATAATTAGAAAATGGAAGACATACAAGACCATTCACTGATAATCTCCTTCGATCTGGGGCTCCACACAAGATCTCAACCCGTGGGGTCAAAATAATCCCAAGAACGGTGAGCAAAAATCCCAGAACCACACGGGGGGGACCTAGTGAATGACCTGCAGAAAGCTGGGACCAATTTTACATATGCTACCATTAGTAACACACTACGCCACCAGGGACTCAGATCCTGCAGTGCCAGACGTGTCCCCCTGCTTAAGCCATTACATGTCCGGACGTGTCTGAAGTTTGCTAGAGAGCATTTGGATGATCCAGAGGCATATTGGGAGAATGTCATATGGTTAGATGAAACCAAAGTAGAACTGTTTGGTAGAAACACAACTCGTCGTGTATGGAGGAGAAAGAATGCTGAGTTGCATCCAAAGAACACCATACCTACTGTGAAGCATGGGGGTGGCAACATCATGCTTTGGAGCTATTTCTCTGCCAAGGGACCAGGATGAGTGACCCATGTACATGAAAGAATAATTGGGGCCATGTATCATGAGATTTTGAGTGCAAACCTCCTTCCATCAGCAAGGGCATTGAAGATGAAACGAGGCTGGGTCTTTCAGCATGACAATGATTCCAAGCACACCGCCAGGGCAACGAAGGAGTGGCTTCGTAAGAAGCATTTCAAGGTCCTGGAGTGGCCTAGCTAGTCTCCAGATCTAAACCCTATAGAAAACCTTTGGAGAGAGTTGAAAGTCCATGTTACCCAGCTACAGCCCCAAAACATCACTTCTCTGGAGGAGATTTGCATGGAGGAATGGGCCAACATACTAGCAACAGTGTGTGCCAACCTTGTGAAGACTTACATAAAATGTTTGACCTCTGTCATTGCCAACAAAGGATATATAACAAAGTATTGAGATGAACTTTTGTAATTGACCAAATACTTATTTTCCACCAAAATTTGAAAAATTCTTTCCAAATCAGACAATGTGATTTTCAGGATTTGTTTTCTCATTTTGTCTCATAGTTGAGGTCGACCTATGATGTCAATTACTGGCCGACCTCATCTTTTTAAGTGAGAGAACTTGCACAATTGGTGGCTGACTAAATGCTTTTTTCCCCCACTGTATAAGACTAGAAATGTGCTGAGTAAATAACTATAACAGAATACAATATCTGAGTGCCCGACCACATAAGTACAATATACAGGATCAATGCACAAATCTGTATTCCCCTGCGCCATGCAGTCAGAGGTGCGGACTTAGTTCACTTTCTGAACATGACGTATTTATTACTCATCTGATCCCAGCATTTTACACCAGTTATGACGTTTATTCAGTAACCACCAAAAAATAGACCCCTAAAATATAACCTTTAATGATTATGTTAAAAACTCTCAAAAATATATATTATAAGGTGTGTACTCAATTACACATTTAACATCCAACATATATAAGGGTCCACAAAAAATATATAATATTTTGACAGGATATGATATATAGGACCCTATTACCCCCCTAATCTAAAGTGCAGCACAAGTAGTAGTAATTACAAAATCCTGGATGTGTGTCAATGTAACTAAATAAACAGCAATGCACTGTCCATGTTTGAAAAGACAAAGATGTTATATATCAAAGTCTGCATCAATTATTATTAAGTCCCTGACCCCTATAAGTATATGCAGAAATGATCAGGAGTAATCAGGGAAAGTACACAAATAGGGCAAAACAAAAAATCAAGACACCAAACAGAATAAGCAAATGAGCATAGGCATCTTAATAGATAACCAGTAGTGATGAGCGAGCTTGCTCATTTAACCCTTTAATCAAGCATGCTCGGGTGCTCGCCGAGTATTTGCGGCATGTTCGGCATCTGTTTACTCTGCTGCATTTGTCACGGCTGTTAGACCGCTGCGACACATGCAGGGATTGCCTAACAAACAGGCAATCCCTGCATGTGTCGCAGCTGTCTAAAAGCCATGAAACATACAGCCGCAGCGGATAAAAATAGATGCCGAGCATGCCGCAAATACTCGGCACTAAAACCAATACTAAAGGGTTAAACGAGTACGCTCGCTCATCACTAATAACCAGCCTTATAAGAAGTCCACATCTGGTGTCTTGATTTTTTGTTGCCCTATTTGTATACTTTACAGCAAAACCAAACCTGCATATTTTTTTGTTTAAAGAAAAAAAAATTGGAATTTTGTAAAAAGAATGTGATTGTGTCCCTATTTTCCAAGACCTGTTACAGTTTCATTTTTCCATCGATATTGCTGTGAGGGCTTTATTTTTGCATGGCGAGCTGATGTGTCTGTTGATGCCATTTGGGGTAGATATCACGTTTTGATCGCTTATTGCATTTTTTTACAGAGTTGCTGTAGCCAAAAAATCACAGTTCTGGCTTTTGGATTTCTTCTCTTTACAGCAGCTGTCCCAACATGTGGCTCGGTGCCACACATGTGGCTTGCGGACCCATGAAGTGTGGCTCACGACTGTCTGCCAATATGGTGCATTAGCACCAAGCCTAGCTAACGGCTATGAACAGTACATTTCCAGATGGTGACTTCTGTGATTAGCCCAGTACAGAAGAGCAGATCTGGATGCTCATATACTGGCCTTGGGGGTTTAGTATGGTAAGATGGAGCAGGGTACTTATAGTCAGAGGGGATGCTTGAAGCTGGACGTAACAGTGTTGTGGGGGTGGTTGAGGAGACAATACTGAATGGGGGGAAGGTGGGTCTAGGTATACTGCTTCAGGCCCCCTTCACACGTCCATTTTCTATGCCTATATGCAGCCCATTTTTAAAGGACCACAAATACGGACATACGCACACCAATTGTATTCAATGGGTGTGCACACATGTTAGGTTTTTCATGCTGACCTTGTGTCTGTATAAAAAAATGCAGACATGTTAGTTTTTTTTTTTTGCGCAGCACGCACTGAATAGATCCTGCACACTGAGGACACACAGATGACAACCATGTGTCATCAGTGTGGTACGTACCTGCACCTGGGAATCAGCGGTACCATTTGCGCGAATCCCCAGCTGCTGCGGCTGAAGGTGCGTTCCCATGGGCAGCTCACTGCAAGCTGGGACGAGGAACTGCCATGTCCTCGGTGAGATCACCGCTCGCACCGTGAGAAATTTTTCACGTTGTTGCGCTGAGCTCACTTAATTCAGCTCAATTCACTGTGAACTGAGTTAACAGCGGTGAACTCGGTGAGGTCAGCGTAACAATGAGAAATTTCTCATGGTGATCTCACTGAGGTCACGGCAGTTCCTCGTCCCAGCTTGCAGTGAGCTGCCCGTGGGAACGCACCTTCAGTGACAGGCGGTAACTTCTATGACGCCGGTCGCAGCAGCTCATTGTGTCCTGATTTACAGCCTGGACGGTCGCATCTTGGCACCATTCAGGTTCTAAACCAAATATCACAGAGATGGATTACGATGAGGGATATGGTTGGTTTTTATTTTTAATTTTTTTTTTTGGCTTCAGAGGAATGGGCATAAGGTGAGTATAAATGTTTTTTATTTTTAAATAAATGTGTAAAACAGTGTGCACTTTTATTTCAAATAAAGTGCTTTATTCTGGGTATTTGACTATTTGACTCTGGGGTTAATAATGGAGGCGTCTTATAGACGCCTCTCCATTACTAATCCCTGGGCTTGATATCAGCTGCCGATACAAAGCTGTCATCAACCTCCAACCCTATTACCCCACTTGCCACTGCACCAGGGCAAGCGGGAAGAGCGGAGGCTAAGAATGCGCAATTTCTGGGGCGGATGAGAGCTGATGTTTAAATAAGGGAGGGGACCAAAATCCATGGCCCCTTCCTAGGCTATTAATATCAGCCTGCAGCTGTCTGCCTATCCTTTGCTGGTTGTTAAAATAGGGGGGACCCCGCATAAATTTTTTGGGGGGTCCCCCATTTTAATAACCTGTAAAGAATAAGTATACAGCTGTGAGCTGATATTAATAGCCTGGGAAGCTACATGGGTAGTACCCTCTTCCCAGGCTATAAACATCAGCCCCAGCTTTCCGCTTTCCCTCTGCTGGTTAATAAAATGTATGGGGATCCCAAGCCATTTTTTTTAAAATGTAATAACTTATGAATAAATTACATGTACAGTAAGTTACAACCCCAAAGCACTGAATATATATCTCACTCACATGTTTCTATCTATCTATCATCTGTTCTTCCTCTTGAAAGTCCTGTGTTCTTAAATTTCTTGCAATTAAACTTTAAAAATAAATTGCTTAAATAGCATCCATTTTTTTCCTGGACAAAAAAACGGATGCTGCATACGGACACACAGACATATGGAGAGCACATGGATGTCACACGGACACAGACCACAGATCTCGCCAGTAATGTATTTTCCTATACAGGAATTACCAGGATGTGTGAAGGAGGCGTCAGTGTGATTTCTGTGTGAAAGCTTGGCCGTCATACTGGTCATGGGAGCTCTAGGTGTCACTACTGCGAGGGGGAGCGGGAGCGAGATGTCACTACTCGGGGGACTGGTGGGGTCTGGATGTGGCTTGTGACCCTCTCTCAGAGCTGAATGTGATACTCAATGTAAGAAATGTTGGGGACCATTGCTCTACAGTTAATTAATTGTTTGATAGATTGTACTTTTACAAATGTGGAGATATCAAATATATTTATCTATTTTTTTAAATATCTATATTTTTAATCGAAGTAAGGGAGTGTGGTTAACTTTTTTTTTACTTTTTATAATTCTTTAGATTTTTTTTACTTTTTTCTTTAATCCTTTTGGGGGATTTGGATCTTGGGTTGTCTGATTACCCATAGTTTAATAATGTAATACAACTATATAATCAAGAGTTTTCCCAACCCTCCTTGAAAAGGAAATATTTAGAAAAATTGTGGCCCATCCTTTTTGGCGGATTCTACTCTATCCAAATACTTACCTAATAGACCTAGTATCACCTTTAGGAGAAGTAAAAACCTCGGTGATCATGTGGTGAAAGTCACTACCACAGTGATCCAATCATCTTTTTGGATAGTGTCCGCCCTCGTCGAGGATGATCACCTTGTGGCAGATGCATTTCCTGTCCTAACATTGAACGCACTGACACCTTTTGTGATTCCACAAGACTGAAACACTTTAACATCAATCATAAAATATCTTGTGCCACAAAAGCCTTTTATTATGCCACATGCTGCTATTCAAAAATATACGTGGTACTCACTACTCATCAGCTTAAAGGGAGTGTCCATTATTAGGACAACCCCTTCTCAATCTGAATGTTTGCCACCATGAAAATAGAAACTCCCATACTCACCTCTCGTGTCGGACCCCTTTCCATCGGTTTCAGCACTCACGTTCCCGGGACTCCTGTGCGGCTGTTATGACTCGTGAGCCCGGCGCCCAATCACCGCTGGTGTCACTGTCCCCGCCTTGAATGTACATGTAATCAGGAGCAGGTCAGAGCTGCGGCCGCTCACTTCCTCATGATTACTTTGGCTGACTGTGCCCTTAGTTTCTGGGAATGACTGTGATGTATCGTCACATCATTCTCATCGTCATTCACGGTCCCTCTGAACCATCTGATGTGCGCAATTTTACCATCTATGTAGATATATAATTTCTTTATATTACTGCACAATGTTGCTTTACTGTGTCCTCTTTAGTTTTTACACCTTCCACCATTTATTCTACTTTCAATTTATGTGAGACCTCTATACTATACTATACTACTTATTTTCATGTAGGTGTTTTACTTATACCGTATTTTGCAGACTATAAGATGCTCCGTTACCCCCCAAAATTGGAGGAAAGTGGAGAAGGGAGCATCTTATAGTCATGATGTACCTGGCTGTGGCTGTGGAATTGAGGGGTGGACAGCGGTGAAGAAGCGAGTCACGGGAGGCAGGAGCAGGGTCAGGGCCGGCTTCAGGGTTTTGTGGGCCCTGGGAGAAAGAGTCTCAATGGGCCCCTTTAACACATACCACAATTCATGATACACAGATACCGCAGAGAAATATAGGTATAGTACAATGCAAAGATTTCACCTCTCACATTACATGAGTGATATCTGTTGTAAATTCTACAATAGCTCAGAAACCGACGAATCGCTCCATACAGAATACTGGCCCCCATAAAACGCTCCATGCAGGCTGTCCCCACCCCCCCACACACACACGCATAATGCTTCATGCAGGATGTCACCCCCCCCCACACACACACACATAATGCCTCATGCAGGATGTCACACCCCCCTTATGCCCCATGCAGGCTGCCCCCCCCCCCATATAATGCCCCATGTAGGATGTCAACCCCCTTTATAATGCCCCATGCAGGATTTCACACACCCCACCCTTATAATGCCCCATGCAGGATTTCACCCCCCCCCCTTATAATGCCCCATGCAGGATGTTACTTGTCCCCCCCTTATAATGCCCCATGCAGGATGTCACCTCCCCCTCCCTTATAATGCCCCATGCAGGATGTCACACACCCCCTTCCTTATAATGCCCCATGCAGGATTTCACACACCCCCTCCCTTGTAATGCCATATGCAGGATGTCACACACATCCCCTCCCTTATAATGCCCCATGCAGGATGTCACACACCCCCTTCCTTATAATGCCCCATGCAGGATTTCACACACCCCCTCCCTTATAATGCCCTATGCAGGATGTCACACACATCCCCTCCCTTAAAATGCCCCATGCGGGATGTCACACCACCCCACCCACCCCTCCCTTATAATACCCCATGCAGGATGTCACACCACCCCCACCATATAATGCCCCACGCCTCCATACAATAAAAAAAAATCAAATACTCACCTCACTCACGTGCTGCCGCTGCTCCGGACTCCTCACGCGCGCGGGCCTCTTCCCGCTCTGCGCTGTGACGGCTCAGGAGAGAGCACGGTGTAAAGACGTCACCGCATCCTCTGACCTGAGACGTCACTGTGCAGCAGCCGCGGAAGAGACCGGAGCTGCTGCGGAGGCACGGGGAGAGGTAAGTATTGCACCGGGTGCTGGGGCCCTAAGCAAGTGGGGGGGAGCGGGCGCTGGCAACTATCTCCTCCGCTCACGGGTCCTATAGTGCGGCGGGGTGCCTGACGGCGAGTGGACCCCCCCGCCTGCTCAGGGCCCGGCACTTGCCCGGGTGCGCTGGGTGCTGATGCTGGCCCTGAGCAGTGTCACAGGAGGCAGGAGCTGGCGCTGGAGCTACCACCTGTGCCTGCTATTAAAGAAAATGAATATGCATCACTCCCCACGCCAATAATACCACCCACCTCTCTGCACTAAAGCCAGGACGTAGAGGTGGGTGGGACTGTGGGAGTGGGGAGCAGTGCGTATTCATTTTTTTCAATATGGGGTGCACGTGTTAGCCGCAGACACCGGCTTCCAGCTGTGGCTGGGCGATCACGTGTGTTCGCTATTAAGGAAAATGAATATTCACTGCTCCCCATGCCCATAATCCCGGGCGTGGGGAGCCGTGAATATTCCGGCAGCTGTCGTTGGCATATGGGGGCATATGGCATTGACATCATGAGCTTCGCCGCTTACACCCTGAAATCAGTTGCCAGCATCAGAAGATGACGCCGCTATGCGAGGAAGCGAAGGGAAGGTGAGTAGAATGGTTTATTTTCTTTTATGTGTGTGGCGTGATGGAGATCATATACCAGGATGACGGGACATATATACCAGAATGGCGGGGGACATATATACCAGGATGGGTGACACATGTACCTGGATGGAGGGCCACATATACCAGGATGGAGATATACCAAGATGGGTGGGGATATATATACCAGGATGGGTGGGGATATATATATCAGGATGGGTGGGGATATATATATTAGGATGAGGGGACTTATATACCAGGATGGGGGGGACATATACAGTGGGGAAAATAAGTATTTGATACATTGCCGATATTGCAAGTTCTCCCACTACAAAGAATGGAGAGGTCTGTAATTTATCGTAGGTACACTGCAACTGTGAGAGACAGAATCGAAACACAATGTGATTTACTGTTTGTTTCTATTCTGTCTCTCACAAGTGAAGTGACCTACGATAAAATTACAGACCTCTCCATTGTAGTGGAAGAACTTGCAATATCGGCAATGTATCAAATACTTATTTTCCCCTCTGTATAGCAGGATGGGGGACATATATACCAGGCTGGAGGGCCATATATAACAGGAAGAAGGGCCATATATACCATGATGTTGATCATATATACCATGATGTGGACCATATATACCAAGATTGGGGCCATATACTGTATACCTGGATGGGAATCATATACAGAATATGGCCCCATTCTGGTATATATCAGGATCTGGATTCTTCCCTTTTTCTACCCCACTTACTCCCCATTATTTCCCGACACATTTTACATTGTGGATTCACATACATGTATGTACTCTTATCTAATGTAATGAAATCATGCCACTTTGAGTGGTATAAACCTTGATCTATGTGTTCCCTTATTCACATTCACCCATCATTGCTTGTTTGGATATATAAATATTATATATATTCTTTTTCTCTCTTCACACGCATTTATAAATGACACACTTTTTTATTATATTATATTTTTATTATATTTAATTACATTATTTTCCATTTCATATTTTTTTGTTTTCATTTGTCACTATAGATATCATTAATAATATGTATCTTATTTATGGCATTATTAATATCCTTTTGTCATAATATCACATCATGTGTTCTCTCCATTGTGCTGTATACAGTTAATACCATGCTCTTTTGCACCATCTTGTGGCCTTATGTGAGTATTACTCTCCAACTATGCACGTTGTTGATTTCTCTCAACTATTAATGCTAGACTTCTCTTGCACATTGGCTCGTCTGGTGCCCGGCTGGCTCTCCCCTTCCTGTATCTTTCATGCCCAGTTTGTGTCACGGAGGGTCATGTGACGTGGGTCGAGGCGAGCTCCCGGACTTCACCAGTGCACGCATGCGTCACTACGCTCTGCGTCCCTCTCCTATTGGCTAGTGCTGCATTTTTATTCCCCCTCTTCCTGTGATGTGTCGGGGTGGGCACATCGTAAGGCAGCTCCTGCTGTGAACCAAGTATGTACTAAGCTCATTTTTTCCCATCCATCCTGAGTGTCCGCCGACTATTTGACCGTGCCATGTATGGGAATATATTTACCTTTTACCCCAATCTTGTATACTTGACCATTATTTAGTCACCATACCCCCAGATATTCTCATTGCATCATCATTATTAGATATGTATTTTTACACATATTTGCTTATATATATTTCTGATGAGGGTTACATCTAATATACTATACTTGTGATTTTATACTAA
The DNA here is from genome assembly GCF_046119375.1 of Phyllobates terribilis. Taxonomy (NCBI): domain Eukaryota; kingdom Metazoa; phylum Chordata; class Amphibia; order Anura; family Dendrobatidae; genus Phyllobates; species Phyllobates terribilis. The sequence continues at coordinate 6,842,033 of NW_027362787.1, read as the reverse complement.
GCAGTGAGCCTCCTTTACCTTCTGCTATTTATATGTGTGATCTGCGCCGTCTTCCTATTTTTTGTATATCCTCTGCACCTTTTTACTTCATCAATAAAGTTCATCTTTTATGACATTTATTTATGACTCGCTATATTGACTCCATTATTATTTTTTTGTCCATGCCAGTTTTGTTACCAATTAGTCTGGCGCTAATGTCTGAGATATAAGAACACACACTTATTATACAGGTAATTTCAGGTCTCCACATTACTTTCCTATAGAGCTTGTTGTGTGTATACACACATAGAGTTCTCCTGCTCCCTTGTCCCCTTTCTTTCTATGGCCAGTGTTAGACTATTTTTATATCACATTTAGGCATCCATTTAATGTATACGCTGGGACATATAAGCTAAACAGATACCTCTGATGGATGATGAACACTTTTAATGTTTATTTTACAACTCTAAAACTATAAACCTGTTATACAGCTCCTTCCAACCAAATAATGTGAGCAGCTCCGCTCCTCCCTCTGTGTATACATTGTGTAATGTGAATGTATTGTGCTCTGTGAACTGTATATGGGGTACAGAGAATGATACTTGCCACACGATGACCAGTAAAGGATGATGGAATCCTGCAAATCCTGCAAAAATGAAAAGAGGGGAAATGGGGGAGGGTACAAATGGGAAGGGAAGGAAAAAATGCCAAAACACAGTGCCTTATGAAGCTAAAATCTCTCCGGATGCTCCTTGTATACAAGTCGCTGCGTCACTCTCTCCCAACTGTCACCTGAGATACAAATGATAACATTGCAGGAGCCAGGAATGACCAGTAACTGCCAATCACCTGCAGTCACATGACCTCACTGCAGCCAATCACCTGCAGTCACATGACCTCCTCACTGCAGCCAATCACCTGCAGTCACATGACCTCCTCACTGCTGCCAATCACCTGCAGTCACATGACCTCCTCACTGCAGCCAATCACCTGCAGTCACATGACCTCCTCACTGCAGCCAATCACCTGCAGTCACATGACCTCCTCACTGCAGCCAATCACCTGCAGTCACATGACCTCCTCACTGCAGCCAGAACATTTCTATTTCATTTGAAACTTTCAAGTAAAGATTTAGCCGCGATTCATCCAGACTGGCCGTTCTCATGTCGGAATGTGCTGCTTTCTGGGCCCTTAGTCTGAGATTTATTTTCTAAGCACTCTGCCTGCATGAGCTCCTGAGTCTTTTTTTGGGACATTCAGTTTTATTCTGGGTACCACATAGTCCTCCACACAGTACAATGTTCCTCATATAGTGTTCCATACAGTATTATGGGCACTACATAGTGCTCCATACAGTATAATGATCCTCATATATTGCTCCATACAGTATTATGGGCACCACATAGTCCTCCATACAGTATAATGTTCCCCATATAGTGCTCCATACAGTATAATGGGCACCTCATAGTGCTCCATACAGTATAATGATCCTCATATATTGCTCCATACAGTATTATGGGCACCACATAGTCTTCAATACAATATTATGGACCCCACCTAGTCCTCCATACAGTATAATGTTCCCCATATCATGCTCCGTACAGTATTATGGGCAACACATAGTCCTTCACACAGTATAATGGACTCCATATAGGACTCCATATAATCCTCCATACAGTATTATGGGCACCACATAGTCATCGGTACAGTTTAATGGGCCCCATAAAGTCCTTCATATAGCTTTGTGGGCACCATATAGTCCTTCATAAAGTATAATGAGCCCCATATAGTGCTCCATACAGTATGTTGGGCCCCATGTAGTCCTCCATACATATAAAATAAACAAATACTCACCTCTCCCTAATCCCTCGCAGCTCCAGCCCCTGCACTGCTCAGCACAGACGGTGCGCTGTAGTAATGTCTTTGTGCCTTCTACGATGAGACATCACAGAGCTCAGCTGCAGAGGGGGAATGATGGGAGAGGGAACAACACCTGACGGCTCCCTTCTCATCATTGTTTTCAACTGTATCGGCATTCATGATACGGATACATGCAGTCTATTAATTTGGGGAAAAGAAAAAATGCTTTTTATTGTTTTTTTTCTTTTTCAACACCAAAATTCGCAAATCTTTTAAAGTCTCAGAAATGCGCCACGTTGAAAATTCCTCCAGAAATCTTTCTCCAGTTAGGACTGGTGAAAAATGGCAAAAAAAAATGTAATATTTGGTAAAAGTCGCAATTCATTAATCTAAAACATCTGGATAAGCAAAGTTGTCAAGAAAATGAAAAAAGACTTGAAAAAGAAACACAACTTAAAAAATGGCACAAATCATATAGCAAATAAGGCACAAATACTAAAGCCACTAATATGGGGCAAATTACTCCAGAAAAATGGAGAAACAGCAATGATGAATCAGTGCCTATGTGATTTCTGCCAAAGACAAGCGCTGTCATAAAGGTGGCTTATTGGAAAAGGGTCCAGCAGTTATAGGCAGGGGCATAACTACAATGGGTGCAGGGGTTGCAATCGCACCCGGGCTCTGGAGCCTAAAAGGCCCAAAAAGTGGAAGTTCAGTGAAGGTCTCTGAGTGAGTCAAAAAAGACCAAGCCATGTGGATCAGTTTGCAGAAGTAACAGTTCTTATCTAGTGAGAGAACAGGCAGCAGGGAAGCTCTTAAAGGAGACATGGGAGGTTGAAGAACACTAGTCATGAGCAGATAGCTGGTTAATCTGCAGGATAATAGTGTTATGAAAGTGTCCAGTTGCTGTACAGAAAGCATTTGGGAGAAAATTAACTTTAAATGGAACCTGTCACTAGAAAAACACTATTAACCTGCAGATATGGGGTTAATCTACAGGATAATAGCATTACTAACCAGCCCAGGGCCCGCTGCGGGGAGAAAATTAACTTTATTTTCCCCGGCAGCATTTGATTTCAGTCACGGGGGTGGTGTCGGCGCTGGTTCAATCATTGCTCTAACCATACAGAGCAGTGGTTGTAACCGCGCCCCCCGGCACTGACTGACAGCCGGCCTAAATGCAAAGGGGAAGGGACAGCGGGAGTTTCAATGGAGTTCAGGTTCACATATACAAGGATGGAAATCATATACACCAGGATGGGAGGTCCATATACACTAGGACGGGAGGTCCATATACACCAGGACGGGGGAATCATTTATACCAGAACTGGGGGGGGGGATATATACTAGGATGGAGGGCCACATATACCAGGATTTGAAATCATATATACCAGAATGGGGGGATATATATACCAGGATGGGGAGATATATATATATATACCAGGATGGGGGGGATATATATACCAGGATGGGGGGGATATATATACCAGGATGGGGGGAATATGTATATCAGGATATGGGGCCATATATACTAGGGTGGGGAACATGTATACCAGGATGGGGGGCCATATATTCCAGAATGGGGGCCATATATACCAGGATGGGAGGGACATATATACAAGGATGGGGGAACATATATACCAGGATTGAAGGACAAATACATAATGAGGAGGAGGAGGAACAGAAGCTGGTTTCCTGTGCTACAGGTGGTACTACCCACACCACCTTCATCCCATTTGTTCAGCAAGGATGACCTCAAGAGGAGGAGGAGAGGGAGGACGAGGTGGAGAAGATGGACAGGTGTCCTCTTGGTGGTGACAGGGAAGTCTTGGCTGTTGGCAGTCTGGCACACATAGCTGAGTTTATATTCCACTGCCTTTCTCGTGACCCTCACGTTGTACGCATTTTGACCAACTCTGATTACTGGTTGGTCAGCCTTCTAGACTCAACCAAGTAGGATCCCGGCGCTCACATGTGAAATAATTAGCCATTTATTGTTGTCTCAACCAGGCCTGGCATCAGCACTCGGGCAAGAGCCGGGGTCCTGAGCAGGCAGGGGGCTCACTCGCTGTTGGGCATCCCGCCACGCTATGGGACCCGTGAGCGGTGCCAGCGCGCCCCCCCCCCCGCTTTCTCAGAGCTCTGGCACAATACTTACCTCTCCCCGTGCCTCCGCGGCAGGTCCTGTATCTTCCGCGGCTGCTGCACTGTGACATCTCACGTCAGAGGGCACAATGACATCTTTCCACCATGTCCTCGCCTGAGCAGTCACAGCGCAGAGCGGGAAGACGGCGACACGGTTGAGGAGTCGGGAGCAGAGGCCGCGATGAGAGCAGTGGCAGCAGGTGAGGAGAATTGAGGTAAGTTTTTGATTTTCTTTTTTTTTCATGCATGGAGCATTATATGAGGGAGACAGCCAGCATGGGGCATTATGTGGGGTTGACAGCCTCCATGGGGCATTATGTGGGGGGGGGGCAGCCTGCGTGGGGCATTGTGGGGGGGGGGCATGCTTGGGGCATTATGGGGGGGGACCGTCTGCATGGGGCATTATATGGGAGGGACAGTGGCAGCAAGTGAGGAGAAGTGAGGTGAGTTATTGATTTTCTTTTTTTTTATGCATGGAGCATGGAGCCATTATATGGGGGAGACAGCCTGCATGGGGCATTAAGTGGGCGGGGACAGCCCCCCATGGGGCATTCATTAAGTGTGGGGGGTGGGGAAACAACCTGCATGGGGTATTATGTGGGGGGAACAGCCTGCATGGGGCATTATATAGGGGGAACAGCCTGCATGGGGCATTATGTGGGGGGAACAGCCTGCATGGGGCATTATGTGGGGGGAACAGCCTGCATGGGGCATTATATAGGGGGAAAAGCCTGCATGTGGCATTATGTGGGGGGAACAGCCTGCATGGGGCATTATCTGGGGAAAACAGCCTGCATGGGGCATTATCTGGGGAAAACATGGGGCATTATGTTTGGGGAACAGCCTGCATGGGGCATTATATGGGGGCCAGTATACTGTATGGAGCGTTCTAGGGGGGCCAGTATCCTGCATGGAGCATTTTATGGGGTCCATTATTCTGTATGAATGACTATGTAGAGCCCATAATACTGTATGGAGGACTAGGTGGTGCCCATAATACCGTATGGAGGACTATACTGTCTGGTCTGCACTGTGCGCTGCGAGGATTCGCCGGTTTCTGAGCTATTGTCGAATTTACAATAGATATCGCTCATGTAATGTAAGAAGTGAAATCTTTGGCATTGTACTATATATGCACTGCTCAAAAAAATAAAGGGAATACTCAAATAACACATCCTAGATCTGAATGAATGAAATATTCTCATTGAATACTTTGTTCTGTACAAAGTTGAATGTGCTGACAACAAAATCACACAAAAATCATCATTGGAAATCAAATTTATTAACCAATGGAGGCCTGGATTTGGAGTCACCCCTAAAATTAAAGTGGAAAAACACACTACAGACTGATCCAACTTTGATGTAATGTCCTTAAAACAAGTCAAAATGAGGCTCAGTATTGTGTGTGGCCTCCACGTGCCTGTATGACCTCCCTACAACGCCTGGGCATGCTCCTGATGAGGTGGTCTCCTGTGGGATCTCCTCCCAGACCAGGACTAAAGCATCCGCCAACTCCTGGACAGTCTGTGGTGCAACGTGATGTTGTTGGATGGAGCGAGACATGATGTCCCAGATGTGCTCAATCGGATTCAGGTCTGGGGAACAGGCGGGCCAGTCCATAGCTTCAATGCCTTCATCTTGCAGAAACTGCTGACACACTCCAGCCACATGAGGTCTGGCATTGTCCTGCATTAGAAGGAACCCAGGGCCAACCTCACCAGCATATGGTCTCACAAGGGGTCTGAGGATCTCATCTCGGTACCTAAAGGCAGTCAGGCTAGCTCTGGCAAGCACATGGAGGGCTGTGCGGCCCTCCAAAGAAATGCCACCCCACACCATTACTGACCCACTGCCAAATCGTTCATGCTGTAGGATGTCGCAGGCAGCAGATCACTCTCCACAGCATCTCCAGACTGTGTCACGTCTGTCACATGTGCTCAGTGTGAACCTGCTTTCATCTGTGAAGAGCACAGGGCACCAGTAGTGACTTTGCCAATCCTGGTGTTCTGTGGCAAATGCCAAGCATCCTGCACGGTGTTGGGCTGTGAGCACAACCCCCATGTGTGGACGTCGGGCCCTCATACCACCCTCATGGAGTCGGTTTCTAAATATTTGTGCAGACACATGCACATTTGTGGCCTGCTGGAGGTCATTTTGCAGGGCTCTGGCAGTGCTCCTCCTGTTCTTCCTTTCACAAAGGCAGAGGTAGCGGTCCTGCTGCTGGGTTGTTGCCCTCCTATGGCCCCCTCCACATTTCCTGTTGTACTGGCCTGTCTCCTGGTAGCGCCTCCAGCCTCTGGACACTACGCTGACAGACACAGCAAACCTTCTTGCCACAGCTCGCATTGATGTGCCATGCTGGATGAGCTGCACTACCTGAGCAACTTCTGTGGGTTGTAAAGTCCGTCATATGCTACCACGAGTGTGAAAGCACAACCAACATTCAAAAGTGACAAAAACACCAGCCCGAAATCTTTGGTACTGAAATGTGGTTACACCTACTGAACCACTCCTTTATTGAGGGTGTCTTGATAATTGCCAATAATTTCCATCTATTGTCTATTCCATTTGCACAACAGCATGTGAAATTGATTGTCAATCAGTGCTGCTTCCTAAGTGGACAGTTTGATTTCACAGAAGTTTGATTTACTTGGAGTTATATTCTGTTGCTTAAGTGTTCCCTTTATTTTTTTGTGCAGTGTGTATGTCTCTGCTGTATCTGTGCATCATGAATCGTGGTATGTGTTAAAGAGGCAACTGAGACTCTTTCGCCCGGGGCCCACAAAACCCTGGATCTGGCCCTGGTCTCAACACACAAGTCATCAGACGTTTCAGCCCCTCCTGGGCTTTTTTCAATAATGTGGGTTGAATTCATTTAAGGTCTTATATAGGTAACATTAGGGAAATTACACCATAATGAGGCTAATTACAAGATAATATAATCAGCACAGTAAAATAGCATAATTACAATAGACTATAATTTCACTGGATCATGTATATGCACATTATAGTTATTACTTCTACAATCCCTTCACGTGTTAATAAATTATAAAACCTTCAGAAATCAACTTATTATATAACAATTCTATAAATACATGATACAAAGCTTATTTCATTTGTCTAAATGTTGATATATCAAAATCACCTTACCAACTGTTACATCAGTAGTGTAATCTTTAATACTAAAATATTGTGACTCTTGCTTCACTTAGACTAAATGGTGGAACCATCGCCCTTTATATGTAAGATGTTATATGTTTATATGGACTTTCTCATTTTTCATTTTAAATCTTTTGTTAATCAGGTTTATTAATATAATGCATTACAAGAAATACAAACTTTGAGAATTAAGCAGAATATGGCGTATCGCAATATAGCAATTTTATAGCTTGTTTAGAGAATGCCATTTGTAATTAGATAACACTTAAAGATTGTAGACCATTCTAATCATTGATAACAAATATATTCCATAATAGAATATGATAATGTAAGTATAGTGATATGTAGAAGAAAAGGTGTGAGTAAAAAGGAATGGGTTAAGGGAGAGAGTAAGAAAGCATTGGCGAGGGGGAAGAAGGGAAGGGAGTTAGGTTTTGGATCTCTCCTCTGGACAAGTCCGGGCCCTCAGCCCAGTGAGAAGACAAGGTCGATTGGACCAGGATGTAACCAATTTATGATGCTCAATAGATCAGGAAAATGGTGTTGAGCATTCTCCTTTTGAGGTATGAATTAGTGTTCTGTTAACCTGGCAACCAAGTCTGATGTTTCCCTGAACACAATCCAGGGGGCCAAAGTATTATAAATCTTGTCTGAATTTCCGGCAACTTAGCCTATCAATTGCTCCATTCTATAGATGTTATTGAGTTCAGATATGAATTCAGAACATGGTGGTGATTTTTCTTGATTCCAATACTGGGGGATCAGATTCCTGGTAGCCATGAAAAAGTGTCTGAGCAGTCCCTTCTTAAATCTAGATATTGAAATGTCACCTAAAGATGATAAGACTAACTCCATTGAGGGTTGGATATTGTGTATAGAGAGTTTGTTGTAGAGTTCAAATATTGCCACCCACAATTTCTTAATAGGTGGGCATGCACACCATATATGTAAGTACGAGCCTTTGTCTTCCAAACATCTCCAGCAGGAGTCTGAAGTTGTGGGGAACATAGAGTGGATGGCAGAGGGACATCTATAACACCATGATAGGACCTTATAGCTCCTCTCCTGTGACAACGAGCATAGCGAAGACCTGAATGTCAATAGGAGGATTTTCAATCGATCCTCGGATGATAGGGGTCCTCCCAGCTCACTCTCCCATTTTGAGAAGAACAAAGGAAAATCTTGTGTGGTTGTTTGACCTTCTTGGTATGATTTATATAATAAAGAGACGGTGTGATCTGGAGGGCTCTTTATTACGCAAAGTGTTTCGAAAGACGGAAGTGGTCTAAAGACATTGGTTTGTTTGGCCATTGCGTTAATGAAGCTTTTTAGTTGTTCATGAAACCAGGAATCTGCAGGAGGTTCTTCACGAAGAAAACTTATTCCAGTTTGATTTATGTAATCATAAATAATAGGTTGTGAGTTTTTATTGTTTGTTTAAGAAGATTATTTTGTTGATGCCTGCTGGAAATGATGGGTTATCATAAACTGGAGTTAATGGACCGGATGTGGGCGATATATGAAGAGACCTATTCCTTTGCCTAAAGAGTAGTGTGAGATTTTTGGTAAGGAAGGGGAGGGGCTCGCCTCTTTCCTCCACAGCTCTTGTAGACGACAGGACCACCTGCGGGTCACGACAGGAGAGGTACTTTTCAAAGTTAACTTATTTTTTGTTGTTTTTATTATGGATAGATCTAGTACACATGTTCCGAGTGAGGCAGAGCTATAAAGAGTGAAATTGGGTAGTCCAATTTGGATTTACTTTATAGGAAGTAAGAGGCGTGGTCGGTTATGAGACCATATGAATCTGGTAATCGCTTTCTTAAGTCGGGAGAAAAAGGAAGCAGGTAAATGCATTGGGATTGTTTGTAAGGCACGGTAGAAGGTCCATTTTTATTGCATTGACCCTGCCAAACCAAGATAGCTGTAGTTTGTGCCATTCCTCTAGATCAAGCTCAGCTTTATATAAAGCATTCTTGAAATTAGCGTCATACAATTAGGATGTTTTGGCGGTTATTTTAATTCCTATATAGGTAATCGAATTCGAGCGCCATTTGAAGGGAAAGGCGGCACCTAATTGGGTCACTAATGATGGTTGCAATGATATGTTCATTATCTCAGATTTGTGGGAGTTCATTTTAAAATTACTTAGGGAGCCAAATTTGTGTAATTCCGAAATGATATTTGGTATACTTATGATCAGGGATGTAATATATAAAAGGATATCATCCGCAAATAATGCTAATTTATGTTCCTCCGATTGGAGCTTGACTCACTTGATCGAGGAGTTACCACGTATTGCAGTTGCAAGGTATTCCATGGTTAGTGTAACGGGTCTGGGAGGCGGAACCTCTGAGCTACTATACAAGGGGGCGGTCCTTGTAAGGGAGCGGGTGGCGACCAGGGAAGACGGGCAGGCAGTCACAGCAGGTGACCGGGACAGTCTCTGAGTGAACGGGCTGGAGGTCACGGCAAGTGACCGGGGCAGTCTCTGGATGAACGGGCAGGAGGTCACGGCAAGTGACCGGGGCAGTCTCTGGATGAACGGGCAGGTGGTCACGGTAAGTGACCGGGGCAGTCTCTGGATGAACGGGCAGGAGGTCACGGCAAGTGACCGAGGCAGTCTCTGGATGAACGGGCAGGAGGTCACAGCAAGTGACCGGGGCAGTCTCTGGGTAAAGGGTAGGTACGACCTGTGATGGCAGAGCCTCCAGGTAGGCTAGCAGGCAGATAGTAGATGTGTGCTCCCAGGTGAGCAAGCGAGAGTCTCTGGAATGGCAGGTAGTCACAGCACGTGACGGCGGAGCCTCCAGGTAGGCTAGCAGGCAGGTAACAGGTGTGCGCTCCCAGGTGAGCGGGCAGGAGTCTCTGGAATGGCAGGTGGTCACAGCACGTGACGGCGGAGCCTCCAGGTAGGCTAGCAGGCAGGTAGCAGGTGTGCGCTCCCAGGTGAGCGGGCAGGAGTCTCTGGAATGGCAGGTGGTCACAGCACGTGACGGCGGAGCCTCCAGGTAGGCTAGCAGGCAGGTAGCAGATGTGCGCTCCCAGGTGAGCGGGCAAGCTGGTCCATAGACAGACTGACAGGAGTAGGAAGGTAGACCGTCGGACCTCAGGCTAGCAAGCAGGTAGGAGGAATGTCAGGCAGGAAACAGACAACAAACTGGCAGGATTCTGGCAGGTAACTGGCAACGGGACCTGAGGGCTGAAGCAGAGTAGTGAACAGTGCAACAACATTGCTCGGGCACCTCCATTTTGGAGGAGGTGCCTTATATATGGTGAAGTCCTCCGGCCATTGGCCGGGGACTCCTTAGGATGGCGCGCGCGGCCCCTTTAAGAGGGAGGGAGCGCGCGCGCGCCCTAAGCACAGTGGCCGGGAAGGAGCGCGCGCTGCCAGCAGAGCGGGAGGAGGACGCCGGGCTCGGAGCAGAGGGGTGAGGGGAACAGCGGCCCTGCCTAGCAGAGGGCAGGGACGCCGGCGCTACAGTACCCCCCCCTTTAGGCCCCCCCTTCTTTAGGCCAGAGAGAAATTTAGCTAGGATGAGAGGGGCATTGATGTTCTCCCGGGGCTCCCACGTTCTCTCTTCAGGACCAAACCCCTTCCAATCTACTAGAAAAAAGGTCTTCCCTCCTACCCTTTTGGTGGCCAGAATGTTCTCTACCTCAAATTCGTTTTCAGCGGAAACCGGAGCAGGAGGCGTACCTGTAGACTTGGAAAAAGAGTTAAGTACCACAGGTTTGAGGAGAGATACATGGAAGGAGTTAGGGATCCGCAAGTTGGCCGGGAGTTTCAATTTATAGGCCACCGGGTTGATCTGACTGATGACCTCCAGAGGACCGATGAACCAAGGCCCTAACTTATAGGAAGGAATCTTGAGCCGGACATACTTGGACGAGAGCCAGACCTTATCCCCTGGACGGAATTGAGGAGGATCCAGACGTTTTTTGTCAGCATGTCTTTTCATACGCTCGGATGACAGAAGGAGTGCGGATCGGGTACTCTCCCATATGGAGGAAAATTTGTTAACAAGAGATTCCGCAGCCGGATTGTCCACCGAGGTGGAGACGGGAAATGGGATCCGAGGATGCTGACCGAAGACAAAAAAAAACGGGGATTTGGAGGAAGATTCGCTCTCGTGATTGTTGTAAGAAAATTCGGCCCATGGCAGGAGATCCACCCAGTCTGAATGGTGGGCATTAACGAAGTGCCGGAGGTAACTGGTCAGGTTCTGATTGATCCGCTCCACTTGACCATTAGACTGTGGGTGGTAAGCGGAGGAGAAGTCCAGGGTGACGTCTAGCAGTTTACAAGTGGCTCTCCAGAAGCGTGAGGTGAACTGTACCCCACGATCCGACACAATGTGGAGGGGCAGGCCATGAAGACGGAAGATGTGGCGGATAAAGTCTTTAGCCAACTTGGGTGCAGACGGAAATGAGCAATCTTGGAAAAGCGGTCAGCGACCACCCAAATGACCGTACAACCGGCAGAGACTGGGAGATCAGTTATAAAGTCCATTGCTATATGCTGCCAGGGGGCAGCAGGTACTGGGAGCGGAAGGAGGCGACCGGCTGGCAGATGTCTCGGAACCTTGTTACGGGCGCAGGACACACAGGCAGAAACAAAGTCTATTACGTCCTTGTGCAGGGTAGGCCACCAGTAGTGCCGGGTAATAAACTGGAGGGTCTTTTTCTGACCGGCGTGGTCAGCTAGTTTAGACGAGTGACCCCAGTGTAGGATCCTCTCCCGATCAGGTACTGATACGAACGTCTTACCGGGAGGGAGACGATTTAGACTCACGGGAGCCACCTGCATTACTCTGGCGGGATCGATGATGTGTTTCGGTTCTTCCTCGAGATCAGACACCAGAAAGGATCGGAACAAGGCGTCCGCCTTGATGTTTTTGTCAGCCGGGCGAAAATGAAGAATAAAATCAAAGCGAGCAAAAAACAAGGACCACCGAGCTTGGCGCGGGTTAAGTCTCTGGGCATGCTGGAGGTAAGCCAAGTTCTTGTGGTCAGTGTAGATTATTACCGGGTGAAGAGCCCCTTCGAGCAGGTAACGCCACTCCTCCAATGCCAGCTTGATGGCCAATAACTCTCGATCTCCTATGGAATAGTTGCGCTCAGAAGAGGAGAAGAGTTTGGAGAAGAAGCCACAAGTCACCATTCTCCCGGAAGATGATTTTTGGGTAAGTACCGCTCCGGCTCCAGAGGAGGAGGCGTCAACCTCCAGGAAGAACTGCTTGTTGCCATCTGGGCGATGCAGCACCGGGGCGGAAGAGAAGGCCTGTTTTAAGGAAAGAAAGGCCTCCTCTGCTTCGGGCGGCCACTCTCTGGGATTAGTACCCTTACGGGTGAGCGCAGAAATTGGGGCAGTCCGGGAAGAGAAGTGCGGTATGAAGAGGCGGTAGTAGTTGGCGAAGCCCAGGAACCGCTGAATGGCCTTCAACCCCTCCGGTCGGGGCCATTTCTCGATGGCAGACAGTTTCTCTGGATCCATTCGTAGGCCGGTCTGAGAAATAATGTAGCCCAAAAACGGAAGCGAGGTCTGCTCAAAGAGGCACTTCTCATATTTAGCGAAGAGGTGATTCTGCCTGAGCCTGAGCAGGACCTGACGAACGTCTCTCCGGTGAGTCTGGAGATCCGGAGAGAAGACCAAGATGTCGTCCAGGTACACCACTACGCAGGAGTAGAGAAGGTCCCGGAAGATGTCATTGACTAACTCTTGAAAGACGGCAGGAGCGTTACAGAGACCAAAGGGCATTACCAGATATTCATAGTGGCCGTCCCGGGTGTTGAATGCAGTCTTCCATTCATCCCCTTGACGGATACGGACCAGGTTGTACGCCCCACGGAGGTCCAGTTTGGTGAAGATTCTAGCCCCCCTCAGACGATCAAATAATTCTGGAATGAGCGGAAGGGGGTACTTATTCTTCACCGTGATCTGGTTAAGGCCTCTATAGTCTATACAGGGACGGAGAGAGCCGTCCTTCTTTTTTACGAAAAAGAAGCCTGCTCCCGCCGGGGAGGTAGATTTCCGGATGAATCCCCTGGCCAAATTCTCCTCAATATATTCGGACATCGACCGGGTCTCAGCAGCGGACAATGGGTAAATACGCCCACGGGGAGGCGTAGTACCGGGTAACAGGTCGATAGGACAGTCGTATGGTCTATGAGGGGGTAATGTCTCTGCCTCCTTTTTATTAAAGACATTAGCAAATGACCAATAGGGAATCGGAAGTCCAGGTAGATTAGTTGGGGTAGGAGAAGGACGGGCGGGATGAACAGGAACCAAACAAGTCTTATGACAGTCCTGTCCCCAGCGAAGGACTTCTCCGGTCTGCCAGTCAAGCACGGGTGCATGTCTCTGGAGCCAAGGTAGACCTAGTAAGAGGGCGTGAGAGAGTCCAGGCAGAACATGAAAAGAGATGCTCTCAGAGTGCAGCATTCCCACCTGCAGAGTTATGGATTCGGTGATGAGTTGGATGGGACGTGGTAAGAGGCCCCCATCCACAGCAGCGACAGATAATGGTATAGCCAGAGGTTTGGTGGGAATGCGGTATTTTTCTACCAGGGCCTGTGAAATAAGATTCCCGGCCGCTCCAGAGTCAAGTTGGGCTAGTTCGAAATAACGATTCTCCCCGCAGATAATTGAGACTGACAGCAGCAGAGATGGAGAGGATTTATTCTTGTCTAGGTCGACCTCTCTGAGCGAACCTAGACACAGGCGTTTCCCGACCTCTCCGGGCAGGTACGGATCCGGTGATCCTTACTGCCACAGTAGAAGCAGCTCCCCTCGGCACGGCGTAAGTCCTGACGGGTTTTGACCATCTTGGTCTGGTCGACCTGCATAGGCTCAGGAGAGTGTACCTGGGGAGAAACGGAGGGAGTGACGGGTCTCTGAAAAGTAGGAGCTAGACGTGGAAACCTCCTCTCACGGGTGACTTCTTTGGCACGCTCCTGGAACCGTAGGTCAATCCGGGTGGCAAGAGTTATTAGGTCATCGAGAGTTGTAGGAATATCTCGACCGGCGAGTTCATCTTTAATACGGCCGGACAGACCCTCCCAGAAGACAGATACCAGAGCGTCGTTATCCCAGGCCAGCTCCGAGGCGAGGGTACGGAACCGTATGGCATATTGGCCCACGGTGAGACCTCCCTGACGGAGGCGTAGCAGAGATGATGCGGATGAGGTCTTCCGTCCAGGTTCGTCGAAGACTTTCCGGAAAGCCGTGAGAAAGGCAGGCAAGTTGGACACCAGGGGGTCTCCTCTCTCCCATAGAGGATTTAGCCAGGCCAGGGCCTCCCCGGTGAGATGGGACATGATGAAAGCAATTTTGGCCCGGTCGGAGTTAAACTGGTGGGACAGGAGTTCAAAGTGCAGGGTGCACTGATTTATAAAGCCCCAAGCCTGAGCGGAGTCGCCTCCGAAGCGAGGAGGTGCAGAAAGCCGGGGTCCGGGGTAGGATACCATAGTATTGGTGGGCAGCGGAGCTGCCGGATTGCGAGTCATGGCACAGGCGGTGGTTGCTGGTGGAGCAGTCAGAGTGTCCAGGCGAGAATTGACATTCCGCAGGTGACCCAGGATGGACTCCTGTTGGGACCTCTGACGGGACAGTTCATGACACAGGTCCGAGAGTGAGGGAGCTTGGGTGCCACCGGGTTCCATGGCCCGAGCAAACTGTAACGGGTCTGGGAGGCGGAACCTCTGAGCTACTATACAAGGGGGCGGTCCTTGTAAGGGAGCGGGTGGCGACCAGGGAAGACGGGCAGGCAGTCACAGCAGGTGACCGGGACAGTCTCTGAGTGAACGGGCTGGAGGTCACGGCAAGTGACCGGGGCAGTCTCTGGATGAACGGGCAGGAGGTCACGGCAAGTGACCGGGGCAGTCTCTGGATGAACGGGCAGGAGGTCACGGCAAGTGACCGGGGCAGTCTCTGGATGAACGGGCAGGAGGTCACGGCAAGTGACCGAGGCAGTCTCTGGATGAACGGGCAGGAGGTCACGGCAAGTGACCGGGGCAGTCTCTGGGTAAAGGGTAGGTACGACCTGTGATGGCAGAGCCTCCAGGTAGGCTAGCAGGCAGATGGTAGATGTGTGCTCCCAGGTGAGCAAGCGAGAGTCTCTGGAATGGCAAGTAGTCACAGCACGTGACGGCGGAGCCTCCAGGTAGGCTAGCAGGCAGGTAACAGGTGTGCGCTCCCAGGTGAGCGGGCAGGAGTCTCTGGAATGGCAGGTGGTCACAGCACGTGACGGCGGAGCCTCCAGGTAGGCTAGCAGGCAGGTAGCAGGTGTGCGCTCCCAGGTGAGCGGGCAGGAGTCTCTGGAATGGCAGGTGGTCACAGCACGTGACGGCGGAGCCTCCAGGTAGGCTAGCAGGCAGGTAGCAGATGTGCGCTCCCAGGTGAGCGGGCAAGCTGGTCCATAGACAGACTGACAGGAGTAGGAAGGCAGACCGTTGGACCTCAGGCTAGCAAGCAGGTAGGAGGAATGTCAGGCAGGAAACAGACAGCAAACTGGCAGGATTCTGGCAGGTAACTGGCAGGTAACTGGCAACGGGACCTGAGGGCTGAAGCAGAGTAGTGAACAGTGCAACAACATTGCTCGGGCACCTCCAATTTGGAGGAGGTGCCTTATATATGGTGAAGTCCTCCGGCCATTGGCCGGGGACTCCTTAGGACGGCGCGCGCGGCCCCTTTAAGAGGGAGGGAGCGCGCGCGCGCGCCCTAAGCACAGTGGCCGGGAAGGAGCGCGCGCTGCCAGCAGAGTGGGAGGAGGACGCCGGGCTCAGAGCAGAGGGTTGAGGGGAACAGCGTCCCTGCCTAGCAGAGGGCAGGGACGCCGGCGCTACAGTTAGTATGTATAGGAGGGGTGAAAGGGGGCAACCTTGCCTCGTGCCATTCCATAATGGGAACGGGCTCGAAATGGAACCATTAACTTTAACTTGAGCAATAGGAGAGGTGTATAGTGCAGTTATTCTGCGGAGCATATTCTCCCGCAGTACAATTCCCTCGAAAGCTTGAAATATGAGTTCCCAGTGTAGCCTGTCAAACACTTTTTCTGCTTCAATCGACAGGATACACATGGGATTCCCCCCCCCCCGCAACATCTATCAACAAAATAGTCCTTATGGTGTTGTCTCTCGCCTCACGTCCCGGGATGAATCTCACTAGGTCCTGATTTATCAGTCTTGGGAGAAGAGGACACAATCTTTTTGCGATCATTTTTGCATACATTTTTGATGTCTAGGTTTATCAGGGAAATGGGGCGATAACTACTGCACGATGATAGTTTGGGGAGCACTGTGATTTGGGCAGATCAGGCCTGAGATGGAAAAGAGCCTCCCAGTGATATGAAGCTACATACCGATAGGAATAGAGGGCTTATCAGTTCAGAAAACTGTTTATAGAAACCAGTGGAATATCCATCTGGGCCAGGGCTTTTCCCTTGCTTTAATTCTTTCATGGTTGTACTGACTTCTTCAAGCGAAAAGTCTTTCTCTAAATGTAATAGTGCTTCCTCTGGGACTGCGGGTAATTTATTCTGCTGCAGATATAATTTGATTTTATTGCGGAGTGACTGCACTGGGAGGTTTTTAAATTGCCCAGCTCTATTGTAAAGAGATTTGTAGTATTTCCTTTTAAATCTTAGTTGTTTTTTGCTATTTTTTTGAAAAAAACTTTGGAAAAAAAAATCTTAATCTTTTATTGCTTTTCGGACTGACTGACCTTCATTACTTAAAGTAATGATGGCCACTCGCTTTTCTTTACTTAGCTGCTTTTTTCTTGCCATAATACAAATTCTAACAGTCTATTCAGTAGGACTATCAGCTGTGTATCCACCAGACTTCTGCACAACACAACTGATGGTCCCAACTCCATTTATAAGGCAAGAAATCCCACTTATTAAACCTGACAGGGCACACCTGTGAAGTGAAAACCATTTCCGGTGACTACCTCTTGAAGCTCATCAAGAGAATGCCAAGAGTGTGCAAAGCAGTCATCAAAGCAAAAGGTGGTTACTTTGAAGAACCTAGAATATAAGACATATTTTCAGTTGTTTCACACTTTTTTGTTAAGTATATAATTCCACATGTGTTAATTCATAGTTTTGATGCCTTCAGTGTGAATGTACAATTTTCATAGTCATGAAAATGCAGAAAAATCTTTAAATGAGAAGGTGTGTCCAAACTTTTGGTCTGTACTGTACATGTAAAATATCCATTAATTATAAAGGACTGTCCCGTCCGTGGGTGGGTAAAGGTTTCTCCTCTAGTCACATTGCCACATTGTGCGCAGTTCAGACAGGGATATGTTCCATTCCTTTCAGCCGATATAAAAGTCTGTTTTGATTTCTTATTTCATTACCCATATCTGCACGGACTAATTTATTTTTATTGTTGGGTAACCTCTTATTAGAAATCAATGGAAAGTCTTTAAGCTCAAGTATATCCATGTAGGCTTGATGTAAAATGTGCCAGTGTTTGCTTATTAATTGATCAACTTTCAGGTTGGTGGGTGATATTCTCTGCCAAAGGGGATTCTCATTTGGTTTTCTCCCAAAGGTTTAATTCTCTCTAATGAGTCTCTCCCAGCTTTATTTAACAAATGTAAGGGATAACCCCTCTTCAAAAACTTGGTCTTCATTTCTCTCAATCTGTCCTCACACACAGATGGTTCTGATACAATTCTCCTAATTCTCTTGAACGATGATTTAGGAATCGCTCTTTTTAGCGTATAGGCATGTGCACTTTCAAAATGTAAGATACAATTTTTGTCTGCATCCTTCCTAAAAAGACCAATGTCAAAGCCTCCTCTTGTGTTTTTAATCAACATAATATCCAAAAAATGTATTTCCCGGAAACTGTGAGACATTGTAAATTTAAGTTCAGGCCAAATACTGTTCATGACATCAAAAAGGTTATGAGCGACTCGAGTGGCCCCTCCCATTCGCAAATGATATCCTCAATAAATCTGTACCATATTCTAACATGGTTGTGAAATAACATATGATCAAAGAAAAATTCATTTTCAAAGAAAGCCATGTATGCATTTGCGTATGGGGGGGCCAAATTCGCTTCCATTGCCGAACCCCTCTTCTGGCTATAGTATCTGTCCTGGAAGAGAAAATAGTTTTTTATTTAAGTCTGGTTTCACACCTCCTTATATCTCCGGTACTGGAAAAAACGTTACCGGAGATATCCGTGTCCCGTGTGCCCATGTGTGCTTTACGTGTTGCATCTGCATCAGGATCATGAGGACGGTGCCTGGCAATCAGCGCTACAGGTAGCGCTGTTCCTAAGAGCCGTTGCTGAACACTGCACTCATCATGGTTCCCTGCCGGCGCTGCGATCAGCTCCAGCAGGGACTATGATGAGGATAGTGGTAGTCAACTCCCAATGTCCCCACCTGTTAAAATAAAAATAGAATAATAAAATCCATGTACTCACCTCTCCTAGGTGTCCCCCGCTGTAATCCATGAGACCGCTGCTGCCGAGGAGCCGGGGAGAATGAGCCGCTCCGGAGCTGCGCTCAGTGAGTGACAGGACACTGCTCCTGAGCCGTAGCTCCAGAGCCACTCATTCTCCCCGGCTCCTCAGCAGCAGCAGTCACATGAATTACAGTAGGGGACAACTAGGAGAGGTGAGTATATGGATTTTATTATTTTATTCTTATTTTAACAGGTGTGGACATCGGGAGCAGACTACCACTACCCTCATCATGGTCCCTGCTGGTGCTGATCGCAGCACCGTCAGGGAACCATGATGAGGTCAGCGTTCAGCACTGGCGCTTGTTAACAGCGCCATTCCCAGGCGCCGATACTTGCCACATGGATGACACACAGATGTCATCCGTGTGGTATGTTTTGCGGACCGTGAATCCGCAAAAAAATTGACTTGTCTCCGTGTGGAGCACACGGACACATGGTCTGTGAAAACACACTGAGATGTTCACAGACCCATTCATGTATATATTGTTATATTGATATTACCACGAATTTTGTCTCCACGGCTGCGCATCCTTTATTCACATAGCCATTTGCACTGTGCATTTTTTCTTCCATTTCCGGTTTATTATTATTATTTATTATTATAGCGCTATTTATTCCATGGAGCTTTACATGTGAGAAAGGGGTATACATAGCAAAAACGCTTAAAATAATCTTAACAAACCAAGTCAGCGACTGGTCCAGGAGGAGCGAGGACCCTGCCCGCGAGGGCTCACAATCTACAAGGGATGGGTGAGGATACAGTAGGTGACGGCAGAGCTGGTTGCGCAGCAATGTGGTGGAGCGAGGGTTACTGCAGGTTGTGGGCTTATTTTTTTTTTAATACATATTAATTAAATTAATCTTTATTTATTGTGGCCTGTGATCATTTTTTTTGTTCTTGTTTGCTTTGTATATGTCTGCATATGTTTGTGTGTGTACACATTTCTGCGACCCATATACATTCAAGTCTGGATGTGTATACGTGAGTCCATGTGCATATCTACATGTGAATGACCATGTGTGCGTGTGTACGTACTGTATATGGGGTGCTACGTGCATGTATCTGGGGGGTGCCGAGCGACCTCATGCTGTTTCTGGGGAGCGCCGTGCGGCCTCCTGCTGTATCTGGGGGGCGCAGTGCGGCCTCATGCTGTATCTGGGGGGCGCGGTGCGGCCTCATGCAGTATCTGGGGGGCGCGGTGCGGCCTCATGCAGTATCTGGGGGGCGCGGTGCGGCATCCTCATGCTGTATCTGGGGAGCGCCGTGCGGCCTCCTACTGTATCTGGGGGGTGCCGTGCGGCTTCAAAGCTGTATCAGGGGGGCGCGGTGCGGCCTCATGCAGTATCTGGGGGGCGCTGTGCGGCCTCATGCAGTATCTGGGGGGCGCGGTGCGGCCTCATGCAGTATTTGGGGGGCGCGGTGCGGCCTCATGCTGTATCTGGGGGGCGCGGTGCGGCCTCATGCTGCATCTGGGGGGCGCGGTGCGGCCTCATGCAGTATCTGGGGGGCGCGGTGCGGCCTCATGCAGAATCTGGGGGGTGCGGTGCGGCCTCCTGCAGTATCTGGGGGGCGCGGTGCGGCCTCATGCAATATCTGGGGGGCGCAGTGCGGCCTCATGCTGTATCTGGGGGCGCGGTGCGGCCTCATGCTGTATCTGGGGGGCGCGGTGCGGCCTCATGCTGTATCTGGGGGGCGCGGTGCGGCCTCATGCTGTATCTGGGGGGCGCGGTGCGGCCTCATGCTGTATCTAGGGGGCGCGGTGCGGCCTCATGCTGTATCTGGGGGGCGCGGTGCGGCCTCATGCTGTATCTGGGGGGCACTGTGCGGCCCCATTTTGTATCTGGGGGGCGCTGTGCGGCCTCATGCTGTATCTGGGGGGCGCGGTGCGGCCTCATGCTGTATCTGGGGGTCGCGGTGCGGCCTCATGCTGTATCTGGGGGGGCGCGGTGCGGCCTCATGCTGTATCTGGGGGGCGCGGTGCGGCCTCATGCAGTATCTGGGGGGCGCGGTGCAGCCTCATGCAGTATCTGGGGGGCGCGGTGCGGACTCATGCAGTATCTGGGGGGCGCGGTGTGGCCTCATGCAGTATCTGGGGGCGCGGTGCGGCCTCATGCAGTATCTGGGGGGCGCGGTGCAGCCTTATGCAGTATCTGGGGGGCGCGGTGCGGCCTTATGCTTTATCTGGGGGGCGCGGTGCGGCCTCATGCAGTATCTGGGGGCGCGGTGCGGCCTCATGCAGTATCTGGGGGCGCGGTGCGGCCTCATGCAGTATCTGGGGGCGCGGTGCGGCCTCATGCTGTTTCTGGGGCGCGCGGTGCGGCCTCATGCTGTATATAGATGGCTACGTGCGGCCTCATGCTGTATATAGATGGCTACGTGCGGCCTCATGCTGTATGTTGATGGCTAAGTGCGGCCTCATGCTGTATATAGATGGCTACGTGCGGCCTCATGCTGTATATAAGGAGCTATGTGGGGCTTATACTGTATATAGGGGGATTATGTAGAAGCTCATATTGTATGTAAGGTATCATACTGTATATAGGGGGATGTCAGCATATTTTATTGTGCTCCATATTAAGTCATACAATTAATGTAAAAAAATAATTATGATATTGAGCAGAATTAATTTCAGCCTATTGGTTCGGCCTCCACAACAGTCACGATCTCTCACGTGGCCCCTTTTGAAAATTGATCTCCCACCCTGCTCTATTTTGTCTAGCACTATGTTATGCAGAGCGCTGTACACAAGGGATAAATTTGCGCGCCGCTATCTCTATCTTTTTCTGTTCACAGATCTGCAGCAGAGCGCCTGCGTGTTACTCACATAAACTATCACATGATTTATCAAAGGGATCATGTGACATGTCACATGATACATCAGGTACCGGGGGGAGGGGGGCCCAGACATTCTAAACTGCCCAGTGCCCTGGCTGCTCTTAATCCACCCCTGCATGTAATACATCGTGAAATCTAATCTTTGAAACCCAATGAATCTTTTATAATTGCCCTGTATATATTTCTCTGAAACGCTCCGTTAGAAGAGCTAGCAGGAGCCTATAGGGAGACATGAAACTAGTCCAACACCGACCCTTCGTGGATTCCGTTAGAAGAGCTAGCCGAAGCCTTTAGGGAGACATGAAACTAGTCCAACACCGCCCCCGGGTGGATTCTGTTAGAAGAGCTTGCCGGAGCCTATAGGGAAAGATGAAACTAGTCCAACACCGCCCCCTGGTGGATTTCGTTAGAAGAGCTAGCCGGAGCCTATAGGGAGACATAAAACTAGTCCAACACTGCCCCCTGGTGGATTTCGTTAGAAGAGCTAGCCGGAGCCTATAGGGAGACATTAATCTAGTCCAACACTGCCCCCTGGTGGATTCTCCCAGCGCCACTGCAGGTGATTGACAGATCTGTCTCATAGCAAGAGAAAATATACTAACTGCAATCGTGCCCCCAGGCTTTCCTTCTTGGGGCCCGGGGTTTGGGTAGCTGACAGCTTCCCATCAAATGCAAGTATTTGGGCTAAAAATAAGTTTTTCAGTTGGGTTTCAGTAAAACAGTTTAACTTTGAGAATTCTATAACTTCTTCTGTCTGCTGCTGGCTGCAGGATGAGTTAACTGAGAATTTGTCAGTGAGCTCTTCTGACAGTGTAACAGGAGAGTTTGTGACTCTTATCTGTCTCTTTCTGAGCTCCTTTCAGCTGATTTTTGACATCAGACCACATCAAAGTTGAATGTGCAGGGAGACAGAGAGCCTGGAAAAGCACAACGGTGAAAAATTTGTAATCAAATACAATTGCAAGATTGAATCATAGCCCCAAATACATGAATTTATGGAGTCATAGTAATTTGTATTTCATAAATCAATAGATCACATGAAAATAAGCAACTATGTAATATTTCATGAGAGAAATCTGCTTCTTTCTCCTCCTGGACTGATCTTTCCTTCTTAAAATTCTCAATTCTCCGATAAAATCTGTATTCAGTGAAGACAGATTATTACATTACTGAGATAGGAGATGGCAGTTGGTGCTGACAAGATTCTATGTCAATAGGATGAGATCTGCCTCTAGCTCCTCCCCTCTACAGAATCCTATCAGTAACCCATTCTATGCTGTATGGGGCATTATTTAGGTCCCTGCACGTCAGTCATGTCATCACCTGCCCACGACAGATTTCTGATGATTACACAAGAAGCTTTATCTGCTCACACATGACCAGATCTCTGCTGCTCTGCTCTGACTGTAAAGGCTGACTCCAAGGGGTTAACAGCGATGACGGCAAACTCCCCACCGGCACAGACGGACAGACATCACGTGACACGCACGCAGCCACATCTCGGCGACTTTCCACAACCAAGATGGCTGCCGCCCCTTCACCTGAGGGTCATGTGCTGTGTAACATCTAGCCAGGGCACCTAGCACTCTATGACCACCGGCCGGAACACTGAGAGCCTTTCTGCGTTTGTCGGTCTAGCCGAGGAGATGGCGGCGGTCCGGGGACTGCGGGTGTCGGTGAAATCGGGAGCTGGAGGCATTAATGAATCGGAACCTATGGAAGTGGGAGGTGGAGTCTGCGCCAGACAAGAGTTCCCCTCCGGAGGTGGTTTCGGTATGTGAGGAGCTGGTGGCCTGTTACATCCTGTCTGTGCAGTGAGAAGTCAGATCATCGTGGAGAAGAGCCGCGTATGTGTGCGGCCATCACTGCTGCCCGGAGGGGACTACACAGCAGGCCGAGCCCAGAGGGACTGGGGACAGGGACTGGGGGGGTGTATGGGGGAGTCACTATAGACTGGGGAGGGAATATGAAACTGAGGGGGGATGGGTTCACTATGGACAGGGGGGGAAAGAGGGCCATATATGGACCAGAGGTGAGGGATCAATATTGACCAGGGGGGACAATATGGACCGAGGAGGAGTGTGCAGAAGTAGGTTGGGCAATATGGACTGGAGAGGGGTGTGCAGGGGGGGTCAGTATGGACCGAGGAGAGAGGTGTGCAGGGGGAAGCAGTATGGAACGGGGAGAGGGGAGTGCAGAAAGGGGCAGTATGGACCAGGGAGATGGGGTGTGCAGGGGGATGGGGGCCAATATGGACCAGGTAGATGGGTGTGCAGGGGGAGGGGGAGGCAATATTGTGACGCTCGCAGCCCTCCCTGGGAAATGGGGTACTCAGAGCCGGGTCAGATGATGGGGAGGCAGTCGTGGCCTGGACCCGTTCCGTGCCCAGGGCCGTCACATTAAAAAAGGATGTAAGGGCTTCAGGGTTGAGTGGTATTTATCGACTACGCCACCTGTGGTGTCTGGTGATGCGCCACCAGCGCTGCTAGCAGTCCTCTGAGGCTGGATGTAGTGGCAGCAGGCGATGTTATAACTCCCCACAGGCGAAGCTGGGCCTCAGGGCAGATGTAACAGGAGGATGGGGAGAGTAGTCCTGGGTCACTCAGGTGCGGTGTGGTGCAGCGCAGAAATAAAGGAACCATAGGCCATAGGGATAGTCTTCCAGGTCTTTTACTCACAGTTCTTTTAAGCAGCGGCAAGGCTTCTCCCTGCTCCTCACGGATCACTGTGCCACCAGGGATGAGGGTTCAGCGCACCCAAGGAATTCAGGTCCTTCGATCAGGACCCTCCGAGTCCCCTTTGAACCTCTCCTGTGTGTGTGCGTGCAAAGGCTGGGTCTCCCTCTGGTTTATGCACAGATTTAGGGTAAGGCGGCAATTCCGTTCCGCCTGTGTCACCCGACGGGATTCACTGTAGCCTACCGGGCTTCTCTGACAGAGACGTGAAGTGGCAAAGTCAGATGTCGGCGGCCGGTACCCCTCTTGCAGCAGGAGTCCCTCTGGCTGGGCCAGAATGGAGAGTACAGGTGGCTGCAAAGAGAGCAAAGCATGGTACAGACTTTTTATGCATTTATATAACAACATTAAAACATCCTTCCCATTATGGGAGGCTCATTTTCTTGTAACGTTGCAAACTTTTAAATAGTACAATATATAAAACATTATATAACTAGAAAACTTTGCCAAAGGGGCGAGTCCAGCAGCATGAGGGACCAGTCCCAACCCTCAACGTAGGCCCTGGGGTGCTGCAGGGCATGAAGATCCCGAGCTGGACCTCCAGGAGAGCCACTCCAGACAGGTTTTTACCTCTGAGGTCAGACGTTGGGCTATAAAACGGACCCCCCCCCCCCCCCCCCTGGTTGTCCCAGGCCATGTCTTCGCCGGGCAGGCGACCGGAGGTGCAGGTAGCGGCGACAGCAGGGGTTGCTGCAAGTCCTCGTTCTTGTGCGGACTAGTCTGGGTTGGGGCAGATGGTCAGCCCAAGAAACGTGGGATCCTCTGAACTGGGAGTCGGAAGGCATAGCAGGCTTCCGGAGGCTGCGGCGGCTTGGGCCTCAGGATCCGGGGCGAACAACTGCTCCCAGGGTAGCGCCCGAGGATGGGGGTGCCGGCATGAGATCCAGGAGGGCCACGTTGCGTCCCGCACCCGGGATAGGGGTTTTCTCCTTACCCGTTCTGGGGCTGCACGGTGCCTCCTGGGCTTCCTCCGCCTGGGCTGCGGCCTCTTCGACCCTCCATATCAGGTCCTTCGTTTCACCGCGGAGGAACTCGGCCTCCTCCAGGGTCAGGTGAATTCCCTCCATACCGAGGGAGGTAGCAGCTCGTGGGCCAACGTTGGAGGACTCAGAAGAACTCTCCTCGGCGGCGTCCATTACTGCTGCTGCAGTAAGTCTCGGACTGTTATGGCCGCACCTTGTTGTTTCCTTCGTCTCCACCTCTTTTTGGGGTGGCTCCGGGTTGGCAGGCTGACAGGCACTCCCCGCCACAATATGGTCCGGGGAAATAGGGTGTGCAGGGGGAGGCAAAATGGACCGGGAAGATGGGGTGTGCAAGGGGAGGGGGAGGCAATATGGACCGGGGAGATGGGGTGTGCAGGGGGAGTGTGAGGCAATATGGACAGGGGAGATGGGGTGTGCAGGAGGAAGGGGAGGCAATAGGGACCGGGGAGATGGGGTGTGCAGGGGGAGGGGGAGGCTCTGGAGGATTTACTGAAAGAACAACTTCCAGATAATAAAGGTACGTTCCCTCAGACAATTTTGGATAGCTCCACAAAGTTTTCCCCCTTGTCCCTGTGCCCGGCGGTGGAAATTTTCACCCGCCTGGTAATGGAAGATTTTAAAAAGTTGTCTACTAGGCGCAGGTTTGATAACTTAACCCATCAATAAAGAATTGCGCTCTATCAATTACAATCCTTTAATGATGTAGTTTTCAAAGCGGCGGACAAGGGGGGTAACATCGTGATCTGGCCAATTGAAAGTTATGAAAAAGAAGTATTCAGACAGCTGAGGGACCATAATACCTATAGAAAGCTGTCCTGCAATCCTGCCGACTCCTTCTCGGACCAGTTACAATGTATATTAACTTCTGCCTTCGAGAAAGGCATTATTGCCAAAAAAATTCTGGAGGGTCTTATGACGCACCCCCTGGGCCTGTATTGTGCAGGGGATACCGGGAGCCGGATCGCTGGGGGTTGTAGTCTCCGTGTGGCAGTGACCCGGTCCGTGCCCAGGGTGGTCAAACCAGTGGCAGTCTATTTGTATTGTAATTGTCCGACTACGCCACCCGTGGATTGCGGTCAGTGGGGACCGCCGCTGCGCTGCAGACCGCTGAGGCTGATGTTATATGTGCAGCCAAGAATGGGATAACTCCCCACGGGAGAAGTATTGCCTCAGGGCAGCTAGAGTAGATGATGGTAGTGATGGTGTGAGCGTCCCAGTACTAATGGTGCTGGTGCGGCGATGAAACACAGAGACCTGTGGTTGCAGTTTCCAATGCTTTACTCACAGTTCTCATCCAGGTCACTTGTGCACATGAAGGACCGCCTGAGCCGTGCTGCGTTCACCAGGCAAGGGGCTCGACCAACTCCCAGGCAATTCCAGAGCGTGGCACAGGGCTCCCTTCTCTTCCCTTCTCTGGCCGTCAACACCAGTGACCCACCTTTGTCCAGCTTCCTCGGGCCTTCTGTTGGCGAAACCTCTCTCCGGTTTCACTGACCCTATGTGGTATGCTTTCCTGGTGGATGTAGTGAGGGGTCGCACCAAGATGTGGTCACAACCTCCGGTTTTGGCTGAGGATTAGTCGCCTCCACCAATTTGGGTTCCGGTACCCTGCTCTGCCAACCCTTCACCCTGTATCTCCTGGGCATATGGGGTTCCCTCTGTCCTCGTGTCTCTGGGCCTTTCTCTGTGTTCCTTGCTTCCTTTCTCCTCTGTTCCAGTTCCTTTCTTACTTTCCTTTCTGTTCCTTCTCCTTTCTCTCTCTCTCAGGCTCCAGCCTCCTGACAAGGCCTGCCTGCGGAGCAGAGCCCATGCAGAGGCTCTGCTTCCTGTCTTCTCCTCTGACTCTTAACACTGACTCTAAGATGGTGCCCACCTTATATACCTCCTTCTGACACCCGAGCCCAGGTGACTAGCAACCAATGGGCTCCTACCTATGCCCAAAGACCCACCCCTATCTGCTCCTACACCACTGGGTTTTCCTCCCCCCTCCCCACTCCAGCCAGGAACAGATGCTGTCGTGCCTGCACTTCTGTCTAGTGGGAGCACCGTTGAGCTGTCCCTCGGAAATGGGGTGTGTGTGGTGCATGCAGCTTACTGAGCCCCAGTCCACACTCCATCCTTACCCGGGTGTGGAATATCACACCTCTGGTTCTAGGTGCAATACCCCTGTAGCAGCCGAGCCCTCAGGGTGCTACATTCCCCCCTGGTAAGTCACAGCATGTCCTCGGGCTGGAAAAGAATAAAACAATTTAAAACATACAAATTTTTTTTTTTTGGAATGCATTCGCATATAAGACATTAACTTTTCACTCCTCCCTTTATGGGAGGTACTCTTCCCTTTTAACGTTACTGGGATTAACATCATAAAACATTATAAGACTTTCTTCACACACATATAAAATACTATAAACTCTTTTAGCAGCATATGAAACTTTTTCAGTATAAGACATTCTTAAGCAAAAACATTTTCAAGCAAAACATTTCCAAGACCGATTCTTGAGTTCTGGCCGCTGTGCAACTTGCGACCAGTTAAAGGTGCAACAGTCCATTTAATTCCGAGGTAGACGTTGCAGTCTTTGTATAAAACCAGTAGGGGGCGCTTTAAGAAGCGCAACTATTTACAAGGGATTGGCCGCTCTCAGTCCTCGGCCAGTGGAGATAGGGGAATGGCTGCTCACAGTCCTCAGCCTGGTTAGGGATAAGGGGCACACAGGTAACAGTCCCTTTAACAGTTCCACACTAGTCCCAACGGGGACCACACTTCAATCAGCAACAGTTCTTGTACCCTGACGGGTAACTATGTACAGTTCCATTTTACCGTTTACTGGTAACGGTGTCCTCCCGATGCTTCTTCCTCGTTCTCTTCAGACCCGTCCGGGCCCTCAGGGTAGTCCAAGTCTGGGCGGTACCGCAGTTCCTCCTCCGTTAGACGGTGGACATGGAGGGCGTACAGTCCCTTTGCGCCCGGGGAGTTCAGGCCTTGCGACCGGGCCTGGAGAGGGCCGCCGTTGATGACCCCCGGGATCAGAGGGTGCGACTTTGGGCCTGGGCGCGGGCTGGTGGTGGCAGCGCCCAGGGCTGGAGGGCTCGGCAGCAGGGCTTGTTGCGGGGTCTGGAGCAGGTCGGTGTCTGCAGCGCCCGGGATCGGCGGCTCCACCAGGGGGCCCAGGAGCAGGCTGACGCTGGCAGCGTCCGGGACAGGGAGACTCCTCTTACCTGCTCCCGCGACCGCTCCCGCATCACGCGTCTTCTCCTGGCGCTGGTCGGGGCCTGCGACGGCTGGGGCACTGCCGATGCTGGGCAGCTTGGTCTGCTGCCGGTCCGCCATCTTGCTCTCCGTTCCTGGTGTCCTCCTCCCCCCTGGTGGACCGTGGCCTACCTTGCGATGATCTTCCTCCGTAGGCCGCGGCTCCGCAGTCGATCGTCGGGGTTGAGGACCTTGCGTCGCGCTCCTGTGACGTCAGCGTCACTCCCTCTCCCTTCCAGGACCTTACGCAGCGTCGGTGCGTGGGGCGGAGCTTCAGATCTCGCGCGCTCTCGGCGTCCACGCCCCTCTTCTTCCCGCGCGGCGTCCCGAAGATGTCGCCCGATGGCGGGAAAACGACTGCGGATGGCGGGAAGACGGCAGGAAACGACCCAAGATGGCGTCCGATGGCGGGAAACGGTCCAAGATGGCGTCTGATGGCGGGAAACGACTCCGGACGGCGGGAAACTTCTGGAAATGACGGGAGACTTCTTTTCAAGGTACATGTACGATCTTCTTCAGGCACGCAATACCCGTTGGTGGCGGGTTGGTTTGAATCCTGCCGACTACGCCAAAGTTGACGCGCCCCCTGGGCCTGTGCTGTGCAGGGGAACCCGGAACCGGGCCTGTTGTAGGATGCTGGGGGTTGTAGTCTCCGTGTGGCGGTGACCCGGTCCGTGCCCAGGGTGGTCAAACCAGTGGCAGTCTTAATGTATAGCAAATGTCCGACTACACCACCCGTGGATTGCGGTCAGTGGGGACCGCCGCTGCGCTGCCGACCGCTGAGGCTGATGTTGTTTGCGCAGCCGAGTATGGGATAACTCCCCACGGGAGAAGTATTGCCTCAGGGCAGCTAATGTGAGATGATGGTAGTGATGGTGTGAGCGTCCCAGTACTAATGGTGCTGGTGCGGCGATGAAACACAGAGACGTGTGGTTGCAGTTTCCAATGCTTTACTCACAGTTCTCATCCAGGTCACTTGTGCACATGAAGGACCGCCTGAGCCGTGCTGCGTTCACCAGGCAAGGGGCTCGACCAACTCCCAGGTAATTCCAGAGCGTGGCACAGGGCTCCCTTCTCTTCCCTTCTCTGGCCGTCAACACCAGTGACCCACCTTTGTCCAGCTTCCTCGGGCCTTCTGTTGGCGAAACCTCTCTCCGGTTTCCCTGACCCTATGTGGTATGCTTTCCTGGTGGATGTAGTGAGGGGTCGCACCAAGATGTGGTCACAACCTCCGGTTTTGGCTGAGGATTAGTCGCCTCCACCAATTTGGGTTCCGGTACCCTGCTCTGCCAACCCTTCACCCTGTATCTCCTGGGCATATGGGGTTCCCTCTGTCCTCGTGTCTCTGGGCCTTTCTCTGTATTCCTTGCTTCCTTTCTCCTCTGTTCCAGTTCCTTTCTTACTTTCCTTTCTGTTCCTTCTCCTTTCTCTCTCTCTCAGGCTCCAGCCTCCTGACAAGGCCTGCCTGCGGAGCAGAGCCCATGCAGAGGCTCTGCTTCCTGTCTTCTCCTCTGACTCTTAACACTGACTCTAAGATGGTGCCCACCTTATATACCTCCTTCTGACACCCGAGCCCAGGTGACTAGCAACCAATGGGCTCCTACCTATGCCCAAAGACCCACCCCTATCTGCTCCTACACCACTGGGTTTTCCTCCCCCCTCCCCACTCCAGCCAGGAACAGATGCTGTCGTGCCTGCACTTCTGTCTAGTGGGAGCACCGTTGAGCTGTCCCTCGGAAATGGGGTGTGTGTGGTGCATGCAGCTTACTGAGCCCCAGTCCACACTCCATCCTTACCCGGGAGTGCAATATCACACCTCTGGTTCTAGGTGCAATACCCCTGTAGCAGCCGAGCCCTCGGGGTGCTACACTTACAGTTAAGTTTCCAAGAGTTCCCACCCTATATCTCCTCCCCAAAATCCACAAGGATCCCGTCAGCCCTCCTGGACGCCCAATCGTGTCTGGTCTCGAAGGATTATGCCATCCTGTCTGTTTATTTACAAACTTTTACCTTAAGCCTTTGGTCGAGACCCTTCCGTCTTATATATGAGACACGACCGATATGTTGAGGAGGGTTCATGGGATTTTTGTGGAGCCAGATTTTCTACTTGTAACTGCAGATGTAGAGTTCTTTTATACCTGCATCGGACACGAGGATGGACTTGAGGCGGTCCGCTTCTTCCTGGGGGGCAGCAACTGGGACAGCACAACCTGTGATCTGATACTTGAGCTGCTCCATTTCTTACTCATAACATTTTTGTTTTCAAAAATACATTTTATTTACGGATGCGCAGCATTGCGATGGGCGCGGCATGTGCACCTTCATATGCTAATCTCTTCCTTGGATATTGGGAGAGGACCCTATTTGGCAGCGAGGGTGCACATGCCATGGAACCCATCCAGTGCTGGTATAGATATATAGATGATTTATTTTTTCTTTGGAAAGGGACGGTGGAGCTGCTTGAGTGGTTCATGGGTCGTTTAAATAAAAATTGATTTAATATCAAACTTACATACAGGGCAGATAAGAAGAGGTTGGACTTCCTGGACATTAAGTTGGAAGTAGATGATGATGCATTTATGCAGACAGATGTGTTCAGAAAGTCCACCTCTGTTAACGCCCTGCTACATGCGTCATCCGCACACAACTATTGCTGTCCCAGTTGG
Organism: Phyllobates terribilis; assembly: GCF_046119375.1. NCBI lineage: Eukaryota > Metazoa > Chordata > Amphibia > Anura > Dendrobatidae > Phyllobates > Phyllobates terribilis. Next base: position 6,810,937 of record NW_027362787.1, on the reverse strand, counting down.
TCAGTTCCTCAGGATGAGGCGGATTTGTTCATCCGAGGCTAAGTTCAATAAGCAGGCGAGGGACTTGAGATCTCGCTTTGAGGACAGGGGCTATAGTCAGAGATACATCAAGGCGGGCTATAGACGGGCTAAGAATACCTCACGGAATTCACTTCTTTACACTCCTTCTAAATGTCAGAGGTGCGATGGGAGAATTCGATTCATCTCTACTTACAATAATGAATGGCATAATATGAGCACTATTTTAAAGAAACACTAGCCAATTCTTAAGACAGAATTGTCTTTGCAATGGAGTCTACCAATCGCCCCTCTAATGACATCTAGACGTTGTAGAAATTGAAAAGATTTGTTAGTTAAAAGCCACTACACACCACCTGTGGCAAATTTGTTTGGAAATAGGGGTCCTAATTTGGGATTTTTTCCGTGCGGCCGCTGTCTCGCCTGCAGCAATGTCCTTCGCAGTTCTTCCTCCACGTCGGCTGATGGACTACGCCAATTTACAATCAAACATCATATCACTTGTACTATTACAAATGTAGTTTATTATGCTGCGGCCAGGACAGCGGCTGATATTACCCAATTAAAAACTATCCCCTGACATTTTAAGATGCACCATGACTGTAGCCCCAAGTCCTTCAAGGTGAGGGGGATTGACCTTATCCATGCTGGCATACGGGGAGGAGATATAGCGAAACGTTTGGCGCAGTGCGAGACCAAATGGATTGTCACCCTGGGGACCCTAGTTCCATGTGGTCTTAATGAAGCACTCAGCTTCTCGTCCTTTTTATAAGTTATGACTTTGTTGACACTTGCCACCACTGTCACCAAGCAGTTTGTGTCTTGTTTTTAATTTTCCTTTTGTCTTTAATTTTATGCTAATTTAATTTTCTTTTGTGAATCCATCTGCAGTTTCTGGTTCCCTTTAGCTGAGACTGATTCTATGCACATTCCTCCGGCAACCTGAGGCAGCGGATAATATCTACAGATGCTTAGCGTGCTTTCTGCATACCATCATACAGCTCTAGGAATGATCAGCTTCAGTGAAGGATCGACAGAAAACAATTTCCTTCTACTTTTGGCTAGTCAAAATGTAATTTTTTTAATTATATAATGATGATTTTTGTGTGTTTGCTGCATTTATGACATATTTATCGTATTTATTGCATATATAACGTAAACACACAATGCGTTTTGTCTTCTTTTTTTCTATTTCCTTCTATTCTTCTGCATTCCTATTATGATGGTGTCCTTTTGGGGATTGGTCTCATTTTATTTTAATCTCTACCTATACTCACCACTGGATCGTGAGCGCGTGCCCTCTTCTCTGCCTCGTGGGCGCCGTGCCCCGGCGTCTTTATGGTGGTCTGGGCATGCTGGGAGTCTTGGGCCTCCTGGTATGTTGGGGTTCAGCTTGACAGCTGGGGGCAGGCGTTCTGCGAGTGCAGTGATCTGTGCATGTGCCGCCCACCCGCTCTCCTTGGTGAGATAGGACCATATGACCAAATCACATGGTATAAAGGTCCTACAGATGGGATTCCTCTACTTACCCTTGAGAAAGCGAGTGGTTAACATGCGAAACGTGCGTATGTAGGTCTCTGCACTTTCTGCTTGTGCTTTCCCTGGGAGGCCTCACCTGCCACATGGGTAAGGTTTGTTTTTATTGAATTGTTTGATGGTGGTTTTTCCGACATACTTTCATTTACATATGTGTGATATATCATTGATTGTATACATGGCAGGATTCCACCTATCAGTCGTAATATAATACCTTCTACACTAGCATGTTGCATGTGTTTTCCCTACCCCAGGGTTTTTGCTTGTTGCTATTTTGCCTGTCCTGATTAGTTGTAAGAATGTTTTTAACCAGAATTTAATATAAATGTATATTTTATACACACTCCCTTTGCTCCTCCTCTTTTCAAGTATTCATTTCTAGATTTCTTTACATGCATTAATGATCTATGATGATCTTATTATTTGTATCTTAATATGCCTATGGTGCTTGTATTTCACCTCTCCCTACTCTGCCTGTTTCCGGAGTATACAGTGACGAGCATAGGGTCCCAGGTCTTATATAGACCCGATGACGCCATCCGGCCAGCCAATCACAGTAATGCTACAACCAACATGGCTACGGCATTACAGTGACTGGCAGGCAATCCCTGCCTGTTTAACGACGAGCATGCTTGCTCATCACTACTGAAATTGTCTGCACAATACAATACAATATAGCATTATTGCACTGTATTGTAAAATTAGCATTTTTCTATGAAGCCCAGACACAATGTGGGCTTCATAGGTGTATAAACGTGCAAGTAAGGGTGCATTCAGTTTGTCCATGGTTCCCATTGTAACACCATCTCCGTTCAATTGCCAACCTATTAATGCTTCTGTCACAATTACAGCGGCATCTAAGGGTTTAAACTGCTTTCCCTCATCGCACCAGTTAGACTCATGTGCTGGCGGTGCAACACCTCCTGAGCCCGTTCCATACATGCAGTGTGCACAGAGCTGAATGGGATCACTAGGGCTCAGGCACTTATCAGGGTTCACCAGGTGCTGGCACAAACCTGTTCATGAATAAAGGCCCAGAAGCTCATTAAAGGTTGGGAAATCCACCAATTCAATGAGTTTGATTTCAAACTCCAATTCCCTTTATTGTTCCCTGCAAATAATCTGCCACTAAGTGGCCAAAGAAAGTGTTAGTGGGTGTAGGGGGGTGGAGAGATATAGCTGTTGGCCAAACCAGAGTTATACGCATTACAAAGCCATACATGTCATAGAGGCAGATAGGTAGGTGAGTTCATGTAGGTGATATGGGGGCCTCCAAGAGAACCTGGTTGGTCCCATTCATTTTGCTATTGTGTGGCGAGAGACATGTGTCGGACTACTATATCCAGACTGACTGCATTGTTAGCTAGGATGTGGTTTGTATTCATGATCAGTATTGTAGTATTTGGTCCCTATGTGGTGGTAATATGTGATCTAGTCATGGTGTGGTGATATTTGTCCCTTTTGTATGTGGTATTATTGGTGTTGATATAGTGGACTGTGTTGTGTATGGCGGTCATTTTGTTCTCACTGATATTAACTAGGAAAAGATTTTTTTCCATTAGGCCACAGCCCCACATCAGTATTTGGTCAGTATTTTTTTCTCAGGAGTGGCTGCCAAAACAAGGAGTGAGTGATAAATGCAGGATTGGTGACTTGTTTCTATTATTCTCTTTCTCTGATTGTTCCTCACCTGGTTTTGGCTCCCACTCCTGAGAATAATCCTGACTGAATACTGATAGTGGGGCTGTGACCTTTAAGATGAAATACTTGGAGCAGAGCGTCAGAGATGGACTTACAGGGGTTCTCTTGTGAAAACAAGTAATCACCTCTCCACAGGATCAGTGCTAATATTGATTGGTGGGGGTCTGACTGCTGGCACAGAATCGGCAGAATGTGAAGCTTTTCTCCCCATTAGACTAGAGCGGCATGTGAGATGCGACCACTGATCCATTCATTCCCTCAGAGGCTGCGAGCGCTGCTCTTTTTTTGGAAGCCCCCAAGAGAATGAATAGAGCTGTGGTCAGACGTCCCACCTGTCGCTGCATTTTAAAATGGGGATAAGTGTCCTGTCAGGGATAAAACTTCCCCATTCTTCCCATAGTTGTTTTTTTCAATGTTCCGACCCAAACGATCAATAAGTGATCACCGATCCTGTGGATCCCATGGATCGGTGATAACTTGTTTTAACCAAAGAACCACTTTAATGCAAACTAACGTAATTGTACATCCCAGTTATAGTATGTGCACAGTAGATGTGCAGGAGCCTCCAGTCAATGCTCCACTATAACAGGGAGAGCGGATAACAGATATTTGCATATTGCTGTAGGTGGGCCCCTAGAGTCAATTCCCCTGTGGACCCCAGACACCCCAGTGCGACCCTGGTGGGCACTATTATGTGAGGCACTAAGAGGAGTTCTGTTTTTGTACCACACAGCAGGTGCTGTAATAAGGACACATTGACAGCAGCGTCTCAGTATTGGGGTATCAGCAGGATGAGGAGTTTGTATAGATTGGGAATAGATGGGGACGGCGCTGGAAATGTGAAGTTAAATGTGTTTTCATTGTATTCTCTGCAGATGAGTTGTGGCTGGAAGAAGTTGTCATGTCGGTCTGGGCCAGATGGAAAAGATGGGGAAAATGAACTACGCCACCAGAAAGATCATCAGCTGTAAGTTACTATATATACCTGTACTGTAATTACTTGTATGGTCTGCAGGTCTGGTATCTACCACTATATGGTCACCATATGGTGGTAAGATCAGTGTTGGTCTTTGTATAGAAATTAATTTTCTGTAAACAGTGTGTTCATCTGCTGAGGTTCCTCTATACCCAAGGTCATGGTTCACCACTGTAGTTGTGCCCACAGTTACCTAGTTAGGGGCCCACTCAGATGTTTCGCCCCTTCCCCCGATTTGAACACCTAGCTATGCCTCTGAAAAGACCCATACTATCACATTCCTATTCACTCAATTTATTGGAAGGTTTGCAGTGGTTCAGGCAAGACAGATAATGCACTTCAATTCAATATCCTCCCGTTTGGGATAACATCAGCGCCATGAATCTTCACGAAGATTATGGCAGAAGTCATGGCTTACATCAGAGGTCAGAATATTTGCATAATACCATACCTCGACGACTTCTTGTTTGTGGTCCCCTCAATACCGTTATTCCAGGAACATTTACAGACAACAACCCAGATCCTAACATCTCTGGGATGGCTAGTGAACTACCAACAGTCCAACAAGGTTCCATCCACGGCAAAGACGTTTCTAGGTGTTCCACTGGATTCTCCCAGTCAGACATCCTTTTTGCCCAAGCAAAAGCAGAATCAGTTAAGATCAAGGATTGGTGCACTATGTAGCAAAATATCGATGTCTGTGAGGTTTGCAATGACAGTCCTCGGCTCCATGACATCTTGCATCCAGACGGTAGCTTGGGCCGAAGCACACACCAGAACCCTCCAGACCCATATTCTTGCAAATTAGAATTGATCCCCAGAATCCCTGGACAAGAAAATTCCAATACCTGCCCTGGTAAAAGCCTCTCTATCCTGGTGGCTCAGCCCAAGGAACCTACACAGGCGAGTCCCCTGGATCCAGGACCCCCTGGTGACAATAAAGATAGACGCCAGTAAAAGAGGATGGGGAGCCATCGTCTCCCAAAACTCCTTCCAGAGACTCTGGTCAAAAAAGGTCAGCCAGCAATCTTCCAATTTCAGGGAGCTGAAGGCGGTGGATGAAGTACTCAGATCAGCAACATCTCTGATCCAGAATGTCCATGTAAAAATCTATTCAGACAACAAAACTACGGTCACGCACCTATGTCATCAAGGAAGCATGAGACACAAAGGCCTGAAGACTATCTCTGCAAGAATATTCTCCTGGGCCAAAGAGCATCTTCTCTCCTTTTCAGCCCTCTATATAAAAGGTTCTGTCAACATCCAAGCCGATTTCCTGAGCAGGAGAGATATTAATCCGGGAGAATGGAGCCTAAATCCAGAAGTCTTCGGGATATTGACCAGAAGGTGGGGTTGCCCAGAGGTAAATCTCTTCTGGATAGGATGCCAGAACACAAAAGTAGCCAAGTACTTTTCCATAAACCCAGACGATACCTGTCTAGCCATGGACGCGTTCTCCCACCAATGGAAATTCAAACTGGCATACACCTCCCCTCCGGTTCCAATTCTAACAAGAACACTGCAGAAAATAAGAACAGAGAGGGCCAGAGTAATCCTGATAGCACTATTCTGGCTGAAAAGAAACTGGTTTGGCATCTTAAGCAACCTGATTAAAGATAGTCCCCTGTTCCTTCCACCAAAGACCTCCTTCACCAAGGGCCAATTTACCATCCAGATCTCGAATTTACGCCTGGCTTCTGAATTCTCAATATTAAAAACCAGGGGCCTCTCAGAGTCATTAAGACCCTTCAAAAAAGCAGGAAACCTTCTTATCATGGTGTGCGCCTGAACATCCAGATCTTCGACAACCAAACATTGCCCAAATCCTTGATTTTTTGCAGGATGGCCTGGACAAAGGTCGCAAACCGAGTACCCTCAAGGTCCAGGTGGCAGCATGAAGTTCATATTTTGACCAGAGCCTGCCTGAATATCATTGGGTGAAGAGATTCATTACAGTAGCCTCCCACTTTCATCCTAGAATGCTCAATCTAGTCACCTCGTGGGACTATAATATCGTCCATAAGAGGCTGACACTTCCACCATTTGAGCTCTTATTAATAAAAGAAGACAGACTGTTGTGGAAGAAAGCCTTAGTTGTAGCGATCACTACAGCCAGAAGGGTTAGTGAACTGCAGGCTCTCCTAATTAATGAGCCATACTTGAGAATCCTGGAAGACCGACTTATTTTTCGTCTCAACCCATCATTTCAACCTAAGGTAGTCTCAGAGTTCCACAAATCTCAAGAGATAATTCTTCCCTCATTGTGCCAAAATCCAGCAAACAAGAGGGAGGAAGAATTCCACACTCTGGACTTAAGAAGAGTGGTCTTTCATTACCTCCAAGAAACACAGATGTGGAGGAAAGACCAAAATCTGTTTATCCAACTTCATGGCCAAAATAAGGGGAAGAAGACTTCCAAAGCTACGATTGTCATATGGATCAAAAGACCGATTACTGAAGCATACCAGATTCAGAACCTCTTGCCTCCAAAGAAATTCACGGGTCACGCCACTAGAGCGTTTATCAGTCTCGTGGGTTGAGAAAGCCAGCGCTTTAATCGAGCAGGTCTGCAGAGCTGCTACCTGGTCCTCGATCCATATCTTCTCCAAACATTACAGACTTAACTTAGCGTCTGTTAGAGATTTGTCCTTTGGGAGAAAAGTTCTACGGGCTATTGTCCCTCCCTAGACGTTACTCTTTGGTATTCCTCAGGTGTGCTGTCATGGGGGGTTATTAGAAAAAATAGAATTAGACTTACTCCGTAATCCGGTTTCTAATAACCCACCACGACAGCATGGGTAATTCTCTCCCTTTGCTCAATTATTTCTTATATTTTCGAATCAAGTGATAATAAATATAATTTGAAGCATTCATATTCTTGTGGTCCTTTGTAATAAAACTGGAGGGAGGATGTGGGAGGCACTATTTGACTCATTGTGTTTCCTGTCCCTACTAGGGTCCAGTTACATCCTCCAGTGTGCAGTTGTGGTGGGTTATTAGAAACTGAATTACCGGTAAGTCTAATTCTACTTTTATCTGCCTCCAGATATGAGTTGCATGTTGAGAGCCGGAAAAGTAAGAGTTAAAAAAAATCTCTCCTGAAATCCCCTTCTCCTCTGGCATATGTATCTTGAGATTCATCTTTCCACAAGGAAATTCTTTCAGACGATTCTGATTCAAATGATCTGGATGAATATTTTCTCCTGCACACATATAAGCTGTTAGATTTCATTATGGCAGTAAAAGGGAATGTGTCATCAGAAAATGACCTATTGTTTAATGCGGACTTGTCAGTAGGCCAAAATTGGCTAGTGTTTGCTTGCATTTTATTCCAGTTCCTCTTTGCATTCTAGATTTTTATAAAAATGTTTAAAAATCCACCATACACAGACAAAGCGTCATGATATTGCCCAAATGGCAATCTCTGGCTACCACTGCATCCAAGTAAAAGGCTGAACTCCTCACATCATAGCCTATGAGAGTGATGGCGTGAGGTCAATGAAGAGGTCTTCACAAAGGAAAATCACACAGGTTATGCTGCTCGGGTTATGGTGTGAGGCGGCGTAATATATGGTAGCCAGACCCCGCTAGTCTTAATTCTAAGTACACTAACTGCTCGATATTACATTGATTTGGTCATGGATCCAGTGTTAAAGCCATTTCTCCCAGGAGCCATTTTTCAACAAGACAACACCAGACCGCATATTTCCCCTACTGTGAGCAGCGAGGCGTAAATGGCCTAACATGGCCTGCAGCGCCTCTCTGGTTTCCCATCAAGCACATCTGGAACATCATTAGTTACCAATTTGCACAGGGAGCTGCCAGAAGCGGATGTTGATGATTTTCCCAAATGCATCCAGTGTGGTAGAAAGTTCCTCAGACAGCCATTTAAAGGGGTTGTCCACTACTTTCACATTAATGCCCTATCTATAGGATAGGGCATCAATCTATAGGCTAGGGCAGGGGTCCTCAAACTACAGCCGGCAGGCCACATGCGGCCCGCGGAGGACTTTTATCCGGCCCGCCGGGCTATGGGCGGAGGAGAGGTGAGCGGTGTCAGCACCCGCCCTCCCCCCCCCCGCTTGCTCAGGGCCCCGGCAGGCGGATACTTACCTCTCCCCATGCCTCTGCAGATCCGCTGTCTTCCTGCTCTGCGCTTCCTGTGACGTCTCAGGTCAGAGAGTGCGGTGACTTCTTTACACCGCGCCCTCCCGAGTGCCGTCACAGGCAGCACAGAGCGGGACGACGACGCCGCGACGCTGGAGTCCAGACCAGAGTAGAGCAGCGGCAGCGGCAGCAAGTGAGAAGTGAGGTGAGTATTGGATTTTTTTTTTTTTTTTTTTAATGTATGGAGGCATAGGTCATTATATGGGGGGGTGACATCCTGCAAGGGGTATAATATGGGGGGGTGACATCCTGCATGGGGCATGATATGGGGGTGACATCCTGCATGGGGCATTATATGGGGGGGTGACATGCTGCATGGGGCATTATATGGGGGGGTGACATGCTGCATGGGGCATTATAAAGACAGTGGAGTGATATCCTGCATGGGGCATTATATGGGGGGGTGACATGCTGCATGGGGCATTATATGGGGGGGTGACATGCTGCATGGGGCACTATATGGGGGGTGACATGCTGCATGTGGCATTATATGGGGGGTGACATGCTGCATGGGGCATTATATGGGGGGTGACATGCTGCATGGGGCATTATATGGGGGGTGACATGCTGCATGGGGCATTATAAAGACAGGGGAGTGATATCCTGCATGGGGCATTATATGGGGGGTGACATCCTGCATGGGGCATTATATTGGGGGTGACATCCTGCATGGGGCATTATATGGGGGGTGACATCCTGCATGGGGCATTATATGGGGGGGAAAGGGACATCCTGCATGGGGCATTATATGGGGGGGTGACATGCTGCATGGGGCATTATATGGGGGGTGACATGCTGCATGGGGCATTATAAAGACAGGGGAGTGATATCCTGCATGGGGCATTATATGGGGGGTGACATCCTGCATGGGGCATTATATTGGGGGTGACATCCTGCATGGGGCATTATATGGGGGGTGACATCCTGCATGGGGCATTATATGGGGGGAAAGGGACATCCTGCATGGGGCATAATATGGGGGGGTGACATGCTGCATGGGGCATAATATGGGGGGGTGATGTGCTGCATGGGGCATTATATGGGGGGAACAGCCTGCATGGGGCATTATAAGGGGTGGAACAGCCTGCATATGGCATTATAAGGGGGAAACAGCCTGCCTATTGGGAACATTTACCTGCCCATTGAGGACCTATGCTGCCTATTGGGGATATTTACCTGCCTATTGGGACATTTACCTGCCTATTGGGGACCTATGCTGCCTATTGGGTACATTTACCTGCCTATTGGGGACCTATGCTGCCTATTGGGGATATTTACCTGCCTATTGAGGACCTATGCTGCCTATTGGGTACATTTACCTGCCTATTGAGGACCTATGCTGACTATTGGGTACAGTTACCTACCTGTTGAAATACTGGTTGATTTAACTTTACTTGTTCTTCATTTTAAATATTGTATTTGTTCCTCTATAGTTTTTTTTTACTACAAAATAAGATATGTGCAGTGTGCATAGGAATTTGTTACATAGTTTTTAGTTTTTTTTTTAAAAACTATATTCCGGCCCTCCAATGGTCTGAGGGACCGTGAACTGGCCCCCTGTTTAAAAAGTTTGAGGACCCCTGGGCTAGGGTATCAATGTATGATCGGCCGGGGTCCCGCACGCGGCACTCTCGCTGATCAGCAATTATTGGTGCCGGCAGCTGCCGGCCAGAAGTCCTTACCTGCGGAGCTTGGCTGTCAAGTTGTAGTGGCTGGCGCTTGTTACTGCACATCCGCCTTCCATTCAATTGAATGGGAGGCTGATGTGCAGTACCCCGCGGCGGCCACTACAGATGGACGGCCAAGCTCCGCGGGTAAGGACTTCCGGCCGACTGCCGCCGCTGGCACCGATAACAGCTGATCGGCAGGGGTGCCACCGTGGGCACCCCGGCTGATTATACATTGATGCCCTATTTATAGGATGGGGTATCAATGTGAAAGTAGTAGACAACTTCTTTAATAACCTCATTGACAGTGGCCAAGGGTTATAAGTGTGGGGATTTCTGCGCTTCGCGCTCATACTCGGTACTGAATAGATCACGATGTATTGAAATTTTGTTTCTATCCATCCTGTGATTTCTATAACTTTTTAGGACTTTTCCTTATTGATGTAGTAATTTAAATGTTAAGGAGTAAATTTTTTTTTTTTAAAAAAAAATATTATTTTACAAGTGAGCTGTTCACTGTTTTCATAAGACATTTCTATAATTTCTTCTATGTTCCCATCATAAATCTACCACCCACCATGGACCAAACCTCCAGATTCCACTGACCACCAGAATAAATAATATATTCAGCTGCAAAACGGTCAGGAACGTGTCCATAGCGAGCCTTTGCAAAAGTAAAACCTTCCTGGCTCTCCTGTTCTGGCATCCACAAAAAGTGATTCTACAATATTTTGTTTTATGGGGCTTTTTTGTAGTTGCTTTTATAACTTTTTTAGAAGTGTTAACATCAGATTTTACATAAATATATTTGAAAAAGGAGTAAATCAAAGTAGTTAAAGTGGATCTACCACCAATATTCAAGATTACAATCTGAATACATTATCTTAGACTTTGAAAATGAAGTTTTTGTGTTGCAAATTATATCAATGAACTTTTTCTTGCATTTGGTGTTTTTTTCTGGTCCATTATCCTGGGCACATGCCACTTGTTTGCTTTCAGGTTTATGGTCGTGGTGCCAATTCAGCTCACTACAATTATAACTTTACATTGTGGCATCCTGCTCCCACCATCTTTATCCTGCTACTATACCTCTGTGTTATGTAAGGCCTTTCTCCATCTGTATCCACCCAATACATCTCGTGCTGCACTAATATATGCTATTCCCATTACATCCCCTTGCTCCAGGTTCACCTTTCCATATGTGATGGGCTGGAGGCTCCTGACATGGAGCACGGTGTGGAGCTACTGCGGGGTAAGTACAGAGACTATGGAACATGGCCGATCTCTACATGATCTGTGATATGCGGGGACATTAGTGGAGGAGACGACACTGGGGTAAAGAGCAGTCGCTGATGATGTTAGCCCTATCCCAAGTACAACATGTGATTGATGATCTGCTGCATATTGGGGCAGTGACATTAGTCTGGGAAAGCCATATGACAGATGGACAGAACATCACTGTCACAATGGGAAACAATCGGCAGCGAGATCACGTGACACAACTCCCCGCAAAACAAAAAATCTGATTAACTATTAATTCCTTGGCCATTTGTAACATTCACTACTGCTGTCCAAAATTAAAATAATAGTCACAGCAGAGAGAACAGCATATAAAGAAGACAGACACAATGAATGGAGTTTATTAATCTTTATTCTTATCTATTATGAAATTTAGTATAATTTAATCATCCAGTGCCATTTATAGGATTTACTGCATAAAAAGGATGTGAACCAGAGGAAGGCAAAACAACCCCATGTGTGGGGAAAAATTCCTTCCTGACCCCAAGTGCTGGCGATCGGCTGATCCCTGGGTCACTGCAGTGTCAGCTCTGGATGGGCCTATCACCGCTCTACATGGAAGATTTATACATATCTAATACATAGATTTCTATCTTATCTTTATACCTGGACTACTTATAGCTTATGTCTAACTAAGGGCGCTGGTCGATTATCGGGAAGTGGCGTTTTTAGGAACAGTCATTGTGTAGTGTAAACAGGTGCGATCACCCGACAAACTAACAAAAGGTGATGAACACACAGTCACACATCCATTCACACATACACACGCTGTGACACATCCACATATATGCTTACATATCTGCAGATACACACGGCGACATTCATACATTCACTCCCATATCTCACACTGAGACACATACATACTTAAAGTCATACAAACATATACATTTAATCACACCCACAAAATACATCCATGTAGACTAGGGAGCACGCATATACACACATAATGATTCATTTACACACATTAACATAGATTGATACAAACGGACATATGGATGTTTCATTTTCATGTAAATACATATATATATTTACATATGCATATATAAAACAAGAAAAATGGAGGCAGCACACCAGGTGATAAAAGTGCTATTTATTAGCTCATAATGGCGACATTGGAATAAAGTGTTTTTCTATTCTGGTCATCATAATGCAATGTAAATAATACATGAGAAAGATGAAATATTAATTTACAGCTGTATATGACTAATCATGCCATAACTCACTCCATTGTATTGTGAAAACCGCGCCAATATCAGCGTCCTGCTACATTTAATGCACAAGTCAGAAAGAAGAAAGGAAGGACATAAGCGGCATTTCATGCATGCGCAAAGATGCTATGAGGTTTCCAGCGCCATCTTGGTAAAGGAGAATCAAACCATCATCTGCGCATGCGTCAGAGTGTCCTGAAGTTACGGCAGTATAGCCGGCTGACCAATGATACAAGACGGAAAGCCTGCATGCACCCTAAAATGCCGGATCGCACCAGCTGCATTTTGGCCAAGGGATTTGAATTAAAATGTGCCAGAAAAGTAACATTAAATCATTAAAGAGAAAATATAATATGCAAGGAGGACTTTATACATATTCATTTAATATCCCCAAAAATGGCACAGGACTTAATCCTAAAAGAAACCCCCCCCAGACGCAGGGACTCGACCATAATATACGAGTACACCGAAGCTACTCAATAAGCACCTGAGCATGCTTAGTTAAAGGGTTAAACTAGCACGCTCGCTCATCACTATTCCTCATTGATGATTTAATGTTACTTTTCTGGCACATATTAATTCACATCCCTTGTCCAAAATGCAGCTGGTGCGATCCCGCACTTTAGGGCGCATGCAGGCTTTCTGTCTTGATGCCGATATTGGCGCTGTTTTCAAAATACAATGGGGTGATCATGGCTTGATTAGTCATATACAGCTGTTTCTTAATTTATATTTGATCTTTTTCATGTATTATTTACATTGTTTTTCTATTCTGGTCATCATAATGCACTTTATTCCAATGTCATCATTATGAATTGTCATTCACTGTATGTATATCTTACTATATATGATGGGATATGCTCTTTCTTGTGTAATTATTGTTAAACACTTTTTGTAATTGATGTTCTCCATAAGGTATGCACATGCACTTCTGTACTGCTTGAGAAAGGTTCTCACTAAGAACCAAAACGTCACCATTATGGGCTAATAAATAGCACTTTTTTCACTTTTTCATCTGTTGCGCTGCCTCCATTTTTCTTGTTCTCTTTAAGTCTTGATCTTTACCTGATAAGCTTGGCACCCTGATGTTTTGTTAGTGTTGATATATATATGTCTATATACACACACAGTGCTCGGCGTAACATACACACACACACATATACAGTGCTCGGCGTAACATACACACACACACACACAGTGCTCAGCGTAACATACACACACACACACACAGTGCTCGGCGTAACATACACACACACACAGTGCTTGGCGTAACATACACACACACACACACACACAGTGCTCAGCGTAACATACACACGCACACACACACACACACACAGTGCTCGGCGTAACATACACACATACATACACACACACACATATACAGTGCTCGGCGTAACATACATACACACACACACATATACAGTGCTCGGCGTAACATACATACACACACACACACATACACAGTGCTCGGCGTAACATACACGCACACACACACACACAGTGCTCGGCGTAACATACACGCACACACACACACACAGTGCTTGGCGTAACATACACACACACACACACACACAGTGCTCGGCGTAACATACACACACACACATACACAGTGCTCGGCGTAACATACACGCGCACACACACACACAGTGCTTGGCGTAACATACACGCACACACACACACACACAGTGCTCGGCGTAACATACACACACACACACACAGTGCTTGGCGTAACATACACGCACACACACACACACAGTGCTCGGCGTAACATACATACATACACACACACATATACAGTACTCGGCGTAACATACATACACACACACATATACAGTACTCGGCGTAACATACATACACACACACACACATATACAGTGCTCGGCGTAACATACATACACACATATACAGTACTCGGCGTAACATACATACACACACACATATACAGTGCTCGGCGTAACATACATACACACATATACAGTACTCGGCGTAACATACATACACACACACACATATACAGTACTCGGCGTAACATACACACACACACATACACACACATATACAGTGTTCGGCGTAACATACATACACACACACACATATACAGTGCTCGGCGTAACATACATACATACATACACACACATATACAGTGCTCAGCGTAACATACATACACACACATATACAGTGCTCGGCGTAACATACATACACACACATATACAGTGCTCGGCGTAACATACATACACACACACATATACAGTGCTCTGTGTTACATACATACACACACACATATACAGTGCTCTGTGTAACATACATACACACATATACAGTGCTCGGCGTAACATACATACACACACACATATACAGTGCTCTGTGTAACATACATACACACACACATATACAGTGCTCTGTGTAACATACATACACACATATACAGTGCTCTGTGTAACATACATACACACACACATATACAGTGCTCTGTGTAACATACATACACACATATACAGTGCTCAGCGTAACATACATACACACACACATATACAGTGCTCAGCGTAACATACATACACACACACATATACAGTGCTCTGTGTAACATACATACACACATATACAGTGCTCAGCGTAACATACATACACACATATACAGTGCTCAGCGTAACATACATACACACACACATATACAGTGCTCTGTGTAACATACATACACACACATATACAGTGCTCAGCGTAACATACATACACACACATATACAGTGCTCTGTGTAACATACATACACACACATATACAGTGCTCTGTGTAACATACATACACACACACATATACAGTGCTCGGCGTAACATACATACACACACACATATACAGTGCTCTGTGTAACATACACACACACACATATACAGTGCTCTGTGTAACATACATACACACATATATACAGTGCTCGGCGTAACATACACACACACATATACAGTGCTCTGTGTAACATACATACACACATATATACAGTGCTCTGTGTAACATACATACACACACATATACAGTGCTCGGCGTAACATACATACACACACACATATACAGTGCTCGGCGTAACATACATACACACATATACAGTGCTCAGCGTAACATACATACACACACATATACAGTGCTCTGTGTAACATACATACACACACATATACAGTGCTCGGCGTAACATACATACACACACACATATACAGTGCTCGGCGTAACATACACACACGTAAATGAGTACACAAGCTTTGAAAAATAAGATTTTAATCAGTGTCTCACTTAATACAAGAACAGTCTCCAATTTTTACAAGGCTGATTTTCATATAACATTTTATTAACCCATAGCATGAAAGTAAGGTTAATCATATAACCTTCATCAAAATGCTACATCTAGTATTTTGTATGACTGCTATGATATTTTAAGAACAACACCAAGTCTTCTAGGCATGAAATGAACAAGTCGGCGACATAGTATAACATCTAACTTTCATACCATTCTTTAAAATGTACCTCTTATATAGCCTGGACACTGGATGGAGAGCGATGCTCAACTTGTCTCTTCAGAATTCCCCATAGGTGTTTCATTGGGTTCAGATCAGGAGACACTTGGCCACTGAATCACGTTCATCCTGTTCTTTTTCAAAAATGCAACAGATGTGTGTTTTGGATTGTCATGTTGGAAAAGAGCGCATCTACCAAAGGCACGGAGTGAGGGTAGCATCTTCTCTTTCAATATAGATAGTATATGTACTGTGTAGTGGCAGTACATCTGTGAATTTATAATACCCTGCACGAACTGTGATTCCACTACACCAGCAGAACCCATGTCACCCCACATAAAGAGACTGCCACCACCATGTTTCACTTTAGTCTCCAGGCATTTTTATAAATACTTTTTTTCTAAATGCATGGTGCCTACAGTGAAACATAGTGGTCGCAGTGTCCTTATGTGGGGTTATATGAGTGCTGCTGGTGTCGGTGAGCTACAATTCATTGAGGGTATCCTAAATTTACAGATCTACTGCTCTATGTTGATAGAGAATATGCTACCATCACCCCGTGTCCTTGGTAGATGTGTAATTTAGCAACATGATAATGATCAAAAACACACATTTAAGGTTATTGTTGCATTTCTGAAGAAGAACAGGGTGAACGTGATTCAGAGGCCAAGTATGTCTCCTGATCTGAACCCAACCAAAGACCTATAGGGAATTCTGAAGAGACAAGTTGAGCATTACAGGCATCCAGGCTATAAAAAGAGGTCATTGATGAAGAATGAAATAAGATAGATGGTGGAATACGTCGCCATCTTCTTGATCCCATGCCTTGAAGACTTGTTGCGATTCTTAAAAATCATGGTCATACAAATATTAGATGTAGCAGTTTTTTGCATGCGGTGTATTCATTTTTGCATCATTTAATTTGAGTAGAACTGAAGATTTTGTAATGAAAGTTGTATTATTAACCTTACTTTTATGCTATCAAAGTCAGTCTTGTAAAAATGTTGGAAATTAGTCTTGTATTCAATGAGACATTGATGAAAATCTAACTTTTCAAAGGGGGTGTACTCATTTATGCCAAATCCTATGTGTATATGTATATGTTTCTTACATATACTTAGCTTTCTTATATATACTTCTACTTATCATTTTTGTACCTATACTTATCTTTTTTTACTTATCCTTACTTACCTATACTTAATCTTTCATAACTATATTTATTATTTTTTTCCTACACTTATTTTTACTTGCCTATATTTACTTATACTTTCTTACCAATACTTACTTATACTTATTCTAGCTTGCCTATACTTATTATTTTATTTTAGGAAAATGTTTATTGAATGCTAAACATACTTATCCTTATCTATAAGTATTCTTTTTATTTTTTAAATTTTAAGTATACTTATTTATCTGTACTTATCCTTTCCCACCTATATACACTGCTCAAAAAATAAAGGGAACACTTAAACAACAGAATATAACTCCAAGTAAATCAAACTTCTGTGAAATCAAACTGTCCACTTAGGAAGCAACACTGATTGACTATCAATTTCACATGCTGTTGTGCAAATGGAATAGACAAAAGATGGAAATTATTGGCAATTATCAAGACACCCTCAATAAAGGAGTGGTTCTGCCGGTGGGGACCACAGACCACATCTCAGTACCAATGCTTTCTGGCTGATGGTTTGGTCACTTTTGAATGTCGGTTGTGCTTTCACACTCGTGGTAGCATGAGATGGGGACCACAGACCACATCTCAGTACCAATGCTTTCTGGCTGATGGTTTGGTCACTTTTGAACGTTGGTTGTGCTTTCACGCTCGTGGTAGCATGAGACGGACTCTACAACCCACAGAAGTTGCTCAGGTAGTGCAGCTCATCCAGGATAGCACATCAATGCGAGCTGTGGCAAGAAGGTTTGCTGTGTCTGTCAGCATAGTGTCCAGAGGCTGGATATGTTACCAGGAGACAGACCAGTACACCAGGAGACATGGAGGGGGCCGTAGGAGGGCAACAACCCAGCTGCAGGACCGCTACCTCTGCCTTTGTGCAAGGAGGAACAGGAGGAGCACTGCCAGAGTCCTGCAAAATGATCTCCAGCAGGCCAAAAATGTGCGGGTGTCTGCACAAACTGTTAGAAACCGACTCCATGAGGGTAGTATGAGGGTCCGACATCCATAGATGGGGGTTGTGCTCACAGCCCAACACCGTGCAGGACGTTTGGCATTTACCACAGAACACCAGGATTGGCAAAGTCGCCACTGGCGCCCTGTGCTCTTCACAGATGAAAGCAGGTTCACACTGAGCACATGTGACAGACCTGACAGAGTCTGGAGATGCCGTGGAGAGCGATCTGCTGCCTGCAACATCCTTCAGCATGACTGGTTTGGCAGTGGGTCAGTAATGGTGTGGTGAGGTCTGGCATTGTCCTGCATAAGGAGGAACCCAGGGACAACCGCACCAGCATATGGTCTCACAAGGGGTCTGAGGATCTCATCTCAGTACCTAATAACAGTCAGGCTACCTCTGGCGAGCACATGGAGGGCTGTGCAGCCCTCAAAAGAAATGCCACCCCACACCATTACTGACCCACTGCCAAACCTGTCATGTTGAAGGATGTTGCAGGCAGCAGATCGCTCTCTACGGTGTCTCCAAACTGTGTCACGTCTGTCACATATGCTCAGTGTGAACATGCTTTCATCTATGTAGAGCACAGGGAGCCAGTGGTGACTTTGCCAATCCTGGTGTTCTGTGGCAAATGCCAAGCATCCTGCATGGTGTAGGGCTGTGAGCAAAATCCCCATCTGTGGACATCGGGCCATCATACCACCCTCATGGAGTCGGTTTCTAACCGTTTGAGCAGACACATGCACATTTGTGGCCTGCTGGAGGTCATTTTTCAGGGCTCTGGCAGTGTTCCTCCTGTTCCTCCTTGCACAAATGTGGAGGTAGTGGTCCTGCTGCTGGGTTGTTGCCCTCCTATGGCCTTCTCCACATCTCCTGGTGTACTGGCCTGTCTCCTGGTAGCGTCTCCAGCCTCTGGACACTACGCTGACAGACACAGCAAACCTTCTTGCCACAGCTCTCATTGATGTGCTATCTTGGATGAGCTGCACTACCTGAGCAGCTTCTGTGGGTTGTAGAGTCTGTCTCATGCTAACACGAGTGTGAAAACACAACCAACATTCCAAAGTGATCAAAACATCAGCCAGAAAGCATTGGTACTGAGATGTGGTCTGTGGTCCCCACCTGCAGAACCACTCCTTTATTGAGGGTATCTTGATAATTGCCAATTTCCATGTATTGTCTATTCCATTTGCACAACAGCATGTGAAATTGATTTTCAATCAGTGCTGCTTCCTAAGTGGACAGTTTGATTTCACAGAAGTTTGATTTACTTGGAGCTATATTCTGTTGTTTAAGTGTTCCCTTTATGCTTTTGAGCAGTGTACTTACCTATATTTCTTCTTTTTTCCTATAGTTATCCTCTCCTACCTACAGTTATCCTTACCTAGCTATACTTATCCTTAACCATACTTAAACTTTTTTTCTTATTTTTATTGAATTGAAATATATTTAGCCTTTATTACTTATTCTTATCTTTTTTACTTCTACTTATTTTTTTAAATATACTTATTGTTTCTTACCTATATTTATCTATAGTTATGCTTTTTTATCAATACTTATCCTTCCCTACCTATTCTTATATTTTTTTTTTTTTTACATCTACTTATCGTTTCTTACCTATCCTTATCCTTATCCTTTCTTATTTATACTTATCTGAATAGAGTATTTATGAAGGAGGCAATCCTGGCCCTTCCTCTTCTCATCATCCTTCTTGCATTAATGCCGGGCCAGGCGCAGCAAGTTGTTTCCTCCTCTGTACTTTGGCTGTCTTTTTCTTGGACAGGTTCTTCTTCCTCTGTAGAAGTGATGTCTTCTTCTGGAATATTCTCAGTCTCTGGTTCCTATAAACACAATGAAGTAAAGCTAAATATTGTGGCCCTGATTCATCATATGCATTTTTAAGTTCCTTTCCTTTTTTTGTCTTGTGATATTAGT
This sequence comes from Phyllobates terribilis, assembly GCF_046119375.1. Classification (NCBI taxonomy): domain Eukaryota; kingdom Metazoa; phylum Chordata; class Amphibia; order Anura; family Dendrobatidae; genus Phyllobates; species Phyllobates terribilis. The sequence continues at coordinate 6,790,797 of NW_027362787.1, read as the reverse complement.
TGCGTTTTTGGGTGTCAAATTTATCAAATCGGTGCACCAGATTCATGAATCTGGCATTAAGTAAAAAATGGTCTTTCTCTGTCTTGAACTAGTTTTTGTAAATTTTGGCACCAAAAGTTTCAAAAATTGCCCCTAATACTGGCTTACTGAAAAATGCAGCCGGGTTGGACTGGAGTAAACTTGTGGTAAATTTTTTAAAGGTTTCAATTGATGAATCAGGATAAAATATCTGGAATTACTAGACTAAACCCACAAATCAGAAAACAAAATAAAAAAACAGGCAAGCACATATAGTATAGACTTAGAAAAGGCGCAAATAAAATAATGAAATAGGTGGAAACAAAAAAGGCGCTCAACACACAAAACTAGACAAAAAATCTGGTGCAAAGGCAATGATGAATCAGGGCCTGTGACCCGGAGCCGTTCCCTATGTGTAATAATCAGAAAAGCTAAAAAGTGCATCGGCTGAAAGATGGGGGTGATACTGATATATAATCAACTGTGTATCTGAATCAATGCTGAGCATAGTGAAGGGGATCTGTATATAACTACTATAACCAAAGAGCTTGACAATTCCAGTTTTTTTCCTCTACATGATGCTAATGTAAATCATGTCCTTTCAGTTCAGTATGAAGATAAACCCTGGATCATCACCACCATCACTTACTTCATCCTCTGGGATCCTAATGCCATCATCCAGCTTCATGTAGATGGGCTGCAATACAACAGGTAAGAATTCGTTAGTATTTATTTTTTTTAATATTATAAAGGAGTTGTGTAGCCCTGGTGGAATTTTCATAAAGAATTGTACCCTAACACACTGTCAGGATTCGGCTTCGCCTGTCGGTGTCAGCAGTTGTTTTATGATCAAAAGTATGCAATTTGCATACAAGTTGTCATGTCAGTAGCACATTACATACTGCTTGCATTCTGTTGTAAATTACACCAGGGCTGAACAACCCCTTTGATTTCAATCATTTTATACATTCCTCATATTATTGCATACTAGGATTTGTAGCTTAGAGATGCCTGCAGGGCCATAGGTAAGGGAGCACTTATATAAACCATGGTGGCAATGAGTCTCTTACCCCGTCGTTGTCGTCATAACCATCCACATCTTGATCCTTATAGAAGAAAAGAGGAAAATTACAAATTGTATTGGGAAAACACCTCCTGACGAAACTGCAGCAGCGGTGAAACGCGCGTCGAGGTAGCAAATGAGCTCACCATCTAAGACTAGATCCAATGTCTACAGGTAATATATCTTTCTAACTATACCTTTGAGACACCTATAGACCATATCAAATATACCTCTATCATTTACTACTTCAATAAGACCTATCAAATTGTATTATTAGGTAGTCTCCCACATTAACTTTACTGTTTACCATCTTATACCTTAGACTTAGGGGTGAAAAAATATTGTAGTCCGGCTCACTGGTCTCTTAAAAACCTTTGTACTAAGCTATGTCCTATTTCTATGTATATGTGAAAATCTATGTTATCATTCTTTTAAAAAATATTCTTTTTGATATAATAAATTTCTGAAATGTAAATTACTCTGATCCAGTGCTCCTCTATCTTTTTCCGTAATTGGTGATGTATTGGGAAAATGTTTGGGTGCTCTCAGATCTGCACTATGATATTATTGGTGTTTTTCTCTGTGTATTCGTGTTTTTTTCTATATTCTAGTTTTGATGCAGTTGTTTTATGCTTCATATAACAAAAATTGTAGACACACAAATATATATGATTTTGTGCCCTTTTAATCAGTTGCTTAATACGCTGCTAGTCATACAATTTTGCTTTTTTCTGAATATTACTTTTGTACATGTCTCACGGAGCGGAGTGAATTATAATGATTTAACTCTCATTAACTGTCCAAATATACAATATTTCCGCTGACTGACTTGAACACAGCAGATCTGACTCTACTCGCGACCCTCACACTTATTCTCCTGTGATTTTGTGTGTTTTTTCTCCTTGTGTGTGATTGGTAGCAGTATATATTGCACTGTGACTTTAGTTACGGTGAACCTTGACTAAGAACAATTTGTTTGTGTGAAACGCGCTAGTGAAAGTTGCTATGGTGCAGTTGGAATACACTTTAATAATATGATCCGCTCATATCGCTTACGTAGTATTCCGTCATCTGTAGCACAGAGTCTCTCATCTGTTGCAATGAGAAAAAAAAAAACATTATTAGTATCTTATCTGTATTCTAGTAAAAGATCTAAAAAACTCGACTCATGTGGCTTCTGTTACAAACATTTTTATCAATAGCCAAATCGGATCATCCTTTATACAGCTGTGGTAAAAATTAAGAGACCAACTGCAAAATTTTCATTTTCTCTGATTTTTCTCTTTATAGGTCTATTTTTGAGTAAAATGTACATTGCTGTTTTATTCTATAAACTACTGACAACTTGTCTCCGAAATTCAAAGCTAAAATTTTTTAATTTATTTGCAGCAAATGAGAAATCGTCAAAATAATAAAAAAGAAACAGAGAACCAGAGAACCAGTGCTGTCAGACCTCAAATAATGCAAAGAAAACAAGTCCTTATTCATTTAGAAACCACAATACTCATGTTTTAACTCAGGAAGAGTTCAGACATCAATATTTGGTGGAATAACCATGATTTTTAATCACAGCTTTCATGCGTCTTGGCTGCTTTCCTCCAGTCTTTCACACTGCTTTTGGGTGACCTTATGCCACTCCTGGCAGAAAAATGTAAGCAGTTCTTCTTTGATGGCTTGTGACTATCCATCTTCCTCTTGATTACATTAGAGGTTTTCAATGGGGTTCAGGTCTGGAGACTGGGCTGGCCATGACAGGGTCTTGATGTGGTGCTCCTTCATCCACACATTAATTGACCAAGTTGTGTGGCATGGGGCATTGTCCTGCTGGAAAAACCAGTCTTCCGAGTAGGGGAACATTGTCTGAGCAGAAGGAAGCAAGTGTTTTTTCAAGGATAACCTTGTATGCGGCTTGATTCATACGTCCTTCGCAAAGATTAACCTGCCCAATTCCAGCCTTGCTGGAACATCCCCAGATCATCACCGATTCTCCACCAAATTTCACAGTGGGTACAAGACACTGTGGCTTGTATGCCTCTCCAGGTCTCCGTCTAACCATTAGACGACCAGGTGTTGGGCAAAGCTGAAAATTAGACTCATCAGAGAAGATTACCTTACTCCAGTCCTCTAGTACCTTACTTCAGCCTGGCTCTCCTTTGCTTCTCATTGATTAAAGGCTTTTTTCTAGCTTTACATGACTTGAGGCCTGCCTCTAGGAGCCTGTTATGAGTGACATTCGAATAAGATGACGGTCATCCCGGTCAGTGGAGAGTCGCTTTCGCCCTCTGCCGGTCTGTAGCTTTGTTGTCCCCAATGTCTGCTGCTTGACTTTGTTGTAATGGACTGCCGTCTTCGAAATTTTAAGTATGGAGGCAACATGACGCTCACTGTATAGTAAAACCAGAATTGAGCCCTTCTTTTCCTCACTCAAGACTTTTCTTTTCAACTCCTTTGGCATGGTTAAAAGTTAGTTTTTCATTCAAATTACTTTTAGGCTATTCCTAGCACTTGTTTTGCCATCCAGCTTGTCCTATTGCAAGAGGATTGTGAAGACCACAGCAGTGTTTTTTATACTTTCCCTCGTTACATAAGATTTGGTTCAGGTGATCACCTAATCAGAAGCACATTAAGAAGAATGGGATGTACTTTGGTTGGAATTCAACTGACACTGGAATGGAATGGCTGTCAGACATGTAGAGATGGTGATTTTTAGAAAACTGTGCAGTGGTCTCTTAATTTTTGCCAGAGCTGTATGTATCTGTCCTCCCAATGCACATCACACGTTATCAAATATAATCTGTGCTGAATTCCTCAACAATCTCAGTGGCATCTGGAAAATTACTGCTTTTCTTATTCAGGTTAAGGATTTGTTCCGATCTGCCATTTTGACAGCAAAACTAGCAGAGCACTCTGGCAAAACAGACTCCGCCTCTGATCGTAAGGCCATGTTCACACAGTTTTATTTTCGGCCTGTACATGAAAAAACATGAATCACACGGACGGCGCTAGGACCAATGCAATTCGATTAGTTGATAGGAGCGTGGTTTTTTTTTGTTTTTTTTAACCCCTTTATGATATACAGTGCAGACCAAAAGTTTGGACACACCTTCTCATTTAAAGATTTTTCTGTATTTTCTTGACTATAAAAATTGTACATTCACATTGAAGGCATCAAAACTATGAATTAACACATGTGGAATTATATACTTAACAAAAAAGTGTGAAGCAACTGAAAATATGTCTTATATTCTAGGTTCTTCAAAGTAGCCACCTTTTGCTTTGATGACTGCTTTGCACACTCCTGGCATTCTCTTGATGAGCTTCAAGATGTAGTCACCAGAAATGGTCTTCCAACAATCTTGAAGGAGTTCCCAGAGATGCTTAGCACTTGTTGGCCCTTTTGCCTTCACTCTGCGGTCCAGCTCACCCCAAACCATCTCGATTGGGTTCAGGTCTGGTGACTGTGGAGGCCAGGTTATCTGGCGTAGCACCCCATCACTCTGTTTGGTCAAATAGCCCTTACACAGCCTGGAGGTGTGTTTGGGGTCATTGTCCTGTTGAAAAATAAATGATGGTCCAACTAAACGCAAACCGGATGGAATAGCATGCCGCTGCAAGATGCTGTGGTAGCCATGCTGGTTCAGTATGCCTTCAATTTTGAATAAATCCCCAACAGTGTCACCAGCAAAGCACCCCCACACCATCACACCTCGTCCCCCATGCTTCACGGTGGGAACCAGGCATGTAGAGTCCATCCACTCACCTTTTCTGCGTCACACAAAGACACGGTGGTTGGAACCAAAGATCTGAAATTTGGACTCATCAGACCAAAGCACAAATTTCCACTGGTCTAATGTCCATTCCTTGTGTTCTTTAGCCCAAACAAGTCTCTTCTGCTTGTTGCCTGTCCTTAGCAGTGGTTTCCTAGCAGCTATTTTACCATGAAGGCCTGCTGCACAAAGTCTCCTCTTAACAGTTGTTCAAGAGATGTGTCTGCTGCTAGAACTCTGTGTGGCATTGACCTGGTCTCTAATTTGATCTGCTGTTAACTCGGATAAACTTATCCTCAGAAGCAGAGGTGACTCTTGGTCTACTTTTCCTGGGGCGGTCCTCATGTGAGTCAGTTTCTTTGTAGCGCTTGATGGTTTTTGCAACTGCACTTGGGGACACTTTCAAAGTTTTCCCAATTTTTCGCACTGACTGACCTTCATTTCTTAAAGTAATGATGGCCACTCGTTTTTCTTTACTTAGCTGCTTTTTTCTTGCCATAATACAAATTCTAACAGTCTATTCAGTAGGACTATCAGCTGTGTATCCACCTGACTTCTGCACAACACAACTGATGGTCCCAACCCCATTTATAAGGCAAGAAATCCCACTTATTGAACCTGACAGGGCACACCTGTGAAGTGAAAACCATTTCCGGTGACTACCTCTTGAAGCTCATCAAGAGAATGCCAAGAGTGTGCAAAGCAGTCATCAAAGCAAAAGGTGGCTACTTTGAAATACCTAGAATATAAGACATATTTTCAGTTGTTTCACACTTTTTTGTTAAGTATATAATTCCACATGTGTTAATTCATAGATTTGATGCCTTCAGTGTGAATGTACAATTTTCATGGAAATAAAGATACAGAAAAATCTTTAAATGAGAAGGTGTGTCCAAACTTTTGGTCTGTACTGTACATAATAGTATGCACCACGTCATCACCCTGTAACATCCCTGGTGGCGTGCTGGCATGGCTTACCACCTCCCACCATGCAAAGCCGCCATCTTACCTATCAGTCCTGGCTGCACACTTTGCTCCAGTATCTGCTGTGTGCATGTTTATTGTCTGATTGCTTAGGGCGGCGGTGCGGTTACTGTCTGATTATTATAGTTACTGTGTGCGCATTCCTAATGGGTCCCCAGCCTATTGTTGTGAGTCACTGGATACTTAAACCTCCTCCACCCAGTAGGCGGTGCCTGAGCAACACTTTCTTTCAGTGTGTTCTGTGCAACTGAGTTGCCCTGTCCAGTCCTGTATCTTGTCTGCTCCGCCACCCTGGGGGCTGTATACCCAGGCCCTTTACCTGTATCTGTGACTTCTAGTCTGTTTTGCCACCCTGGGGGCTGAGTTCCCAGGCTCGTTCCTGTATCTTGTTTCTGGTTCAGTTCCTGTCTGAACAGTGTCCTAGCCCGTTATTTGTTTGTCTCTGTTTGTATCTTCCCTTTTCCTGCAGTGTCTGAACCTGTACCTAACTCCAATTCGTTGTCTCTGTACTTCTGTTTGTGAGTTTAGTGTTCACTCACTACTTCATTGTAAGTACCTTTTTTGTATCTGCTCTGCTTGTCTACCGCACCTGCGGATTTTGCTCTGCTCTGCTTGTCTACCGCACCTGAGGGTTTTGCTCTGCTCTGCATGTCTACCGCACTTGCGGGTTTTGCTTTGCTTGTCTACCGCACTTGCGGATTTTGCTCTGCCTTGCTTGTCTACCGCACTTGCGGGTTTTGCTCTGCTCTGCTTGTCTACCGCACCTGCGGCTTTTGCTCTGCTCTGCTTGTCTACCGCACCTGCATGTTTTGCTCTGCTCTGCTTGTCTACCGCACCTGCGGGTTTTGCTCTGAATGTCTACCGCATCTGCGGGTTTTGCTCTGCTCTGCTTGTTTACCGCACCTGCGGGTTTTGCTCTGCTCTGCTTGTCTACCGCACTTGCTGGTTTTGCTCTGCTTTGCTTGTCTACCGCACCTGCGGGTTTTGCTCTGCTCTGCTTGCCTACCGCACCTGCGGGTTTTGCTCTGCTTGTCTACCGCACCTGCGGCTCTGTTCCAGTATCCCAGTCTGTACTGGTCCCTATCCTGCCTGCGTTCCTACCTGCCAGTGCCCACCTGTCTGCATACCAGCTTTGCCTGCCAGTACCCACCTGTCTGCATACTAGCTGTGCCTGCCAGTACCCACCTGTCTGCATACTAGCTGTGCCTGCCAGTACCCACCTGTCTGCATACCAGCCGTGCCTGCCAGTACCCACCTGTCAGTATGCCATCCTAACTTGTCTGCTCCTGCATTCCCCGGTGTGGGTCAACAGCTGTGACCAGGGTCTGACCTGGAGTAGCACCTGGTTCCTCTGCTCGGTTCCTCCCTGGTTCGCGGAGTCGACTGAGCCGCTGTGCGACCTTGGTCGGACCGAGTTGATACTTAGTTACGCCCCTCCAGGCATTCCTCGGTTAATGGTCCAGTGGGGTCACCAACCATGCTCACGCCAGTCAGTCCGGGCGTTTGCGTAACACACCCCCTGTTCAGCGTGGACTACGGCGCTGAGCCTGCCGCGCTAAACCGGGCACATGTCAGCTGATCTATACAGCTGACATGTGCCCGCAACAGCCATGGGTGAAATCACGATCCATCTGCGGCTGTTAACTAGTTAAATGCCGCTGTCAATCTCTGACAGTGGCATTTAACATCGCCACGCCGGAAGCGAGTCACTTGCCCCGCCCATCTGCGACTACGTCACATGATCGCGGGTCACCGATGGATTGGCGGAAGACCCCTGTGGTTGTCATGTCCAGATTGCTATGAGCGCCGCCCAGTGGTTGGCGCTCATAGCAAGTAAGCAAATCTGCTACATACAGGCGATCTGCTCATGTAGCAGAGCCGATCAGGTAAGTGCTGCTTCTAGTCTCTAATGGAGACTATTGAAGCAAGCAAACAGTAATAAAAAAAATGTTTTTAAAAATATATAAAAAAATATATATAAAAGTTTAAAGGGAATCTGTCACCCCTCTGGGACCTATCAGACCTCTAATATGGGCGTACAGGTGATAGAAATGTGAATCTATACTTACCTGTATGTTCCATATTAGCGGTTTGCTTGCCTTGAAATACATTTTTATTAACTTAGTTTAGACAAGCTTCACGTCCGGGGGATGCTAAGAAATTCCTGCCTACCTACTTAATTTCCATATTCCTCCCCTCCCCAGCACGTCACAGGGCCCTGTGACGTGCAGTTCCCGGCCGGATCCCGCGCCTGTGTAATTTACCTTGTACCGGAGGTGCAGTAATCCCTGCAGTCTGTGTATCCTTGTGGAGCAGGAAACTTGTCGCAGGCGCCGGTGAGTCACTCTGCCTTCCCGGCGCCTGCGCACAAGTTTCTTGCTCCACAAGGATACACAGACTGCAGGGATTACTGCGCCTCCCGTACAAGGTAAATTACACAGGCGCGTGATCCGGCCGGGAACTGCATGTCACAGGGCCCTGTGATGTGCAGGGGAGAGGGGGAACATGGAAATTAACAGGCAGGGATTTCTTTGTGTTCCCCAGACGCGAAGCTTATCAAAACTAAAATGTATTTCAAAGCAAGCAAACCTCTACTATGGGCCATACAGGTAAGTATAGATTCACATTTCTATCACCTGTATGCCCATATTAGAGGTCTGATAGGTCCCAGGGGGGTGACAGATTCCCTTTAAATCACCCCCTTTCACCCCATTCAAAATAAAACAATAAAAAAAATCACATACACATATTGGGTGGTTCTGAACGCGGCAATACCAAATCTACTAATATAAAAAGAGAATTAATCCAATCTGCAAACGGCGTAATGAGAAAAAAAAATTTAAACGCCAGAATTAAATTTTTTTGGTCGCCCAACATTGCAATAAAATGCAATAACGGACGACAAAACCATTGGATCTAGGCCCAAACTGGTATCAATAAAAATGTCAGCTCCGCGTGGAAAAAATAAGCCCTCACCCGGCCTCAGATCATGAAATATGCAGACGCTACGGGTCTCTGAAAATGGAGGCATTTGTTTTAGCAAACTTTGGATTTTTTTTCACCAATTTAAAAAAAAGAAGCTGTACATGTTAGGTGTCTATGAACTCGTAATGACTTGGAGAATAAAGGCATTGAGTCTATGAAAGCGCAAAAAAATTGGATCCAATACGGATCTATATACATACCATATGTATGTACTATATATCTTACACTACTATGTAGTGTAAGATTTTTATGGATACAAACAATTCTTTAACATAGGAAATTGTATTTGGTCATATAAATGCCATATGGATGAAAATGGAGATGAAAATCATCTGTTTTTCTGAATGAAATCAAACATATACAGTACACAGCCAATCTAATAGATGAAGGAGCCTGGCACTGACACTGTCTATAAAGCTGTCCAGCAGGTCAGAGATCATCGACAGGTAGCTCGCAGCATCGTCCATCTCGCTGTCAGAGGATGTAGATCCGGACATCGCTGGTTCCTGGGCAGATATTACAAATATGCTTAAACATGTAAGAATGTCATATTCCAGAGTCACCAGTATAAAGTTACAAAGGGAGACCAGAATACAGTGAGGGGAAAAAGTATTTAGTCAGCCACCAATTGTGCAAGTTCTCCCACTTAAAAAGATGAGAGAGACCTGTAATTGACATCATAGTTAGACCTGAACTATGAGAGACAAAATGAGAAAACAAATCCTGAAAATCACATTGTCTGATTTGGAAAGAATTTCTTTTCAAATTTTGGTGGAAAATAAGTATTTGGTCAATTACAAACAAGCAAGATTTCTGTCTCTCACAGACCTGTAACTTATTCTTTAAGAGGCTCCTCTGTCCTCCACTCATTACCGGTAGTACTGGCTCCTCTGTCCTCCACTCATTACCTGTAGTACTGGCTCCTCTTTCCTCCACTCATTACCTGTAGTACTGGCTCCTCTTTCCTCCACTCATTACCTGTAGTACTGGCACCTGTTTGAACTTGTTATCAGTATAAAAGACGTCTGTCCACAACCTCAAACAGTCACACTCCAAACTCCACTATGGTGAAGACCAAAGAGCTGTCGAAGGACACCAGAAACAAAATTGTAGCCCTGCACCAGGCTGGGAAGACTGAATCTGTAATAGGCAAGCAGCTTGGTGTGAAGAATTCAACTGTGGGAGCAATAATTAGAAAATGGAAGACATACAAGACCATTCACTGATAATCTCCCTCGATCTGGGGTTCCACACAAGATCTCACCCCGTGGGGTCAAAATGATCCCAAGAACAGTGAGCAAAAATCCCAGAACCACACGGGGGGACCTAGTGAATGACCTGCAGAAAGCTGGGACCAATTTTACACATGCTACCATTAGTAACACACTAAGTCACCAGGGACTCAGATCCTGCAGTGCCAGACGTGTCATCCTGCTTAAGCCATTACATGTCCTGACGTGTCTGAAGTTTGCTGGAGAGCATTTGGATGATCCAGAAGAGTATTGGGAGAATGTCATATGGTCAGATGAAACCAAAGTAGAACTGTTTGGTAGAAACACAACTCATCGTGTTTTGAGGAGAAAGAATGCTGAGTTGCATCCAAAGAACACCATACCTACTGTGAAGCATGGGGGTGGCAACATCATGCTTTGGAGCTGTTTCTCTGCCAAGGGACCAGGATGAGTGACCCATGTACATGAATGAATAATTGGGGCCATGTATCATGAGATTTTGAGTGCAAACCTCCTTCCATCAGCAAGGGCATTGAAGATGAAACGAGGCTGGGTCTTTCAGCATGACAATGATTCTAAGCATACCGCCAGGGCAACGAAGGAGTGGCTTCGTAAGAAGCATTTCAAGGTCCTGGAGTGGCCTAGCTAGTCTCCAGATCTAAACCCTATAGAAAACCTTTGGAGGGAGTTGAAAGTCCGTGTTGCCCAGCTACAGCCCCAAAACATCACTTCTCTAGAGGAGATCTGCATGGAGGAATGGGCCAGCATACCAGCAACAGTGTGTGCCAACCTTGTGAAGACTTACATAAAACGTTTGACCTCTGTCATTGCAGCAAAGGATATATAACAAAGTATTGAGATGAACTTTTGTAATTGACCAAATACTTATTTTCCACCAAAATTTGAAAAACTTTTTCCAAATCAGACAATGTGATTTTCAGGATTTGTTTTCTCATTTTGTCTCATAGTTGAGGTCGACCTATGATGTCAATTACAGGCCTCGCTCATCTTTTTAAGTGGGAGAACTTGCACAATTGGTGGCTGACTAAATACTTTTTTTCCCCACTGTATAAGACTAGAAATGTGCTGAGTAAATAAATATAACAGAATACAATATCTGAGTGCCCGACCACATAAGTACAATATACAGGATCAATGCACAAATCTGTATTCCCCTGCGCCATGCGGTCAGAGGTGCGGACTTAGTTCACTTTCTGAACATGACGTATTTATTACTCATCTGATCCCAGCATTTTACACCAGTTATGACGTTTATTCAGTAACCACCAAAAAATAGACCCCTAAAATATAACCTTTAATGATTATGTTAAAAACTCTCAAAAATATATATTATAAGGTGTGTACTCAATTACACATTTAACATCCAACATATATAAGGGTCCACAAAAAATATATAATATTTTGACAGGATATGATATATAGGACCCTATTACACCCCTACACAAGTAGTAGTAATTACAAAATCCTGGATGTGTGTCAATGTAACTAAATAAACAGCAATGCACTGTCCATGTTTGAAAAGACAAAGATGTTATATATCAAAGTGTGCATCAATTATTATTAAGTCCCTGACCCTTATAAGTATATGCAGAAATGATCAGGAGTAATCAGGGAAAGTACACAAATAGGGCAAAACAAAAAATCAAGACACCAAACAGAATAAGCAAATGAGCATAGGCATCTTAATAGATAACCAGTAGTGATGAGCGAGCTTGCTCGTTTAACCCTTTAATCAAGCATGCTCGGGTGCTCGCCGAGTATTTGCGGCATGCTCGGCATCTGTTTACTCTGCTGCATGTGTCACGGCTGTTAGACAGTTGCGACACATGCAGGGATTGCCTAGCAAACAGGCAATCCCTGCGTGTGTCGCAGCTGTCTAAAAGCAGTGAAACATGCAGCCGCAGCGGATAAAAATAGATGCCGAGCATGCCGCAAATACTTGGCACTAAAACCAATACTAAAGGGTTAAACGAGCACGCTCGCTCATCACTAATAACCAGCCTTATAAGAAGTCCACATCTGGTGTCTTGATTTTTTGTTGCCCTATTTGTATACTTTACAGCAAAACCAAACCTGCATATTTTTTTGTTTAAAGAAAAAAAAATTGGAATTTTGTAAAAAGAATGTGATTGTGTCCCTATTTTCCAAGACCTGTTACAGTTTCATTTTTCCATCGATATTGCTGTGTGAGGGCTTTATCTTTGCATGGCGAGCTGACGTGTTTATTGATGCCATTTGGGGTAGATATCACGTTTTGATCGCTTATTGCATTTTTTTACAGAGTTGCTGTAGCCAAAAAATCACAGTTCAGGCTTTTGGATTTCTTCTCTTTACAGCAGCTGTCCCAACATGTGGCTCGGTGCCACACATGAGGCTTGCGGACCCATGAAGTGTGGCTCACGACTGTCTGCCAATATGGTGCATTAGCACCAAGCCTAGCTAACGGCTATGAACAGTATATTTCCAGATGGTGACTTCTGTGTGTAGCCCAGTACTGAAGAGCAGATCTGGATGCTCATATACTGGCCTTGGGGGTTTAGTGATAATTTAAGTATTGTAAGGTGGAGATAGGGTACTTATAGTCAGAGGGGATGCTTGAAGCTGGACGTAACAGTGTTGTGGGGGTGGTTGAGGAGACAATACTGAATGGGGGGAAGGTGGGTCTAGGTATACTGCTTCAGGCCCCCTTCACACGTCCATTTTCTATGTCTATATGCAGCCCTTTTTTAAAGGACCACAAATACGGACATACGCACACCAATTGTATTCAATGGGTGTGCACACATGTTAGGTTTTTCATGCTGACCTTGTATCTGTATAAAAAAATGCAGACATGTCAGTTTTTTGGGGTTTTTTTGCGCAGCACGCACTGAATAGATCCTGCACACTGATGACACACAGATGACAACCATGTGTCATCAGTGTGGTACGTACCGGCACCTGGGAATCAGCGGTACCATTTGCGCGAATCCCCAGCTGCTGCGGCTGAAGGTGCGTTGCCATGGGCAGCTCACTGCAAGCTGGGACGAGGAACTGCCATGTCCTCGGTGAGATCACCGCTTGCACCGTGAGAAATTTTTCACGTTGTTGCGCTGAGCTCACTTAATTCAGCTCAATTCACTGTGAACTGAGTTAACAGCGGTGAACTCGGTGAGCTCAGCGTAACAATGAGAAATTTCTCATGGTGATCTCACTGAGGTCACGGCAGTTCCTCGTCCCAGCTTGCAGTGAGCTGCCCGTGGGAACGCACCTTCAGTGACAGGCGGTAACCTCTATGACGCCGGACGCAGCAGCTCATTGTGTCCTGATTTACAGCCTGGACGGTCGCATCTTGGCACCATTCAGGTTCTAAACCAAATATCACAGAGATGGATTACGATGAGGGATATGGTTGGTTTTTATTTTAAATTTTTTTGGGGGGGTTTCAGAGGAATGGGCATAAGGTGAGTATAAATGTTTTTTATTTTTAAATAAATGTGTAAAACAGTGTGCACTTTTATTTCAAATAAAGTGCTTTATTCTGGGTATTTGACTATTTGACTCTGGGGTTAATAATGGAGGCGTCTTATAGACGCCTCTCCATTACTAACCCCTGGGCTTGATATCAGCTGCCGATACAAAGCTGTCATCAACCTCCAACCCTATTACCCCACTTGCCACTGCACCAGGGCAAGCGGGAAGAGCGGAGGCTAAGAATGCGCAATTTCTGGGGCGGATGAGAGCTGATGTTTAAATAAGGGATGGGACCAAAATCCATGGCCCCTTCCTAGGCTATTAATATCAGCCTGCAGCTGTCTGCCTATCCTTTGCTGGTTGTTAAAATAGGGGGGACCCCGCATAAATTTTTTGGGGGGTCCCCCATTTTAATAACCTGTAAAGAATAAGTATACACCTGTGAACTGATATTAATAGCCTGGGAAGCTACATGGGTAGTACCCTCTTCCCAGGCTATAAACATCAGCCCCAGCTTTCCGCTTTCCCTCTGCTGGTTAATAAAATGTAGGGGGATCCCAAGCCATTTTTTTTAAAATGTAATAACTTATGAATAAATTACATGTACAGTAAGTTACAACCCCAAAGCACTGAATATATATCTCACTCACATATTTCTATCTATCTATCATCTGTTCTTCCTCTTGAAAGTCCTGTGTTCTTAAATTTCTTGCAATTAAACTTTAAAAATAAATTGCTTAAATAGCATCCATTTTTTTCCTGGACAAAAAAACGGATGCTGCATACGGACACACAGACATATGGAGAGCACATGGATGTCACACGGACACAGACCACAGATCTCGCCAGTAATGTATTTTCCTATACAGGAATTACCAGGATGTGTGAAGGAGGCATCAGTGTGATTTCTGTGTGAAAGCTTGGCCGTCATACTGGTCATGGGAGCTCTAGGTGTCACTACTGCGAGGGGGAGTGGGAGCGAGATGTCACTACTCGGGGGACTGGTGGGGTCTGGATGTGGCTTGTGACCCTCTCTCAGAGCTGAATGTGATACTCAATGTAAGAAATGTTGGGGACCATTGCTCTACAGTTAATTAATTGTTTGATAGATTGTACTTTATCAAATGTGGAGATATCAAATATATTTATCTATTTTTTTAAATATCTTTATTTTTAATAGAAGTAAGGGAGTGTGGTTGACTTTTTTTTTACTTTTTATAATTCTTTAGATTTTTTTTTACTTTTTTCTTTAATCCTTTTGGGGGATTTGGATCTTGGGTTGTCTGATTACCCATAGTTTAATAATGGAATACAACTATATAATCAAGAGTTTTCCCAACCCTCCTTGAAAAGGAAATATTTAGAAAAATTGTGGCCCATCCTTTTTGGCGGATTCTACTCTATCCAAATACTTGCCTAATAGACCTAGTATCACCTTTCGGAGAAGTAAAAACCTCCGTGATCATGTGGTGAAAGTCACTACCACAGTGATCCAATCTTCTTTTTGGATAGTGTCCGCCCTCGTCGAGGATGATCACCTTGTGGCAGATGCATTTCCTGTCCTAACATTGAACACACTGACACCTTTTGTGATTCCACAAGACTGAAACATTTTAACATCAATCATAAAATATCTTGTACCACAAAAGCCGTTTATTATGCCACATGCTGCTATTCAAAAATATACGTGGTACTCACTACTCATCAGCTTAAAGGGAGTGTCCATTATTAGGACAACCCCTTCTCAATCTGAATGTTTGCCACCATGAAAATAAAAACTCCCATACTCGCCTCTCGTGTCGGGCCCCTTTCCATCGGTTTCAGCACTCACGTTCCCGGGACTCCTGTGCGGCTGTTATGACTCGTGAGCCCGGCGCCCAATCACCGCTGGTGTCACTGTCCCCGCCTTGAATGTACATGTAATCAGGAGCAGGTCAGAGCTGCAGCCGCTCACTTCCTCATGATTACTTTGGCTGACTGTGCCCTTAGTTTCTGGGAATGACTGCGATGTATCTTCACATCATTCTCATCGTCATTCACGGTCCCTCTGAACCATCTGATGTGCGCAATTTTACCATCTATGTAGATATATAATTTCTTTATATTACTGCACAATGTTGCTTTACTGTGTCCTCTTTGGTTTTTACACCTTCCACCATTTATTCTACTTTCAATTTATGTGAGACCTCTATAATCTATACTATACTCACTTATTTTCATATAGGTGTTTTACTTATACTGTATTTTGCAGACTATAAGATGCTCTTTTCCCCAAAAAAATTGGAGGAAAGTGGAGAAGGGAGCATCTTATAGTCATGATGTACCTGGCTGTGGCTGTGGAATTGAGGGGTGGACAGTGATGAAGAAGCGAGTCACAGGAGGCAGGAGCAGGGTCACAGGAGGCAGGAGCCGGCGCTGGAGCTACCACCTGTGTCTGCTATTAAAGAAAATGAATATGCATCACTCCCCACGCCAATAATACCGCCCACCTCTCTGCACTGAAGCCAGGACGTAGAGGTGGGTGGGACTGTGGGAGTGTGGAGCAGTGCGTATTCATTTTTTTCAATATGGGGTGCACGTGTTAGCCGCAGACACTGGCTTCCAGCTTTGAGTGGGCGATCACGTGTGTTCGCTATTAAGGAAAATGAATATTCACTGCTCCCCATGCCCATAATCCCGGGAGTGGGGAACAGTGAATATTCCGGCAGCTGTCGTTGGCATGTGGGGGCACATGGCATTGAAGTCATGAGCTGCGCCGCTTACACCCTGAAGTCAGTTGCCAGCATCAGAAGAGGACGCCGCTATGCGAGGAAGCGAAGGGAAGGTGAGTAGAATGGTTTATTTTCTTTTATGTGTGCGGCGTGATGGAGATCATATACCAGGATGACGGGACATATACACCAGGATGGCGGGGAACATATACATCAGGATGGGCTACACATGTATCTGGATGGAGGGCCACATATACCAGGATAGAGATATACCAGGATGGGTGGGGATATATATACCAGGATGGGTGGGGATATATATACCAGGATGGGTGGGGATATATATACCAGGATGGGTGGGGATATATATACCAGGATGGGTGGGGATATATATACTAGTATGGGTGGGGATATATATACCAGTATGGGTGGGGATATATACAGTGGGGAAAATATGTATTTGATACATTGCCGATATTGTAAGTTCTCCCACTACAAAGAATGGAGAGGTCTACAATTTTATCGTAGGTACACTGCAACTGTGAGAGACAGAATCGAAATATAAAAAACAGTAAATCACATTGTATGATCTCGCCTCGTGGGGTAAGGATGATTCTTAGAAAGGTCAGAAATCAGTGCAGAACTACACAGGAGGACCTGGTCAATGATCTGAAGGGGGCTGGGACCACAGTATCAAACATTACCAATAGTAACACACTACACCATAATGGATTAAAATCCTGCAGGGCACGCAAGGTCCCCCTGCTCACATCAGCACATTTTCAGGCCTGTTTTAAGTTCGCCAATGACCATCTGGATGATCCAGAGGAAGCACGGGAAAAGATCATGTGGTCAGATGAGACCAAAATAGAACTTTTTGGCATCAACTCCACTCGCCGTGTTTGGAGGAAGAAGGATGACAACCCCAAGAACACCGTCCCAATTGTGAAGCATGGTGGGGTAAACGTCATATCTTGGAAGTGCTTTTCTGCAAAGGGGACTGGACGACTGCACTGTATAGAAGGGAGGTAGGATGGATGGGGTCATGTATCACGAGATTTTGGCCAACAACCTCTTTCCTCAGTAAGAGCATTGAAGATGGGTTGTGGCTGGGTCTTCCAGCATGACAATGACCTGAAACACACAGCCAGGGCAACTAAGGAGTGGCTCCGTAAGAAATGTCACGGTCCTGGAGTGGCCTATCCAGTTTCCAGACCTGAACCCAATAGAAAATCTTTGGAGGGAGCTGAAACTCAATGTTGCCCAGAGACGACCCCAAAACCTGAAAGATCTGGGGAAGATCTGTATGGAGGAGAGGGCCAAAATCCTTGCGGCAGGAAACGTTTGACCTCTGTAATTACAAACAAAGGTTTCTGTGCCAAATATTAAGTTCTGTTTTTCTATTGTATCAAATACTTATTTCATGAAATAAAATGCAAATTAATTATTCAAAAATCATACAATGTAATTTTGTTTTAAGATTCTGTCTCTTACAGGTTAAGTGTACCTACAATAAAAATTACAGACCTCTCCATTCTTTGTAGGTGGGAAAACTTGCAATATCGGCAATGTATCAAATACTACTTTTCCCCACTGTATAGCAGGCTGGGAGGACATATATACCAGGCTGGAGGGCCATATATAACAGGAAGAAGGGCCATATATACCATGATGTGGATCATATATACCAGGATGGGGGCCATATATACCAAGATTGGGGCCATATACTGTATACCTGGATGGGAATCATATATACCAGAATGGGGGCCATATACTGTATATCAGGATGGGGATCACATATACCAGGATGCGACAAGGATGGCCCACATATACACCAAGATGGGGGACATAAATACAGAATTGGGGGACATTATCTCCATAACAGTGGCAGCAGCAGAACCCCCATAAGTGCATCATGACCACATCTTTTGCTTCAAATTTTATTTTCTATTTACCTCCTCTAAAATCTAGGTGATTCTTATGGTCTAACTCGTCTTATAGTCCACAAAATATGGTACTTAGATGTTCTTTTCCCCCTCTCCCCCATATCTCCATCCCTTCTTCCCTTTTCCTACCCCACTTACTCTCCGTTATTTCCGTACACATTTTACATTGTGGATTCACATACATGTATGTACTCTTATCTAATGTAATGAAATCGTGCCACTTTGAGTGGTATAAACCTTGATCAATGTGTTCCCTTATTCACATTCACCCATCATTGCTTGTTTGGATATATAAATATTATATATATTCTTTTTCTCTCTTCACACGCATTTATAAATGACACACTTTTTTATTACATTATATTTAATTACATTATTTTCCATTTCATGTTGTTTTTTTGTATTTGTCACTATAGATATCATCAATAATATGTATCTTATTTATGGCATTATTAATATCCTTTTGTCATAATATCACATCATGTGTTCTCTCCATTGTGCTGTATACAGTTAGGCTGTGTGCCCACGTAGCGTTTTTCAAGCATATATGCTGCGGAATTTCCGCAGCGTAAACGCTTGAAAAACGCATGTAGATCCGCACCCCATGGTCCCCAATGGCATTCCGCAATGTCAATGCCCATGCTGCGGATTTTTCCGCAGCGTATATGCTGCAGTCAAAAATCCGCAGCATGTTCATTAATTTTGCGGAAGCGCTGCGGAATCAATGTGCGGATGGTACCCAAGTCTGGAGGAGAGGAGACTCTCATCCAGACCTGGGTACCAAAGAACCTGTAAAAAAAAGAATAAAATAAAGTTTATACTTATCTTCTGATGTTTTCCCTCCGTCGCGCTGTTGTCTGAAGGACCTGCCACGTCATTGAGTCATGTGACCCACCACATGACTCAATGACGTCACCGCAGGTCCTGCACACAACAGCGTGAGCCGCTCAAGCCTCCGGACGGGGCAGAGAATGCATCAGAAGGTGAGTATAAAGTTTATTTTTTTATTTTTTACCATTCTGAACAAGTTGTCAAGCACTTTTCCAAGTGATGCTTGGAGAAGTGCTTGATAACCCGCATGCGGAAATGCATGCAAAGACGCCTCACAAACGCTTCTACCTGGCGGGAAAACCGCATGTAATATCCGCATGCGATTTTCCCGCCAGGGAGAAGCGTAAAAAATATGCTTCAGGTCCGCAACGTGGGCACATAGCCTTAATACCATGCTCTTTTACACCATCTTGTGGCCTTTTGTGAGTATTACTCTCCAACTATGCACGTTGTTGATTTCTCTCAACTATTAATGCTAGACTTCTCTTGCACATTGGCTCGTCTGGTGCCCGGCTGGCTCTCCCCTTCCTGTATCTTTCGTGCCCAGTTTGTGCCACGGTGGGTCATGTGACGTGGGTCGAGGCGAGACTTCACCAGTGCACGCATGCGTCACTACGCTCTGCGTCCCTCTCCTATTGGCTAGTGCTGCATTTTTATTCTCCCCCTTCCTGTGATGTGTCGGGGTGGGCACATCGTAAGGCAGCTCCTGCTGTGAACCAAGTCTGTACTAAACTCATTTTTTCCCATCCATCCTGAGTGTCCGCCGACTATTTGACCGTGCCATGTATGGGAATATATTTACCTTTTACCCCAATCTTGTATACTTTACCATTATTTAGTCACCATACCCCCAGATATTCTCATTGCATCGTCATTATTAGATATGTATTTTACACATATTTGCTTATATATATTTCTGATGAGGGTTACATCTAATATACTATACTTGTGATTTTATACTAAGCAGTGAGCCTCCTTTACATTCTGCTATTTATATGTGTGATCTGCGCCGTCTTCCTATTTTTTGTATATCCTCTGCACCTTTTTACTTCATCAATAAAGTTCATCTTTTATGACATTTATTTATGACTCGCTATATTGACTTAATTATTATTTTTTTGTCCATGCCAGTTTTGTTACCAATTAGTCTGGCGCTAATGTCTGAGATATAAGAACACACACTTATTATACAGGTAATTTCAGTTCTCCACATTACTTTCCTATAGAGCTTGTTGTGTGTATACACACATAGAGTTCTCCTGCTCCCTTCTCCCCTTTCTTTCTATGGCCAGTGTTAGACTATTTTTATATCACATTTAGGCGTCCATTTAATGTATACGCTGGGACATATAAGCTAAACAGATCCCTCTGATGGATGATGAACACTTTTAATGTTTATTTTACAACTCTAAAACTATAAATCTGTTATACAGCTCCTTCCAACCAAATAATGTGACCAGCTCCGCTCCTCCCTCTGTGTATACATTGTGTAATGTGAATGTATTGTGCTCTGTGAACTGTATATGGGGTACAGAGAATGATACTTGCCACACGATGACCAGTAAAGGATGATGGAATCCTGCAAATCCTGCAAAAATGAAAAGAGGGGAAATGGGGGAGGGTACAAATGGGAAGGGAAGGAAAAAATGCCAAAACACAGTGCCTTATGAAGCTAAAATCTCTCCGGATGCTCCTTGTATACAAGTCGCTGCGTCGCTCTCTCCCAACTGTCACCTGAGATACAAATGATAACATTGCAGGAGCTAGAAATGATCAGTAACTGCCAATCACCTGCAGTCACATGACCTCCTCACTGCAGCCAATCACCTGCAGTCACATGACCTCCTCGCTGCAGCCAATCACCTGCAGTCACATGACCTCCTCATTGCAGCCAGAACATTTCTATTTCATTTGAAACTTTCAAGTAAAGATTTAGCCGCGATTCGTCCAGACTGGCCGTTCTCATGTCGGAATGTGCTGGTTTCTGGGCCCTTAGTCTGAGATTTATTTTCTAAGCACTCTGCCTGCATGAGCTCCTGAGTCTTTTTTTGGGACATTCAGTTTTATTCTGGGTACCACATAGTCCTCCACACAGTACAATGTTCCTCATATAGTGTTCCATACAGTATTATGGGCACTACATAGTCCTCCACACAGTACAATGTTCCTCATATAGTGGTCCATACAGTATTATGGGCACTACATAGTCCTCCATACAGAATAATGGGCACCACATAGTCCTCCATACAGTATAATGTTCCCCATATAGTGCTCCATACAGTATAATGGGCACCACATAGCGCTCCATACAGTATAATGATCCTCATATATTGCTCCATACAGTATTATGGGCACCACATAGTCTTCAATACAATATTATGGACCCCACCTAGTCCTCCATACAGTATAATGTTCCCCATATCATGCTCCGTACAGTATTATGGGCAACACATAGTCCTTCACACAGTATAATGGACTCCATATAGGACTCCATATAGTCCTCCATACAGTATTATGGGCACCACATAGTCATCGGTACAGTTTAATGGGCCCCATATAGTGCTTCATACAGTTATGTTCCCCATATAGTCCTCCATACAGAATTATGGACCCCATAAAGTCCTTCATATAGCTTTGTGGGCACCATATAGTCCTTCATAAAGTATAATGAGCCCCATATAGTGCTCCATACAGTGGTATGGGCCCCATGTAGTTCTCCATACATATAAAATAAATAAACAAATACTCACCTCTCCCTAATCCCTCGCAGCTCCAGCCCCTGCACTGCTCAGCACAGACGGTGCGCTGTAGTAATGTCTTTGTGCCTTCTACGATGAGACATCACAGAGCTCAGCTGCAGAGGGGGAAGGATGGGAGAGGGAACAACACCTGACGGCTCCCTTCTCATCATTGTTTTCAACTGTATCGGCATTCATGATCCGGATACATGCAGTCCATTAATTTGGGGAAAAGAAAAAATGCTTTTTATTGTTTTTTTTCTTTTTCAACACCAAAATTCGCAAATCTTTTAAAGTCTCAGAAATGCGCCACGTTGAAAATTCCTCCAGAAATCTTTCTCCAGTTAGGACTGGAGAAAAATGGCAAAAAAAATGTGATATTTGGTAAAAGTCGCAATTCATTAATCTAAAACATCTGGATAAGCAAAGTTGTCAAGAAAATGAAAAAAAAACTTGAAAAAGAAAGACAACTTAAAAAATGGCACAAAACATATAGCAAATAAGGCACAAATACTAAAGCCACTAATATGGGGCAAATTACTCCAGAAAAATGGAGAAACAGCAATGATGAATCAGTGCCTATGTGATTTCTGCCAAAGAACAGCGCTGTCATAAAGGTGGCTTATTGGAAAAGGGTCCAGCAGTTATAGGCAGGGGCATAACTACAATGGGTGCAGGGGTTGCAATCGCACCCGGGCTCTGGAGCCCAAAAGGCCCAAAAAGTGCAAGTTCAGTGAAGGTCTCTGAGCAAGTCAAAAAAGACCAAGCCATGTGGATCAGTTTGCAGAGGTAACAGTTCTTATCTAGTGAGAGAACAGGCAGCAGGGAAGCTCTTAAAGGAGACATGGGAGGCTGAAGAACACTAGTCATGAGCAGATAGCTGGTTAATCTGCAGGATAATAGTGTTATGAAAGTGCCCAGTTGCTGTACAGAAAGCATTTGGGAGAAAATTAACTTTAAATGGAACCTGTCACTAGAAAAACACTATTAACCTGCAGATATGGGGTTAATCTACAGGATAATAGCATTACTAACCAGCCCAGGGCCCGCTGCGGGGAGAAAATTAACTTTATTTTCCCCGGCAGCATTTGATTTCAGTCACGGGGGTGGTGTCGGCGCTGGTTCAATCATTGCTCTAACCATACAGAGCAGTGGTTGTAACCGCGCCCCCCGGCACTGACTGATAGCCGGCCTAAATGCAAAGGGGAAGGGACAGCGGGAGTTTCAATGGAGTTCAGGTTCACATATACAAGGATGGAAATCATATACACCAGGATGGGAGGTCCATATACACTAGGACGGGAGGTCCATATACACCAGGATGGGGGAATCATTTATACCAGAACTGGGGGGGATATATACTAGGATGGAGGGCCACATATACCAGGATTTGAAATCATATATACCAGAATGGGGGGATATATATACCAGGATGGGGAGATATATATATATACCAGGATGGGGGGGATATATATACCAGGATGGGGGGAATATGTATATCAGGATATGGGGCCATATATACTAGGGTGGGGAACATGTATACCAGGATGGGGGGCCATATATTCCAGAATGGGGGCCATATATACCAGGATGGGAGGGACATATATACAAAGATGGGGGAACATATATACCAGGATTGAAGGACAAATACATAATGAGGAGGAGGAGGAACAGAAGCTGGTTTCCTGTGCTACAGGTGGTACTACCCACACCACCTTCATCCCATTTGTTCAGCAAGGATGGCCTCAAGAGGAGGAGGAGAGGGAGGACAAGGTGGAGAAGATGGACAGGTGTCCTCTTGGTGGTGACAGGGAAGTCTTGGCTGTTGGCAGTCTGGCACACATAGCTGAGTTTATATTCCACTGCCTTTCTCGAGACCCTCATGTTGTACGCATTTTGACCAACTCTGATTACTGGTTGGTCAGCCTTCTAGACTCAACCAAGTAGGATCCCGGCGCTCACATGTGAAATAATTAGCCATTTATTGTTGTCTCAACCAGGCCTGGCGTCAGCACTCGGGCAAGAGCCGGGGTCCTGAGCAGGCAGGGGGCTCACTCGCTGTTGGGCATCCCGCCACGCTATGGGACCCGTGAGCGGTGCCAGCGCCCCCCCCCCGCTTTCTCAGGGCTCTGGCACAATACTTACCTCTCCCCGTGCCTCCGCGGCAGGTCCTGTATCTTCCGCGGCTGCTGCACTGTGACATCTCACGTCAGAGGGCGCAATGACATCTTTCCACCATGTCCTCGCCTGAGCAGTCACAGCGCAGAGCGGGAAGACGGCGACACGGTTGAGGAGTCGGGAGCAGAGGCCGTGAAGAGAGCAGTGGCAGCAGGTGAGGAGAATTGAGGTAAGTTTTTGATTTTCTTTTTTTTTCATGCATGGAGGCATGGAGCATTATATGAGGGAGACAGCCAGCATGGGGCATTATGTGGGGTTGACAGCCTCCATGGGACATTATGTGGGGGGGGGGCAGCCTGCATGGGGCATTGTGGGGGGGGGGGCTGCTTGGGGCATTATGGGGGGGGGACCGTCTGCATGGGGCATTATATGGAGGCCAGTATCCTGTATGGAGCGTTCTAGGGGGGCCAGTATCCTGCATGGAGCATTTTATGGGGTCCATTATTCTGTATGAATGACTATGTAGAGCCCATAATACTGTATGGAGGACTAGGTGGTGCCCATAATACCGTATGGAGGACTATACTGTCTGGTCTGCACTGTGCGCTGCGAGGATTCGCCGGTTTCTGAGCTATTGTCGAATTTACAATAGATATCGCTCATGTAATGTAAGAAGTGAAATCTTTGGCATTGTACTATATATGCACTGCTCAAAAAAATAAAGGGAACACTCAAATAACACATCCTAGATCTGAATGAATGAAATATTCTCATTGAATACTTTGTTCTGTACAAAGTTGAATGTGCTGACAACAAAATCACACAAAAATCATCATTGGAAATCAAATTTATTAACCAATGGAGGCCTGGATTTGGAGTCACCCCTAAAATTAAAGTGGAAAATCACACTACAGGCTGATCCAACTTTGATGTAATGTCCTTAAAACAAGTCAAAATGAGGCTCAGTATTGTGTGTGGCCTCCACGTGCCTGTATGACCTCCCTACAACGCCTGGGCATGCTCCTGATGAGGTGGTCTCCTGTGGGATCTCCTCCCAGACCAGGACTAAAGCATCCGCCAACTCCTGGACAGTCTGTGGTGCAACGTGATGTTGTTGGATGGAGCGAGACATGATGTCCCAGATGTGCTCAATCGGATTCAGGTCTGGGGAACAGGCGGGCCAGTCCATAGCTTCAATGCCTTCATCTTGCAGAAACTGCTGACACACTCCAGCCACATGAGGTTTGGCATTGTCCTGCATTAGAAGGAACCCAGGGCCAACCTCACCAGCATATGGTCTCACAAGGGGTCTGAGGATCTCATCTCGGTACCTAAAGGCAGTCAGGCTAGCTCTGGCAAGCACATGGAGGGCTGTGCGGCCCTCCAAAGAAATGCCACCCCACACCATTACTGACCCACTGCCAAATCGTTCATGCTGTAGGATGTTGCAGGCAGCAGATCACTCTCCACAGCATCTCCAGACTGTGTCACGTCTGTCACATGTGCTCAGTGTGAACCTGCTTTCATCTGTGAAGAGCACAGGGCACCAGTAGCGACTTTGCCAATCCTGGTGTTCTGTGGCAAATGCCAAGCATCCTGCACGGTGTTGGGCTGTGAGCACAACCCCCATGTGTGGACGTCGGGCCCTCATACCACCCTCATGGAATCGGTTTCTAACTATTTGTGCAGACACATGCACATTTGTGGCCTGCTGGAGGTCATTTTGCAGGGCTCTGGCAGTGCTCCTCCTGTTCCTCCTTTCACAAAGGTGGAGGTAGCGGTCCTGCTGCTGGGTTGTTGCCCTCCTATGGCCCCCTCCACATTTCCTGTTGTACTGGCCTGTCTCCTGGTAGCGCCTCCAGCCTCTGGACACTACGCTGACAGACACAGCAAACCTTCTTGCCACAGCTCGCATTGATGTGCCATGCTGGATGAGCTGCACTACCTGAGCAACTTCTGTGGGTTGTAAAGTCCGTCATATGCTACCACGAGTGTGAAAGCACAACCAACATTCAAAAGTGACAAAAACACCAGCCCGAAATCTTTGGTACTGAAATGTGGTTACACCTACTGAACCACTCCTTTATTGAGTGTGTCTTGATAATTGCCAATAATTTCCATCTATTGTCTATTCCATTTGCACAATAGCATGTGAAATTGATTGTCAATCAGTGTTGCTTCCTAAGTGGACAGTTTGATTTCACAGAAGTTTGATGTACTTGGAGTTATATTCTGTTGTTTAAGTGTTCCCTTTATTTTTTTGTGCAGTGTCTAAGTCTCTGCAGTATCTGTGCATCATGAATCGTGGTATGTGTTAAAGAGGCAACTGAGACTCTTTCGCCCGGGGCCCACAAAACCCGGGATCTAGCCCTGGTCTCAACACACAAGTCATCAGACGTTTCAGCCCCTCCTGGGCTTTTTTCAATAATGTGGGTTGAATTCATTTAAGGTCTTATATAGGTAACATTAGGGAAATTACACCATAATGAGGCTAATTACAAGATAATATAATCAGCACAGTAAAATAGCATAATTACAATAGACTATAATTTCACTGGATCATGTATATGCACATTATAGTTATTACTTCTACAATCCCTTCACGTGTTAATAAAATATAAAACCTTCAGAAATCAACTTATATAACATTTCTATAAATACATGATACAAAGCTTATTTCATTTGTCTAAATGTTGATATATCAAAATCACCTTACCAACTGTTACATCAGTAGTGTAATCTTTAATACTAAAATATTGTGACTCTTGCTTCACTTAGACTAAATGGTGAAACCATCGCCCTTTATATGTAAGATGTTATATGTTTATATGGACTTTCTCATTTTTCAGTTTAAATCTTTTGTTAATCAGGTTTATTAATATAATGCATTACAAGAAATACAAACTTTGAGAATTAAGCAGAATATGGCGTATCGCAATATAGCAATTTTATAGCTTGTTTAGAGAATGCCATTTGTAATTAGATAACACTTAAAGATTGTAGACCATTCTAATCATTGATAACAAGTATATTCCATAATAGAATATGATAATGTAAGTATAGTGATATGTAGAAGAAAAGGTGTGAATAAAAAGGAATGGGTTAAGGGAGAGAGGAAGAAAGCATTGGCGAGGGGGAAGAAGGGAAGGGAGTTAGGTTTTGGATCTCTCCTCTGGACAAGTCCGGGCCCTCAGCCCAGTGAGAAGACAAGGTCGATTGGACCAGGATGTAACCAATTTATGATGCTCAATATATCTGGAAAATGGTGTTGAGCATTCTCCTTTTGAGGTATGAATTAGTGTTCTGTTAACCTGGCAACCAAGTCTGATGTTTCCCTGAACACAATCCAGGGGGCCAAAGTATTATAAATCTTGTCAGAATTTCCGTCAACATGGCCTATCAATTGCTCCATTCTATAGATGTTATTGAGTTCAGATATGAATTCAGAACGTGGTGGTGATTTTTCTTGATTCCAATACTGGGGGATCAGATTCCTGGTAGCCATGAAAAAGTGTCTGAGCAGTCCCTTCTTAAATCTAGATATTGAAATGTCACTTAAAGATGATAAGACTAACTCCATTGAGGGTTGGATATTGTGTATAGAGAGTTTGTTGTAGAGTTCAAATATTGCCACCCACAATTTCTTAATAGGTGGGCATGCACACCATATATGTAAGTACGAGCCTTTGTCTTCCAAACATCTCCAGCAGGAGTCTGAAGTTGTGGGGAACATAGAGTGGATGGCAGAGGGACATCTATAACACCGTGATAGGACCTTATAGCCCCTCTCCTGTGACAACGAGCATAGCGAAGACCTGAATGTCAATAGGAGGATTTTCGATCGATCCTCGGATGATAGGGGTCCTCCCAGTTCACTCTCCCATTTTGAGAAGAACAAAGGAAAATCGTGTGTGGTTGTTTGACCTTCTTGGTATGATTTATATAATAAAGAGACGGTGTGATCTGGAGGGCTCTTTATTACGCAAAGTGTTTCGAAAGGCGGAAGTGGTCTAAATACATTGGTTTGTTTGGCCATTGCGTTAATGAAGCTTTTTAGTTGTTCATGAAACCAGGAACCTGCAGGAGGTTCTTCACGAAGAAAATTTCTTGTAATGATCTTATTCCGGTTTGATTTATGTAATCATAAATAATAGGTTGTGAGTTTTTATGTTTGTTTAAGAAGATTATTTTGTTGATGCCTGCTGGGAATGATGGGTTATCATAAACTGGAGTTAATGGACCGGATGTGGGCGATATATGAAGAGACCTATTCCTTTGTCTAAAGAATAGTGTGAGATTTTTGGTAAGGAAGGGGAGGGGCTCGCCTCTTTCCTCCACAGCTCTTGTAGACGACAGGACCGCCTGTGGGTCACGACAGGAGAGGTACTTTTCAAAGTTAACCTATTTTTTGTTGTTTTTATTATGGATAGATCTAGTACACAGGTTCCGAGTGAGGCAGAGCTATGAAGAGTGAAATTGGGTAGTCCAATTTGGATTTACTTTGTAGGAAGTAAGAGGCGTGGTCGGTTATGAGACCATATGAATCTGGTAATCGCTTTCTTAAGTCGGGAGAAAAAGGAAGCAGGTAAACACAGTGGGATTGTTTGGAAGGCATGGTAGAAGGTCCATTTTTATTGCATTGACCCTGCCAAACCAAGATAGCTGTAGTTTGTACCATTCCTCTAGATCAAGCTCAGCTTTATATAAAGCATTCTTGAAGTTAGCGTCATACAATTGGGATGTTTTGACGGTTATTTTAATTCCTATATAGGTAATCGAATTCGAGCGCCATTTGAAGGGAAAGGCGGCACCTAATTGGGTCACTAATGATGGTTGCAATGATATGTTCATTATCTCAGATTTGTGGGGGTTCATTTTAAAATTACTTAGGGAGCCAAATTTGTGTAATTCCGAAATGATATTAGGTATACTTATGATCAGGGATGTAATATATAAAAGGATATCATCCGCAAATAATGCTAATTTATTTTCCTCCGATTGGAGCTTGACTCACTTGATCGAGGAGTTACCACGTATTGCAGTTGCAAGGTATTCCATGGTTAGTATGTATAGGAGGGGTGAAAGGGGGCAACCTTGCCTCGTGCCATTCCATATTGAGAACGGGCTTGAAATGGAACCATTAACTTTAACTTGAGCAATAGGAGAGGTGTATAGTGCAGTTATTCTACGGAGCATATTCTCCCGCAGTCCAATTCCCTCGAAAGCTTGAAATATGAGTTCCCAGTGTACCCTGTCGAACACTTTTTCTTCGTCAATTGACAGGATACATATGGGATCCCCCCCCTTCCCCCGCTCCATCTATCAACAAAATAGTCCTTATGGTGTTGCCTCTCGCCTCACGTCCCGGGATGAATCTCACCTGGTCCTGATTTATCAGTCTTAGGAGAAGAGGACACAATCTTTTTGCGATCATTTTTGCATACATTTTTGATGTCTAGGTTTATCAGGGAAATGGGGCGATAACTACTGCACGATGATAAATCTTATCCAGGTTTGGGGAGCACTGTGATGTGGGCAGATCAGGCCTGATATGGAAAAGAGCCTCCCAGTGATATGAAGTTACATACCGATAGGAATAGAGGGCTTATCAGTTCAGAAAACTGTTTATAGAAACCAGTGGAATATCCATCTGGGCCAGGGCTTTTCCCTTGCTTTAATTCTTTCATGGTTGTACTGACTTCTTCAAGCGAAAAGTCTTTCTCTAAATGTAATAGTGCTTCCTCTGGGACTGCGGGTAATTTATTCTGCTGCAGATATAATTTGATTTTATTGCGGAGTGACTGCACTGGGAGGTTTTTAAAATGCCCAGCTCTACAAAAAGTTTGCAGATCAACGTGTGACCGTGTGACCGATGTCGGAAAAAAAGGAAAAGAAATACATTTAATTAACTGAAAAAAGGATGACTAAAGACATGTTAACTACACTGTGTGCTGAATTATTAGGCAAGTTGTATTTTAGAGGATTATTTTTATCATTTATCAATAACTATGTTCGCAATCAACCCAAAAGACTCATAAATATCCAAGCTTAATATTTTTGGAAGTTGGAGTGTTTATTTTCACCAGGTAAACCAATATCAGTGCACAAAATTTAGAAATAAACATTTCTGACATGCAAAAACAAAAAAAATTAGTGATCAATATAGCCACCTTTCTTTATGATGACACTCAACAGCCTTCCATCCATAGATTCTGTCAGTTGCTTGATCTATTTTCGATCAACATTGCGTGCAGCAGCTACCACAGCCTCCCAGACACTGTTCCAAGAGGTGTACTGTTTTCCCTCCCTGTAGATCTCACATTTTATTATGGACCACAGGTTCTCTATGGGGTTCAGATCAGGTGAACAAGGGGGCCATGTCATTATTTTTTCTTCTTTTAGACCTTTACTGGCCAGCCATGCTGTGGAGTAGTTGGATGCATGTGATGGAGCATTGTCCTGCATGAAAATCATGTTTTTCTTGAACGATACCGACTTCTTCCTGTACCACTGCTTGAAGAAGTTGTCTTCCAGAAACTGGCAGTGGGTCTGGGAGTTGAGCTTCATTCCATCCTCAACCCGAAAAGGTCCCACAAGTTCATCTTTGATGATACCAGTCCATACCAGTACCCCACCTCCACCTTGCTGGCATCTGAGTCGGAGTGGAGCTCTCTTCCCTTTACTGATCCAGCCTCTGGCCCATCCATCTGGCCGATCAAGAGTCACTCTCATTTCATCAGTCCATAAAACCTTTGAAAAATCAGTCTTAAGATATTTCTTGGCCCATTCTTGACGTTTTATCTTATGTTTCTTGTTCAAAGGTGGTCGTTTTTCAGCCTTCCTTACCTTGGCCATGTCCCTGAGTATCGCACACCTTGTTCTTTTTGATACTCCAGTAACATTGCAGCTCTGAAATATGGCAAAACTGGTGGCAAATGGCATCTTGGCAGCTTCACGCTTGATTTTCCTCAATTCATGGGCAGTTATTTTGCGCCTTTTTTGGCCAACACGCTTCTTGCGACCCTGTTGGCTATTTTCCATGAAACGCTTGATTGTTCGGTGATCACGCTTCAAAAGTTTGGAAATTTCAACACTGCTGCATCCCCCTGCAAGACATCTGTAATAATTATAATGGATACCACAGGAGTCTTTTTGCGTGGAACAAAGATACAACAGAACACAGCTTATAGGTGTCAAAGTGTATATTATAAACACACGGTGATTCAAACAAGTGCAGACAAAAACTCAAAGTCCATAAACACTCAGGGGAAAATGCAATCAGCAGAGCAGTCTGTAAAGCGCAGTTCACACTAGAGGATGTTAGAAAACAAGGAAGTCTTTATCAAGTCCATACACAAATATATATATAGATGCAAGGAAGTCCAAACAATATATATTAGATAATCCAGGGAGGCCTGGGTAGGAAGTCCCAGATAATGCAGCACAGTCCCGTGCTCTAAATGCAATCAGCAAAGCCATCTGTAAAGCACAGTTCAAACAAGAGGATGCTAGAAAACAAGAAAGTCTTTATCAAGTCCATGCAAGGAAGTCCATACAATATATATACTAGATAATCCAAGGAGGCCTGGGTAGGAAGTCCCTGATAGTTGCAGAGCACGGGACTGTGCTGCACTATCTAATGCAGGTGAGTCAGAACAGAAACCAGCTTACTTGTTAGCAGAATGCAGGTGAAGACTGAGGCTCAGAGGTAGCAGCAGGAGCAGCCAGGAGAAGGAGGAATACAGGTAACAACTGAATGCAGCAGAATCTCTGAGAGCAGGTAACAGAAGATCCACACAAGTCTGCAGGCAGAGCAGGAAACTAGTAAACCACCAGGAACAGGTCACAGGCAGAATACTCTAGCACTGATTAGAGGCTGGGTGGAGTTATAAAGCAGGAAGACAAGGGGCACATGAGACAAAAGACACCATCTTGAAAGAGGGCAAAAATGGCCAAAATGTAATTAAAAATATTCGCAGTCCTGATATTACTCTCTCCTTAGATGCGGCCTCAGGACGATCCTGGACCTGGTTTCTCGGGGAATCTCTGATGGAAACGAGTAATTTTCTGTTGGGCATTGATGTTTTCCACAGGTTCCCAAGAGTCTTCTTCAGGGGGATACCCCTGCCATCTTATCAGATATTGGAGCCGATTCCTGCAAAACCTAGAATCAATAATCTCTTCCACCACAAATTGTTCCTGCCCATCAATCACCACAGGCTGTGGAGGTGGCACAACACGTCCCTGGAAGGTATTAGGAAGTATAGACTTTAGTAAAGAAACATGGAAAACTGGCTGTACCTTCATAGTCCTAGGCAACTTCAGACGGCAGGCCACAGAGCTCGCAATACCATTGATCTTTAAAGGGCCGATGAATTTCTGTCCAAGTTTCTGTGAAGGAACGTTCAACTTCAGATTTTTAGTGGATAACCACACAGAATCTCCTACCTTGAACATGGGTGCCGGTTTACGGAATCTATCAGCCGATTTCTTGTAACGTTCCTGAGCTGAGGTCAAAGATTCCTTCAGAACCTCCAGATTTTGCCTCATTGCAGTCAGCCTCTCCTCTACAGCTGGAACCGGAGCATTAATCGGAGACCTAGGTAAGATACTCGGATGGTAAAGCAGATTGCCAAAGAAAGGTGTGAACTTAGTGGAGGCACTCTGAGAATTGTTATATGAGAATTCAGCTAATGGAAGTAACTCCGACCAATCATCCTGAAGATGACTGACATAGCATCGTAGATATTGTTGCAAGGTCTGGTTGGTACGCTCGGTTTGACCGTTCGTCTGGGGGTGATAAGAGGAAGAAAGACAGACATTAATATTGAGTGCAAAGCAAAACTCCTTCCAGAATCTTGAGGTAAACTGCACTCCATGGTCAGAGATGATTTCATCCTGGACCCCATGCAGCCGAAAAACATTCTGTATAACGAAGTTCACTGTATCCTTAGCTGGGGGAAGACCGGGGCTAGTAACAAAATGAGCGGCTTTAGTCAGGCGATCCACTACCACCAGGATCGTATTCATGCCACCTGATGTAGGCAGCTCCACAATGAAGTCCATTGAGATAGAGCCCCATGGGCGGGACGGAACAGGTAATGGTTGAAGAAGACCCATAGGTGACATACGAGGAGTCTTATAACGAGCACATACCTCGCAGGAGAGAACATAGTCCTTAGTATCCTTCAAGCAAGTCAGCCACCAGAAAAATCGGCTTAGGAACTCTTGTGTCTTCTGTACCCCCCTGTGACCAGCCACCTTGGAGTCATGGACCAACTTGAGGATCTGCAGACGAACGGCCTCAGGGACGGAGATACATCGATCCCTGAACCACATGCCACCCTTAAGGACAAGATTAATATCAACAGGTGAATTGGCCAGAAATACATCACCGTCATAGGCCTCCTTGAACTCCTTCCACAAGTCCTGATCGTGGATAACTCCGATGAAGTTGGCATCGGATAGAATGGTCTTGGACGGGGCTCCAGGTACTGAATCCGCAGCATGGATTCCGGATAAAGCATCAGCCTTCCCATTACAAGAACCTGGATGGTAGGAAATAACAAAATTAAATTGATTTAAAAATAGATTCCAACGAGCCTGACGAGGAGAAAGACATCGAGCGGATCTGAGAAACTCCAAATTGCGATGGTCAATCAGCACTACGATCTGTTGTGTGGCTCCTTGCAGATGATGCCTCCATTCTTTGAAAGCTACAAGAATAGCTAGCAGTTCCTTGTCTCCCACATCGTAGTTTGTCTCAGCTGAAGTAAGTCTACGGGAAAAGAAAGCACAAGGGTGTAGCAGACTCTTCTCTCCAGTTCTTTGGGAGAGAATGGCCCCTAAAGCATTATCAGAAGCATCCACCTCCACAATGAAAGGAAGTGCTGGGTCTGGGTGGATCAACAGCGGTGCTGAGGTGAAACAAGCCTTAAGTCGATCAAAAGCCTCTTGAGCCTGTGATGACCACTTACAGGGCTTTTCCTTCTTTGTCAAGGAAGTAATGGGATGGACAATGTCAGAAAAATTTCTAATAAAACGTCTATAGAAATTTGCAAAACCAATAAAATGTTGGACCTCTTTAACGTTTCTGGGTACTGGCCAGTCAAGGATTGCCTGAATCTTACCAGATTCCATGTTCAGTCCCTGAGGAGAGATGACATAACCTAAAAACTGTATTTCAAAACGATGGAACGCACACTTCTCCAGCTTAATATACAGATGGTTCTCTTTCAAACGTTTCAAAACAGTTTTGACATGTTCTTCATGTTCCTGTAGAGAGTCAGAAAAAATTAAAATATCGTCCAAATAAATCACCACAAACTGATCCAATAAATCTCTAAAAATGTCATTAGCCAGATGTTGAAATGTCGCAGGGGCATTACAAAGCCCGAAGGGCATCACCAGATATTCAAAGTGTCCATACCGGCATCTGAATGCTGTCTTCCATTCATCACCGGAACGAATACGCACCAAATTATAAACCCCACGAAGATCTAGTTTAGAGAACACCTTGGCATGGTGGACTCTTTCCAATAATTCTGGAATCAAAGGCAAAGGATAACGATTCCGTATGGTTACCTTATTGAGTTCCCGATAGTCAATACAGGGTCTTAGGGTCCCATCCTTCTTTTTTACAAAAAATATAGGCGCCCCTGCTGGTGAGGAAGAAGGACGTATAAAGCCTTTGGCCAGATTTTCATCAATATACTCCTTCAAGGCTTGAAGTTCAGGTGCTGCCAAAGGATATACGTTGCTATAAGGAATAGCCGCCCCAGGAAGCAGCTCAATGGGACAGTCATAATGCCTATGTGGAGGAAGCTGATCTGCTTTCTTCTTGTCACAGATGTCAGAGAATGCTTTATACGCTGAAGGTAAAGTGAATACCTGTACAGTAGATTTTGTATCAGTGGACTCAGGGACAGCTTCAGTTATCACTGGGTTGCTCCTAGTCGGAAAAATAATCTCCTTGGTCTCCCAGTTGATAGTCGGGTTCTGAGAACGCAACCAAGGGATGCCTAAAATCACAGGGAAATGAGGAGACAAAATTAACAAGAAAGAAAGTTGCTCCTGATGATTAGGCTCCAACAAAATCTTAAGAGGTACAGTCTCCTGATCCACAGGCCCGGAGATTAAAGGTGACTCATCCACTGTTTCCATGGTAATTGGAGAGGTTCTTCGCTGTATCTCAATACCATGTTTTTGGGCAAATGTAATGTCCATAAAGTTGCCCCCTGCACCAGAGTCAATCATAGCTGCACTGGAAATCCACTGCCCTGAACACAGGATCTTAATAGGGAGTGAACAGTGAGAGTTCTTATCCTTCAACTCCTTGTGAGGTGTAGTCATAGAGAGAGAATGGAATGCAGCATTTAATGGCAGGCTACATTCAGAGATGTCAGATTCATCATCAGTGTTATCATACTGTCCTAACGCTGCTAACACCTTGTTAGGCCGCTTGGGACAGTTGATTAGAAAGTGGTCAGATTGGCCGCAGTAGAAACATAGCCTCTCTCGCAGGCGGTGCTCCCGGCGCTCATTACTCTCACGCCTCTGCACAGAATCAATTTGCATGGGCGCTTCTTCTACCTCCCGAGATGTTTTACCTGCAGGCTCTTTGGGAGGAAGGAAAAAGTTATACATACGATTAAATACAGCCAATTTCTCCTGCCTACGTTCAGTAAGGCGTATGTCTATTCGTACACAATGCTGTATAAACATTTCTAACTCTTGTGGTGACTCAGAGCGGGCCAATTCATCTTTTAAAATGCTAGACAGACCTCTCTTAAAAATAGGTAATTGTGCATAACTGTCCCAATTGGTATCTACCGCTAATCTCCTAAATTCAGTAGCATATTCAACAACAGAACGTTTACCCTGGCGTAAAGATAGTAAAGCAGACTCAGCGGTTGCACGGCGGTTAGGGTCATCAAACATTAATGCCATAGCGGCTAAGAAATCATCCAAATTATTTAACCGTGGATCACGAGAGTCGATCATCGGATTCGCCCAGGCGAGTGCTCGTGAGATCAGCAGCATAATTACACACAATACCTTAGATCTATCAGTAAGGAAGCGGTCAAAAATATAGCATACACTAATTCACAAAGCCACGAAATTTGTCACGTTCACCATTAAATCTGAACGGAGGCAACTTAGGTGGGCTAGCTGGTGGCGGTATC
The DNA here is from genome assembly GCF_046119375.1 of Phyllobates terribilis. Taxonomy (NCBI): domain Eukaryota; kingdom Metazoa; phylum Chordata; class Amphibia; order Anura; family Dendrobatidae; genus Phyllobates; species Phyllobates terribilis. The sequence goes on along the minus strand of NW_027362787.1, from coordinate 6,754,748 downwards.
CCAGAAGGTAAAGTCACTTGTGCCGCCATTTGAGTACTAGTGTCCTGGAAAGCCCATCCGTACTGGGAGTCCAAGCCCGCTAGTTTTTTTTCCTGGGCTGCCATTCGGGTATTTAAGTCCTGTAAAGTTTGTCCAGATGCTTGTTCATTACATTCAATGCCTCCAAGTTTCTTTTGCAGACCTTCCACCTCCTTCTGAAGAGATCTAATTACGGAATACACCTGCTCTAATTTGCTTTCTGCAGACATTGTTCCAGCAGACTCCTTATTTTAGGCTAGAGTATCCTGTAATAATTATAATGGATACCACAGGAGTCTTTTTGCGTGGAACAAAGATACAACAGAACACAGCTTATAGGTGTCAAAGTGTATATTATAAACACACGGTGATTCAAACAAGTGCAGGCGAAAAGACCATAAATGTTCAGGGGAAAATGCAATCAGCTGAGAAGTTTGTAAAGCGCAGTTCACACTAGAGGATGCTAGAAAACAAGTTAGTCTTTATCAAGTCCATACACAAGTATACATATAGATGCAAGGAAGTCCAAACAATACATATTAGGTAATCCAGGGAGGCCTGGGTAGGAAGTCCCAGATAATGCAGCACAGTCCTGTGCTCTAAATGCAATCAGCAAAGCAATCTGTAAAGCACAGTTCACACTAGAGGATGCTAGAAAACAAGGAAGTCTTTATCAAGTCCATGCAAGGAAGTCCATACAATATATATATTAGATAATCCAGGGAGGCCTGGGTAGGAAGTCCCTGAAAGCGCAGCACAGTCCTGTGCTCTGCAGCTATCTAATGCAGGTGAGTCAGAACAGAAACCAGCTTACTTGTTAGCAGAATGCAGGTGAAGACTGAGGCTCAGAGGTAGCAGCAGGAGCAGCCAGGAGAAGAAGGACTACAGGTAACAATTGAATGCAGCAGAATCTCTGAGAGCAGGTAACAGAAGATCCACACAAGTCTGCAGGGCAGAGCAGGAAACTAGGAAACCACCAGGAACAGGTCACAGGCAGAATACTCTAGCACTGATTAGCGGCTGGGATGGAGTTATAAAGCAGGAAGACAAGGGGCACATGAGACAAAAGACACCATCTTGAAAGAGGGCAAAAATGGCCAAAATGTAATTAAAAATATTCGCAGTCCTGACATAATGTATTGCTTATTCAAGGGGTGAATAAATAAACAAATAGAATGTGAACATCAAGAGTGAACACTGATGGTGAAGATATGACAAATATGAGAATACTAAGGTGTAAAGAAAGTAGAAATCCATCTCACGTACCATTATGATAGGAATTCCATTGAATTCCTGGATGTGAAAACTAAAAGAGATAATCAAAATTGCCTACAAACGGATTTATTTTGTAAATCAACGGCAGTTAATGCACTTTTGCACGCCTCTTCTTCACATCTCCCAGCCATGGTTCGGTCCATTCCTATTGGCCAAATTCTGCGTCTATGTAGAATCCGTTCAGACAAGGCTGAGTTAGAACGTTATGCATTGGAGCTTAAATCTAGATTCCTAAATAGAGGATACAGCCGTTGTTTCATCAAAAAAGCTTTTAATAGAGCAAGACATACTTTACGTCATGAAGCACTGTATTCCATCAGACCAAATATAACTATCAAACAATTGTATTAGATTTAGCACACAGTACCATGGACAAACAAACTTGTTGTGTCAATGTCTGGAGAAATCCTGGCCTATATTGCTCGCTGATCCCATCCTTTCTAAATAAATAAATAAAGGACTTTACTCTGTGTGTGTTTTTTAACTTAAACTTACGGGTCTAGTTATGGCGGCGTCTGATAGACACCTCTCCATTAATAACCATTTGGCTTGATGTCAGCTGACATTACAAAGCTGACATCAACCCCAATACTATTACCCCAATAAATACCGCCTATGGCAAGTGGGAAGAGCCGGGCAAAGCTTCAGAATTGGCGCATCTAATGGGGCAGCTGCAGGCTGCTATTTTTAGGCTGGAGAGGGCTAATATCCATGGCTGCTTTCCAGTCTGAGAATATCAGCCCTCAGCTGTCTGGTTTAGCTTGGCTGGTTGTCAAAAAGTGGGACCCCACACAGTTTATTAAATTTATTTATTTAAATAATTTAAAAAAATAGCGTGGAACCACTCTGTTTTTCTATTGTTCTTGCCCGCAGCTGTCAGCTTTACCCACGCTAGTTATCAAGACTAGAAGAGACCACGCCATTTTTTTATTTTATTTATTTACACGACGATCCCCGACTGCTACATCCAGATGACATTAGTAATGTGACCGCTCAGCACGACAGCCAGAACACACTGCCAGTAGCATGAGAACGCAGCTGTAGTGACGAGCGATGACGTAATTAAGATTACAGCATGATCCGTCTGTTGGCACTTCTTTTAACTGCTTCTGGCTTTAAAAGCTGTGAAGTCGCTAAAAGAAGTGATTGGTCTTTTCTTCTAGCAGCTTCTGCTTGGAAGCCACCACTATTTTGTATATATTTTTTTATACAGTAGTGTTCAAAATAATAGCAGTGCGTTCAAAAACATGAGTTAAGTACAAAATCTTTACAGTAATTTTTATTTCCATGCATTGGGAACATTGCACAATGTTTCCTAATTCAAAACATGTAGAGAAATGTATAACATTTTAACTACCGTATTTTTCAGACTATAAGATGCACTTTTTTTCCTCCAAAATTTTGGAGGAAAGTGTGGGGGGGTGCATCTTATAGTCCGACCATATATACATATGTACTGGTGTGCCCACTGCTAAAGAAAATGAACATTCCCTGCTCCCCACGCCCATGGGTGTGGAAAGTAATGAATATTCATTTTCCTTTATAGCGCGCACACTGTAGCCGCAGTGCGGCTCCTGCTGCGGCCAGCGGTCTGTTTGCCCGCTATTAAAGTCCATGAATATTCGCTACAACCCACTCCCATGGGTTGTAGTGAATATTCATGGTCTTTAGTAGCGCTGTGGCTACAGTGTGCACGCTATTGAAGAGAGTGAATGGTCACTGCTCCCCACGCACACACAGTCCCGGTGTGAGGAGCAGTGACTATTCCGGCACAGCACCTCACTGTGTGAGGGCGCATGGTAGGGACGCCATCCGCGGCTCACACAGTGAGAGTGTCGGCAGCAGAGTGGGGCGCAGCGCTGGAGGAGAGAGGAGGTGAGTATGATTGTTTATTTTTTTTGTGGGCAGCGTGATAGGTATCAGGGGGTGCTAAGCATACCAGAATCAAGGGGTTCCATGCATACCAGTGTTGCGCAGGTTCTGGATCCCCACAGTTGTGGTAGAAACTTCACAGAGCAGATTACATGGGATAACAAGCTTTTACTTCTCAGAACATGAGGTAAAGGAAAAAACGCACAGTCACTCAATACTACATCAGGAAGTAAGTGCAAAACAGAAAATACAAAAGAGACTTTTTTCTTTTTTACAATACAGTAAACAAGGAAACTGTACACAACATTGCCATCTACTGTCAGATCAGCATAAAGTCCTCCTTCACACAAAGAAGTCCACAACTGTTGCATATACCAACACCCTTTCTCAACAGTAAGGACTTATTCAGTCAAACCCAATTTCTTCATTAGTCTCTGATGTTTTTCAGCATTCAATGCCTTTGTGAAAATGTCTGCTGTCATATCTTCAGTTGGACAATATTCTAATTTCAGGATTCCTTGTTCCTGATGGTCCCTCAAGAAATGATACTTCACATCAATGTGCTTGGTTTTTCGGTTAACTCTATCCATTTGAGCAAGAACAAGACATCCCTGATTGTCCTCATTTATTTTTGTTGGTTCCAACTGTGCTTGTCCTATGTCTGTTATCAATTGTCTTAATCATAGAACTTCTTGACTCGCATGTGCAGCTGCAACATATTCTGCTTCTGTTGTCGACAGCGTTACTATTGATTGTTTTTTACTAGTCCAACTAATTGATCCACCTGAGAGAAAGAAAAGTTAGCCACTGGTACATTTTCTGTCAGTTGGATCTCCAGCCCAATCTGCATCAACGTATCCAGTTAAAATGCATTTATCACTTGTAGGCAGTTTCAGTTTAACGTTGCTGGTTCCTTTCAAATAACGTATTACTCTCTTCACAGCATTCCAATCTGCTTTATTTGGCTTGGACACTTTTCTACTCAGAATTCCTACTGCTGCAATGTCTGGCCTTGTAACAGTCGCTAGATACAGTAATTTTCCTATCGCCATTCTGTACTCTTCATTATTTGGTAACACATTTTTCTCACTACTCATCTCTTTAAGATAATTAGTTTCCATTGGAGACTTTTCTGTTTTCGCATCCTTCAATCCAAATGTTTCGGTTATGTCTTGAATCATGTGATTTTGATTAAGTAGGAAACTTCCATCTTCTTCTCTTTCTATCTGTATTCCTAAGTACTGTTTCACATTTCCCAAGTCTTTGATCTCGAAATGTTGATTCAGGATTTTTAGTATGTCCTCTTTATCCCTTTATTTTTCAAAACTAACTAAAATGTCATCAACATATATGAGTACATAGATCCATCTGTCCATTGGTCTTTTTGTGTACAGGTGAAGATCAGCTTTGCTTCGTTTAAATTTTTCATTTGTGAGCACTTCCATGATTTTATCATTCCACGCTTTAGCAGCTTGTTTTAAACCGTATACACTTTTCTGTGATTTGCAAACCATGTTTGGGTTACTTTCATCTTTGAATCCTGGAGGTTGTTTCATGTAAATATCTTTTGTTAAACTTCCATTCAATAATGCTGTCTTTACATCCAGATGTTTCAGTTCCACTTGCTTCATTGCTGCAAATGCAAACAAAGTTCTTATTGTAGTATGTTTGACAACTGGAGCAAATGTTCCATCATAGTCTTCTCCATATTTTTGAGAATAACCTTTATCTACGAGTCTTGCTCGATATCGTTCAGCTGTGCCATCTGTTTGGTACTTTACTTTAAAAACCCATTTACATCCTATAGCTTTTCTTCCTTCTGGTAATTCTGTTAGTGTCCATGTTTTTGAGTCATGCATGGATTTTATTTCTATTTCTGTTACCTCTATCCATTTATTGGCTTCTTCTTCAGGAAGTCGAGATATGTCTTCCCAAGAGGTAGGCTCATAAATTTTACTTGTACTTGCCTTATATAAAAGGCGTAATGGTGGTTTTCCTTTGTTTTCTCTTATTGAACATCTCTGTTCTGTGTCTGTTTGTAGTTGTTTCTCTTCACTTTCAGTATTCTGTTTTTTATTAATTTCAGCTTCTTTTTCATCAGATATTCCTTCAGCTATATTAATGCTGTTTTTCTCATTTTTTGTTTCCAGTGAAATCATAGTGTTTTCATTTAAATCCTCAATGAATGTCACACTGTTACTCACCATAACTCTGTCTGTTTTGGGATCTAGGATTCTATAGCCTTTGCAATTTTCACTATATCTAACAAATATTCCTTCCATGGACCTATTTTGAAGTTTGAAACGTTTTTCTGTTGGAATGAATACAAAAACTTTACAACCAAAAACTCTTAAATGATTTACACTTGGTTTCATACCTTGCCACAGTTCATATGGTTTTTTTTCAGTTTTCTAGAAAAGTCGGTTCTGTAGAAATGTAGCTGTCATTGCTGCTTCACCCCAATATTTCTCTGATAGTTTGGAATCTGTCAGCATACACCTTATCATTTCAGTTAGAGTTCTGTTTTTCCTTTCTGCTACTCCATTTTTTCTTAAGTAGTTTTCTATTTGGTGTCCTGTGAATTCACCTCCATTATCACTTCTAATGACAACTGGCTTCCTCTGAAATTCATTATTCGACTTTGCCACGTAGTCTACTAGTTTATTGAAAACTTCGCTTTTGTTCTTGCTCAAGTATGTGACTGTGTATCTTGAGTAGTCATCTATAAAAGTCACCATATATCTATTGCCTCCTGATGTAGTCAATTTCATGGGTCCACATATGTTAGTATGCACCAAATCAAGTGGTCTTGTGCTTTTCGTTTCACTTTCTTTAGCAATAGATATCCTTGTGGCTTTTTATTTCATACAACATTCACATCTTACGGTAATTGAGCAGTCAGATATCAATAAATCCTTTGTCAATTCTTTCCTTTGTAGCTCCATTATACTTTCAGGATGTCTGTGTCCTAGACGTCTATGCCACATGTGAATACAATTCTTGTGATCTTGTGTACACAACTGCATCTGTTCCTTTAATGTGTCTAGATGATATAATTGTTCATCTGCCTACACATTGGTTATTACCTTGTTTCATGCTAGGATTGTACACTCATCATCTTTGAATTTTACAGTAAGTCCTTTAGCTGTTAAACGTTTTACAGATAACAATCCTCCTTCTTATCCTGGAACATGTAACACATCCTGTACAAGTATTTTTGAATCATGCCCAAACTTGTTAGAACAGTTTAGCATTCCTACACCAACACCTTCTGCAGTTATTTTGCTTCCATCTGCAAGATAAATGGCTTCCTTCTTATTAAAATTAAGTTCAGTAAAGAATTTTTTATTACTTGTCATGTGACTTGTTGCTCCTGAGTCAATAAACCAACCCAACAATGATTTCTTATCAGTCACTTTAAATATGCCATTCCAATTATTTTCACATGAATCAGAAATTGTGTTTTTCACCTTCTGTGTATTCTCTTTATGATGTAATTTCTGTTGTTCTGCTTTCCATATAGTACAGTCTTTCTTTAAATGTCCTTTTTTCTTACATCTGAAACATTCTCTTGTCTCTTTATTATAGGGTATTTTTGATTCTATAGCTTTAAGAGCATTTCCATTATCTTTTTCAGTAGAAGAATCATTTGTTTGTTCTTTCCTTCTTTGATATGCATCTATGAGTCTGGTCTTCACAAACTCTAATGTAATGTCTGTTTCAGGTCTTGTCTCTAGTGCATTTATCAAAGCAGTATATGAATCCGGTAAACTGCACAATAATATTGCTGCTACATGGCTTTCCTTAATATCTTCACTAATTGATCTCCGGTGTGATATCACTTCCATAATAGAGAATATATGCTTCTGCATGTCATTGTCTGCACTTAGTCTCATACTGTAAAGCTTTCTTAGCAGAAATAACTTGTGATTTAAGCTGGGTCTTTCATGTAGCTTTCTTAGTGTTTCCCACATTCCCTTTGCTGTATCTTCATCCCTTATGTGGATTAATTGAGCATCATCCACTAACAGGCTGATGGTAGCTCTTGCTTGTCTATTTTTCTTATCCCATGTCTGATTATCCTCATCAGGTCTATCTGTAGTGATTCCTTCCCATAAATCATCTTTAGACAATAACATTTCTACTTTGAACTTCCATAACTGGTAATTCTCATTATTCAGCTTAGCTACTGTGAGTTTTAGCTCTGTGCTACTTGTCATCTTTAACTTGTCTTACTTGTTTGGAGAGAATTGTACTGAAGAATTCTTCTGCATTCACAAGGGTCTTGCTGAGCGTTACGGTGTCCTGGGTGTCTGGGGTCCTCGGTACCTGAGCCCATAACCTGTTGCATAGCTTCTGGATCCCCACAGTTGCGGTAGAAACTTCACAGAGCAGATTACGTGGGATAACAAGCTTTTACTTCTCAGAACATGAGGTAAAGGAAAAAAAACACAGTCACTCAATACTACATCAGGAAGTAAGTGCAAAACAGAAAATACAAGAGAGACATTTTTCTTTTTTACAATACAGTGAACAAGGAAACAACATCGCCATCTACTGTCAAATCAGCATAAAGTCCTCCTTCACACAAACAAAGAAGTCCACAACTGTTGCATATACCAACAACCAGGAATATGGGTGCCATGCATATCAGGATCAAGGGGTGCCATGTATACCAGGATGGGGGATCAAGGGATGCCATGCATACCAGGATCAAGGGGTGCCATGCATACCAGGATCAAGGGATGCCAAGCATACCAGGATCAAGGGGTGCCACGCATACCAGGATCAAGGGGTGCCACGCATACCAGGAACAAGGGGTGCCATGCATACCAGGATGGGGGATCAAGGGGTGCCATGCATGCCAGGATGGGAGATCAAGTGGTGCCATTCATACCAGGGTGGGGGATCAAGGGGTGCCATGCATACCAGGATGGGGGATTAGGGAATGCCATGCATGCCAAGATGGGGGATCAACGGGTGTCATGCATGCCAGGATAGGGGATCAAGGGGTGCCATGCATACCAGGATGGGGGCTTGGGGTGCCATGCATACAAGGATGGGGATGAGGGCCATGTATACCAGGATGGGGATGAGGGCCATGTATACCAGGATGGGGATGAGGGCCACGTATACCAAGAAGGAGGGGTCATACCATGATTGAGGATGTTAACAGAAGTGGGGGACATTACCCCAGTACAAGTGTCAGCAGCAGACCCCCTCCCACATAACAGTGCATCATGACCACATTTTTTGCTTACATTTTTTTTCTATTTTCCTCCTCTAAAACCTAGGTACATCTTATGGTCCAGTGCATCTTATAGTCCAAAAAAGACAGTACTTTACTAATTTACAGTACTTTTTAATAACAAAAAATGAACATTGGTCTGTTCTAAAAATAGCAGTGTCTACATTTGTCTTTACAAACGCACAATACGTGCTCTTTTTTTTTGAGCATTTAGCATTCCTGTGAATCACTAACCTAATATTTAGTTGTATACCCACAGTTTTTTAGAACTGCTTCACATCTATGTTGCTTAGAATCAACCAACTTCCGGCACCTGTCAACTGTTATTGCAGCCTAGGATGCTTTGACTACATCCCACAATTTTTCAGCATTTGTTGGCTTTGCCTCAGAAACGGCATTTTTGATGTCTCCCCACAAGTGTTCTATCAGATTAAGATCCAGGGATTGGGCTGGCCACTCCATAACCTCAATTTTGTTGGACTGGAACCAAGATTTTGCTCGTTTACTGGTGTGTTTAAGGTCGTTGTCTTGTTGAAACATCCATTTCAAGACCATATCCTCTTCAGCATAAGGCAACATGATCTCTTCAAACATTTTAATTAGTGATGGGCGAGCACTAAAATTCTCGGGTGCTCATTGCTCGGGTCGAGCAAATTGGAATGCTCGTGTGCTCGACCCGAGCAACGAGCCCAATGTAAGTCTATGGGAAACTCAAGCATTTTTCCAGCGGCCTCCCCCGGCGGTCTGCAGAGGGACTAGAAATTGTAGAAATCGATGGGAACAGTGCTCAAATGACATGGGAACAGCATGGAGAAGACCCATGGAAGCATTTCTGACTCCCAGGTCACTGCTGTGAACAATGTTGTCAGAGTATTATGCCACTTTTATGGACTCACAATAAAACATACAAAAACGAAACCAAAATTAATTTTACTGGGAAAAATGTTAAAGAACATCCTTTGCAGGGTAAAGACTTGTATATAAGGCAAAATAAATAACCAAAAACAAAAATGCTCCTCCACACCTAGGGCTATGTTCACACATAGCATTTTTGATGCGTTTTTGCACTTTTGCTTTCAACCAAGACAAATGCATTCACTGGGAAATGTCATTTTAACATTTTACAACCTTATCTGGCCATGTGGTGTGTGACACATCATCAGACACATCCTGTTTCATTTATGATGGAGGGACTCTGAAAGTCACAAAGCCTATTTTTCTAGGGGCAACAGGCGGCCCTTACTATTCTTAAAGGGCCAGCAGTCGGTCCTCGCTTTTGTTAGAGAGCCATCAGCCGGCTATGCTCTGTTGTTCCCATTATTAACAAGTGGGTCTCCTATACTATTATTGCGTATGCAGTGACCGCAAGGGCTGCCAAACATTTGGACGTACGTAACCCAATACCCCTTTGAAGAGACATAGAGGAGGGTCTCAGTAAAAAAAATGTTCCCATTATAAAGGAGTGGGTCTCCTATAGTGGTAATGCCGATGCTGTGACTGGAAGGCCTGACAAAATTTAGGAAAATCCCCACTACCAATTTAAAGACACATAGAGCAGGGCCACAATAAGGACATGTGCCCATTACAAAGGAGCGGTTGTGCTATACAGTTATAGGGTATGCAGTAAGGACAACGGCTGCCAAAAATTTGGAGGCACTCGAATGCCCCTTGGAAGAGACGTAGAAGGCCTCATGAAAAAATGTTCCCATTATTAGGAAGTGGCTCTTCCATAGTGTTTGCCTATGCAGTAAATGCAAAAGCTGCCAAAAATTTGGAGGAACTCCAATGCCCTTTGCAAGACACGTAGATGAGGTGATATGGTAGATATGGTGGTGAATGATATGGTGATGGAGGATGAGGAGAAGGAGGAGGACAAGAGCAAATAAACAAAATCAGTAAGCGTATACCCATGTGTGGGTGTGAAGAGGTGCATGGGAATAGACCTTCCAAAAAAAAACACTGGATTTGAGTTTGTTATGCTGCTATCATTCGGTGGTGTTGAGAAGTCTGGCCCAATCCAGCCCTTGTTCATTTTTATAAGAGTCAGCCTGTCAGCATTTTCAGTTGACAGGCGGATGCACTTATCAGTTATAATTCCACTAGCGGCACTAAAAGCCCGCTCTGACAAAACGCTAGCAGCAGGGTAGGCCAGGACCTCCAAGGCGTAGACAGCCCGTTCATGCGACGTGTCCAGCTTGGATACCCAATAATTATACGGCACAGGGGAATCATGGAGGACGTTGGTACGGTCGGCAAGGTACTCCCTCAGCATCTTCCCAAACTTTGCGCTCCCTGTGAGAGTAACCCGCGCCTCAGGGCCTGTAAGATGGGAGGGTCTGAGAAAACTCTCCCAGAACTTTGACAATGTTCTCCTGCCTCTGCTGGATTGGAGTTATGTCTCTCTCGCCTGTACTCCTTGGTTGTCCAACGAACTGTGACCTCTGCCGCCAGCGTTTTTAGATGGAATTTTTTTAATAATACCGCAACAAGGGCCTTCTGGTACTGCCCCATTTTAGTAGACCTGTCCGATTCGGGAATAAGAGATAGAAAGTTCTCCTTGTAGCGTGGGTCTAGAAGTGTCACCAACCAGTAATGACTATCGCCCAAAATTTTGAGAACGTGAGGTTCACGGGAAAGGCAGCGTAACATAAATTCAGCCATGCATGCCAGACTGCTAACAGGTAAGACTTCCGTGTCCTCACCAAGAGGACGAGTGACCATGCTCTCCTCCTCCTCCCTGTCTTCAGGCCATCCACGCTGAATAGACAGTATGACATTTGTGCATGTAGTACTGTCTATAGCGCATGACACTAGCTCCTGTTCTTCCTCCTCCTCTTCCTCATTGTCACCCAATCCATGTTGGGATGAGATGAGGCTGAGCTGTGTGTAATCACCCTGTATGGTTCCTTGCTCCATCTCATCATGCTCCGCCTGCAATGCATCCTCTTTGATTGTGAGCAGAGCGTTTAAGAAGACAGAGAAGCGGGATGATGATGCTAATTATGGCGTCATCGTCGCTCACCATCTTGATGGAGTCCTCAAAGTTTTGGAGGATGGTACATATGTCTGACATCCATGTCCACTCCTGAGGTCTTATGTGTGGAGTCTGAACTGAATACCGATGGCCTTGTTGATGCTGGTAGTCAACAACTTTCCTCGTCTGCTCACAGATCCTTCTCAACATCTGCAATGTTGAGTTCCAATGCGTGGGGACATCACACATCATTCGGTGAGCCGGAAGCTGCAAACTCTGCTGAAACACAGCAAGGGTGGAGGAAGCTGTAGGTGACTTTCTAAAATGGGTACACAGGCGGCGTACTTTGACAAGCAGATCCGGCAGCTCCGAGTAGGTTTTGAGAAACCGCTGAACCACGAGGTTAAGCACATGGGCCAGGCATGGTACGTGTGTGAGCTCGCCTCACCTCAGAGCCGCCACCACATTCCAGCCATTGTCACACATGACCATGCATGGCTGTAGGTTCAGTGGTGTCAGCCACAGATCTGCTTGCTATTTCAGAGCTGTCCATAACTCTTCAGCATTGTGCGGTTTCTCACCTAAGGATATTAGCTTCAGCACAGCCTGTTGCCGCTTGGCTGAGGCAGTGCTGCAGTGCTCCCAGCTTGTGACTGATGTGGTCATTTCGGAGATGGAGGCTGAAGAGGAGGAGGATGAGGTGCAGGAATGGTAGACTGTGGGGGCAACCCTCATTGACCTAGGGCCCACAATCCTTGGCGTAAGGAGGATGTGTTCCATCCCAAAGTCCGACTGGTTCCCGGCTTCCACTATGTTAACCCATTGTGTCGTCAGCGAGATGTACCGTCCCTGTCCACAAGCACTTATCCACGTGTCCGTGGTTAGGTGGACTTTCCCAGTAACTGCATTGTTGAGGCCACGGCTAATGTTGTGGGACACGTGCTTGTGTAATGCGGTGACGGCACACCAGGAGAAATAGTGGCGGCTGGGGACCGAGTACCGAGGGACGGCCGCCGCCATCAGGTTGCGGAATGTTTCCGTCTCTACGAGCCGAAAAGGGAACATTTCGAGCGCAAGCAGTCGCGAAATGTGAGAATTTAGTGTGGCCTGTGGGGCAATGACTGTGTATTTACGCTTGCGTTCCAAGGACTGGGGTAGAGACAACTGAACACTGCACTGGGACAAGGACGTGGACATGCTTGCTGATGGTGCTAGTTGAGAGTGCAACGACAGGTGCAGGGCAGGAGGCATCTTCGCATGCGCATTGGTCAGGGGATTGGCTTGCATGCACAAAATTGGAAGAAGCAGTGGTGCCACCCACAGACACTGTTCCTGGACCCTGGGGTTCAGCCCACAAAGTCGGGTGCTTTGCTGCCGTTTGCCTGATCATGATGGTGGTGGTCAGGCTGGTAGTTTTGCTCCCCCTGCTGATGCTGGCCTGGCAGGTGGTGCAAATGGCCTTTTTGGGGTTATCGGCAGAGTCTTTAAAAAACAACCAGACTCGGGAAGACCTAACAGTTGTACTGGCAACTTCCGTCGTGTTGGTGTTACGGAGAATGGTTGCCCCCCTTCTGTGGGCGGCCACCACACTGGTTCTTCCTGCCTGTTGTGCCTCCCTCCCCCTGTGTGCTCCCTTCCCCTGCTGTGTGCCTCCCTCCTCCTGTTGTGCCTCCCTCCCCCTGGGTGCTGCTGTCCTCACTCTGTATGTCACCCGGCCACGTTGGGTCAGTTACTATATCATCCACCACCTCGTCTTCCACTTCCGCACCCTGGTCCTCCTCTTTCTTCCCACCCCCGCTTTCGTGTGACCGTGGCTGCTCAAATATTTGGGCATCGCTACATGCGATCTCCTTTTGCCCCACTTCAAGTGGACCAGGAGAGAGGCCCAAATCTATAAATGGAAAAGTGAACAGCTCTTTGGAGTGTCCAAGTGTAGGATCAGTTGTCTCCGGGCATTCGGCATGGTGGGGGGAAGAGGATCAGGGTAAGGAATATGCAGTCCAGACTCACGGCTACTGAGACTTGACCGTGTGGAAGACAGGGTGGTGGTGGTCGCTAAGTGACTGGAAGCATTATCTGCTATCCAATCAATAACCTTTTCACACTGCTCTGTGTTCAATAGTGGTGTTCTGCGGTCCCCTATTAATTGGGACAGGAATGTCGAGCGAGAAGATGTGGGTGTTTGTTGTGGCACAATTTCAGCTAGCCCACGGCCTCGTCCTCTGCATGCACCATCATCACCATCACGTCCACTTCCCTGTCCCTTGCCATGCGCCTTGCCCATTTTAAATGGAGGACAATATTTTCCACGTTCACCACAAATGGCTGGAATTGAACCGCAGTGATATGTGATACGTGTGACAGAAAACCATAGTTTTAAATAGCTGGCCTATAGGTAACTATTTTTAACAGCGAACTGGTGTCAATAGCTTCGCTAACACACTGCAACAAAATTTAAATGGAGGCCAGAAATGGCAGAATTTTGAGCGCACTTATATGTGATCCATGTGACGGACAAACCACAATTTAAAATAGATGGATTTTAAGCTCTGTAATTTGGAAAAGATCTGGCTGTATTCCGCAGTGCCAACAGGCAAATGGAGCAGAAAAAGTGTGTTCTCTGGATTGCTTTTTAAACAAATAATCAGGATTAAGATAAAAAAAAAATATTCCTGGCCCCTGATACCTGGGACTATTTCTAGAAATATCTGTAAAAGCACCAGCAGCAGACAGAACTGGAATGGACTCTCTTGCTATATGCACTGCAGTCTGCCACATACACGGCCTGCCTGCCTAGCACTGATATCTATGCAGCTGGATTAGTCCTCAGAAGGACTGTTAGTTGAGATGGATTTGTGTATAATATATGGTGGTATAACTACACTAACTAAGAAACAAGCAAATCTCTCCTTAGCTCAGCAGCACCTTTCCCTACACTGCCTGATTCCGAAGTAGACTGTGACTAGCAGGTCTGATATAGACTTGATGACGCTGTGTGGCCAGCCAATCACTGTAATGCCACAACCAACATGACCAGCATTACAGTGTGTGGCAGACAATCCCTGCATGTTCATTGGCTCTCTAAAGAGCACCAAACATGCAGGGAGGGGACCCGAGCTCCTGCCGTGCAACCCCGGAAATACTGGGTGAGCTCCGACATCTCGAGCAGTGAGATGCTCGGGTGACTACCGAGCAGTAGCGAGCATGCTCGCTCATCACTACTTTTAATATATGCCAACTGGTCCATGATCCCTGTTATGCGGTAAAACAGGTGTGCTCTGTCAAGTTTATTAAGTGGGATTTCTTGCCTTATAAATGGGGTTGGGACCATCAGTTGTGTTGTGCAGAAGTCTGGTGGATGCACAGCTGATAGTGCTACTGAATAGACTGTTAGAATTTGTATTATGGCAAGAAAAAAGCAGCTAAGTAAAGAAAAACGAGTGGCCATCATTACTTTAAGAAATGAAGGTCAGTCAGTCCGAAAAATTGGGAAAACTTTGAAAGTGTCCCCAAGTGCAGTTGCAAAAACCATCAAGCGCTACAAAGAAACTGGCTCACATGAGGACCGCCCCAGGAAAGGAAGACCAAGAGTCACCTCTGCTTCTGAGGATAAGTTTATCCAATTCACCAGCCTCAGAAATCGCAGGTTAACAGCAGCTCAGATTAGAGACCAGGTCAATGCCACACAGAGTTCTAGCAGCAGACACATCTCTTCAACAACTGTTAAGAGGAGAATTTGTGCAGCAGGCCTTTATGGCAAAATAGCTGCTAGGAAACCACTGCCAAGGACAGGCAACAAGCAGAAGAGACTTGTTTGGGCTAAAGAACACAAGAAATAGACATTAGACCAGTGGAAATCTGTGCTTTGGTCTGATGAGTCCAAATTTGAGATCTTTGATTCCAACCACCGTGTCTTTGTGCGACGCAGAAAAGGTGAACGGATGGACTCTACATGCCTGGTTCCCACCGTGAAACATGGAGGAGGAGGTGTGATGGTGTGGGGGTGCTTTGCTGGTGACACTGTTGGGGATTTATTCAAAATTGAAGGCATACTGAACCAGCATGGCTACCACAGCATCTTGCAGCGACATGCTATTCCATCCGGTTTGCGTTTAGTTGGAAAATCATTTATTTTTCCACAGGAACATGACCCCAAACAAACCTCCAGGCTGTGTAAGGGCTATTTGACCAAGAGGGAGAGTGATGGGGTGCTACGCCAGATGACCTGGCCTCCACAGTCACCAGACCTGAACCCAATCAAGATGGTTTGGGGTGAGCTGGACCGCAGAGTGAAGGCAAAAGGGCCAACAAGTGCTATGCATCTCTGGGAACTCCTTCAAGATTGTTGGTGTTATGTTCTGCTACCAGAGCTAAGGAAAGAGAGGAGATCTGTCCCTACGATAGAACTCAGCTGAATCCCTACGATGTAACAGGGAACCTGATCCTGCGATCAGACCTGCTAAAGTCCTAAGCTAGTCTGTACGGAGACCTATAGATGTGGGGAAGGAATCCCTACAAGTACTAAGGACTGGGAGGAAAATGGGACACCTCCTAACAGAAACAGTAGCAGACAGACAAACAAACAAAATATAAAGAACAAAAAGGTCCGTAGACCAAGCAAACTAACAGAGTTAGATACAGAGCACAGGCTAGCTAGAAAGTAGTTATACAATGAAGTCCAGCAAAGCCAGAAGGGCGGAGCAGGATTAAATAGGCCAACGAGGTCATGTGACCAGCAAAGGAAAAAAAACCTAAGAGCAAGGTTCTAACAGTTGGAAGACCATTTCCGGTGACTACCTCTTGAAGCTCATCAAGAGAATGCCAAGAGTGTGCAAAGCAGTCATCAAAGCAAAAAGTGGCTACTTTGAAGAACCTATAATATAAGTCATATTATCAGTTGTTTCACACTTTTTTGTTAAGTATATAATTCCACATGGGTTAATTCATAGTTTTGATACCTTCAGTGTGAATGTACAATTTTCATAGTCATGAAAATATAGAAAAATATTTAAATGAGAAGGTGTGTCCAAACTTTTGGTCTGTACTGTAGGTCTGACACCATAGAAAGAGAAACGTGCCCATATCATGATGCTTGCACCACCATGTTTCAATGTCTTCAGAGTGTACTGTGGCTTGAATGCCGAGTTTGGGGGTCGTCTAACAAACTGTCTGCGGCCCTTGGACCCAAAAAGAACAATTTTACATTCAGCAGTCCACAAAGTGTTTCTCTTTAGGCCAGTTGATGTGTTCTTTGGCAAATTGTACCCGCTTCAGTACATGTCTTTTTTTTAACAGTGGGACTTTGCGGGGACTTCTTGCTAAGAGATTAGCTTCACACAGGCATCTTCTAACTGTCACAGTACTCTCATGTAACTTGAGACTGTTTTTGATCATCCTGGAGCTGATCATTGACCTCACTAATTGAACTCCACACTGCTATTATTTTGAACAAACCCCCTTTCAATTAATTATTCAAATACACAGACTCAAAAACATGCAGATCATGATTGCGGAGTCTAGTGGTTTTCTTAGAAT
The DNA here is from genome assembly GCF_046119375.1 of Phyllobates terribilis. Taxonomy (NCBI): domain Eukaryota; kingdom Metazoa; phylum Chordata; class Amphibia; order Anura; family Dendrobatidae; genus Phyllobates; species Phyllobates terribilis. The sequence continues at coordinate 6,737,826 of NW_027362787.1, read as the reverse complement.
CTACTGCACCAACTGGTAAATTGTTTGACATGTGGTAATATAATTTATATCAAAAACAGTGATTAATCTGGTTAGTCATATTGGACTGCTATTATTTTGAACACTTCTGTATATGTTTTTAATGTATTTTGTGATGTCACAAAAGACGTTTCAGGTAAAACATCACCAGAGTTTTCCTCAAGTATTTTCCTACAGCTTAAACTATGCAGATACTCCGATGTCTAAAAGATGCCATGTGCACATACCCTGACAGCGAGTTATTAGTAAGGCCTGGGACTTAGTTGCACTAAGTGGTTTGTGAAGAGATCCCACAATACTCCAATACATCTAGTAGTAAGTCCTCCATAATTCCATACATGGTTTATAATAATGCATGAAAGACAATCAAAGAAGAAATGCTTAAAACTAAGTTATCAATAGATATAATTCTCAACAGACAAACACAACTATAGCGACTAGAGATGCGCGAACGTCTCGAGACCTAACCAAGTATTCTCGGCGTGCTCGTCAAATATGTTTGCGTCTCCGCGGCTGCATGTCTCATGGCTGTTAGACAGCCGCAACACATGGTGCTGGTGCTTGAAATCATTATCTTTTTCTGTAAACCATGGTTACCTCCAAGGAAATAGGTGCAGTCATCATTCCTTTGTATTAGAACGGCTTTACAGGCAAGGACATGCTGATCGTAAAATTATATACTACATACACACTTATATGTACACACTATTGTCTACACTATATACTACATACACACTTATAAATACACACTATTGTCTACACTATATACTACATACACACTTATAAATACTCACTGTTGCACTTCTCAAAACTGAAAATCAATCACTTATCAAGAACATTCGTCAAAAACTTCAAAGACAGAGGTTCCACAGCTGAGAGAAAGGCTTCACGGCACTGAAAATTTTCCAGCAAGTGCCAGGACTCTTTCCTAAAGAGGATTCAGCTATGGGATTGGTTTAACACTAGTGCAGAGCTTGCTCAGGAATGGTAGCAGGCAGCTGTCAGTGCTTCTATGCGTACAGTGAGGTGAAGCATTTTAGAGGTAGGCCTGGTGTCAATAAGGGCAGCAAAGAATCCACTTTGTAAAAAAAGAAGCATCCAGTATGACTGACATTCTGCAGGAAATACATGAATTGCACTACAGAAGACTGGAGTAAAGTTATTTTCTTTGATGAAGTCCCCTTCAGACTGTTTGGGACATCCAGAAGAATGATTGTTTGGTGAAGAAAAGGGGTTGAATGTTACCATACGTTCTGTGTTATGCCAATTGAAAAACATCCTGAGACCATTCATGTGTGGAATTGCCTTTCACCTAAGGGAGTGGGCTTACTCACAATATTGCCTGAGAACACTGCTATAAATAAAGAATGGGATCTAAACATCCTCCAAGAGCAATTTTTCCCAATAACCCAAGAGCAATTTGGTGAACAACGATTTTTCCAGTATGATGGAGACCATGTCACAAGGCCAAAGTGATAACTAAGAGGTTTGGTGAACAAAACATTACAATTTTGAGTCCATGGCTAGGAAACATCCCAGATGTCAATCTCATTGAGAACCTGTGGTGAATACTCAAAAAGCGGAAGGACAAACAAAAACACAGAAAATGTGATAAACTGTGAGCACTGATTAGACAAGAATGGGCCATCAGTCAGGATTTGGCCCACAAGCTTTTATCCAGCTGCCAGGGTGAAGGACAGAAGTTTTGAAAAATAAGGGACAACACTGTAACTATTGAGTCTTCACATAAACTTGATGTTTTTGTCAATAAAAAATAAAAACTTATGAAATGCTGATAATTGAAACATCTGACTAAAAAATAAAAAAAAAACTCACTGAAACAGCAGTTTGTGAAAAGCTAAATTTGTGTCATTCTCAAAACCTTTCGACACGACTGGTTGCCGTATGTTGAGTCAGGAAGGAATTTTCTCCATAATATGGGGCAATTAGCATCTGCCTCTTGGGGTTTTCGTCTTCCGCTGGATCAACATCTTAGGTTATATTGATCTTGACGGACTTATGTTTACTTTTTATGACTGTACACACTATTATGAACAATATATATTACATGCACACTTATATACACACACACTATTGTCTACACAATATACTGCATACACACTTATATGTACACACACTATTGTCTACACAATATACTGCATACACACTTATATGTACACACTATTGTCTACACAATATACTGCATACACACTTATATATACACACTATTGTCTACACTATATACTACATACACACTTATATGTACACACTATTGTCTACACAATATACTGCATACACACTTATATGTACACACTATTGTCTACACAATATACTGCATACACACTTATATATACTCACTATTGTGTACACTATATACCACATACGCACATATATACTCACTATTGTGTACACTATATACTATATACACACTTATATATACACACTATTGTGTACACTATATACTACATACACACTTATATGTACACACTATTGTGTACACTATATACTACATACACACTTATATATACACACTATTGTCTACACTATATACTACATACACACTTATATGTACACACTATTGTGTACACTATATACTACATACAAACTTATATATACTCACTATTGTCTACACTATATACTACATATACACTTATATGCACACACTATTGTCTACACTATATACTACATACACACTTATAAATGCACACTATTGTCTACACTATATACTACATACACACTTATATGTACACACTATTGTCTACACTATATACTACATACACACTTATATGTACACACTATTGTCTACACTATATACTACATACACACTTATAAATACACAGTATTGTCTACACTATATACTACATACACACTTATAAATACACACTATTGTCTACACTATATACTACATACACACTTATAAATACAGACTATTGTCTACACTATATACTGCATACACACTTATAAATCCACACTACTGTCTACACTATATACTACATACACACTTATAAATACACAGTATTGTCTACACTATATACTACATACACACTTATAAATCCACACTACTGTCTACACTATATTCTACATACACACTTATATATACACACTATTGTCTACACTATATACTGCATACACACTTATATACACACACACACTATTGTCTACACTATATACTACATGCACACTTATATGTACACACTATTGTCTACACTATATACTACATACACACTTATAAATACACACTATTGTCTACACTATAGACTACATACACACTTATAAATACACACTATTGTCTACACTATATACTACATACACACTTATAAATACACACTATTGTCTACACTATATACTACATACACACTTATAAATACACACTATTGTCTACACTATATACTACATACACACTTATAAATACACACTATTGTCTACACTATATACTACATGCACACTTATATATACACACTATTGTCTACACTATATACTACATACACACTTATAAATACACACTATTGTCTACACTATATACTACATACACACTTATAAATACACACTATTGTCTACACTATATACTACATACACACTTATAAATACACACTATTGTCTACACTATATACTACATGCACACTTATATATACACACTATTGTCTACACTATATACTACATACACACTTATAAATACACACTATTGTCTACACTATATACTACATACACACTTATAAATACACACTATTGTCTACACTATATACTACATACACACTTATAAATACACACTATTGTCTACACTATATTCTACATACACACTTATAAATACACACTATTGTCTACACTATATACTACATACACACTTATAAATACACACTATTGTCTACACTATATACTACATACACACTTATAAATACACACTATTGTCTACACTATATACTACATACACACTTATAAATACTCACTGTTGCACTTCTCAAAACTGAAAATGCAACATCAAGAAGGAAAAGTTATGGAATTATGGAAATTGTAGGATCGACTACTGACAGCTCTTATTGCAACTGCTGACAATTATATCCCAGATGTGTTCGATGGGAAACAAGTCTGGAAATGCTGCAGGCCATTATAGCATGTTGAGGCCAGGCAGGCTGCTTCCAATAGCTTGAGCAATATATGGCCTCGCATTGTTATGTTGAAAATCGGCCACTTGCACACTTTGGAGAAATGGTCGTAGCACTGGTTCCACCACCAAATCGATATAATAATGAAATGTTAGTGCACCTGGAGTGAAGTCTAGAATGGTCCACCTATCATACATTATCCCACCGCACACCATATTCCCGGTAATAGGTGTCACGTTGGGAATGGGGAGAGCCCAGCGTATAATGAAGGGAAAGGAACCCTAAATCTAGGAAAGGGGAGAGTGGAGACTCCTAAACAGAACTAATGACAAACCCTAACTGCCCTATCGACCCTAAATAGGTTCGCCGAGCAGGATACCTAGCCCTAGCAGACCCTAAGGCTAGGCCCTAGGAAGGGAGCGGGAGGGATGAGCACTAAGTCAGCCCCACTAAAGACTAAAGAACACACAGGGGATACTCACAGGGGAATACACTTAGCTCCAAGATGACACAGGAGAAATCATGGCAACAATCCACAAAGAAACTCCAAGGTAATTCTAGTCGACCACTAGAATCCAAAGCCTGAATAGGTATAACATGCTATCACCAGCAACACTCTGAGAATCTGAGTGTATTTGAGGAAACAAAAAGGAAATGTTGACTAACAGCAGAAAGGTGAGGATAAAGCAGGGTCCTAAAGGGAAAGGTATAATCCCCAAGCAAGGTGAGGGTCACTGCTGGGTCCTAAAGAGAAAGGTATAGTAAAAAGATCATGGAGACATTAGTAAAGCCAAATGCAGCAACCTTCTACCGTTGGACACCGCAAGACTGTTAGTCAACCCTGACACACTCGTGACAGTAGGACATCTTCATGCCATCACCCACATGGTTTCCAGACAAATCTACAGCTATCATTGTGTCTACGACAAAAGCGAGACTCATTGTTGAAGAGAATAGGTCTCCATTCCGCCTCTAGTGCAGTTTTGCTCTGCATCAAGAAGCCTTTAAGAGCGGCGTAGTGAGTTCAATGGACCATCCATAGCTGGTCGTCTAGCTTGTAGCTTAATGTCGTGCAAACGGGAGGTGATCATTTGATCGCTTCTATAATGCTTCAGAATACTTTACACTGACAGGCAAACTATTAGCCCACATATAGTCATCTACGGGGTTAACTGATCGGAGACCAATTCTATTGGGCTTTATGCCCAGCGCTGTTAATAGCAGCCTGTGTGCGATCCTTTTGCAGCACATATTTTTCTAATGCGCTACCATAAAGAGGCAACAGTTAAATTATTATACAGCGGTCATTAAGGAGGAATTCTATCTATACTTAAAGCTTAACAATCCCCGATATTACTGACTCCTTCCAAAACCTACGGTAATCTGGCCATGCACCTTAGATAACTGTTGGCTTAACACACTGATCCTGACTCCCCCAAAAGCAGGAACATTTGGCTAGGCCGTGAGTTCCTGTGCTCTTCATGACTTGAGTAGAGTAAGTCCCTGTTGAATCATGTGGCAGCGGGTTATCTTCCCACAGAACTAAAGTATTGGGCAATTATATTCCCACCATCTGATCCTATTATCCCCTGACTTAGCCTGTTACGTTAAAGCCAGGAGTCCCCCAATATAATAGATATAATTTGCGGGTTTAGCCATATTTTAACTAATGAGTATTGTCCGGTCATACCAAGAAGCAACCCACTTCTCTATTTAACGGGACTCCCTCATAAAATTGTAAAGTACTTATAAAAACATGCAACTTTATTATTGGGATTTTTAATTCTATAGTTTACAGATCATTGCCCAAAGTACTGGCCACCTAGGCAAGATCTGCTATAGAGCTTGTGAGCGCTGCTCTGAAGCTGGCCGTATTACTGGATTACACCAGCTCCAGCTTCCGTGCACTCTTTCGATGCTGCAGAGGAAAAGCTACCTCTACTAGCAGCATCAGAGTAACCAGGTAACCCTCTAGTCGCCCCTGGGAAATTTATGCCAATAGCCTTTCTAAACTGGGATCTGAATATTTTTTTCTAAATTGTTCACTAAATGGTTGCATCAAGTTCTATCACAGAAAAAGAAACAGCCTTACCAACACCAGGTCAGAATACCAATTCACTAACAGGATGCAGCAGACCCCCATGATAAAGGCAGTATTCCTATCCCTAATGCCAAAAAGGACTTTGATACGGTTTACTGGGCTACTTAGACAAAGTACTCATCAAATTTGGTTTGACTGGCTTTATCAAATCGTTTATAACATCCCTATATTTCAACCCCAAAGCCATGGTTCTTTCTTCCAGTTCCTTATCATCCAACTTGAAAAGCTCGAATGGAACCAGCCAGGTCAACCCCAATAATTTTTGCGTTAATTATGGAGCACCTGGCAGAGTCCATTCGTCCCAATTCAGACATTTCTGGTCTTAGCGTTGGTAACTTTAAAACATGTTATTGGATTGTAAGCTGATGACTTAATTATCTACTCCACAGATATAGAAATATCTCTTCATGCCGTCATCGCTTTTCTATAATCTTTTGCTGACATTTCATTTTATAAACTAAATGGCAATAAACCTTAAAAATTATATGGTGACCTTTCCGCTTGTGATCAACACAAGATTGCCAATTTTGACAATGTACAGTTGACAATTTACATTGATTTATATATTTACATCTTGTCACAACAACCGTGACTTTATTGGGTCACAGCTGTTTTATTTACCGTATTTTTCGGACTATAAGACGCACCGGGCCATAAGACGCACCCCAAATTTTAGGGTGGAAAATAGGAAAAAATATATTTTTTATAAGATGGGGGTCCGTCTTATAGGCTGAATAGGTATCTTACCTGGGGGGGTGGTGGAGCTGGGGTCACAGAAGGCAGGGTCATTCAGGAAGCCGGCGGAAGTGGAGGCATGCTGGTACCTCATGGCTGGGGGCCTGGTGCTGGGGGCTTGGTTCCCTGGTACCTGGGGGCCTGGTGCCCTGGTATCTGGGGTGCTGGGGGCCTGGTGCTTGTGCCTGGCGCTGGGGTGCTGGGGGCCAGGGTGCTGGTGGCCTGGTGCCTAGTACCTGGGGTGCTGGTGGCCTGGTACCTGGGGTGTGGCCATTTTCCTGTAGAGCACAGCTTCAGGAACATGGCCACGGCCACCGGAAGCTGCTCACTCTGCTCTGCAAACTCCGCTCACAGAAATACACCGGCCCCGGTACCCAGCCAGGCCCGGCCCCCAGCCAGATACCGGCCCGCCTCACCTCTTCTTCCGCCGCTGCCCTGCGATCCCGCTCCACCACCACCGGTAAGTTGCGTTTGAACCATAAGACGCACCCTCCATTTTCCTCCCAAATTTGGGGGGAAAAAGTGCGTCTTATGGTCTGAAAAATACGGTATACCATAACATCTATACAGCAGTGATCAAAAATATACCCTTATCTGGGTGTATGATACTTTAATATATAATCCTATTTTATACAAAGCAATAAAAGTTACATTTTATTCACAAACTTTATTCCCCTCCTCTCTTTTCCTTATTAATGTATAGTATTATAGGGGTGTACACTAATGTGAATAAATGTCCGATGAGATTTGACAATAAACTTATTGCAAATTTGAGACAACATTGTTACATTGGGCACACTATGGCAACCACACTCCATTTTCCACACCACCTCTACTTTAACAAATCCTACCTCTTGTATATGATCTGACTCCCTCTCCGGCACCTATCTCTTCCTTTCTCTCTTTCTTCCCCCTTATTGTTTTCCTCACTATTTTCATCTCTATATTTTATAAGTCAAACATTTATATGAATGTTTTTTTAAATACTATTGCATCATTTATCTTTTGAAACTTTAACAAAAATTTACAGTTTAAAAGAAAAAAAATTCCACAAGGCCTTAAAAAAGTTGTCCAGTACTTTATATTACCCCCCCAATGTATCCCCCCTGGGCCCCTAAGGATTTTTGTAAATACCTTACGTTGCTGTTTCTGCCTGTGAGCGGCGCTATCCTTGGCCGCTCACAAGCATCACGTGACCCCATGATGACGTCACGACAAATGAGGCGTGACTTAGCGCTGGGGTCCCCACGGTGGCTGCTGGGTTGTGGGCTGGGTTACCCCCCGCATCACACCCAGCATCCAACTCGTGCTTTCCCAATGAATGGGGAGAGGCAGAGCACGGTGGATGCTGGGTGTGACGCGGGGGAGTAACCCCGCCCACAGCCTGGCATCCACCGTGGATCGCAGAAGACAGAGACCCCCGGCTGCTGCCAGCACTTGTCATGACGTCAGCGGATGTCAGAGTCAGCTACAGCCGGGGGTCACGTGATGCCTGTGAGCAGCCAGTGATAGCGCCGCTCACAGGCAGTATCTGCAGTGTAACGTAATTACAAATATCCTTAGGCGCCCCGGGGGGATACATTGCGGGGGTAATATAAAGTACTGGACAACCCCTTTAATTCTCCCTATCAATGTTCAGGCTCATAATAAATTGAAACTTGAATCGCTTTTCCTATTTAGGTGGTTGGAAGAAGTCATTCCATACTTGGGGATTATACTATCTACTTCTCCCATGATTATTAAGAAACATTTCTACCATCTTTATCATTCACATGAATCTGAACTGGACAGGTTCTCACACCTAGCCCTTTCTTGCCTAGCAATAATCCAATCCTTATCAAATTGAATCTCACAGATGGATGCAGTTTGAAAACTTTTTTGCTAAATTTGGTTTCGCCAGGCGGACTCTTCAGTCTGAATACATCAAACCTACCTCCTGTTCCCCTATACTCCCAATTATGTTATCTACTGTTTCCCTTTGGAGAACCTGGGAAATGTGTCCTCTATGTGAGATCTCAATTAGAGAATTAGAGCCCCATATCCCTTATCAATTCTGTCTACATGGGAGGTAAGCAGTCTGAGGACTTGGCAGATATTAGCAAGGATTTATTGTTTCTTTAGTTAGACGCAATTATTAAAAAGTAATAGCGCCAACGTGGATCTTTCTATCAATACTTGCAGATCAGACACATCTTATTGGCCTTCTATTATCAACACACATCCCCTCTTTCACCCTTCCACCATTACCTCTTTATTGAGGATACGTCTGAAAAAGTTTTGTAAACCTTCTATAAGATACTGAATTCCCATTTTCACCATGAAAGTGTTCTCACTACCAATATCCATTCAAGAGTCATGGTTCATCAGGACTGGTCCCTGTGGCCCCCCCCCCAGTGGTCCCTATTATTATGCTGTAATGTCCTATCCCCATCTTCTCCGCATCTCTCCCCCTCCTATTATTTCCACTTTTTCACATGCTGGATGTTTTCATCACTCACTTTTATGGTAACTTTCATCTATAATTTGTCTACACTTTTGCGTTTTCTGTTCATTGTTTGAATATTTTTCTTTGTTTATAAAAATCAATAAAAACTTATTGGAGAAAGAAGCGCTCCAAGCTAACGATTCCCTAATCCATCCTAAATATCTATGTGATGGAGGCAGATTAAGATACTCACCAATCACCGTCTTCTCCCTTCCTCTCTTCTCTCCCTCACTGCTCCTATACTCATGTATGCCTGATTCAGCCGAGCATGCATGTGCTTTCAATGGGAGGATAATGGGCCTGTCCCACAAAATTCAATCAATTCAGATGATTTTTCTTTAATGTGAATGGGCACTAAAGAACTGGACCACATGAACGCTATGGGGCCCATGAACAGGAGAAGCCTAGTGCCGAATGCTTATACCGTATATGTACATTATAAGTTATGATGGCTTATAAGGAGTAGACTCACATGCTGAGACCACTCCATACCCAGTGGGTGCCGGCTGTTTTACACAGCAGACAGCCACTCGTAATTGCTGCAATTCAAGCTAGCTCTGATTGCATCAGTTTAACCCCTTAGCTTCCATAGTGACCAGCAATTATGGTAACTAAGCAGCTAGACAGGGGGTCTCTGTGACCACCACTGGGTTGCTTAATGGCCGCCAGTGGCCAATAAGAGGTCCCATTTCGGATCTTTGCTATGGGGTCTGTGGATTTCTATGTACACCCCTCTATGACCTGATAAGAATTATCCTGAGGGTTAAGCAGGTGGACTAACATGTTCTGTGCCCTCCCAGTATTCCTCTCTCTGCATATCATACCATGAGTATCCACCTTAGTACATGCCGGATTCTGAAAATCTTATTTATCTGTTTTCTTTTCTAAAAGTGTTTATTTTACATCAACATGAAACATATGAATGGGAAATTTCTATTAACTGATTAGCTGCAGTGGTCACACAATGGCCACTGCGAGAAGGAGAAGCCAGGAGGTCGGCGGGGACACTGACAGCAGCAGTACTGGGGGTCTGAAAGGTAAGTATGAGATTATTATTCCAAGGCATCTGATATACATAAGATGTATATATATATCTCCTATGCTTTAGACACATATACACACCTTAAGAGTGTTAGATGGTTAGTAATAATATATATTTTTTCACAATGTGTATTATAATATATAATAATATAACATTTTATAATATGTATATAACAGATTGGACAGTCGGCCATCATGACAGCGCGTTGTTGCTCTCACATGTGATGTCACAGTGACATAGAATGCTGTGAGGTTATACAATCTATGCACTCGGTGACATCAGCGCCATTTTCAGAGTTGAAGTTTTCGCTGAGACTCTACCTTGGTTTTGGAAGTGCGAGCTAGTTTGTTTCATACATCTAGTGCTTTACTTCTACAGCTTCTTATTGATATTTTGGCACCATAACATCCGTGCCAGCAGAGAACTTAGTTCTCATTTTCTATCACTCTACCATCTCAGCCCCGGGAAACTGAACCATGACTTCCAGGGAGCTGCATCAGCTTATTGCTGACAACGAGACTTGGATGAGCCGACCAGAAAATCAGGGTAAGTGAGAGAATATTCCCACCTTATAGGATCTTTTCTGGGAGGAGATTTCCCTGGGGTAAGCGGTTTCAGTACACTCAGTGCATCCTCCACCTTCCCATTCATCGTCCTTGGGGGCTGTGTTAGTTTCAGTCTGGTTCCACCCCTGCTCTGTGATGTCTGTAGAGAGGGGATCCATTGAGCAGGTTTATTTAGCCCAAACATTAATCAATTTTTTCTCCTCTCCCTAAACCCCAAAGCAACAGCAGGTTCACTCCGTTTGGCTCGAAAGTGTATTTTTATAAACATTTGCATATTTATAGTAAATTGTATTTCTTTATAGGTCAGGCTATGATTGTCCATCAATTGAGATCTTCTCAAAGGGATCAGAGAAGACCAATTACTACTGGTGGACACAGAACAGATGCCACTGCTGTCACTGCGAGAGGCAGAGAAGCCAGAACTCCTCTCCGGCAAAGAGGACAAGAGAGCAGGGAAAGAAGCCGCTCTCCGCTTAGACCGGTCCCTGCAGAGCCCTCCAGAGAAACATCAGAGAGCAGAAGGGATGACAGTGGATCCTCAGACACCGCCACTGAGTTTGAATTCAGACGGCCATTTCCCGTTCCGCCCAGCCGCAGACTCAGGGAGTCTCCAGCTGCAAGTGGATCTCCTGTACAATTACTGCAGGCAAACCGTCTGTTCAACATCATCTTTCAGCAGCAGGGAATGGGAGTGATGACGTCTCCGCCACAGATGCGGCCACCATCACCACCTGCACAATATAATCTGCAGGAAAGGCAGCAGACTTGGCGAGCTCAGCAAATTAGGAACCTCCCAACAAGAGCTGTAACATCTCAGGAGGAGTCGTGTGTCATCTGCATGACGGATTATGAGACCGGAGAGGGAGTCACAGTGCTACCATGCAATCATTGTTTCCATCAGGGTTGCATCTCTACCTGGCTCAACTCCAACCTTCGGTGCCCCCTGTGTCGCAACCACTGCTTCCTTCTAAAATTCAGTGGAACATCTTAAATGTTCAAGGAAGAAGTTAAGAGTTTGGCAGTGACACTAGAAGAGTCCATCTTGTACGTCAGCCCAGGTAAGAGAGAACATATAGATTACATCTGCATTCATTTCAAATGCAAAAAAAAAATAATTCACCTTTACTTCTGTTCTGTCTTTTCTTTAGTTTACCATCAGCTTTGGGAAACATCGTACCAGTACTGAGTTCTCAGATGAGGATCAATGAAATAGCGGTCTTCTTTCTGTGATATTATTGAGACGCTGAAGAAGAAACCTGCTCCTGCGCATGACGATTTTCGGTTGAACCCCCTTCTCTCTTTTCTGTGAGGAGATTTTGAAGATGATCTGGAAAGTAGATAGAGAGGAAACCAGGCTCTCCAATATAAGCCGAAAGTTAGAAGTTTATTACAACAATCATCAGCAAACGTCTGTGTGCAATGGGCCAACGTTTAGGTCACATGACCTTATATATATATATATATATATATATATATATATATGTATACATTAAAAAATGTTATACCAATTATATTGATTCTGTGTCTTTCGCCTTATTTGCATGGTATGCATACTGGGAACTCCATAACATTGTGCACAGAGCAGGTGGATTGATGATAAATGTCTATTCTAAACAATAAAAGCTGTGCAAACGTCAAAAAGAATGAACATATGTACTGAAAAGTCAAAAGGACTTGCTGTGCATATGATCCGTCTGTTTTAACTTCTTCAGGCTTCAAAAGCTATGAAGCGGCTAAAAGAAGAGATTGGTCTTTTCTTCTAGAAGCTTCTGCTTGGAAGTTGCTACTATTTTATATATAAACTGATTTCGCAGTGAAACCGCCGCAAAAAAACGAACACAAAGAAATCACAAAAGCCACTTCAGGTAAAACTCGATGGACACCATGATGAGGATATCTGGCTGAGTGTCTACTGATCACTGCTTGTAACCCCTTTTTCTCCATAGGGATAGTGTAGTGATAGACGGGTGGGATATTAGTATTAATGTAAGTATGTTTTTAGCTCAAGTTGGTGGGAAGTATAATTAGGTAATTGGGAATTAATCGTATATTAGTACTGTCTGCTATTGTTATTATTGTGTACTGTGTTAGTGTGGTGATTAGTAGTATATGAACTGTAGACTTGTGTGTAATAAATATCCTTTATTCATACACGGTTTTGTCTCAGTTAGAATATAGCAATTAACACAAGTGTCCCAGGTAAGTCACTGCATACCACTTCAACAATAAATATAATCCCACAGCTGCAATATTAAAATCAAATTATAGACACAGAATAGAAATATGCGCAGAAATAAAACTTCAGAAATGTATTTGATAATGCTTTGATTTGAGAGTCCTCAGTGGTTGATTCCTTTTAATGGCTAACTGAAAAGATAGTAACAAATTGCAAGCTTTCGAGACTACTCAGGTCTCTTCATCAGGCTAGTATACCACAAAATGTGAAGAGTCACATATTTATTCACAATAAGACACAGAAATAATGCAATAGATGCGACAGGTGACGGAAAGCAGAGTTATTATGGGAGAGATAAACAGTTCTGGCTATAAATATTTTAGCAGTTAATAGATAAGGAGTGTGAAGGTTTTATTGTTCTGTGACTAGGTCTAGTGTTATGATGGCCTCAAAAGTCTGAGGGGCACATTCCTTAGTTGATGTAAAATGACATAAATCCATGCGACACATTCATTCCTGCTCTGAAAGTGTTAAAGGTCACCATTAGTTTATATTCTGAGATTCTTCTTTCTCTTTGAGATTTGAAATGACCTTTTAATACCAGTAATTTCATGTCTTTTATGCTATGATCAGGGGAACAAAAATGCTTGGCTACAGGTAGATCTATTCTTTTTTCTTTTATTGTGTGGCTATAATGATTCATTCTTGTCCTAAGTTTTTGTCCTGTCTTCCCTACATAAAGACCCCAGCTGGACATTTGGTACATATAATTAAGTACACTACGTTAGATGTGATACAGCTGAACGTACCTGGGATCTTATAGTCCTGATGTGAGTTGGGTATTATCATCTTGTCTGTGGTCATTATAAACGGACAGGTTTTACATTTTTTTTGGTTGCAAGGAAAGGTACCTGTAGCTGGAGGAGATGACAGAAAGCTTCTGACAATGATGCTTCTTAGATTTGGGGGCTGCCTGAAACACAGAAGTGGGGGGTCTGGAAATATGGATTGTAATCGGGCATCTTTTTGTAGTAAGGGTTGTAGTTTCCGTGTAGCTCTCCTTAGCGCCTCCAGATTTGAATTGTAGATGACTACTAGAGGCACCTGGTTGCTTTCTTGTTTGGTTTTGTAATGTAGGAGGTGATTCCTTGGTATTCTGGTGGCTCTTGTAATCTGGTTCTCAATTGTTCTTGGATGGTGGCCCTGATTCAAAAAGGTCTTTCTGAGACCATGAAGGTGTTTGTCTCTATCCATAGGGTTGGAACATATCCGATTGTATCTGACGGCTTGTCTGTAAACAATTTAAGGTATGTAGGACGGTCGATTGGTTTCCGGTACAAGGATGTCTCTATTTCATTGTTCTGTAGCTTGATGATGGTGTCCAAAAAGTTAATTTCAGTACAGGAGTAGTTGAGTGTTAGGTTGATGGTGGGATGAAATCGATTAAAGTGTTCATGGAACGTCTTCAGCTGTTGCTCAGACCCCGTCCAGATGATTAAAATATCGTCAATGAAACGATAGTAGGCCAGAGACCTGATGGGGCATGAGGACAAAAAGTCACTTTCAAGCTTGGCCATGAAAAGATTTGCGTACTGTGGATCCATTTTACTTCCCATCGCTGTACCAGTTTCCTGTAGATATATGTTGTTATCAAATTCAAAGTAATTGTGGGTGAGGATGAATTCTGTAAGTTTGACCACAGAATCAGCAACAATTCCTGTATTTTCTATGAAGATTTTGCAGGCATTTAATCCATCCTGATGTGGGATGTTAGAATACAAAGATTCCTCATCCATGGTGGCCAGGATGGATCCTTCTGGTAGAGGACCTATTGCTGCTAGTTTATTCAGTAGGTCTGATGTGTCCTGAATGTAGCTGGGTGTAATCTTTACCAGTGGTTTAAGAACACACTCTATTCTATTAATTTGATAATGCTAAAATCAATAAAACAACATATAAACATAGCAGGGAAGGGAAACCGTTAACCAATCCACATACAGATGAGCCTAATGCTATTTGAAAATAAGCTATGACTCCATGTGATCACTAATTAAACCACGCAGATATATAACCCCACGTCTAAGGTGCATTGTGCTGGAGAAAAGAAACCTAATAAATCAAGGTTTTCCATGGAGAAGTCTATTGGCATAAAACAGTAAACATGAATCAAATAAAACACAGATTATAGGGACTAGCCCGTCGTAAAGTGCACAGTGCAATGCTTGGAGGCTTTGAATCCCGGTAGTACTGAGTAGTACTGATTTGAAAGGAGTTGTCACTTAGAACTTACTGTTAGTAGTCAGATCTACATGTGGATGAACCCCCGACAACGCCGTTTCGCCAGTGCTTCTTCCAAGGGGCGTTAACTAGGGAGGGGACAGTGTTCCTTATATATACAGCCATTAATCAAAGTTTTTAGCCTTATATCCAATTGTTGCCATGGGTGGAAGGCGGCACATGAAGCGTTCCTCAGTAACTCATAGATGTAAAAGGTGACTTCAGGATTGTGCGCTTGGAACGCACACGTGGCACGCACACTGTTCCGAGTGCGCAAGGCTGGAAGCCACTGAGTGCTATGAATGCGCATGCGCACAAGCCCAAGGAAAGGAAGTAAGTAAAGTGTGCGGCTAGCAAATACCGCTAGGTGTACAAAAGACGGGGGAGCCCGGATCGCTATTGGACAGGACTCATATCACATCGTGTGTAAAGGAGGTGGAAAAGGTAATACATAATACATAGTAATCCTAATAAACACTTGCACCTGGTATATAACTCAGATGGAATTAGAAGCTACAAGAGAGAGGATGGATGAAATAACCTATTACTAATGACAGCAATGATGTTAGACATAATACCATAAGCACTGTGGGTGAATAAGTGCGGAGCAAGTGCACTAGTGTACTAAGAGATACATAAAAAAGTGAATAATAAAAAGGGTTAACCTGTTACAATAATAATAGCAATAATATTGAACATAAATGCCATAAGCACTAACAATGAATACGTGCAAAATAAGTGCACTGGTGTACCAAAAATGTGTGGGGGATAATAAATATTCCACAAATTATTAAAAAATATAACAATAAAAAGTGTGCTAAAAATATCCCCAAGCAATAATGATAGACAATCAATATAAGTGACATGAACACCTGGGGTCACGTAGAGAAAGGTACAAACCGTACAAAAATATGTATACTGAGTGAATATCCCTGATCAAAAGGGACATGAAATGCATATGGAACATATACTGTATGCCATAGATGTCCATAAGGTGAATTAAACAAATATATTTTGATAGGTAAACAGGTCTATATAATACCCTTAAGAAGAGATGGACAAAGGAAAATAGGAGAAACAAAGTTACCCCAAAACAGCAAATGAATCAGGGGGTCATATGAATTTGATATCACTGTAATCATACAGTCATACAGGCCAGAAGAATAAATCAGTCTTATCACTTTTACCGCATGGTGAACGGTGCAAAAGAATGTACAGTATAAAAACAATAGCTGAATTGCTGTTTTTTATTCATTCTTTGTCTGAAAAATCTTAGTAAAAAGCAATCAAAAATTGTTATGTAAACCAAAATGGTATCAAAAAAATCTTCAACTCGTTGTGAAAAATAAGCCCTCATACAGCTCTGTTCGTCAAAAGATAAAGAATTTATAGCTCTCACAATATGGCGACAAAAAAAAAATTTTTTTTTATAAACAATCATTTTTACTGCGTGACAGCAGCAAAACATAAAAAACTATATAAATCTGGTATCGCTGTAATTGCACTGACCCGTAGATTAATTTATACCGCACAATGAGCAGCGCAAAAATAAAAATAAAAACTGTTCTTGTACTACTGTCTATTTGTTCATTCTACATCCCAAAAATTGGAATATGGCTCGATTCACATTTATCCTGCGCTCTCTGTTGAGCGCTTACATTGGAGTTTCTACGTAAATCAGAGAAAACGCGATTCAGACAAAACACGATTCAGACAAAACTCCCAATGGAACCACTCACTATAAAGAGGCAGATGGAGGCACTTTGGACTCTGGTGTCTGTTACAGTGGTGTCACATTATTTTATGCATCCTTTTAGCGCACAAGTGTGGGCGACCACAGTTTTGTGCACGCCAAAAAAGATGGATACCACCGGAATAGACGGCAAACAGAGTCCAAAGTGTCTCCATCTGCCTCATTATGATGGATGGTTCCTCTGGGGATTTCGTTTGAATCGCATTTTTGTGAGATTTACTCAGAAACCGTGTTATAAATGCTCAGCGTAGAACACAAGAATGTGATCCCACCATACTGAAAGTGATCAAAAAATATTTTGTACTCCAAAATGTTACCAAAAAAACCCTAACTTTTCCTGCACAAAACCAGCCCCCACTCAGATCTGCCATCTGTCACTGGAAATGTAGAGGGTTCCCATGTTACTGGTAGAAGAAAGACTCTGGAAAAGCAACATGGCTCCCACCCCTCAAATAAAATACAGTGAAATATACGCTCCCAAATACCGCCTCCTTCTGAGCCCCACTGTGCCTAAACTACAGTAAGAGGCTACATTTTTGGCATTATTGTAGCTGGAAGAGCGCACTTAACATTTTACGGGTTTTCCCCAGAAACACCAACTGGGCACAATGTGTGGGCACTGAGCTGGCATAGTTGCAATTCTCCCCCCAAAAAACTATGGCGTGGATGTTACAAAATAGTCACTTGAGCCGTAGATGAATTCATTGAGAGGTCCAAATTCTGCAATGGGGTCTCTTTTGGAGGTTTTCTGCTGTTCTGGCACCTTAACAGCTCTGCAAATGTTTCCCGAAAATTGTTCTAGCAAAATCTGTGGTTCAAATCCAAATAGCGCTCCTTCCTTCTCAGCCATGACGTGAGGCTAAACAGTAGTTTCTGACAACATATAGAGCATCACCATATTCGGGAGAAATTGCAGAATAAATTTTGGGGTCCAGTTTCACCTACTAACCCTCATGTAACTGACACATTTGTAGCTAATAAAAAAAAATTACATTTTAACAACTAAAATGTGAAATTTCCACATTCCAATGTTATAATATTCTGTGAGGCATCTGTAGGTTCAAAATACTCACTACACCCCTTGATGAATTCCTTAAGCAGTAAAGTTTCCAATATGGGGTCACTTGTGGGGGTTTCTGCTGATCTTACACCTCAGGGGCTCGGCTAATGGCACCCTCAATCTATTCAAACAGAATCTGCATTCTAAAACCCAAGTGGCGCTTCTACTCATCCGATCCCTGCCGTGTGCTCAAACTCTAGTGTACAACCACATATGGTGTATTGCCACATTTGGTAAAAATTGCATAATTTATAGAAGGAACTAAAGTTCAAAATTCATAGAAGGAGCCCACCGAACCTTCAGGATTTGAAGAGTGCTTGTGTAGAAGAATTGGCCAAAATCACTCCTGAGCAATGCATGCGACTAGTTCCTCCATACGGGAGGCGTCTTAAAGCTGTCATCACCACCAAAGGCTTTTGTATGAAGTATTAAATACATTTCAGGAAGCTTGTTCAATACTTTTTCCCTGTGTCATCTTCATTATTACACATGATTTCATTTATGGACATTTATGGTTTCATTTCTTTGCCTGTGTGGATTGGATGGGTTTTTACTGAAATCTGGTGAGAATTTCATGTCAATAGCACCATTCAAAACATATTTATGTAGAACATTGGTGAAACGTTCAATACTTATTATACTCGCTGTATATTTGCAGTTATTGTATTGTTTGGATTGTTAGAAACAGAGCTATATAAATCAATA
Organism: Phyllobates terribilis; assembly: GCF_046119375.1. Lineage (NCBI taxonomy): Eukaryota > Metazoa > Chordata > Amphibia > Anura > Dendrobatidae > Phyllobates > Phyllobates terribilis. The sequence goes on along the minus strand of NW_027362787.1, from coordinate 6,718,808 downwards.
AATAGTATTTTGAGAACCCGGCAGAGACATCTTTGTTTTATTAATAAGGATACATTGCATCAATTTGGTGACAACTGCAAAGGCCCCACATTTGTTTCTATAAAGGCACAATATCTGTTCCCATTGGACTGTCGTCTTCTGCATTACTCTTATATATTTATCTTCTACTATTTTCATATGTAGCAAGTCAAAAAGATGCCGGAATTAATAAAGAAGAGAGTTTTACTCAGTTTTTTTCCTGCACATGAACGTTCATAGAGGGAGAATGAGATTTTATTATATTGAATATGTGGAAACATGGCTTAATATAAAGAAAAACATACATTAGTGCATTACCTGGAAAAATGATTTTCTGTCTTTTCCATTTCATTTCGGTGGTCATTCTCCAAGGCGAGAAGCGCAACAGTTACAAGCTCTTTGCTGTAGAGCTTACAAGTGCTGCTCTGAAGTTGGCCAGATGAGTGAATCCAACCAGCTTGAGTACTTCTGTGATCCTCCGATGCTTCATATAGCGGCATGGGAACTAAGTTTGGGCCAATTGCGCATCTATGATGCTTCTCCAAAATGTCAGTCAGTCCGGAGCGCACTTTGCCCTGCCGAGCAGAAAGTAGGAAGACAGGGGAGCAGCGCGCTTCTGAAGAAGAAATGAGAATAATCATTTAAAGATATGCTACAAAGGTTGCAAGTTATCACCTTTCGACCGAAAAAGTAAATACTTGCTGACCACTGGGTATCCCACACTGGGACCTCCACAGTTTAAAACATGGGGCTCTAGAGTGTCCCATTTGAATTGAATCATCCCAGAAATGTGTAGTCTTGTTACCATTACAAAACAATAGAAAAATCTTACTTACCATCTGTCTCGTCATCCTGTGTGGCAGCGCCTGGAGAAACTGCATTTCTTCCTCCTTCCTGGATTATCCTTTGCTTCCTTCTCTGGCAATTGGGACAGGAGGTCGGTGCCGCAGCTTTGAGTGTTTTCAGTTCACATTTCATGCAGTGTTGTGCATGTGACTAGCCCAGGGGATGGGGGAAGACTCGGTTACCCGGGCCTTTAGCCTTAAGGAGGTCGCGGTGGTCGGCTTCCGGGCCCGTATTCTGGGGTCTCTCTTTAAAAAGGCATTGATAGATATCAAGTTTATAAAAGTTCGTGACGCCACCTATGGTTTCTGATGATATTCACCAGCGCTGCGCAGTCCACTGAGGCCAGTGATAAGGCAGCTGGATGGTATGGCTCCCCACAGGTGGAGCTAGGCCTCAGGGCAGGGTACGGACGGGGTATGCAGGACAAGGAGACTCAGCCGAGTCGGAGCAAGAACAGGGACAGACACAATAGTCACTTCAGTACCTTTTACTGATGGAAATTCAGGCACTCCCCGGAGCACTGTAGGGTGAAGGGTGTATGTCCGGATCCTCCCCAATGAGCGGGTTTTGGGCCTCCTGCTTCTTGACTCTGCGTAGTAAGTTTCTGACCTGCCTGGAGCAAGGCCTAACTTTGTCTCTGTCCTGCGCTGGCTGTCCTTGTGGTAGGGCCTTCTCTTGGAGTGCACGCTCCCGACCTACGGGGCCTATGGGTCTCCTGGCTCTGGTACGAATCAGCATGGGACTTGTAGTTCTCCAGGGATTCCGGTTTATCTTACTGGGTCATGGAGATCCCGGTAAGCTTCGGACCCGGTGTCCGGTAACTGCTTCTTCGGGGTGAGCTAGTTAAGCTCCTCTGCCCCCTATGAACTAACTCTCTACTCTCTTTCGGCCTACTCGGGCCCTCTCTAGGCTACTCACACTAATGGCAGCTTGCCGCGCTTCACCGATCTTATGGCGCTGGCACACCTGAAGCTCACCTCTCTGAGCTACATGGAGTCTTGATCTGGATAAGCTCCACTGCAGGCTAGCAATTGCAGGAGCTGGAACAGGCTTTTGTCCTCTGAGGTAACTCCTCTCAGGCTGTACTGGACTCACGGCTAAACCAGACTGAACTAGACTCTGACTCCAACTAACTGCTGCCTAGCTCCACCTTCCCTTTTATATCGCTAACGGGCTCCCTCTCGTGGTCTGAGGTGGAAGGTGGAGATGTGTGAATGGTTATGGGGGCCTCTTGAGGAGGAATCCATCAATACACCCTTCTAGGATTTGTGATACCAAGCACAGCTGGGCTTCACACATGGTTAGCACAAGTATCCCAGGTGAGCAATTCCAGAACGCTGGATTTCTGGACCTCCAAGCTGGTTCACACATAGAGCGCCTCTGTGTTTTTTTCTGTTCCATTTGAATGGAGGGATATAGTTTTGCACAAGCTTCATTACTCCATTCATTGCTCCATTTATTTACTGCCACTGCTGGAGATATAGGGCCCGACTCATCAAGTTGTTTTCAACAGTTTTCTAGTGTTCAACACTTTGAAACGTTGCAAAATTTTGGTCGCAATTCAAAGTAGCACAAAAATGTTGCGAATTTTAGCATTTTTACTCCACTCCTGGCTGGATCCACCAAAAGTTGCAAAACTAAGGCACTACTGTGCTTGTGGAAGCCTGACGGGCAAATTCATCAAGAATTATGCCACTTTAGGTGCATAAATATTCTATCCATAGAAATGACTAGGAAAATGATTTTAATCATTTTGTGAGTGCTTTTTCAGGCCCCAGTCTTAAAGAAATCGGCAAATCTTATTCATGAATGCTTTTCATTAAGAGGCGCACAACACTTAATGAACTTGGCATATCTGATGAGTGGTGTGCGTGTACGTGTGCCCCTTCAGAAGTGTTACCCCAGTCAAGGACTACAGGAACTGGAGTAACATATCTGGAGACGAAATGGTTCAACTTTTGAAGAACTTGACAGCGGGCAAAGCAACGCCCCGTCCTACATCGTCTCTTCTGCAGCTTCACCCATTCATCATCATCTATCAGTATCCTTGTTTCATTCCGGTCAGTCCTGTAAATTACTATTCTGGAGCTTTACCAGTGGATGTGTCGGCCAGTTTTGCCCAATCTATGGCTATTTATGCCATTCTAGGAGTTGCAGTTCTGACGCCAGCAGAGAGCTGCCGGCTGGGAACATTGGTATAAGGCATTGTAACAGCGTTGTATCAGTAAGGACTTACCCGTGGAACGTCTGCTTCTTGTAGCAAAACTTCTCTGCATAAAGTGAGAAAAGAAAGAAGACAATTCGAGTTTGAAGAACTAAAAATTAAATAAATAAAAAATAAATATTTCCATTGGATTTGTTTTAATAATTATTTGTTTTGCTGTTTATCTTCCCATTCTCTGCTTATGATATCTTTTGACGTACAGAATAATAACAAAGGATGGTATAGAAGTATTTACAGTGACGTGAAAAATAAAAGTATGACCCCACGTGTCTGTAGCACTCCTGACAATGTCTGGGCATGCTCCTGATGAGACAATGGGCGGTATACTGGGTTATCAGGGCATTGGTGAGCTCCTGCATAGTTTGTAATGTTACTTGACTTTGTTGGATGCCTGATACAGAAAAAACCACCGGATCTCAAAAGGATTCAGCTCTGGGAAACATGAGGGCCAGTCAAAGGCATAAATGTCTTCCTCATCCAGAAACTGTCTCCACAGTCTGATCACATGAGGATGGATATTGTCTTGTACCAGGAGAAACCCAGGACAACTGCACCGGTGTATTGTCTGACAATGGCTCCAAGGATTTCATCACAGCACCTAACAGCAGTCAGGGTACCAAAAGTGGAGGTTTGTGTGACCCCCCATGGTTTTGCCTCCCCAGATTATCTCTGACAAAATCAAGGCACAACTTCCATTCCAGATGGAATAGACAATTGATTATAGTAAAACACGACCCCCAAAAAGTAGGATCTCTTCTTATAATTGGTGATATGTTATTTATTTATCCATCCCCATCTCAAAAATTGTCTTCTGCATTTGTTAAAATTCCAGAAGTTCTTTGAACCCATCATATCTTCTCATAGACTTTACAATAATGTCTTAAGAAAAAGTTAAGACTGAAGATTTTAGGTTTATGTGAACCATTAGTGATCAGCAAAAAATGTAACATTTCATGTAATATCTTGTAACATCTTTAACCTTAACTCCTAAACTGCCTTGTGCCTATACACCTTAGATAGTAGTCCAGTTATGTCTCCCATGTCCCCCATGTCCATCAACACATCAACACTAGTGATGGGCAAGCACTAAAATGCTCGGGTGCTCGTTGCTCGGGTCGAGCACAGTGGAATACTCAGGTGCTCGACCCGAGCAACGAGCCCAATGTAAGTCTATGGGAAACTCGATCATTATTCAGGTGGCTCCCCCCGGCAGTCTGCACAGGGCTTAAAAATTGCCCAAATCAATGGGAACAGTGCTCAAATGACATGGGAACAGCATGGGGAAGACCCCTGGAAGCATTTCTGACTCCCAGGTCACTGCTGTGAACAATGTTGTCAGAGGTATTACGCCACTTTTACGGACTCACAATAAAACATACAAAAAATGAAACCAAAATGGATTTTCCTGAGAAATATGTAAAGGAACATCCTTTCCAGGGTAATGACTTGTATATAAGGCAAAATACATAACCAAAAACAAAAATACTCCTCCACAGCTTGGGCTATGTTCACACGTAGCGTTTTTGATGCATTTTTGCACTTTTGCATTGCTTTCAACCGTGACAAATGCATTCACCAGGAAATGTCATTTTAACATTTTACAACCTTATCTGGCCATGTGGTGTGTGAGACATGATCAGACACATCATGTTTCATTTATGAAGGAGGGACTCTGAAAGTCTCAAAGCCTATTTTTATAGGGCCATCAGGCGGCCTTTACTATTCTTAAAGAGCCAGCGGCTGGCTATGCTTTGTTGTTTCCATTACTAAAGAGTGGGTCTCCTATACTGTTGTTGCATATGCAGTAAATGCAAGGGCTACCAAAAATTTGGACCTACTCCAATGCCCCTTGGAAGAGACGTAGAGGAGGGCCTCCGTAAAAAAAATGGTCCCATTATTAGGAAGTGGGTCTCCCATTGTGTTTGCCTATGAAGTGAATGCAAGGGATGCCAAAAATCTGGAGGCACTCCAATGCCCCTTGGAAGAGACGTGGAGGTCAGAGGGCTTACTGAAAACAATGTTCCCATTATTAGTAAGTGGGACTCCCATAGTGTTGGCCTATGTAGTGAATGCAAGGGCTGCCAAAAATTTGGAGGCACTCCAATGCCCCTTGGAAAAGACGTAGAGGTCCTCATGAAAAAATGTTCCCATTTTTGGGAAGTGGGTCTCCCATAGAGTTGGCCTATGTAGTGAATGCAAGGCCTGCCAAAATTTGGGAGGCACTCCAAAGCCCCTTGGAAGAGACGTAGAGGACCTCATGAAAAAATGTTCCCATTATTGGGAAGTGGGTCTCCCATAGTGTTGCCAAAAATTGGGAGGCATTCCAATGCACCTTGGAAAAGACGTGGAGGAGGACCTCATAAAAAAATGTTTACCATTAGAAAGGAGCGGGTCTCCTATACTTGTAACGCCCATGCACTAAGTGTATGGGCTGACAAACATTTACCCCTGGGGGTATACATGAACATACTGTATAAAACATTTTTTTTACTAGCATCATAAACACCCTTTAAAAAAAATATGTGGGTGTTGCATCACAGACCATGTCACCCTGGTGATATGGTGGTGGAGGATGAGGATGAGGAGAAGGAGGAGGACAAGAGCAAATAGCCAAAATCAGGAAGCATATACCCATGTCTGGGTGTCAAAAGGTGCATGGGAATACACTTCACAAAAAAGAAACTGGATTTGAGTTTATGTTACACTGCTATCATTCAGTGGTATTGAGAAGTCTGGCCCAATCCAGCCCTGACAAAACGCTAGCGGCAGGGCAGGCCAGGACCTCCAAGGTGTAGAGAGACAGTTCATTCCACGTCTCCAGCTTGGATACCCAATAATTATAAGGCACAGAGGAATCACGGAGGATGTTGGTATGGTCGGAAAGGTACTCCCTCAGCATCTTCCCAAACTTTGCACTCCTTGTGAGAGTACCCCGTGCCTCAGGGCCTGTGCGATGGGAGGGGCTGAGAAAACTCTCCCAGAAGTTTGACAGTGTTCCCCTGCCTCTGCTGGATTGGATTTGTGTCCCTCTTTCCTGTACTCCTTGGTTGTCCAACGAACTGTGACCTCTGCCACCAGCGTTTTCAGATGGGAATTTTTTTAATAGTTCCGTAACAAGGGCTTTTTGGTACTGCCCCATCTTTGTAGACCTGTCCGCCTCAGGAATAAGAGATAGAAAGATCTCCTTGTAGCGTGGGTCTAGAAGTGTCATCAACCAGTAATGACTGTCTCCCAAAATTTTGAGAATGCAAGGGTCACGGGAAAGGCAGCGTAACATAAACTCAGCCATGCGTGCCAGGCTGCTAACAGGCAAGACTTCCGTGTCCTCACCAAGAGGACAACTGACCATTCTCTCCTCCTCCTCCTCCCTGTTCTCAGGCCATCCATGATGAACATACGGTATGAAATTTGTGCAGGTAGTACCGTCTATAGTGCATGAAACTAGCTCCTGTTCTTCCTCCTCCTCCTCCTCTTCCTCATTGTCACCCAATCCACGTTGGGATGAAATGAGGCTGGGCTGTGAGGAATCACTCTGTATGGTTTCTTGCTCCATCTCATCGAGCTCCTCCTGCAATGCATCCTCTTTGATTGTTAGCAGTGAGCGTTTCAGAAGACAGAGAAGCGGAATTGTGATGCTTATTATGGCATCATCACCACTCACCATCTTGGAGGTGTCCTCAAAGTTTTGGAGGATGGTACATATGTCTGACATCCATGTCCACTCCTGATTTCTTATGTGTGGAGTCTGAACTGAATACCGATGGCCTTGTTGATGGTGGTAGTCAACAACTGCCCCCTTCTGCTCACAAATCCTTCCCAACATCTGCAGTGTAAAATTCCAATGCGTGGGGACATCACACACCAGCAAATGATGCTGAAGCACGGCTAGGGCGGCGGAAGCTGTAGCTCACTTTCTAAAATGGGCACACAGGCGGGGTACTTTGACAAGCAGATGAGGCAACTCCGGGTAGGTTTTGAGAAACCGCTGAACCACGAGGTTAAGCACATGGGCGAGGCATGGTATATGTGTGAGCTCGCCTCGCCTCAGAGCCGCCACCAGGTTCCTGCCATTGTTACACACGACCATGCCTGGCTGTAGGTTCAGCGGTGTCAGCCACAGATCTGCCTGTTCTTTCAGAGCTGTCCACAACTCTTCAGCATTGTGCGGTTTGTCACCTAAGCATATTAGCTTCAGCACAGCCTGTTGCCGCTTGGCTGAGGCAGTGCTGCAGTGCTTCCAGCTTGTGACTGATGTGGTCATTTCGGAGATGGAGGCTGAAGAGGAGGAGGAGGCTGAGGAAGATGAGGTGCAGGAGCTGTAGACTGTGGGGGCAACCCCGATTGACCTAGGGCCCGCAATCCTCAGAATCGGCAGGATGTGTTCCGTCCCAAGGTCCGACTGGGTCCCGACTTCCACTATGTTAACCCAGTGTGCCGTCAGAGAGATGTATCGTCCCTGCCCACAAGCACTTGTCCACGTGTCCGTGGTTAGGTGGACTTTCCCAGTAACTGCTTTGTTGAGGGCAATTATATGTGATCCGTGTGACGGGCAAACCACAGTTTTCAATAGATGGATTTTTAGCGCTGTAATATGGAAAGGACCTGGCTGTATTATGCAGTTCCAACAAGCAAATGGCGAAGAAAAACTGTGTTCTCTGGCATGGTTTTTAGCCTATGTGCCCATGATACAGAAATGCTCTGGATTTTTTCCTGAGCATTTCTGCATCTCCCTGGCAGAAAAAAAGCATGCGGATTGTGCATGCGTTTTTCCTGCCAGGGACAACCGGATGTGAAGCGTTCTTCACATGCATTTCCGCATGCGGGTAGACAAGCGCTTTCCAAGCGATTTTAGCATCACTTGGAAAGTGCTTGACAACTTGGTCACACTATATAAATCCAGGCAAACGTCATGGATTTATATAGTGTGACCTTAAAGAATGGTAAAAAATTAAAAAATAAATATATGCTTACCTTCTGATGGCCCGCGCAGTCTTTATTCGCTCCGTCCTGGCTTGTCGGCAGCTCGCGGTACACTGAAGGACCTGCCGTCACATGACTAAATGACGTCAGCGCAGGTCCTTCCGTCCACCGCTATCTGCCGGCAAGCGAAGACAAGCACACCGGGGGCCATCAGAAGGTAAGCATCATATTTATTTTTTATTTTATTCTTTTTTTTTACAGTTTGTATGGTACCCGGGTCCGGAGGAGAGTCTCCTCTCATCCAGACCCGGGTACCATCCGCACATTGAAACGCTTGGATTCCGCATGTACAGATCCAGTGATGCGGAATCCAAGTGTTCCAATGCAAGTCAATGGCAGCGAAAATGCAGAGCTTCCGCAAAATAATTGGTAGTGCTGCGTTTTTTTCCGCAATGATAATCCGCAGCTGAAATTTCCGCAGCATGTGCAAAGCACATGCAAATTATCATTAGGCAACATGGCAGGCCTTCTACCATGCGTTTTTTAAGCATTTCTGCAGCATTTTTGCCCTGCGGAAACACTTAATAAACGCATCGTGGGCACACAGCCTTAAGCAAACAATCAGATAAAGATAAAAAGAAAATATTCCTGGCCCCTGATACGTGGGGCTATTTCTACAAATATAATATCTGTAAAAGCACCAGCAGACAGAACTGAAATGGATCCTCTTGCTATATGGACTGCAGTCTGCTATATACCCTGCCTGCCTGCCTAGCACTGGTATCTCTGCAGCTGGATTAGTCCTCTGAAGGACTGTTAGTTCAGATGAATATGTGTAGAGAATCTTGTGGAATACCTACACTAACTAATAAACAGCCAAATCTCTCCCTAGCTCAGCAGCACCTCTCCCTACACTATCTGATTGCAGAGTAGACTGATGAGCACGGCGGCGCTAGGTCTGGTATAGACCTGATGATGCTGTGCGGCCAGCCAATCAATGTAATGCCACAACTAACATGGCTGCAGCATTACAGTGTGTGACAGACAATTCCTGCATGTTGAATGGCACTCTAAAGAGCGCCAAACATGCAGGGAGGAGACCCCAGCATCCGCCCGAGCATCCCGGAAGTACTCGGCGAGCTTCGAGCATCTCGAGTACTGAGATGCTCAGGCGAGTACCGAGTACTTGCGAGTATGCTCGCTCATCACTAACCAACACAGATGCCTTAGCCTGGAGAAAACCAGTACCTGATTTCTAGGAAGTGAAAAGGACAGATCTCTTGGTATATGATTAATGAGAAACTCTCAGCTATATTATCTGATATTTTTCATTCATAAGTCCATGTTTAAACGTTTAAGTGGACAATAATAGTTCCAGTGTCATCAGCATTTTGGATCAGTGTGACATCAGTATTTGGTCTGTGTGTCCATATTTAGAACACTATGGAATAGTGCAGAGACAAACGGGGCCGGGAGAAACAAAATGCTCCTGATGTGAGCGTCGCATTGCGCATGCGCGGGAAATGAGTTACACCAGTGCACGTCACAGGGCCCTGTGACGCGCAGGGGATGGGGGAACATGCTAAATAAGCAGATAGGCGGGGATTTCTGGGCTAACTAAAGATATAGGCAGGGATTTCTTCCCTTCCGGGGGACGCCAAGCATGTGAAAACAGATTTTATAATACTACATTTCTCTGCATTCAGAACTCTACTATGGGCCATACAGGTATGAATAGATTGTATGCCCATATTAGAGGTCTGAAATCTCGCAGGGGGTGACAGTTCCCTTTAAGAAACATTTCTACCATTTTTATCATTCACATAAATCTGTGCACCACTTTAAACAGCTGTGCAGTGTTTTTTTGCATAAATCTGAACTAGACAGGTTCTCACACCTAGCTCTTGCATAGCAGTAATCCAATACTTATCAAATTAATCTCACAGATGGATGCAGTTTGAAAATGTTTTTGCTAAATTTGGTTTCGCCAGGTGGACTCTTCAGTCTGAGTACATCAATCCTACCTCCTGTTCCCCTATTCTCCCAATTATGTTATCAACTGTTTCCCTCTGGTGATGTCACGAGTGTGTCAGAGGTGACAGACTGTCGCCCTGCAGTGGGTTGCAGGAGATCTCTACGTTTGGCATTGCAGACAGCTTCTTAAATAAGAGGCTGTCTTTACAACTGAGCGGCTACCTCTCTCTTGCTAATTATCTCTCTGGCCTGGGTGTATATATACCTGGTGTGTCTGAGAGGGAGTCGCTGGCTATATTCATTTCTACTTGTGAGGCTTAGCAGGAGCAGTTCTTTGTCCTCTCTGGAGTTTGAGGCCGTGGGCATATTTGGAGTCATCTAAAGCTAAGCAATTTCCCCCTGTTTTGTCTTCCCTTGTTGTCTATAGTGTTTACTGGAGGTTCACTAATGCTCATCTCCTTCCATCCCTAGCCATAGCCATACGCCAGGGAAAGTAGGGCAAGGCACGCGTGCGGCGATTGCTGAAGAGGCATTATAGGGACGGTAGTTGAGACAGGGTGACGCTAGACCAGACTATGAGGTCTCCACTTCCCCCTTTCCCTAGTGTCTGGGCTCCCTTTCCCTTTTCCCTCTGTGTTACACCAACACCTGCCATGACAGGTGAACCTGGGTGAGAGCAAAGGTGTCATTCCCCTACTTGAGATCTCGATTAGGGTAATAGAGCCCCATATGCCTTATCAAAATCTGTCTACATGGGAGGCAAGCAGTCCCAACCTTCTCCGCATCTCTACCCCTCCTATTATTTCCACTTTTTCACATGCTGGATATTTTCATCACTCAATGTTATGGTAACTTTCATCTATAATTTGCCTACGCTTTTGCGTTCTCTGTTCATTGTTTGTATATTTTTCTTTGTTTATAAAAATCAATAAAACTTATTGGAGAAAGAAGCGCTCCAAGCTAACGATTCCCTAATCCATCCTAAATATCTATGTGATGTAGGCAGATTAAGATACTCACCAATCACCGTCTTCTCCCTTCCTCTCTTCTCTCCCTCTCTGCTCCTATACTCATGTATGCCTGATTCAGTCGAGCATGCATGTGCTTTCCATGGGAGGATAATGGGCCTGTCCCACAAAATTCAGTCAATTCAGATGATTTTCCTTTAATGTGAATGGGCACTAAAGAACTGGACTATTTCTGATATGAATTTCAATTATTTACCTTGTATGATATTTTTTTCCATATTATATGTATGACCTCAGTAGCATACACCCAATTTTGGCAGGCCACATGACCGCTATGGAGCCCATGAACAGGAGGAGCCTAGTGCCGAATAGCCCCATCCCCTGCATATATCGTATATATACAGCATAAGTTATGATGGTTTATAAGGGGCAAACTCACATGCTCAGCCCACTCCATACCCAGTGGGTGCCGGCTGTTTTACACAGCAGACAGCCAATCATAATTGCTGCAATTCAAGCTAGCTCTGATTACATCAGATTAACCCCTTATCTTCCATAGTGACCAGCAACTATGGTATCTAAGCAGCTAGACAGGGGGTCTCTGTGACCACCACTGGGTTACTTAATGGCAGCCAGGGGCCAATAAGAGGTCCCATTTCAGATCTTTGCTATGGGGTCTGTGGATTTCTATGTACACCCCTATATGACCTGATAAGAATTATCCTGAGGGTTAAGCAGGTGGACTAACATGTTCTGTGTCCTCCCAGTATTCCTCTCTCTGCATATCATACCATGAGTATCCACCTTAGTACATGCCGTATTCTGAAAATCTTATTTATCTGTTTTCTTTTCTAAAAGTGTTTAATTTACATCAACATGAAACATATGAATGGGAAATATGTATTAACTGATTAGCTGCAGTGGTCACCCAATGGCCCCTGCGGGAAAGAGAAGCCCGGAGGTCGGCGGGGACACTGACAGCAGCAGTACTGGGGGTCTGAAAGGTGAGTATAGGATTATTATTCCAAGGCATCTGATATTCATAAGATGTATATATATATATCCTATGCTTTAGACACATATACACACCTTAAGAGTGTTAGATGGTTAGTAATAATATATATTTTTTAACAATGTGTATTATAATATATAATAATATAACATTTTATAATATGTATATAACAGATTGGACAGTCGGCCGTCATGACAGCGCGTTGTTGGTCTCACATGTGATGTCACAGTGACATAGAATGCTGTGAGGTTATACAATCTATGCACTCGGTGACATCAGCGCCATTTTCAGAGTTGAAGTTTTCGCTGAGACTCTACCTTGGTTTTGGAAGTGCGAGCTAGTTTGTTTCATACATCTAGTGCTTTACTTCTACAGCTTCTTATTGATATTTTGGCACCATAACATCCGTGCCAGCAGAGAACTTAGTTCTCATTTTCTATCATTCTACCATCTCAGCCCCGGGAAACTGAACCATGACTTCCAGGGAGCTGCATCAGCTTATTGCTGACAACGAGACTTGGATGAGCCGACCAGAAAATCAGGGTAAGTGAGAGAATTTTCCCACCTTATAGGATCTTTTCTGGGAGGAGATTTCCCTGGGGTAAGCGGTTTCAGTACACTCAGTGCATCCTCCACCTTCCCATTCATAGTCCTTGGGGGATGAGTTAGTCGCAATCTGGTTCCACCCCTGCTCTGTGATGTCTGTAGAGAGGGGATCCACTGAGCAGGTTTATTTAGCCCAAACATTAATCAATTTTTGCTCCTCTCCCTAAACCCCAAAGCAACAGCAGGTTATTTCTCTTTGGTTCAAAAGTGTTTTTTATAAACTTTTGCATATTTATAGTACATTTTATTTCTTTATAGGTCAGGCTATGATTGTCCATCAATTGAGATCTTCTCAAAGGGATCAGAGAAGACTAATTACTACTGGTGGACACAGAACAGACGCCACTGCTGTCACTGCGAGAGGCAGAGAAGCCAGAACTCCTCTCCGGCAAAGAGGACAAGAGAGCAGGGAAAGAAGCCGCTCTCCGCTTAGACCGGTCCCTGCAGAGCCCTCCAGAGAAACATCAGAGAGCAGAAGGGATGACAGTGGATCCTCAGACACCGTCACTGAGTTTGAATTCAGACGGCCATTTCCCGTTCTGCCCAGCCGCAGACTCAGGGAGTCTCCAGCTGCAAGTGGATCTCCTGTACAATTACTGCAGGCAAACCGTCTGTTCAACATCATCTTTCAGCAGCAGGGAATGGGAGTGATGACGCCTCCGCCACAGATGCGGCCACCATCACCACCTGCACAATATAATCTGCAGGAAAGGCAGCAGACTTGGCGAGCTCAGCAAATTAGGAACCTCCCAACAAGAGCTGTAACATCTCAGGAGGAGTCGTGTGTCATCTGCATGACGGATTATGAGACCGGAGAGGAAGTCACAGTGCTACCATGCAATCATTGTTTCCATCAGGGTTGCATCTCTACCTGGCTCAACTCCAACCTTCGGTGCCCCCTGTGTCGCAAACACTGCTTCCTTCTAAAATTCAGTGGAACATCTTAAATCTTCATGGAAGAAGTTAAGAGTTTGGCAGTGACACTAGAAGAGTCCATCTTGTACGTCAGCCCAGGTAAGAGAGAACATATAGATTACATCTGCATTCATTTCAAATGCTAAAAAAAATAATTCACCTTTACTTCTGTTCTGTCTTTTCTTTAGTTTACCATCAGCTTTGGGAAACATCGTACCAGTACTGAGTTCTCAGATGAGGATCAATGAAATAGCGGTCTTCTTTCTGTGATATTATTGAGACTCTGAAGAAGAAACTGCTCCTGCACATGACGATTTTCGGATGAACCCCCTTCTCTCTTTTCTGTGAGGAGATTTTGAAGATGATCTGGAAAGTAGAGATAGAGAGGAAACCAGGCTCTCCAATATAAGCCGAAAGTTAGAAGTTTATTACAACAATCATCAGCAAACGTCTGTGTGCAATGGGCCAACGTTTAGGTCACATGACCTTGTTCATAATATATATATATATATATATATATATATATATATATATATATATATATATATGTATACACATTAAAGAATGTTATACCAATTATATTGATTCTGTGGCTTTCACCTTATTTGCATGGTATGCATACTGGGAACTCCATAACATTGTGCACAGAGCAGGTGGATTGATGATAAATGTCTATTCTAAAATAAAAGTTGTACAAACGTCAAAAAGAATGAACATATGTACTGAAAAGTCAAAAGGACTTGCTGTGCATATGATCCGTCTGTTGTCACTTCTTTTAACTGCTTTTGGCTTCAAAAGTTATGAAGTGGCTAAAAGAAGTGATTGGTCTTTTCTTCTAGAAGCTTCCGCTTGGAAGCTGCTACTATTTTATATATAGACTGATTTCGCAGTGAAGCCGCTGCAAAAAAACTAACACAAAGACATCGCAAAAGACACTTCAGGTAAAACACCATCAGAGCTTTATTCAAACGTTTTCCTACAAGAAAAATGCAGATATACTGAGGTCTAAAAGACGCCATGTGCACATACCCTGACAGCGAGTCATTAGTAAGGCCAGGGATACAGGTACTTTGACTGGAGTTACACTAAGTGGTTTGTGCAGAGACACCACAATATCTAGTAGTGAGTCCTCCATTATTCCATACATAGTTACAGTACAGACCAAAAGTTTGGACACACCTTCTCATTTCAAGATTTTTCTGTATTTTCATGACTATGAAAATTGTACATTCACACTGAAGGCATCAAAACTATGAATTAACACATGTGGAATTATATACTTAGCAAAAAAGCGTGAAACAACTGAAAATATGTCTTATATTCTAGGTTCTTCAAAGTAGCCACCTTTTGCTTTGATGACTGCTTTGCACACTCTTGGCATTCTCTTGATGAGCTTCAAGAGGTAGTCACCGGAAATGGTCTTCCAACAATCTTGAAGGACTTCCCAGAGATGCTTAGCACTTGTTGGCCCTTTTGCCTTCACTCTGCGGTCCAGCTCACCCCAAACCATCTCGATTGGGTTCAGGTCTGGTGACTGTGGAGGCCAGGTCATCTGGCGTAGCACCCCAACACTCTCCTTCTTGGTCAAATAGCCCTTACAGAGCCTGGAGGTGTGTTTGGGGTCATTGTCCTGTTGAAAAATAAATGATGGTCCAAATAAACGCAAACCGGATGGAATAGGATGCCGCTGCAAGATGTGGTGGTTGCCATGCTGGTTCAGTATGCCTTCAATTTTGAATAAATCCCCAACAGTGTCACCAGCAAAGCACCCCCACACCATCACACCTCCTCCTCCATGCTTCATGGTGGGAACCAGGCATGTAGAGTCCATCCGTTCACCTTTTCTGCGTCGCACAAAGACACGGTGGTTGGAACCAAAGATCTCAAATTTGGATTCATCAGACCAAAGCACAGATTCCACTGGTCGAATGTCCATTCCTTGCATTCTTTAGCCCAAACAAGTCTCTTCTGCTTGTTGCCTGTCCTTAGCAGTGGTTTCCTAGCAGCTATTTTACCATGAAGTCCTACTGCACAAAGTCTCCTTTTAACAGTTGTTGTAGAGATGTGTCTGCTGCTAGAACTCTGTGTGGCATTGACCTGGTCTCTAATCTGAGCTGCTGTTAACCTGCGATTTCTGAGGCTGGTGACTCGGATAAAGTTATTCTCAGAAGCAGAGGTGACTCTTGGTCTTCCTTTCCTGGGGCGGTCCTCATGTGAGCCAGTTTCTTTGTTGCGCTTGATGGTTTTTGCAACTGCACTTGGGGACACTTTCAAAGTTTGCCCAATTTTTCGGACTGACTGACCTTCATTTCTTAAAGTAATGATGGCCACTCGTTTTTCTTTACTTAGCTGCTTTTTTCTTGCCATAATACAAATTTTAACAGTTTATTCAGTAGGACTATCAGCTGTGTATCCACCTGACTTCTGCACAACACAACTGATGGTCCCAACCCCATTTATAAGGCAAGAAATCCCACTTATTAAACCTGACAGGGCACACCTGTGAAGTGAAAACCATTTCCGGTGACTACCTCTTGAAGCTCATCAAGAGAATGCCAAGAGTGTGCAAAGCAGTCATCAAAGCAAAAGGTGGCTACTTTGAAGAACCTAGAATATAAGACATATTTTCAGTTGTTTCACACTTTTTTGTTAAGTATATAATTCCACATGTGTTAATTCATAGTTTTGATGCCATCAGTGTGAATGTACAATTTTCATAGTCATGAACATACAGAAAAATCTTTTTAACTTTTTGTCTGTACTGTACATAGTAACATAGTTTTTAAGGTTGAAGGAAGACTAAGTCCATCTAGTTCAACCCATAACCTAACATGTTGATCCAGAGGAAGGCAAAAAAACACATGTGGCAAACACTAAGCTCCACATTGGGGAAAAAAATTCCTTCCTGACTCCATATGACAATCAGACTAGTTCCCTGGATCAACGCCCTATCAAGGAATCTAGTATATATAACCTGTAATACTATATTTTTCAAGAAAGACGTCCATGCCCTTCTTAAATTTTAGTAGTGAATCACTCATTACAATATCATGCGGCAGAGAGTTCCATAGTCTCACTGCTCTTACAGTAAAAAATCCCTGTCTGTGATTATGATTAAACCTTCTTTCCTCCAGACGTAGAAGATGCCCCCTTGTCCCCTTGTCTCAGGCCTCAGAGTAAAAGGATCAGTAGACAGGTCTTTGTACTGTCCCCTCATATGCTTGTACATAGTAATAAGATCACCCCTAAGCCTTTGTTTTTCCAAAGTAAATAACCCCGAGTGTAATAACCTGTCTTGGTATTGCAGACCCCCCAGTCCTCTAATAACCTTGGTCGCTCTTCTCTACACCCGCTCTATGTCTTTCTTATTCACCAGAGACCAGAACTGTACATAGTATTCTAAGTGTGGTCGCACTAATGACTTGTATAGAGGTAAAATTATGTTCTCCTCATGAGCATCTAGGCCTCTTTTAATACATCCCATTATTTTATTTGCCTTTGCAGCAGATGCCTGACACTGGCCACCAAACGTGAGCTTGTCGTCCACCAATACACCCAGTTCTTTTTCAGTTACAGTTTTGCCCAGTGTTTTACAATTAAGCATATGATTATACATTTTATTTCCTCTGCCCAAGTGCATTACCTTACATTTATCCCCATTGAAGCTCAATTGCCATTTATCAGCCCAAGCTTCTAATTTACATAGATCCTCCTGTAATATAAAATTGTCCTCCTCTGTATTGATTACCCTGCAGAGTTTAGTGTCATCTGCAAATATTGAAATACTACTCTGTATGCCCCCTACAAGGTCATTAATAAATATGTTAAAAAGAAGCTGGCCCAATACTTACTCCTGTGGTACCCCACTGTTAACTGAGACCCAGTCTAAGTGTGTTCCATTAATAACTACCCTTTGTTCTGACGTGCCCCCAGGGCCGTGGGGTACTCGGCAGCCGGGCCTCTGGTTGCTGGGGTATATCATGGTAGCTGGCCCGGTCCGTGACCCAGGGCGGTCAGTCAAAGGGGGAGATATAGGGGATTTGTGAAAGTGTTCGTGACGCCACCTGTGGATTGCGGCTAGAGGGAGCCGCCGCTGCGGAGCAGTCCTCTGGAGCTGGTGTTACGGCAGCAGGGATGGTGTGGCTCTCCACAGGTAGAGCTTGCTCCAGGGCAGCGTGGGGTGTAATGGATGGTGGTGCAGGGGAGAGACGGCAGGACAGTCTCGGAGGAAAGACGGACACTCACAAGGGGGTAAGCTTCAGTACCTTTACTGGTGATGTTGCAGGCACGGTCCAGGGTACTCCAGGTGAAGGGCACACTTTTGGACTCTCCCCAGTGAGCGAGTATAGGGCCTCCTGATCCGTTGCTTTATTCTCTAAGCTTCTGACCTGCCTGAAGCTAGGCCTAGCTTGGTTACTGTCTCTCTTTGCACCTGCTGACCTGGTGATAGTGTTAGAACCTTGCTGTTAGGTTTTTTTTCCTTTGCTGGTCACATGACCTTGTTGGCCTATTTAATCCTGCTCCGCCCTTCTGGCTTTGCTGGACTTCATTGTATATCTACTTTCTAGCTAGCCTGTGCTCTGTATCTAGCTCTGTTAGTTTGCTTGGTCTACGGACCTCTATGTTCTATCTATTTTGTTTGTTCGTCTGTCTGCTACTATTTCTGTTAGGAGGTGTCCCATATTCCTCCCAGTCCTTAGTACTTGTAGGGATTCCCTCCCCACATCTATAGGTCTCCGTACAGACTAGATTAGGACTTTAGCAGGTCTGATCGCAGGATCAGGTTCCCTGTTACATCGTAGGGATTCAGCTGAGTCCTATAGTAGGGACAGATCTCCTCTCTTTCCTTAGCTTTGGTAGCAGAACATAACAGTAAGTCCAGCCTGCAAATTCTCTAAGGAAAGATTTTTTTTTTTTGTTCCATCATGGTGTCGGTTCAGGATTTGGCTAAACACCTGCAGGGACTCTCTCTGGAAGTGGCCGAACTCCGTCAGCATGTGAGTAACTGTCCTGGAGCATATTTCTTGGAGCCTAAGGTATGTTTGCCGGATTTATTTTTTGGTGAACATCGAGAATTTTTTTCATTTAAAAATGCTTGCTTATTGTATTTTCGTTTGAGACCCAAGTCCTCTGGGGATGAATCCCAGCGCGTAGGGTTCATAATGTCACTTTTGCGCAAAGAGCCTCAGGAGTGGGCCTTTTCTTTGCAACCTAGTGATACATGCTTCAGATCAGTGGATAGTTTTTTTTCTGCTTTAGGATTATTATATGATGATCCTGACCGTGTGGCATCAGCTGAGACTGAGTTGAGACGTTTAAAACAAGGATCAGGTAATGTGGAAAAATATTGTACTCATTTTCGTCGTTGGTCCACTCAAACAGGGTGGAACGATTCTGCTCTGAAAAGTCTATTTCTTGCTGGGCTCAGTGAAAGGGTTAAAGACCTGCTAATTGCTTATCCTACACCTGAGGATTTGCAACAGGCTATGCAATTAGCTATACGGGTGGATAGAAGACTGCGTGCTAGGGTTAATGAGAGCAAATCCTCTGCTATGTCAGTTTCTGGTTATGATAATGTGTGTACTAACAGTGGTGAACCGATGGAGATTGGATCGGTGGCACCTCGCTCTCAAGAAAAAGACCGTCGTTTTTCGGAAGGCTTGTGTTTCTATTGCGGAAAATCTGGTCATTTGATTAAAGGCTGTGAGCTTCGTATGAAGAAAGAAAAAAAAATGGTCAGTCACGCCCGTATTGCCTGTTTAAATTCCAAGGGTATATTTTTAGCTGCTTCCACGATTGCTCAGGAAAAATTAATGGAATTTCGGGTGTTTGTTGATTGCGGGTCTACACTGAATGTAATTGATGGGGGATTCGTGGAAAAACTCAATTTAAAACCTGAACCTTTATCATCCCCCATTGCTGTGGTTTCTGTGGATGGCTCCCCTTTGAAGAATATTACTCTCAAGGTCTGTGAATTTCCTCTCACTATTAATGGTGTTCACCATGAGAAATTGGATTTGGTAGTGTTGAATAACTTGCCTTCTCCAGTAATATTGGGTTTGCCCTGGTTAAAATTTCACAATCCTGTACTGGATTGGTCTACCAGTGAAATTAAATCCTGGAGCCATAAATGTTATGACAAGTGTTGTAACGGGCGTATTGCAGCTTTGGATAGGGGAGAATTGCCTGTTCCTATTCAGGATTTTTGGAGAGTTTTTTCTGAGAAAGAATCGCAGGTTTTGCCTCCCCATAGAGACTATGATTGTTCTATTGAATTTGTCCCTGGAGCGATTCTTCCTAAAAGTCGTTTATTTAACCTTACTATTCCTGAGAGGAAGGCTTTGGAGGAATACATACAGACAAGTTTGGCCGCCGGTCACATTAGGCCCTCTAAGTCTCCTGTGGCGGTTGGATTTTTTTTTGTAAAAAAAAAGGACGGCGGTTTACGTCCTTGTCTGGATTTTCGTGAGATTAACAAAATTACGGTACGCAATCCTTACCCACTGCCATTGATTCCTGATCTGTTTAACCAGTTATTGGGGGCCAAGTGGTTCTCTAAAATTGACCTTAAGGGGGCATACAATCTGTTGCGCATGAAGGAGGGTGATGAATGGAAGACTGCTTTTAACACTCCTGTGGGTCATTTTGAGAATCTGGTTATGCCTTTTGGTCTTACTAATGCTCCTGCATTTTTTCAGAATCTGATTAATGACATCCTTAGACCTTTGATCGGTAAAAATGTGGTTGTGTATTTGGATGACATTTTGATTTATTCGCCAGATCTGGAGTCTCATTGGCGGAGCGTGCGTGAGGTATTACAGTTATTAATGGACAATTCGCTTTTTGCTAAGCTGGAGAAATGTGAGTTCGCTGTACAGAGAATTAGTTTTTTGGGCTACATTATCTCCAGCAAAGGTTTTGAGATGGATCCGGTTAAGGTTCAGGCTGTGCAGGAATGGCCTAGGCCTATTGGTTTGAAATCGATACAGAGGTTTTTGGGTTTCGCCAATTACTATAGAAAATTCATAAAAAATTTTTCTAGTATTGTCAAACCTCTGACTGATCTCACCAGGAAAGGTGCTGATGCGGTTCAGTGGTCTTCTGAGGCCATTGAAGCTTTTGTGTATCTCAAGGAGAGGTTCACCTCTGCTCCCATCCTTATGCAGCCTGATGTTACTAGGCCGTTTTTGGTTGAGGTTGATGCTTCCTCTGTGGGGGTTGGCGCAGTATTGTCTCAGGATAACGGGGATGGATTACATCCCTGTGCCTTTTTTTCAAAAAAAATTTTCGGAGACTGAATTGAATTACGATATTGGTAATCGGGAATTATTGGCTATTAAACTCGCATTTGAACACTGGCGCCACTTCTTGGAAGGTGCGGAATTTCCCGTTCAGGTTCTTACGGATCATAAAAATCTGATATATCTTGATGCTGCCAAGCGCCTGAATGCCCGTCAGGCTAGGTGGGCACTGTTTTTCTCGCGGTTTAATTTCTCCGTTACTTACATCCCTGGTACTAAGAATGTTAAGGCGGATGCCTTGTCTCGCAGTTTTTCTCCCATAGTCGGTGCTGAGAAAGAGGAAAACATTTTACAAGAAGGTGTTGTGATAGCTGCTTTAGACTCCGTTTTGGAAGATGAGATTCTTAAAGCTCAGGAGAATGCCCCATCTAACACTCCTCATGGGAGGTTGTTTGTGCCTGGGACCTTTAGGAGAGATTTGTTTGTTGAGTGTCACGAATCTCGGTTGGCAGGTCATCCCGGAATCTCTGAGACCAAGAGACTGGTGGGTCGCAGTTTTTGGTGGCCTGGATGGCAGAAGGAAGTCATTAAGTGGGTGCGCCAATGTACTATATGTGCTAGATCTAAGTCCTCACATACTCCTGCTGCGGGGTTACTTTGTCCTTTGGAGGTCCCCAGTGCTCCTTGGACACATTTGGCTATGGACTTTATAACTGACCTTCCCCCCTCTGAGGGTTTTACTGTCATCTGGGTGGTCGTGGACCGTTTTAGCAAGATGTGTCACTTGGTTCCCTTCGTCAAACTGCCCTGCGCTAAAACTCTCGCTAAGGCCTTTGTCAAGGAAATTGTCAGACTTCATGGCGTTCCTACTGACATTGTTTCTGATAGGGGTCCTCAGTTCGTGGCTCGTTTTTGGCGTGCCTTTTATGACAGGTTGGGAATTCATTTGTCGTTTTCGTCCGGATATCATCCTGAATCTAATGGCCAGACAGAAAGGAAAAACCAGGATGTTGAGCAGTTCTTGCGTTGTTTTGTGGCAGACAATCAAGAGGGGTGGTCTGAGTTTCTGCCACTTGCCGAATTTGCTCTGAACAATCATACATCAATCATTTAATATATGGTCCCCAGATAGGGGACGTATCAGATATTAAACTGATAAGAACAGATACTACACTTGATCTTAGCCAAAAGGCCGAGAAGCGATAACCAGAATTGGTTTCAAACTACGGAGCCACCCAAGGATCCTGAAAAGTCCATTTGTGGAGATGAGCTCCTGGACTCCCGTTAAGAAGACATGTTGTCAACCTCTAGATCCCTTACATGCCTGCACTTTTCGGCTTGCTGCTGCTGCAATCCACGCGTTTTAGATCTGCATAACTCCACCTCTTTAAACACAGCACCTTCACCCCCTGCTGTTCCCACCCGCCTCAACACCGTTGGAAGGGAGGAGAACCAATTAAGGCGGGGGGTGGGGTGGAACGAGCAGCTGTCTACCCTTAGCAGGAGGGCTCCTGATTACATACCTCTCCTGCTGCTGCTGCTGCTGGCTGTCCAGCAGCAGACTGAAGGTGGCTGCTGCTGTGCACAGGTATATAAAGGCTCAGAGCCTATTATGACACGCGCAGCCAGCGTTCCATTGCCACATTCCATCTACTGCAGGCAGGATACCTGGCTGGCTGAATGTCGCTGAGAAGCTCACAGAGACCGCCATAAGCAACAGTTTAACAGAATGCCACAGACTAATCAACCAAACTTTTTGGGTTGGGTTCTCTTTTATAGTCTGCAGGCATTAAATGAAAGAAGTCAGTGTTCCAGCAGAAGGAGACAACGTTTCAGAAAAGGCATTGTAGCAAACCAAAAAAGAAATTTTAAGCGCAGCAGAGTAACCAGCGCACATACCTGTTAGCTCAGGTGAGTTTAAAAGGCTGCTGTTGATAACAAGGGCATTTGCTAAATAGATGGTGTGTGTGCAACAATATACTGAAAGGTCAATTATATTGTGCAGCTTATCTCACCACCTGTAGTTATTTAGGTGAAAGCTCCAAAATGCTTGCCTAATATGTCTGTTTATCCAAAAGGAAGTAAAAAGGGAGAGCTAGAAAGATAGCATTGCATCACATTACATGGCAATGCAATGCACAGTTGCTGAAGTTGAACCAAAATGAGCTTGTAATCTGGCTTCTGCAACTTTGAACATGAAAAATCCAATGAGGAGAAGAAAAGCAAAGCCAAAGAGTCCATCCCAAAATCCGACAAACAAGCAAAATGAACAAAAAACATTGAATTCAATTCTTTCTGATTTTAGAAACTGCATTAAAGAAGGGGTGCACCGGTCCTGGAGATACTGCAATACCAGGTCAATGCGTGGAGTGGACAGAGCAAGCTCTTTTTCCATCTCCCTGTTCTAAAAATCCATTTAATATATGGTCCCCAGATAGGGGACGTATCAGATATTAAACTGATAAGAACAGATTTTTTTTTTTTTTTAGCCCGAATTCGTGTACAAAACCCGAGTGCGCTTAAAAAAGTGACAAGTGCCACAAAAAAAGTGCACTAGGATGCTGGTCTTCTTGAAACCCTCTCCAAAAGGAGAAGGGTCCCCCAAACCATTCCCCGTCCCTCCGAGCCAAAAGGCCACAGCGAGGAACAGGGACAAAAAGCCACCTCCAGCCGAAGCCAGAGGCGACCCAATCTTACCCCCAGCACCTGCCCGAGTTCTCACCCGAGCAAGGCACTGGGAGCCAAAGACTGTGCTCCCCTCCCGGAAGAGGGGAGCCAACAACGCTCTCCTCCCGAAAGAGGAGAGCCAGGGGGGTTCAGGGGTGAGCGGAACCTGATGGCCACACACTCCCCCCCTAGACCTGCCAAGAGAGGAACCCGTAAGGGAACCGCATCCCGACAAAATCCTAGTAGGACGTGACACACGTGAATAAGTGGACACACAGTGACAAAGAAATTAAATAAATAGTGAAGGTTTCACAGTATAATACTGCCCGGACCTTCGACCGGGAATTGAAAAATTCCCCATCCTAAGGCCAGAAGGCCCGGAATAAGGGTGTGTGCGAAGAAAGAAAATTTGAAGTGCTTGTGCAAATGTGCCATAAACTCAAGTGGGGTTCCCAATCCCAGTGAGTTAAGGCACCCCAGGGTCACCACTCCTGGGGCACTTCACACTTCGGGCTTTCGATCTTCCCCGGCCCAATGGCGTCGATCCTGGGGGGCCATGCTTTCCACCAGATGACTATATTAGCCACCTGGCGTACTAACAAGCGCCTAAACCCCAGTGTGCATAATGTATCAATCTACTAGGGCGGCCAACATCCAAAACCGCCTTTTCAAAAGATACTACACTTGATCTTAGCCAAAAGGCCGAGAAGCGATAACCAGAATTGGTTTCAAACTACGGAGCCACCCAAGGATCCTGAAAAGTCCATTTGTGGAGATGAGCTCCTGGACTCCCGTTAAGAAGACATGTTGTCAACCTCTAGATCCCTTACATGCCTGCACTTTTCGGCTTGCTGCTGCTGCAATCCACGCATTTTAGATCTGCATAACTCCACCTCTTTAAACACAGCACCTTCACCCCCTGCTGTTCCCACCCGCCTCAACACCGTTGGAAGGGAGGAGAACCAATTAAGGCGGGGGGTGGGGTGGAACGAGCAGCTGTCTACCCTTAGCAGGAGGGCTCCTGATTACATACCTCTCCTGCTGCTGCTGCTGCTGGCTGTCCAGCAGCAGACTGAAGGTGGCTGCTGCTGTGCACAGGTATATAAAGGCTCAGAGCCTATTATGACACGCGCAGCCAGCGTTCCATTGCCACATTCCATCTACTGCAGGCAGGATACCTGGCTGGCTGAATGTCGCTGAGAAGCTCACAGAGACCGCCATAAGCAACAGTTTAACAGAATGCCACAGACTAATCAACCAAACTTTTTGGGTTGGGTTCTCTTTTATAGTCTGCAGGCATTAAATGAAAGAAGTCAGTGTTCCAGCAGGAGACAACGTTTCAGAAAAGGCATTGTAGCAAACCAAAAAAGAAATTTTAAGCGCAGCAGAGTAACCAGCGCACATACCTGTTAGCTCAGGTGAGTTTAAAAGGCTGCTGTTGATAACAAGGGCATTTGCTAAATAGATGGTGTGTGTGCAACAATATACTGAAAGGTCAATTATATTGTGCAGCTTATCTCACCACCTGTAGTTATTTAGGTGAAAGCTCCAAAATGCTTGCCTAATATGTCTGTTTATCCAAAAGGAAGTAAAAAGGGAGAGCTAGAAAGATAGCATTGCATCACATTACATGGCAATGCAATGCACAGTTGCTGAAGTTGAACCAAAATGATCTTGTAATCTGGCTTCTGCAACTTTGAACATGAAAAATCCAATGAGGAGAAGAAAAGCAAAGCCAAAGAGTCCATCCCAAAATCCGACAAACAAGCAAAATGAACAAAAAACATTGAATTCAATTCTTTCTGATTTTAGAAACTGCATTAAAGAAGGGGTGCACCGGTCCTGGAGATACTGCAATACCAGGTCAATGCGTGGAGTGGACAGAGCAAGCTCTTTTTCCATCTCCCTGTTCTAAAAATCCATTTAATATATGGTCCCCAGATAGGGGACGTATCAGATATTAAACTGATAAGAACAGATCCGTTTTCAAACAAGCTTTATTTAAATCAGACATACATCATAAATTACAAACAAATCACAAAGACTTGAATAAAATATGACATAAAACAAATATAAGGTCAGATTTAAAAAGCGCATAAAAGCATAAAAAGCATAAAACACAGTTTTGCATATAATTTGCATAAATAAATACATATGTCAAATGCAAACACCATAGCTTTTTAACTTTATCTTTTTACAATCAGGTAGTATGAAAACTTTTCACAAAGAACATATCCGATACAATATTTGAAACAAATCACAAATACTGGAATAAAATATGACATAAAACTAATACAGAGTCAGAATTAAAATGCACTTAAAACCATAAAAAGCATAAAACACAGTTTTGCATATAATTTACATAAATAAATACATATTCCAAATTTGCAAACACCATAGCTTTTTTGCTTCATTGATTCCCATCTTTTTACAATCTCTCAGGTAGTATGTAAACATTTCACAAAGAGCAAGCCCAATACAATCTTTGACAGGAATAAATTCACGTTTAAACAATAATATATTGCGCACTTTCCATAAAGCTTCTTTTAAACAGTTTATTATAAGCCATGCGACTCGTGCTTGTTTCATGGTTGGGCATTTAATTATCCCATATATTATAATGTCACAATTAAGGGTTTGTATACCACATATCCATTTTAGGAGGGTGCCCACCGTCTGCCATAGCTCTTGTGCGTAGGGGCAATCCCACAGTAAATGAAACACTGACTCGTTTGGGGCGCATCTTTCTCTGGGACATCTAGCACTAGCCACCAGCCCCCTATGATGCTGAAAAGCTCTTGTAGGGAGACATTGGTGAACAACCTGCCAAGCTAAATCCTTTTGTGAGTTGCTAAGTGCAGGACAGGCCACGTTGTTCCACACCAGGCGGCACCTGGAGATGGAAAAATTAGACACATCCTCCATCTCCTCATGTCCCTTACAAATAACTGTTAACTTACGTTGATCAAATAAAAGCTGACGATCAACTTGGGTCAGATCATATTCTGAAATGACCTTCTCCAAGATCTTGTAATGCTTAGGGGGAGATAAGAGAAAAGGACAATTAACAGTCATACTGAAGTTCAACTTTCGGAAAAGAAACCCAGTTGTATATCTAAGAAAACAAGAGAAAGCCCCAACATTATTCAAGCTTTTGCAACAAAATACAAAAAACTTGATAAATAAAAACAATTTTAAATCAGGGAACCCTTTACCCCCATTTTTCTTGCTTTTACATACCACCTCCCTCCTCAATTTCTCCATTTTGGATCCCCACAGAAAATAAAACATGGGCTTCATAAGTCTTTTAAGATACAGAGAATTAGGGGGAAAAACCATAGCGGCATACAAAATGATAGGAAGCAAAACCATTTTAATTACAAGAATCTTGCCCTCCATTGTTAGTTTTCGAGTTTGCCATAAAGAGATCTTCTGATTTAATTTATTCAAAACCAAATCCCAGTTTTCAATACCATCATTAGCAGGATTAAACAAGACACCCAGGATCTTGATTCCTACTGTTTGTGTGGGAACCCTAGGCGGATCTGACTCCCATTGACCCATAATCATACAGTCACATTTATTTATATTCAACTTAAACCCAGACCCAGCACTAAAAATTTCAGTAATTAGAATTGCTCTGTTAATAGATGCTGAGCTAGTGCCATATACAGATATGTCATCCATATATCCAATGGCTTTAACTTGTTGTCCACCCCCACCCGGAATAAAAATGCCCCTAACCACCTTGTCCCGACGCAGCAGGCACAACAGTGGCTCAATGGAGCAGACAAATAAAAGTGGGGACATGGGGCAACCTTGTTTAACACCGGAAAGAAGCTCCACCTCTCTAGTTAAAAAACCATTGACTAAAATCCGGGCAGATGACTGTTTGTATAAAAGCGCAATTTTCTGAATAAAAGAATCAGGGAACCCCATCTTTCCCATAACTTTAAAAAGATAAAAGTGGGAGACCCTATCAAACGCTTTCATAAAATCCAAAGATAAAATAGCTAGTGGCTGTTTTCTATCTTTTTGAAACCAGATAAGATCACGAATTAGGTTTAGATGCTCCCAGATTGATCTCCCGGGGACACCACACACCTGATCTGGATGAATTACATTTTTAATAACTGCTTTAAGACGACCAGCAACAACTTTAGCTAAAATCTTGTAGTCTGTATTTAATAGTGAAATAGGCCTCCAATTCTCCAACTTTGATTTATCACCTTTCTTAAAAATTAATGTAATCATACTTTTACGCCATGAATATGGTAATAAATCAGCCTTAGAGGCTTCACAAACTACTTGTATAAAATCCTCCTTAATTAGATCCCAAAAGCAAAGATAAAATTCAATAGGAAGGCCATCTGATCCAGGAGCCTTACCTTTATTAAAACTCTTAAGGGTCTCTTCAATTTCACTGGGTAAAAGTTCTTTAGCTAAAAAAATCTGGTCATCTTTATTTAAAAACTGGGATAAAACATTAAGATTCTCTGTAAAAGCAGGTTCATCAACATTTTTAATACTAAAAAGATCTCTATAAAAATTAGCAGTATGCTCTAAAATGCCCTCAGTGGAAGATTGTCCTTCTAGCTCAGTAATCACTTGTTTTTTGTCACTCATTTTTTTAAAGAAAAACCTTGAGCAGGTCTCACCCTCTTCCAAATATTTCACACGGGTATTAAATATAATTTCTTTACCCTTTTGTTCCAGGAATTTTTGGATTTCTGTCTGGATCTTGGCAATCTCATCATCCACACCAGGTACTCCCCACCCCTTAAGCTTAAGGAGAGTTTGCATCCTGACATTAAAATCTTTAAAACATTTCCTTTTTTCACGTGCCTTCCTTTTACCAATTTTAATAAAAAATTCTTTAATACGGGTTTTAACACACTCCCACCACCCCAACATACTCTGATTTGGGTGTTTCCGTCTTCTCCAACTCTCATACTTTGCATAAAACTCCGCCCTTACCAGTTTGTCTTCTAATAAGAGCACATTCAATTTCCACATACCTTTTCCAACTTTTGCTTCCTGTGGAGTTTGCAATACATTGTATAGTAATACATGATCAGAAAAAATATTTTCTATTAGACCAGCATTCTTAGGTTTAAAAACATCAGAAGAGGAAAAAATAAAATCAATACGAGATGACATCCCTCTACCCCTCCATGTATGCCCAGGGTCAGTAGGGTAGGACTTTCCCCAAGCATCTAATAATTTGAGGTCCGTTGTCAAATGTTTTAACAGACTGGATGTTTTGTCTGTTCTTCCATTAGTATCACCTCCACTCCTCCCCTCCCCCAACATGACACAGTTAAAATCCCCTCCCACTATCACAGGGGACGGACCTGATAAAAACAAAGGGATGACATTAAAAAGGGAAGCACGCTCATTTTTCTCTGGGGATGCATAAACATTAATAAGACGACAGGTAAAACCATTTAAAATAACATGAGTTGATAAGGCACGACCTGGAACTATTTCAGTGATGGATAAAACATTAACATTTTGACATTTGAATAAAATCCCAACCCCGGCAGCTTTATTTTCATTGGACCCTGACCAAATAGAGGGTCCTGCTGACCAGTCCATTTTTAAGTTGGGGTATGACAAATCGTGATCAATACCGCATTCTTGCAGGAAAAAAATGTCAAAGTTCAGAGTCATTAACCAAGCAAACAAAGCAGCCCGTCTAACAGGGCTCTTTAGGCTTCTCACATTTAGTGAGGCAACACGGATTTCTGCCATGTTAGGTGTTTTTTATTGATTCATTATACTCTGAATCTGAATCAATAATTTGTGACAGAGAAGGTGAAGGAAGGGATGACACAGTTCGTAAACTGTCCGTTTCATCTGAGTCCGTGAAATCCTCAATTAAGTTAGTCCCCTCTGGGCTGAGAATTTTTGCAGCACTAGATAGAAAGACTTTACGGGACATCTGAGGCAGGTTATGCTCCTCCTGCGCCTCTTCACGACTTCTCTTACCACTGGCGCTGAGATCCATCCGATCCTCCGAATCCACCCGATCCTCACCAGGCACTGCAGCAGGTGGAATACCCGCAGACCCTCCAGGAGCACCAAGGGACATCATCTCCGGAGCAGGATGACCATCAGGACCAGCAACAGGTTCACCAACCACTGCACGACCTCTATCATCCAGGCAGGCAACAGGACATCCATCAGGAATGGTTCCAGGACATCCATCTGGACTGGCATCAGGACATCCATCTGGACTGGCATCAGGGCATCCATCTGGGTTGGCATCAGGACATCCATCTGGATTGGCATCAGGGCATCCGTCTGGATTGGCATCAGGGCATCCGTCTGGACTGGCATCAGGGCAGACATCTGGTCCAACATCTGTGCTGGCATCAGCAGGGGTATCTGGATGGACATCTGGATTCGTACCAACAGCTCCAGATTTTCGCCTCTTTTTTGGTTCCCTCTCATTTCCGCTCTGAGAAGGTGCCATCTCCCCACCAGGTGAAACCTGGACCCCTGCAGGAGTAGGCAAAGGCGTGACCTCGGCTACAGAGGCCGGGTTTTTCCGCAAAGGTACCGACAGAGCATCGACTGAGTCAGACTGTTTTTGACCTTTAGTAATGTCCACAAAGCTTTTTCTGGGGTCACCCGGGCTGACCCTGCTGGCATCAGCAGGAACTCCTGCGGAACTAGCCGCAGGCGCCCGAGAGCCACCACGAGACCTTGTCCGCATCGGACAATTACTGAACAGGTGAGTAGACATTCCGCACCCACTGCAGGTCTTACTGTTCTTACAGTCCTTTGAGGCATGACCCCATTGTCCACAGTTGTGGCACTGACTCATCCGCTCGTTCTTACAATCGCTCTGTATGTGACCAAGGTCACCACACCTACGACACCTGAATGGTTGTCCATCATAGAAGAGGTAGCCATGGTCTCTTCCCAGCACCACTGTGGAGGGGGGGTGCATAAGGCCTTCTACACCCCCAGGGTCAAGTCTGAAGCGTACCATAAAGCGTCGTTTCCCATTCCAGAAACCACTCCGACCTTTGACGTTCCCCGTAAATCTGACAGATGTACAATATCTGCTCAGAAAAAGCTCAATATCATCTGTGGACACATGGGGGTTAAACATGTATACCACAAGGGGAACGTCAACTCCGCCATAGAGACCCGTAAAAATCACTCCGTCCAACAGCTTGCTGTTACGGTGGCCCTTAACGCATTCGTAAAAGTGCTGGCAGGCAACCTTGGTCGAGAACGTGAGAATATATGTACTCTGCCCCTTCTCCTGCAGGCAGTAAACATCATGATCTTTCACGTTCAACAGATCTCTCAAAATCTGTACATAGAACTCACGGGGGTTGTCATATCCGACGTGGTTTGCTGGAACCTCGATACGCACCGAGTTCCTGATCTGGCCGGAGCCAGTGGAAAATTGAAATGAACAAGGCATCTCACCAAAGTGGCAAAGGCTTACCGTCACCACGGGCTCGGCCTTTCGCCTGGGGATCGCAACTTGTTGCCCGGGGACTAAGCCAGCTCCCTAATAGCAGCAGGGGGATGAAGTCCCACCAAAAGGTGAGACGATCCCCCCAGGCCAAGGAGCCGGGTACCCCGGGCACCTCTCAGCCAAGACCAAGGCAGCAACCGTTAGATCACTGCACCTGATCTCAGCCAAAAGGCCGAGAAGCGATAACCAGAATTGGTTTCAAACTACGGAGCCACCCAAGGATCCTGAAAAGTCCATTTGTGGAGATGAGCTCCTGGACTCCCGTTAAGAAGACATGTTGTCAACCTCTAGATCCCTTACATGCCTGCACTTTTCGGCTTGCTGCTGCTGCAATCCACGCGTTTTAGATCTGCATAACTCCACCTC
This sequence comes from Phyllobates terribilis, assembly GCF_046119375.1. Classification (NCBI taxonomy): domain Eukaryota; kingdom Metazoa; phylum Chordata; class Amphibia; order Anura; family Dendrobatidae; genus Phyllobates; species Phyllobates terribilis. Next base: position 6,687,550 of record NW_027362787.1, on the reverse strand, counting down.
TTTAAACACAGCACCTTCACCCCCTGCTGTTCCCACCCGCCTCAACACCGTTGGAAGGGAGGAGAACCAATTAAGGCGGGGGGTGGGGTGGAACGAGCAGCTGTCTACCCTTAGCAGGAGGGCTCCTGATTACATACCTCTCCTGCTGCTGCTGCTGCTGGCTGTCCAGCAGCAGACTGAAGGTGGCTGCTGCTGTGCACAGGTATATAAAGGCTCAGAGCCTATTATGACACGCGCAGCCAGCGTTCCATTGCCACATTCCATCTACTGCAGGCAGGATACCTGGCTGGCTGAATGTCGCTGAGAAGCTCACAGAGACCGCCATAAGCAACAGTTTAACAGAATGCCACAGACTAATCAACCAAACTTTTTGGGTTGGGTTCTCTTTTATAGTCTGCAGGCAATAAATGAAAGAAGTCAGTGTTCCAGCAGAAGGAGACAACGTTTCAGAAAAGGCATTGTAGCAAACCAAAAAAGAAATTTTAAGCGCAGCAGAGTAACCAGCGCACATACCTGTTAGCTCAGGTGAGTTTAAAAGGCTGCTGTTGATAACAAGGGCATTTGCTAAATAGATGGTGTGTGTGCAACAATATACTGAAAGGTCAATTATATTGTGCAGCTTATCTCACCACCTGTAGTTATTTAGGTGAAATCTCCAAAATGCTTGCCTAATATGTCTGTTTATCCAAAAGGAAGTAAAAAGGGAGAGCTAGAAAGATAGCATTGCATCACATTACATGGCAATGCAATGCACAGTTGCTGAAGTTGAACCAAAATGAGCTTGTAATCTGGCTTCTGCAACTTTGAACATGAAAAATCCAATGAGGAGAAGAAAAGCAAAGCCAAAGAGTCCATCCCAAAATCCGACAAACAAGCAAAACGAACAAAAAACATTGAATTCAATTCTTTCTGATTTTAGAAACTGCATTAAAGAAGGGGTGCACCGGTCCTGGATATACTGCAATACCAGGTCAATGCGTGGAGTGGACAGAGCAAGCTCTTTTTCCATCTCCCTGTTCTAAAAATCCATTTAATATATGGTCCCCAGATAGGGGACGTATCAGATATTAAACTGATAAGAACAGATACTACACTTGATCTTAGCCAAAAGGCCGAGAAGCGATAACCAGAATTGGTTTCAAACTACGGAGCCACCCAAGGATCCTGAAAAGTCCATTTGTGGAGATGAGCTCCTGGACTCCCGTTAAGAAGACATGTTGTCAACCTCTAGATCCCTTACATGCCTGCACTTTTCGGCTTGCTGCTGCTGCAATCCACGCGTTTTAGATCTGCATAACTCCACCTCTTTAAACACAGCACCTTCACCCCCTGCTGTTCCCACCCGCCTCAACACCGTTGGAAGGGAGGAGAACCAATTAAGGCGGGGGGTGGGGTGGAACGAGCAGCTGTCTACCCTTAGCAGGAGGGCTCCTGATTACATACCTCTCCTGCTGCTGCTGCTGCTGGCTGTCCAGCAGCAGACTGAAGGTGGCTGCTGCTGTGCACAGGTATATAAAGGCTCAGAGCCTATTATGACACGCGCAGCCAGCGTTCCATTGCCACATTCCATCTACTGCAGGCAGGATACCTGGCTGGCTGAATGTCGCTGAGAAGCTCACAGAGACCGCCATAAGCAACAGTTTAACAGAATGCCACAGACTAATCAACCAAACTTTTTGGGTTGGGTTCTCTTTTATAGTCTGCAGGCATTAAATGAAAGAAGTCAGTGTTCCAGCAGAAGGAGACAACGTTTCAGAAAAGGCATTGTAGCAAACCAAAAAAGAAATTTTAAGCGCAGCAGAGTAACCAGCGCACATACCTGTTAGCTCAGGTGAGTTTAAAAGGCTGCTGTTGATAACAAGGGCATTTGCTAAATAGATGGTGTGTGTGCAACAATATACTGAAAGGTCAATTATATTGTGCAGCTTATCTCACCACCTGTAGTTATTTAGGTGAAAGCTCCAAAATGCTTGCCTAATATGTCTGTTTATCCAAAAGGAAGTAAAAAGGGAGAGCTAGAAAGATAGCATTGCATCACATTACATGGCAATGCAATGCACAGTTGCTGAAGTTGAACCAAAATGAGCTTGTAATCTGGCTTCTGCAACTTTGAACATGAAAAATCCAATGAGGAGAAGAAAAGCAAAGCCAAAGAGTCCATCCCAAAATCCGACAAACAAGCAAAATGAACAAAAAACATTGAATTCAATTCTTTCTGATTTTAGAAACTGCATTAAAGAAGGGGTGCACCGGTCCTGGAGATACTGCAATACCAGGTCAATGCGTGGAGTGGACAGAGCAAGCTCTTTTTCCATCTCCCTGTTCTAAAAATCCATTTAATATATGGTCCCCAGATAGGGGACGTATCAGATATTAAACTGATAAGAACAGATACTACACTTGATCTTAGCCAAAAGGCCGAGAAGCGATAACCAGAATTGGTTTCAAACTACGGAGCCACCCAAGGATCCTGAAAAGTCCATTTGTGGAGATGAGCTCCTGGACTCCCGTTAAGAAGACATGTTGTCAACCTCTAGATCCCTTACATGCCTGCACTTTTCGGCTTGCTGCTGCTGCAATCCACGCGTTTTAGATCTGCATAACTCCACCTCTTTAAACACAGCACCTTCACCCCCTGCTGTTCCCACCCGCCTCAACACCGTTGGAAGGGAGGAGAACCAATTAAGGCGGGGGGTGGGGTGGAACGAGCAGCTGTCTACCCTTAGCAGGAGGGCTCCTGATTACATACCTCTCCTGCTGCTGCTGCTGCTGGCTGTCCAGCAGCAGACTGAAGGTGGCTGCTGCTGTGCACAGGTATATAAAGGCTCAGAGCCTATTATGACACGCGCAGCCAGCGTTCCATTGCCACATTCCATCTACTGCAGGCAGGATACCTGGCTGGCTGAATGTCGCTGAGAAGCTCACAGAGACCGCCATAAGCAACAGTTTAACAGAATGCCACAGACTAATCAACCAAACTTTTTGGGTTGGGTTCTCTTTTATAGTCTGCAGGCATTAAATGAAAGAAGTCAGTGTTCCAGCAGAAGGAGACAACGTTTCAGAAAAGGCATTGTAGCAAACCAAAAAATAAATTTTAAGCGCAGCAGAGTAACCAGCGCACATACCTGTTAGCTCAGGTGAGTTTAAAAGGCTGCTGTTGATAACAAGGGCATTTGCTAAATAGATGGTGTGTGTGCAACAATATACTGAAAGGTCAATTATATTGTGCAGCTTATCTCACCACCTGTAGTTATTTAGGTGAAAGCTCCAAAATGCTTGCCTAATATGTCTGTTTATCCAAAAGGAAGTAAAAAGGGAGAGCTAGAAAGATAGCATTGCATCACATTACATGGCAATGCAATGCACAGTTGCTGAAGTTGAACCAAAATGAGCTTGTAATCTGGCTTCTGCAACTTTGAACATGAAAAATCCAATGAGGAGAAGAAAAGCAAAGCCAAAGAGTCCATCCCAAAATCCGACAAACAAGCAAAATGAACAAAAAACATTGAATTCAATTCTTTCTGATTTTAGAAACTGCATTAAAGAAGGGGTGCACCGGTCCTGGAGATACTGCAATACCAGGTCAATGCGTGGAGTGGACAGAGCAAGCTCTTTTTCCATCTCCCTGTTCTAAAAATCCATTTAATATATGGTCCCCAGATAGGGGACGTATCAGATATTAAACTGATAAGAACAGATACTACACTTGATCTTAGCCAAAAGGCCGAGAAGCGATAACCAGAATTGGTTTCAAACTACGGAGCCACCCAAGGATCCTGAAAAGTCCATTTGTGGAGATGAGCTCCTGGACTCCCGTTAAGAAGACATGTTGTCAACCTCTAGATCCCTTACATGCCTGCACTTTTCGGCTTGCTGCTGCTGCAATCCACGCGTTTTAGATCTGCATAACTCCACCTCTTTAAACACAGCACCTTCACCCCCTGCTGTTCCCACCCGCCTCAACACCGTTGGAAGGGAGGAGAACCAATTAAGGCGGGGGGTGTGGTGGAACGAGCAGCTGTCTACCCTTAGCAGGAGGGCTCCTGATTACATACCTCTCCTGCTGCTGCTGCTGCTGGCTGTCCAGCAGCAGACTGAAGGTGGCTGCTGCTGTGCACAGGTATATAAAGGCTCAGAGCCTATTATGACACGCGCAGCCAGCGTTCCATTGCCACATTCCATCTACTGCAGGCAGGATACCTGGCTGGCTGAATGTCGCTGAGAAGCTCACAGAGACCGCCATAAGCAACAGTTTAACAGAATGCCACAGACTAATCAACCAAACTTTTTGGGTTGGGTTCTCTTTTATAGTCTGCAGGCATTAAATGAAAGAAGTCAGTGTTCCAGCAGAAGGAGACAACGTTTCAGAAAAGGCATTGTAGCAAACCAAAAAAGAAATTTTAAGCGCAGCAGAGTAACCAGCGCACATACCTGTTAGCTCAGGTGAGTTTAAAAGGCTGCTGTTGATAACAAGGGCATTTGCTAAATAGATGGTGTGTGTGCAACAATATACTGAAAGGTCAATTATATTGTGCAGCTTATCTCACCACCTGTAGTTATTTAGGTGAAAGCTCCAAAATGCTTGCCTAATATGTCTGTTTATCCAAAAGGAAGTAAAAAGGGAGAGCTAGAAAGATAGCATTGCATCACATTACATGGCAATGCAATGCACAGTTGCTGAAGTTGAACCAAAATGAGCTTGTAATCTGGCTTCTGCAACTTTGAACATGAAAAATCCAATGAGGAGAAGAAAAGCAAAGCCAAAGAGTCCATCCCAAAATCCGACAAACAAGCAAAATGAACAAAAAACATTGAATTCAATTCTTTCTGATTTTAGAAACTGCATTAAAGAAGGGGTGCACCGGTCCTGGAGATACTGCAATACCAGGTCAATGCGTGGAGTGGACAGAGCAAGCTCTTTTTCCATCTCCCTGTTCTAAAAATCCATTTAATATATGGTCCCCAGATAGGGGACGTATCAGATATTAAACTGATAAGAACAGATACTACACTTGATCTTAGCCAAAAGGCCGAGAAGCGATAACCAGAATTGGTTTCAAACTACGGAGCCACCCAAGGATCCTGAAAAGTCCATTTGTGGAGATGAGCTCCTGGACTCCCGTTAAGAAGACATGTTGTCAACCTCTAGATCCCTTACATGCCTGCACTTTTCGGCTTGCTGCTGCTGCAATCCACGCGTTTTAGATCTGCATAACTCCACCTCTTTAAACACAGCACCTTCACCCCCTGCTGTTCCCACCCGCCTCAACACCGTTGGAAGGGAGGAGAACCAATTAAGGCGGGGGGTGGGGTGGAACGAGCAGCTGTCTGCCCTTAGCAGGAGGGCTCCTGATTACATACCTCTACTGCTGCTGCTGCTGCTGGCTGTCCAGCAGCAGACTGAAGGTGGCTGCTGCTGTGCACAGGTATATAAAGGCTCAGAGCCTATTATGACACGCGCAGCCAGCGTTCCATTGCCACATTCCATCTACTGCAGGCAGGATACCTGGCTGGCTGAATGTCGCTGAGAAGCTCACAGAGACCGCCATAAGCAACAGTTTAACAGAATGCCACAGACTAATCAACCAAACTTTTTGGGTTGGGGTCTCTTTTATAGTCTGCAGGCATTAAATGAAAGAAGTCAGTGTTCCAGCAGAAGGAGACAACGTTTCAGAAAAGGCATTGTAGCAAACCAAAAAAGAAATTTTAAGCGCAGCAGAGTAACCAGCGCACATACCTGTTAGCTCAGGTGAGTTTAAAAGGCTGCTGTTGATAACAAGGGCATTTGCTAAATAGATGGTGTGTGTGCAACAATATACTGAAAGGTCAATTATATTGTGCAGCTTATCTCACCACCTGTAGTTATTTAGGTGAAAGCTCCAAAATGCTTGCCTAATATGTCTGTTTATCCAAAAGGAAGTAAAAAGGGAGAGCTAGAAAGATAGCATTGCATCACATTACATGGCAATGCAATGCACAGTTGCTGAAGTTGAACCAAAATGAGCTTGTAATCTGGCTTCTGCAACTTTGAACATGAAAAATCCAATGAGGAGAAGAAAAGCAAAGCCAAAGAGTCCATCCCAAAATCCGACAAACAAGCAAAATGAACAAAAAACATTGAATTCAATTCTTTCTGATTTTAGAAACTGCATTAAAGAAGGGGTGCACCGGTCCTGGAGATACTGCAATACCAAGTCAATGCGTGGAGTGGACAGAGCAAGCTCTTTTTCCATCTCCCTGTTCTAAAAATCCATTTAATATATGGTCCCCAGATAGGGGACGTATCAGATATTAAACTGATAAGAACAGATACTACACTTGATCTTAGCCAAAAGGCCGAGAAGCGATAAACAGAATTGGTTTCAAACTACGGAGCCACCCAAGGATCCTGAAAAGTCCATTTGTGGAGATGAGCTCCTGGACTCCCGTTAAGAAGACATGTTGTCAACCTCTAGATCCCTTACATGCCTGCACTTTTCGGCTTGCTGCTGCTGCAATCCACGCGTTTTAGATCTGCATAACTCCACCTCTTTAAACACAGCACCTTCACCCCCTGCTGTTCCCACCCGCCTCAACACCGTTGGAAGGGAGGAGAACCAATTAAGGCGGGGGGTGGGGTGGAACGAGCAGCTGTCTACCCTTAGCAGGAGGGCTCCTGATTACATACCTCTCCTGCTGCTGCTGCTGCTGGCTGTCCAGCAGCAGACTGAAGGTGGCTGCTGCTGTGCACAGGTATATAAAGGCTCAGAGCCTATTATGACACGCGCAGCCAGCGTTCCATTGCCACATTCCATCTACTGCAGGCAGGATACCTGGCTGGCTGAATGTCGCTGAGAAGCTCACAGAGACCGCCATAAGCAAAAGTTTAATAGAATGCCACAGACTAATCAACCAAACTTTTTGGGTTGGGTTCTCTTTTATAGTCTGCAGGCATTAAATGAAAGAAGTCAGTGTTCCAGCAGAAGGAGACAACGTTTCAGAAAAGGCATTGTAGCAAACCAAAAAAGAAATTTTAAGCGCAGCAGAGTAACCAGCGCACATACCTGTTAGCTCAGGTGAGTTTAAAAGGCTGCTGTTGATAACAAGGGCATTTGCTAAATAGATGGTGTGTGTGCAACAATATACTGAAAGGTCAATTATATTGTGCAGCTTATCTCACCACCTGTAGTTATTTAGGTGAAAGCTCCAAAATGCTTGCCTAATATGTCTGTTTATCCAAAAGGAAGTAAAAAGGGAGAGCTAGAAAGATAGCATTGCATCACATTACATGGCAATGCAATGCACAGTTGCTGAAGTTGAACCAAAATGAGCTTGTAATCTGGCTTCTGCAACTTTGAACATGAAAAATCCAATGAGGAGAAGAAAAGCAAAGCCAAAGAGTCCATCCCAAAATCCGACAAACAAGCAAAATGAACAAAAAACATTGAATTCAATTCTTTCTGATTTTAGAAACTGCATTAAAGAAGGGGTGCACCGGTCCTGGAGATACTGCAATACCAGGTCAATGCGTGGAGTGGACAGAGCAAGCTCTTTTTCCATCTCCCTGTTCTAAAAATCCATTTAATATATGGTCCCCAGATAGGGGACGTATCAGATATTAAACTGATAAGAACAGATACTACACTTGATCTTAGCCAAAAGGCCGAGAAGCGATAACCAGAATTGGTTTCAAACTACGGAGCCACCCAAGGATCCTGAAAAGTCCATTTGTGGAGATGAGCTCCTGGACTCCCGTTAAGAAGACATGTTGTCAACCTCTAGATCCCTTACATGCCTGCACTTTTCGGCTTGCTGCTGCTGCAATCCACGCGTTTTAGATCTGCATAACTCCACCTCTTTAAACACAGCACCTTCACCCCCTGCTGTTCCCACCCGCCTCAACACCGTTGGAAGGGAGGAGAACCAATTAAGGTGGGGGGTGGGGTGGAACGAGCAGCTGTCTACCCTTAGCAGGAGGGCTCCTGATTACATACCTCTCCTGCTGCTGCTGCTGCTGGCTGTCCAGCAGCAGACTGAAGGTGGCTGCTGCTGTGCACAGGTATATAAAGGCTCAGAGCCTATTATGACACGCGCAGCCAGCGTTCCATTGCCACATTCCATCTACTGCAGGCAGGATACCTGGCTGGCTGAATGTCGCTGAGAAGCTCACAGAGACCGCCATAAGCAACAGTTTAACAGAATGCCACAGACTAATCAACCAAACTTTTTGGGTTGGGTTCTCTTTTATAGTCTGCAGGCATTAAATGAAAGAAGTCAGTGTTCCAGCAGAAGGAGACAACATTTCAGAAAAGGCATTGTAGCAAACCAAAAAAGAAATTTTAAGCGCAGCAGAGTAACCAGCGCACATACCTGTTAGCTCAGGTGAGTTTAAAAGGCTGCTGTTGATAACAAGGGCATTTGCTAAATAGATGGTGTGTGTGCAACAATATACTGAAAGGTCAATTATATTGTGCAGCTTATCTCACCACCTGTAGTTATTTAGGTGAAAGCTCCAAAATGCTTGCCTAATATGTCTGTTTATCCAAAAGGAAGTAAAAAGGGAGAGCTAGAAAGATAGCATTGCATCACATTACATGGCAATGCAATGCACAGTTGCTGAAGTTGAACCAAAATGAGCTTGTAATCTGGCTTCTGCAACTTTGAACATGAAAAATCCAATGAGGAGAAGAAAAGCAAAGCCAAAGAGTCCATCCCAAAATCCGACAAACAAGCAAAATGAACAAAAAACATTGAATTCAATTCTTTCTGATTTTAGAAACTGCATTAAAGAAGGGGTGCACCGGTCCTGGAGATACTGCAATACCAGGTCAATGCGTGGAGTGGACAGAGCAAGCTCTTTTTCCATCTCCCTGTTCTAAAAATCCATTTAATATATGGTCCCCAGATAGGGGACGTATCAGATATTAAACTGATAAGAACAGATACTACACTTGATCTTAGCCAAAAGGCCGAGAAGCGATAACCAGAATTGGTTTCAAACTACGGAGCCACCCAAGGATCCTGAAAAGTCCATTTGTGGAGATGAGCTCCTGGACTCCCGTTAAGAAGACATGTTGTCAACCTCTAGATCCCTTACATGCCTGCACTTTTCGGCTTGCTGCTGCTGCAATCCACGCGTTTTAGATCTGCATAACTCCACCTCTTTAAACACAGCACCTTCACCCCCTGCTGTTCCCACCCGCCTCAACACCGTTGGAAGGGAGGAGAACCAATTAAGGTGGGGGGTGGGGTGGAACGAGCAGCTGTCTACCCTTAGCAGGAGGGCTCCTGATTACATACCTCTCCTGCTGCTGCTGCTGCTGGCTGTCCAGCAGCAGACTGAAGGTGGCTGCTGCTGTGCACAGGTATATAAAGGCTCAGAGCCTATTATGACACGCGCAGCCAGCGTTCCATTGCCACATTCCATCTACTGCAGGCAGGATACCTGGCTGGCTGAATGTCGCTGAGAAGCTCACAGAGACCGCCATAAGCAACAGTTTAACAGAATGCCACAGACTAATCAACCAAACTTTTTGGGTTGGGTTCTCTTTTATAGTCTGCAGGCATTAAATGAAAGAAGTCAGTGTTCCAGCAGAAGGAGACAACATTTCAGAAAAGGCATTGTAGCAAACCAAAAAAGAAATTTTAAGCGCAGCAGAGTAACCAGCGCACATACCTGTTAGCTCAGGTGAGTTTAAAAGGCTGCTGTTGATAACAAGGGCATTTGCTAAATAGATGGTGTGTGTGCAACAATATACTGAAAGGTCAATTATATTGTGCAGCTTATCTCACCACCTGTAGTTATTTAGGTGAAAGCTCCAAAATGCTTGCCTAATATGTCTGTTTATCCAAAAGGAAGTAAAAAGGGAGAGCTAGAAAGATAGCATTGCATCACATTACATGGCAATGCAATGCACAGTTGCTGAAGTTGAACCAAAATGAGCTTGTAATCTGGCTTCTGCAACTTTGAACATGAAAAATCCAATGAGGAGAAGAAAAGCAAAGCCAAAGAGTCCATCCCAAAATCCGACAAACAAGCAAAATGAACAAAAAACATTGAATTCAATTCTTTCTGATTTTAGAAACTGCATTAAAGAAGGGGTGCACCGGTCCTGGAGATACTGCAATACCAGGTCAATGCGTGGAGTGGACAGAGCAAGCTCTTTTTCCATCTCCCTGTTCTAAAAATCCATTTAATATATGGTCCCCAGATAGGGGACGTATCAGATATTAAACTGATAAGAACAGATCTTTTTCCCATAACACTCAGATTACAAGTACCATCTCGATTCCATACTTCTGAAAACGGTGATGGACCAAATCCATCATCGTGTCATTTTAAAACAAAAAAAACATTATGTAATGCATATACAAAAAAAACAAAACAACAACCAGTATTTCCTCTCAGACACATAATATATAGAGGAAGGAAACAAAACACATTACTGCATTCCTCCCTTCAACGCATAATATGTTAAATACTCCAACAGTCCTTTCTCTTGCGAGAAAGATTCAAAGTTTGTATTCACATAATCTATCCATGTCCTTCCCACCTTATAGGTTTCAAAAAACCTCTCTTTATTTGCCTTCACACTTGCGATTACCTTTGGAAAAAAAGCTTCAAAACACACACCACTTCCCTTCATTTCCGCAATTCCTTTTTTAACTTTGTCCATTTCTTTATCAGCTTCCTCCTCTTCTGTTTGCCTCTGAACCTCTACCGTCTTCTTTTTTTCTTTCTTTTCCGCCTTTGCACTTTCCATCTTCTCCTTATTACTCTTTCTCTTTGGGCATTCCTTAAACCTATGCCCAATTTCCATACACAGGTTACACTTATTCCTTTCTACTGGACATGATTTAGAAACATGTCCTTCCGCTTTACACTTCCAACACTTTTCTGCAGTACAGTCTTCACGTTTATGACCATATACCTCACAAATTGAACAAAAGGAATCCATCCCATTAAAGAATAAATTCCCACTTACTTTACCAAGCTTAAACCTTTGAGGCGGGTAGGAAAAACTCCTATCCTTGTTCATGTTAAATTCCACAAAAAATTTCCACTTTCCCGTCCATACTCCGAATTCATTCATTACTTTACCTTTTGATACTACAGACTTGGCAAAACCACTCAAAAACGTGACAATGTCCTCTTCTGGAACCAGTGGTGAAAACATCTTCACTGTCACCATCTTTTCACTACTAAATACGTGACGTTGAAACCGAATTCCAACAAACTTCTCATGTCTCAATTCATCAAAAGAATCCATATAGTTCTCCAAAATCTTCCTAGACTCAAAAAACACGTCATAGACACCCTTTTGGGGATAATCCATAACTGCCACGATGTCTTCTTTTTTCACCTTTGCGACACCCAAGATGATCTCCTTCATAATAAACCGAAAGTCCTTAACCTTCTGACAGTCTCTCCGGACAAAAATCCGGAAAGCGGTCTCCACACGTGCATGTTCTGGAACCTCCAACTTCGGCCACAACTCCGCCTCTGTTGCCATGATTCTCCAACAGAATGAGCGTAATCTCCACTCCAACACACAGAAGGAGCGAGTATGATCACTTCCCGTTGTCTGGGGACTAAGCCGACACGCCTATAGCAGCAAGGGGGTGAAGTCCCCACAATTAAGTAAGGACGATCCCCCAAGGCCGACGAGCCAGGTACCCCAGACACCTCCAACCAAAACCAAGGCAGCAATCGCTAAATCACTGCACTTGATCTTAGCCAAAAGGCCGAGAAGCGATAACCAGAATTGGTTTCAAACTACGGAGCCACCCAAGGATCCTGAAAAGTCCATTTGTGGAGATGAGCTCCTGGACTCCCGTTAAGAAGACATGTTGTCAACCTCTAGATCCCTTACATGCCTGCACTTTTCGGCTTGCTGCTGCTGCAATCCACGCGTTTTAGATCTGCATAACTCCACCTCTTTAAACACAGCACCTTCACCCCCTGCTGTTCCCACCCGCCTCAACACCGTTGGAAGGGAGGAGAACCAATTAAGGCGGGGGGTGGGGTGGAACGAGCAGCTGTCTACCCTTAGCAGGAGGGCTCCTGATTACATACCTCTCCTGCTGCTGCTGCTGCTGGCTGTCCAGCAGCAGACTGAAGGTGGCTGCTGCTGTGCACAGGTATATAAAGGCTCAGAGCCTATTATGACACGCGCAGCCAGCGTTCCATTGCCACATTCCATCTACTGCAGGCAGGATACCTGGCTGGCTGAATGTCGCTGAGAAGCTCACAGAGACCGCCATAAGCAACAGTTTAACAGAATGCCACAGACTAATCAACCAAACTTTTTGGGTTGGGTTCTCTTTTATAGTCTGCAGGCATTAAATGAAAGAAGTCAGTGTTCCAGCAGAAGGAGACAACATTTCAGAAAAGGCATTGTAGCAAACCAAAAAAGAAATTTTAAGCGCAGCAGAGTAACCAGCGCACATACCTGTTAGCTCAGGTGAGTTTAAAAGGCTGCTGTTGATAACAAGGGCATTTGCTAAATAGATGGTGTGTGTGCAACAATATACTGAAAGGTCAATTATATTGTGCAGCTTATCTCACCACCTGTAGTTATTTAGGTGAAAGCTCCAAAATGCTTGCCTAATATGTCTGTTTATCCAAAAGGAAGTAAAAAGGGAGAGCTAGAAAGATAGCATTGCATCACATTACATGGCAATGCAATGCACAGTTGCTGAAGTTGAACCAAAATGAGCTTGTAATCTGGCTTCTGCAACTTTGAACATGAAAAATCCAATGAGGAGAAGAAAAGCAAAGCCAAAGAGTCCATCCCAAAATCCGACAAACAAGCAAAATGAACAAAAAACATTGAATTCAATTCTTTCTGATTTTAGAAACTGCATTAAAGAAGGGGTGCACCGGTCCTGGAGATACTGCAATACCAGGTCAATGCGTGGAGTGGACAGAGCAAGCTCTTTTTCCATCTCCCTGTTCTAAAAATCCATTTAATATATGGTCCCCAGATAGGGGACGTATCAGATATTAAACTGATAAGAACAGATACTACACTTGATCTTAGCCAAAAGGCCGAGAAGCGATAACCAGAATTGGTTTCAAACTACGGAGCCACCCAAGGATCCTGAAAAGTCCATTTGTGGAGATGAGCTCCTGGACTTCCGTTAAGAAGACATGTTGTCAACCTCTAGATCCCTTACATGCCTGCACTTTTCGGCTTGCTGCTGCTGCAATCCACGCGTTTTAGATCTGCATAACTCCACCTCTTTAAACACAGCACCTTCACCCCCTGCTGTTCCCACCCGCCTCAACACCGTTGGAAGGGAGGAGAACCAATTAAGGCGGGGGGTGGGGTGGAACGAGCAGCTGTCTACCCTTAGCAGGAGGGCTCCTGATTACATACCTCTCCTGCTGCTGCTGGCTGTCCAGCAGCAGACTGAAGGTGGCTGCTGCTGTGCACAGGTATATAAAGGCTCAGAGCCTATTATGACACGCGCAGCCAGCGTTCCATTGCCACATTCCATCTACTGCAGGCAGGATACCTGGCTGGCTGAATGTCGCTGAGAAGCTCACAGAGACCGCCATAAGCAACAGTTTAACAGAATGCCACAGACTAATCAACCAAACTTTTTGGGTTGGGTTCTCTTTTATAGTCTGCAGGCATTAAATGAAAGAAGTCAGTGTTCCAGCAGAAGGAGACAACGTTTCAGAAAAGGCATTGTAGCAAACCAAAAAAGAAATTTTAAGCGCAGCAGAGTAACCAGCGCACATACCTGTTAGCTCAGGTGAGTTTAAAAGGCTGCTGTTGATAACAAGGGCATTTGCTAAATAGATGGTGTGTGTGCAACAATATACTGAAAGGTCAATTATATTGTGCAGCTTATCTCACCACCTGTAGTTATTTAGGTGAAAGCTCCAAAATGCTTGCCTAATATGTCTGTTTATCCAAAAGGAAGTAAAAAGGGAGAGCTAGAAAGATAGCATTGCATCACATTACATGGCAATGCAATGCACAGTTGCTGAAGTTGAACCAAAATGAGCTTGTAATCTGGCTTCTGCAACTTTGAACATGAAAAATCCAATGAGGAGAAGAAAAGCAAAGCCAAAGAGTCCATCCCAAAATCCGACAAACAAGCAAAATGAAGAAAAAACATTGAATTCAATTCTTTCTGATTTTAGAAACTGCATTAAAGAAGGGGTGCACCGGTCCTGGAGATACTGCAATACCAGGTCAATGCGTGGAGTGGACAGAGCAAGCTCTTTTTCCATCTCCCTGTTCTAAAAATCCATTTAATATATGGTCCCCAGATAGGGGACGTATCAGATATTAAACTGATAAGAACAGATACTACACTTGATCTTAGCCAAAAGGCCGAGAAGCGATAACCAGAATTGGTTTCAAACTACGGAGCCACCCAAGGATCCTGAAAAGTCCATTTGTGGAGATGAGCTCCTGGACTCCCGTTAAGAAGACATGTTGTCAACCTCTAGATCCCTTACATGCCTGCACTTTTCGGCTTGCTGCTGCTGCAATCCACGCGTTTTAGATCTGCATAACTCCACCTCTTTAAACACAGCACCTTCACCCCCTGCTGTTCCCACCCGCCTCAACACCGTTGGAAGGGAGGAGAACCAATTAAGGCGGGGGGTGGGGTGGAACGAGCAGCTGTCTACCCTTAGCAGGAGGGCTCCTGATTACATACCTCTCCTGCTGCTGCTGCTGCTGGCTGTCCAGCAGCAGACTGAAGGTGGCTGCTGCTGTGCACAGGTATATAAAGGCTCAGAGCCTATTATGACACGCGCAGCCAGCGTTCCATTGCCACATTCCATCTACTGCAGGCAGGATACCTGGCTGGCTGAATGTCGCTGAGAAGCTCACAGAGACCGCCATAAGCAACAGTTTAACAGAATGCCACAGACTAATCAACCAAACTTTTTGGGTTGGGTTCTCTTTTATAGTCTGCAGGCATTAAATGAAAGAAGTCAGTGTTCCAGCAGAAGGAGACAACGTTTCAGAAAAGGCATTGTAGCAAACCAAAAAAGAAATTTTAAGCGCAGCAGAGTAACCAGCGCACATACCTGTTAGCTCAGGTGAGTTTAAAAGGCTGCTGTTGATAACAAGGGCATTTGCTAAATAGATGGTGTGTGTGCAACAATATACTGAAAGGTCAATTTTATTGTGCAGCTTATCTCACCACCTGTAGTTATTTAGGTGAAAGCTCCAAAATGCTTGCCTAATATGTCTGTTTATCCAAAAGGAAGTAAAAAGGGAGAGCTAGAAAGATAGCATTGCATCACATTACATGGCAATGCAATGCACAGTTGCTGAAGTTGAACCAAAATGAGCTTGTAATCTGGCTTCTGCAACTTTGAACATGAAAAATCCAATGAGGAGAAGAAAAGCAAAGCCAAAGAGTCCATCCCAAAATCCGACAAACAAGCAAAATGAACAAAAAACATTGAATTCAATTCTTTCTGATTTTAGAAACTGCATTAAAGAAGGGGTGCACCGGTCCTGGAGATACTGCAATACCAGGTCAATGCGTGGAGTGGACAGAGCAAGCTCTTTTTCCATCTCCCTGTTCTAAAAATCCATTTAATATATGGTCCCCAGATAGGGGACGTATCAGATATTAAACTGATAAGAACAGATACTACACTTGATCTTAGCCAAAAGGCCGAGAAGCGATAACCAGAATTGGTTTCAAACTACGGAGCCACCCAAGGATCCTGAAAAGTCCATTTGTGGAGATGAGCTCCTGGACTCCCGTTAAGAAGACATGTTGTCAACCTCTAGATCCCTTACATGCCTGCACTTTTCGGCTTGCTGCTGCTGCAATCCACGCGTTTTAGATCTGCATAACTCCACCTCTTTAAACACAGCACCTTCACCCCCTGCTGTTCCCACCCGCCTCAACACCGTTGGAAGGGAGGAGAACCAATTAAGGCGGGGGGTGGGGTGGAACGAGCAGCTGTCTACCCTTAGCAGGAGGGCTCCTGATTACATACCTCTCCTGCTGCTGCTGCTGCTGGCTGTCCAGCAGCAGACTGAAGGTGGCTGCTGCTGTGCACAGGTATATAAAGGCTCAGAGCCTATTATGACACGCGCAGCCAGCGTTCCATTGCCACATTCCATCTACTGCAGGCAGGATACCTGGCTGGCTGAATGTCGCTGAGAAGCTCACAGAGACCGCCATAAGCAACAGTTTAACAGAATGCCACAGACTAATCAACCAAACTTTTTGGGTTGGGTTCTCTTTTATAGTCTGCAGGCATTAAATGAAAGAAGTCAGTGTTCCAGCAGAAGGAGACAACGTTTCAGAAAAGGCATTGTAGCAAACCAAAAAAGAAATTTTAAGCGCAGCAGAGTAACCAGCGCACATACCTGTTAGCTCAGGTGAGTTTAAAAGGCTGCTGTTGATAACAAGGGCATTTGCTAAATAGATGGTGTGTGTGCAACAATATACTGAAAGGTCAATTATATTGTGCAGCTTATCTCACCACCTGTAGTTATTTAGGTGAAAGCTCCAAAATGCTTGCCTAATATGTCTGTTTATCCAAAAGGAAGTAAAAAGGGAGAGCTAGAAAGATAGCATTGCATCACATTACATGGCAATGCAATGCACAGTTGCTGAAGTTGAACCAAAATGAGCTTGTAATCTGGCTTCTGCAACTTTGAACATGAAAAATCCAATGAGGAGAAGAAAAGCAAAGCCAAAGAGTCCATCCCAAAATCCGACAAACAAGCAAAATGAAGAAAAAACATTGAATTCAATTCTTTCTGATTTTAGAAACTGCATTAAAGAAGGGGTGCACCGGTCCTGGAGATACTGCAATACCAGGTCAATGCGTGGAGTGGACAGAGCAAGCTCTTTTTCCATCTCCCTGTTCTAAAAATCCATTTAATATATGGTCCCCAGATAGGGGACGTATCAGATATTAAACTGATAAGAACAGATTTTTTTATTTTTTATCGAAAGCCCGAATTCGTGTACAAAACCCGAGTGCGCTTAAAAAAGTGACAAGTGCCACAAAAAAAGTGCACTAGGATGCTGGTCTTCTTGAAACCCTCTCCAAAAGGAGAAGGGTCCCCCAAACCATTCCCCGTCCCTCCGAGCCAAAAGGCCACAGCGAGGAACAGGGACAAAAAGCCACCTCCAGCCGAAGCCAGAGGCGACCCAATCTTACCCCCAGCACCTGCCCGAGTTCTCACCCGAGCAAGGCACTGGGAGCCAAAGACTGTGCTCCCCTCCCGGAAGAGGGGAGCCAACAACGCTCTCCTCCCGAAAGAGGAGAGCCAGGGGGGTTCAGGGGGGAGCGGAACCTGATGGCCACACACTCCCCCCCTAGACCTGCCAAGAGAGGAACCCGTAAGGGAACCGCATCCCGACAAAATCCTAGTAGGACGTGACACACGTGAATAAGTGGACACACAGTGACAAAGAAATTAAATAAATAGTGAAGGTTTCACAGTATAATACTGCCCGGACCTTCGACCGGGAATTGAAAAATTCCCCATCCTAAGGCCAGAAGGCCCGGAATAAGGGTGTGTGCGAAGAAAGAAAATTTGAAGTGCTTGTGCAAATGTGCCATAAACTCAAGTGGGGTTCAAAATCCCAGTGAGTTAAGGCACCCCAGGGTCACCACTCCTGGGGCACTTCACACTTCGGGCTTTCGATCTTCCCCGGCCCAATGGCGTCGATCCTGGGGGGCCATGCTTTCCACCAGATGACTATATTAGCCACCTGGCGTACTAACAAGCGCCTAAACCCCAGTGTGCATAATGTATCAATCTACTAGGGCGGCCAACATCCAAAACCGCCTTTTCGAAAGATACTACACTTGATCTTAGCCAAAAGGCCGAGAAGCGATAACCAGAATTGGTTTCAAACTACGGAGCCACCCAAGGATCCTGAAAAGTCCATTTGTGGAGATGAGCTCCTGGACTCCCGTTAAGAAGACATGTTGTCAACCTCTAGATCCCTTACATGCCTGCACTTTTCGGCTTGCTGCTGCTGCAATCCACGCGTTTTAGATCTGCATAACTCCACCTCTTTAAACACAGCACCTTCACCCCCTGCTGTTCCCACCCGCCTCAACACCGTTGGAAGGGAGGAGAACCAATTAAGGCGGGGGGTGGGGTGGAACGAGCAGCTGTCTACCCTTAGCAGGAGGGCTCCTGATTACATACCTCTCCTGCTGCTGCTGCTGCTGGCTGTCCAGCAGCAGACTGAAGGTGGCTGCTGCTGTGCACAGGTATATAAAGGCTCAGAGCCTATTATGACACGCGCAGCCAGCGTTCCATTGCCACATTCCATCTACTGCAGGCAGGATACCTGGCTGGCTGAATGTTGCTGAGAAGCTCACAGAGACCGCCATAAGCAACAGTTTAACAGAATGCCACAGACTAATCACCCAAACTTTTTGGGTTGGGTTCTCTTTTATAGTCTGCAGGCATTAAATGAAAGAAGTCAGTGTTCCAGCAGAAGGAGACAACATTTCAGAAAAGGCATTGTAGCAAACCAAAAAAGAAATTTTAAGCGCAGCAGAGTAACCAGCGCACATACCTGTTAGCTCAGGTGAGTTTAAAAGGCTGCTGTTGATAACAAGGGCATTTGCTAAATAGATGGTGTGTGTGCAACAATATACTGAAAGGTCAATTATATTGTGCAGCTTATCTCACCACCTGTAGTTATTTAGGTGAAAGCTCCAAAATGCTTGCCTAATATGTCTGTTTATCCAAAAGGAAGTAAAAAGGGAGAGCTAGAAAGATAGCATTGCATCACATTACATGGCAATGCAATGCACAGTTGCTGAAGTTGAACCAAAATGAGCTTGTAATCTGGCTTCTGCAACTTTGAACATGAAAAATCCAATGAGGAGAAGAAAAGCAAAGCCAAAGAGTCCATCCCAAAATCCGACAAACAAGCAAAATGAACAAAAAACATTGAATTCAATTCTTTCTGATTTTAGAAACTGCATTAAAGAAGGGGTGCACCGGTCCTGGAGATACTGCAATACCAGGTCAATGCGTGGAGTGGACAGAGCAAGCTCTTTTTCCATCTCCCTGTTCTAAAAATCCATTTAATATATGGTCCCCAGATAGGGGACGTATCAGATATTAAACTGATAAGAACAGATACTACACTTGATCTTAGCCAAAAGGCCGAGAAGCGATAACCAGAATTGGTTTCAAACTACGGAGCCACCCAAGGATCCTGAAAAGTCCATTTGTGGAGATGAGCTCCTGGACTCCCGTTAAGAAGACATGTTGTCAACCTCTAGATCCCTTACATGCCTGCACTTTTCGGCTTGCTGCTGCTGCAATCCACGCGTTTTAGATCTGCATAACTCCACCTCTTTAAACACAGCACCTTCACCCCCTGCTGTTCCCACCCGCCTCAACACCGTTGGAAGGGAGGAGAACCAATTAAGGCGGGGGGTGGGGTGGAACGAGCAGCTGTCTACCCTTAGCAGGAGGGCTCCTGATTACATACCTCTCCTGCTGCTGCTGCTGCTGGCTGTCCAGCAGCAGACTGAAGGTGGCTGCTGCTGTGCACAGGTATATAAAGGCTCAGAGCCTATTATGACACGCGCAGCCAGCGTTCCATTGCCACATTCCATCTACTGCAGGCAGGATACCTGGCTGGCTGAATGTCGCTGAGAAGCTCACAGAGACGGCCATAAGCAACAGTTTAACAGAATGCCACAGACTAATCAACCAAACTTTTTGGGTTGGGTTCTCTTTTATAGTCTGCAGGCATTAAATGAAAGAAGTCAGTGTTCCAGCAGAAGGAGACAACGTTTCAGAAAAGGCATTGTAGCAAACCAAAAAAGAAATTTTAAGCGCAGCAGAGTAACCAGCGCACATACCTGTTAGCTCAGGTGAGTTTAAAAGGCTGCTGTTGATAACAAGGGCATTTGCTAAATAGATGGTGTGTGTGCAACAATATACTGAAAGGTCAATTATATTGTGCAGCTTATCTCACCACCTGTAGTTATTTAGGTGAAAGCTCCAAAATGCTTGCCTAATATGTCTGTTTATCCAAAAGGAAGTAAAAAGGGAGAGCTAGAAAGATAGCATTGCATCACATTACATGGCAATGCAATGCACAGTTGCTGAAGTTGAACCAAAATGAGCTTGTAATCTGGCTTCTGCAACTTTGAACATGAAAAATCCAATGAGGAGAAGAAAAGCAAAGCCAAAGAGTCCATCCCAAAATCCGACAAACAAGCAAAATGAACAAAAAACATTGAATTCAATTCTTTCTGATTTTAGAAACTGCATTAAAGAAGGGGTGCACCGGTCCTGGAGATACTGCAATACCAGGTCAATGCGTGGAGTGGACAGAGCAAGCTCTTTTTCCATCTCCCTGTTCTAAAAATCCATTTAATATATGGTCCCCAGATAGGGGACGTATCAGATATTAAACTGATAAGAACAGATTTTTTTTTTATTTTTTTTATCGAAAGCCCGAATTCGTGTACAAAACCCGAGTGCGCTTAAAAAAGTGACAAGTGCCACAAAAAAAAGTGCACTAGGATGCTGGTCTTCTTGAAACCCTCTCCAAAAGGAGAAGGGTCCCCCAAACCATTCCCCGTCCCTCCGAGCCAGAAGGCCACAGCGAGGAACAGGGACAAATAGCCACCTCCAGCCGGAGCCAGAGGCGACCCAATCTTACCCCCAATACCTGCCCGATTTCTCACCCGAGCAAGGCACTGGGAGCCAAAGACTGTGCTCCCCTCCCGGAAGAGGGGAGCCAACAACGCTCTCCTCCCGAAAGAGGAGAGCCAGTGGGGTTCAGGGGGGAGCGGAACCTGATGGCCACACACTCCCCCCCTAGACCTGCCAAGAGAGGAACCCGTAAGGGAACCGCATCCCGACAAAATCCTAGTAAGGACGTGGACACACGTGAAAAAGTGGACACACAGTGACAAAAAAAAATTAAATAAATAGTGAAGGTTTCACAGTATAATACTGCCCGGACCTTCGACCGGGAATTGAAAAATTCCCCATCCTAAGGCCAGAAGGCCCGGAATAAGGGTGTGTGTGAAGAAAGAAATATTGAAGTGCTAGTGCAAATGTGCCATAAACTCAAGTGGGGTTCCCAATCCCAGTGAGTTAAGGCACCCCAGGGTCACCACTCCTGGGGCACTTCACACTTCGGGCTTTCGATCTTCCCCGGCCCAATGGCGTCGATCCTGGGGGGCCATGCTTTCCACCAGATCACTATATTAGCCACCTGGCGTACTAACAAGCGCCTAAACCCCAGTGTGCATAATGTATCAATCTACTAGGGCGGCCAACATCCAAAACCGCCATTTCGAAAGATACTACACTTGATCTTAGCCAAAAGGCCGAGAAGCGATAACCAGAATTGGTTTCAAACTACGGAGCCACCCAAGGATCCTGAAAAGTCCATTTGTGAAGATGAGCTCCTGGACTCCCGTTAAGAAGACATGTTGTCAACCTCTAGATCCCTTACATGCCTGCACTTTTCGGCTTGCTGCTACTGCAATCCACGCGTTTTAGATCTGCATAACTCCACCTCTTTAAACACAGCACCTTCACCCCCTGCTGTTCCCACCCGCCTCAACACCGTTGGAAGGGAGGAGAACCAATTAAGGCGGGGGGTGGGGTGGAACGAGCAGCTGTCTACCCTTAGCAGGAGGGCTCCTGATTACATACCTCTCCTGCTGCTGCTGCTGCTGGCTGTCCAGCAGCAGACTGAAGGTGGCTGCTGCTGTGCACAGGTATATAAAGGCTCAGAGCCTATTATGACACGCGCAGCCAGCGTTCCATTGCCACATTCCATCTACTGCAGGCAGGATACCTGGCTGGCTGAATGTCGCTGAGAAGCTCACAGAGACCGCCATAAGCAACAGTTTAACAGAATGCCACAGACTAATCAACCAAACTTTTTGGGTTGGGTTCTCTTTTATAGTCTGCAGGCATTAAATGAAAGAAGTCAGTGTTCCAGCAGAAGGAGACAACGTTTCAGAAAAGGCATTGTAGCAAACCAAAAAAGAAATTTTAAGCGCAGCAGAGTAACCAGCGCACATACCTGTTAGCTCAGGTGAGTTTAAAAGGCTGCTGTTGATAACAAGGGCATTTGCTAAATAGATGGTGTGTGTGCAACAATATACTGAAAGGTCAATTATATTGTGCAGCTTATCTCACCACCTGTAGTTATTTAGGTGAAAGCTCCAAAATGCTTGCCTAATATGTCTGTTTATCCAAAAGGAAGTAAAAAGGGAGAGCTAGAAAGATAGCATTGCATCACATTACATGGCAATGCAATGCACAGTTGCTGAAGTTGAACCAAAATGAGCTTGTAATCTGGCTTCTGCAACTTTGAACATGAAAAATCCAATGAGGAGAAGAAAAGCAAAGCCAAAGAGTCCATCCCAAAATCCGACAAACAAGCAAAATGAACAAAAAACATTGAATTCAATTCTTTCTGATTTTAGAAACTGCATTAAAGAAGGGGTGCACCGGTCCTGGAGATACTGCAATACCAGGTCAATGCGTGGAGTGGACAGAGCAAGCTCTTTTTCCATCTCCCTGTTCTAAAAATCCATTTAATATATGGTCCCCAGATAGGGGACGTATCAGATATTAAACTGATAAGAACAGATTTTTTTTTTTTTTTTTTTAAAACCATTCAGGTTGTTGTAAACAACAGTATGAAAGTCCGCCAAAACCTTCAAATAGTTGCTCAACTATAACTCATCATCATGGTTAATCTTTATTCTTTTTATAAATTTATGTTTCCAAAATCAGAGTTAGTATATTTGTGCTATATTACTCTCATGAAGGTACATAAAATTACTGGTACTTTACCAGATGACGCCATTTCATGACCTTCCAAATGCCCTCAGCGTCCAATCCACCACCTCTACTCTTGTCCCATTTATATATAAGGTACAACCTAGATAGAATTAACCGAATACAGTCATTAATAGGTACAGTTTTTCTTTTGAACAAAGCCAGGTTTCTCACATCCCAAAGGCTTTCCATGACACACACCATTATTAACCACAAAATCCTTTCATTCACCTTTCCACATGCACCAATACCAAACATAGCCACTCTCCAGTTAATATAACTCACACCTGCTAATTCCTTACATAGACCACCCACACCTTTCCACACACTATATGCATAATCACAATCCCACATCACATGTCTCACAGTCTCACTCGCTCCACACCCTTCTCTTGGACATACATTCGTTCTGATCAAATCTCTTCTCTTTTGCACATCTCTCACAGGCAGTATATCATGCAAAGCCATCCACACCACATCCTTCTGTTTATTCGACATACCATGCGTACCCAATTTTTCCCATGCATCCGCCACTTCATTAAATCTTAAATCATTAATATTACATTCAATCTCATTTGCTCTCATTTTTCCCATCACCGCTTTTGGTTTCTCAAACTCACACATAGACACAGCCAGCAAATCATTCTTTCTAACAAACCTTTCAATCACCTCATACCACACAGGACATTTAAAAGCCACAGGCACACTTCCATCTTTTTTCACCCAGCATAACCCATACAACATCCATCCAGCCATATATCGCAACATATATGCACCTTTGTTCTTTTTACCCATTAGCACTACCACCGTTTTAATATAATTAAGGCTCAGGAATATTTCAATATCAGGAAAATTCAGACCACCATTCTGATATGTTTTGTATAAATATTCTCTCTTTAATTTTTCCATTTTACTCCCCCAAAAAAAAGTAAAAATTAATTTTTGTACTCTTTTTATTTTTTTGTATGGAGACGGAAAGACCCCAGCAACATAAAGTAATATTGGAAGTATTACTGCCTTAATTATAAGTACCTTTCCATTCAATGTCAACTCACGCATTCGCCAAAAATTCAGTTTCTTCTCTATCCGTAACCCACACTCATCCCAACTTTCAGTACCCTTCAGATCATCATTCAGCAATATACCCAAGACTTTAATCGACCCTTCCATACATGTCACACCATCCATCTTAATCCTACTATCACCAAAACACTTAAAACAACATTTATCCCAGTTTACCCTAAAAGCAGACGCACCACAGAAAAAATCCAATAATAACTTCACTCTACTCATAGACGCAATACTCTCACTCACAATCACCACATCATCCATATATCCCAGCACCTTGACATTCATTCCTTTACTCCCAGGTATTAGCATTCCTCTTATCGCTTTCTCTCTCCTAATCATACATAACAAAGGTTCAATCACACTAACAAACAAAACAGGGGAGAGAGGGCACCCCTGTCTAACACCTGATTTAATCAGGAATTTATCACACAACCAACCATTCACTAAAACTTCACTCGTCACATCATCATACAAACATCTCACACCATCTAGGAACTTCTTAGGGAAACCCATTTTTTCTAACACTTCAAACATAAACACATGCGACACTCTATCAAACGCCTTCTCAAAATCTAAAGCCAACAACATACACTTCTGCTTTCTATCTCTACAGTCTCCCAGCACATCTCTCAACAACAACAGATTATCACTTATACATCTCCCAGGCACAGCACACACTTGATCATCCTTGACAACCTTCCCAATCACTTCACGCATACGGTTTGCTAAAATCTTGCTATACACCTTGTAGTCGGAATTTAGAAGCGTTATTGGCCTCCAATTCCCCAGTTTTTTCTTTTCACCTTTTTTATAGATTAACACAACCACACCTTCTTTCATAGATTCACACAGTTCTCCATTCTCCCACATATACTTACATACTTGCGTCAGATCCGCACCCATGCACTCCCACGCTTTCACATACAACTCTACTGGTATACCATCTTTACCTGGTGTTTTGTTTTTCTGAGCACTGAACACCACCTTTCTCACTTCATCCAGAATCACATCCTCACACAAGTTCTCACATTCATCATTATCCAATTTATCTTCCAAGCTACCTAACACTTCACCCATCAAACCAGAATCAATCCATTTATCCCCATACAGTCTACTATAGAAACCATTCACCTCCTCAATCACACCCTCTCCAGTTATACTCACATCATTCTCATCCAGTAATTCATCCATATCCATTTTTTTCCCATTCATTTTTTTGAAAAAGTATCTGGTACATTTTTCGTTTTTTTCCAGGTGTTCTATTTTGGTTCTGTACATTATTTCTTTCCCCTTTTTCTCAATCACACGTTTTAACTCATTCTTTGCTTCCACTAACAAATCACTCACATCAATCCCAGACATACTGCATTTTTTCAACCATTCAATCCTCATATTTAATTCTTTGAATTTATTTCTATATATGGCGGCTTTCTTGTAGCCCCATTTTCTGAAAAATTTTTGGATTTCTTGCTTCACCCAATCCCACCATTCTAACACACATGCAAACCTGTTTTTATAGTATCCCCACCTTTCATACTTCTTTTTAAACTCACTCATCACTCTTTCATCCTCTAGCAACCTCACATTCAGCTTCCATACACCCCTCCCATGCACAAAGCTCCCTTTCTGTCTGAACATACCCCTCAAACACTCGTGGTCCGAGAAGGGGACCGCACACTGCTTAAAACTAATGCACTCCAGATTTTTGGAGAAAAGCATCCTGTCAATACGTGATTCGATCCCCCCTCTGTCCGCCCTATATGTAGGTGGTGGATTGTCCGACCTTAAAGTAGCGGCATCTGAAAAAGAAAAATCTGAAATTAAATGGGATAATTTTTTCCCGGTTACATCACCGGTTTCATCCGTAACACAATTAAAGTCACCAACAAAAATGGTAGGAATCTTTCCTGGCAAAAATAACTGAACCTTTTCCAAGAGAGCAAGACGCTCCTCTTTTCCGGTAGGACTATAGATGTTAACTATTCTTACCCGCCACCCCCTATATTTCACTATGGCAATAATGCACCTCCCCACCTCCACCACTGTGTAGCTGTCCATGCTGCACTCTGCGTTCCCCAGCAGGATCCCCACACCATCGTTCTTATTTACATTAGACCCAGACCAGATGTGCTGTCCATGAGGCCAGTCCTGATCGTCCGGCACTTCTGATAATCCGCACTCCTGCAGGCAGTAAATATCTGCTCCCAATGATCTGATATACCTGAGCACAGTACACCTGCGTCCTTTAGATTTCATCTGCCTCACATTTAAGGATAGGACATTAAGTGAAGCTTTGGAAGCCATATCAGAACTTTCTTATGGAGATTTCTACATGTCCCCCATTTCTGTATCAGCCTTGTCCTTCTGGGGGCTGGCAGCCGGACTGGTAACAGGTGAGGGCAGGAACCCCCTCTAAAAAATCGCAATCAGGGGAGAAAACCAAGTCTGGATAAGCCCGCTCACTCATGGGACTTTCACTGCCCTCATCTGCATAATGATAAGCGAGGCGGGGTTTCTTCACAGCATTCCCCCTGGTCTCTTCAGAGGACCTTGCTGCTGCTGTGAAATCCCCCTGCTCCTTTATTTCACACTTAGTGCCACTGGCACTGACACTCTGCTCCTCCTCTTCATCTGCCTGCAGCTTGTCCCAGGAGACATGGGGCGTTCTGCTCAGTGCCTCCTCCATATCTC
The DNA here is from genome assembly GCF_046119375.1 of Phyllobates terribilis. Taxonomy (NCBI): domain Eukaryota; kingdom Metazoa; phylum Chordata; class Amphibia; order Anura; family Dendrobatidae; genus Phyllobates; species Phyllobates terribilis. Next base: position 6,661,001 of record NW_027362787.1, on the reverse strand, counting down.
CTTCACCACAGGCAGACACAAGTACTGGGAGCTGCTCGCTGAGCTCCATGTCTAGCTCCGCCCCCTCCGACGTCACTGGCTCCATAGCTCCGCCTCCCGCTCTCACTGCAGATACAGAGGCTGCTGCTGGAGCGCTCTGAGTCACAGGGACGGCAGCACTCACAGGTGTCAGATTCAGCAGCTGATTGCCTGAGGGCAGCTGATTACCTGCAGCTGAGGAGGCAAGTAACTCTTCGCTGACAATGGAGTCAGCTCCATGAGGTCGGCTCTGCTGCAGAGCATTGCTACCAGGCATTACAGGGCTGGCAGAGGCAACCTGGGCATACAGCCTGGCTCCACCAGTGCGTGCCCTGCAATCCCTGTACACATGTCCAGACTCCCCACAGCCATTACATACAACAGGGTTGGGGCAGTCCTTTGCACGGTGCCCAGGTAGATTACATTTTCTGCAGAGCATTGCTTCAGGGCAGTTCTCCTGCATGTGGCCATAGGAGTTACATTTGCGGCAGTAAAAGGGGGCTTCAGGGAAAAATAAATATCCATTATTCCTGCCAATGCTGAAATTTAAAGGGGGATAGTGGAAACCCCCAGGGCCCTGAGGGTCTATCCCAAAACGGACAAAGAACTTGTGCTTCCCAGTCCACAGTCCAGACTCCATGCTAACTACTCTGTGGGCATACTGTACATAGGAACAATGTCTTTTAAGGAAATCTGCTATTTCTTCCAGGGGGACAAAGGGATTATGCATGAAAACCACTAAGGGTATGTCCCCTCTAGAATAAAGGACTGTGAAAGTAAGTCCTGAAAGCAAGTCATTGTCAGCATTTTCCCTGAGGGCTCTGTACAGGTTCTGGCATGCACCAACAGAAGAAAAAACAAGCACATACCGTCCCTCTCTCCTGAATTCCTGCAGGCATACGATCTCCTCCTTCTTTACCTTCAGTATGTCATAAAGCACCATATTGACCAGGTATCCCAGTGAAAAATGCATTCTCTTCTCCTGCGCGACCTCGATCCTGAAACCATTACGGACCCGGGCATCCCCGGTCCCTGCGAAGTGGACAACTACTCCCATCCTTTCCAGGTTCGCCTTCTCTCTCCACCACTCCTTTTAGTACAGCATAGCTGTACTAGCCTTTAAATGACCAGACCAGGCATACTGCACTTGATCTTAGCCAAAAGGCCGAGAAGCGATAACCAGAATTGGTTTCAAACTACGGAGCCACCCAAGGATCCTGAAAAGTCCATTTGTGGAGATGAGCTCCTGGACTCCCGTTAAGAAGACATGTTGTCAACCTCTAGATCCCTTACATGCCTGCACTTTTCGGCTTGCTGCTGCTGCAATCCACGCGTTTTAGATCTGCATAACTCCACCTCTTTAAACACAGCACCTTCACCCCCTGCTGTTCCCACCCGCCTCAACACCGTTGGAAGGGAGGAGAACCAATTAAGGCGGGGGGTGGGGTGGAACGAGCAGCTGTCTACCCTTAGCAGGAGGGCTCCTGATTACATACCTCTCCTGCTGCTGCTGGCTGTCCAGCAGCAGACTGAAGGTGGCTGCTGCTGTGCACAGGTATATAAAGGCTCAGAGCCTATTATGACACGCGCAGCCAGCGTTCCATTGCCACATTCCATCTACTGCAGGCAGGATACCTGGCTGGCTGAATGTCGCTGAGAAGCTCACAGAGACCGCCATAAGCAACAGTTTAACAGAATGCCACAGACTAATCAACCAAACTTTTTGGGTTGGGTTCTCTTTTATAGTCTGCAGGCATTAAATGAAAGAAGTCAGTGTTCCAGCAGAAGGAGACAACGTTTCAGAAAAGGCATTGTAGCAAACCAAAAAAGAAATTTTAAGCGCAGCAGAGTAACCAGCGCACATACCTGTTAGCTCAGGTGAGTTTAAAAGGCTGCTGTTGATAACAAGGGCATTTGCTAAATAGATGGTGTGTGTGCAACAATATACTGAAAGGTCAATTATATTGTGCAGCTTATCTCACCACCTGTAGTTATTTAGGTGAAAGCTCCAAAATGCTTGCCTAATATGTCTGTTTATCCAAAAGGAAGTAAAAAGGGAGAGCTAGAAAGATAGCATTGCATCACATTACATGGCAATGCAATGCACAGTTGCTGAAGTTGAACCAAAATGAGCTTGTAATCTGGCTTCTGCAACTTTGAACATGAAAAATCCAATGAGGAGAAGAAAAGCAAAGAAAAAGAGTCCATCCCAAAATCCGACAAACAAGCAAAATGAACAAAAAACATTGAATTCAATTCTTTCTGATTTTAGAAACTGCATTAAAGAAGGGGTGCACCGGTCCTGGAGATACTGCAATACCAGGTCAATGCGTGGAGTGGACAGAGCAAGCTCTTTTTCCATCTCCCTGTTCTAAAAATCCATTTAATATATGGTCCCCAGATAGGGGACGTATCAGATATTAAACTGATAAGAACAGATACTACACTTGATCTTAGCCAAAAGGCCGAGAAGCGATAACCAGAATTGGTTTCAAACTACGGAGCCACCCAAGGATCCTGAAAAGTCCATTTGTGGAGATGAGCTCCTGGACTCCCGTTAAGAAGACATGTTGTCAACCTCTAGATCCCTTACATGCCTGCACTTTTCGGCTTGCTGCTGCTGCAATCCACGCGTTTTAGATCTGCATAACTCCACCTCTTTAAACACAGCACCTTCACCCCCTGCTGTTCCCACCCGCCTCAACACCGTTGGAAGGGAGGAGAACCAATTAAGGCGGGGGGTGGGGTGGAACGAGCAGCTGTCTACCCTTAGCAGGAGGGCTCCTGATTACATACCTCTCCTGCTGCTGCTGCTGCTGGCTGTCCAGCAGCAGACTGAAGGTGGCTGCTGCTGTGCACAGGTATATAAAGGCTCAGAGCCTATTATGACACGCGCAGCCAGCGTTCCATTGCCACATTCCATCTACTGCAGGCAGGATACCTGGCTGGCTGAATGTCGCTGAGAAGCTCACAGAGACCGCCATAAGCAACAGTTTAACAGAATGCCACAGACTAATCAACCAAACTTTTTGGGTTGGGTTCTCTTTTATAGTCTGCAGGCATTAAATGAAAGAAGTCAGTGTTCCAGCAGAAGGAGACAACGTTTCAGAAAAGGCATTGTAGCAAACCAAAAAAGAAATTTTAAGCGCAGCAGAGTAACCAGCGCACATACCTGTTAGCTCAGGTGAGTTTAAAAGGCTGCTGTTGATAACAAGGGCATTTGCTAAATAGATGGTGTGTGTGCAACAATATACTGAAAGGTCAATTATATTGTGCAGCTTATCTCACCACCTGTAGTTATTTAGGTGAAAGCTCCAAAATGCTTGCCTAATATGTCTGTTTATCCAAAAGGAAGTAAAAAGGGAGAGCTAGAAAGATAGCATTGCATCACATTACATGGCAATGCAATGCACAGTTGCTGAAGTTGAACCAAAATGAGCTTGTAATCTGGCTTCTGCAACTTTGAACATGAAAAATCCAATGAAGAGAAGAAAAGCAAAGCCAAAGAGTCCATCCCAAAATCCGACAAACAAGCAAAATGAACAAAAAACATTGAATTCAATTCTTTCTGATTTTAGAAACTGCATTAAAGAAGGGGTGCACCGGTCCTGGAGATACTGCAATACCAGGTCAATGCGTGGAGTGGACAGAGCAAGCTCTTTTTCCATCTCCCTGTTCTAAAAATCCATTTAATATATGGTCCCCAGATAGGGGACGTATCAGATATTAAACTGATAAGAACAGATACTACACTTGATCTTAGCCAAAAGGCCGAGAAGCGATAACCAGAATTGGTTTCAAACTACGGAGCCACCCAAGGATCCTGAAAAGTCCATTTGTGGAGATGAGCTCCTGGACTCCCGTTAAGAAGACATGTTGTCAACCTCTAGATCCCTTACATGCCTGCACTTTTCGGCTTGCTGCTGCTGCAATCCACGCGTTTTAGATCTGCATAACTCCACCTCTTTAAACACAGCACCTTCACCCCCTGCTGTTCCCACCCGCCTCAACACCGTTGGAAGGGAGGAGAACCAATTAAGGCGGGGGGTGGGGTGGAACGAGCAGCTGTCTACCCTTAGCAGGAGGGCTCCTGATTACATACCTCTCCTGCTGCTGCTGCTGCTGGCTGTCCAGCAGCAGACTGAAGGTGGCTGCTGCTGTGCACAGGTATATAAAGGCTCAGAGCCTATTATGACACGCGCAGCCAGCGTTCCATTGCCACATTCCATCTACTGCAGGCAGGATACCTGGCTGGCTGAATGTCGCTGAGAAGCTCACAGAGACCGCCATAAGCAACAGTTTAACAGAATGCCACAGACTAATCAACCAAACTTTTTGGGTTGGGTTCTCTTTTATAGTCTGCAGGCATTAAATGAAAGAAGCCAGTGTTCCAGCAGAAGGAGACAACGTTTCAGAAAAGGCATTGTAGCAAACCAAAAAAGAAATTTTAAGCGCAGCAGAGTAACCAGCGCACATACCTGTTAGCTCAGGTGAGTTTAAAAGGCTGCTGTTGATAACAAGGGCATTTGCTAAATAGATGGTGTGTGTGCAACAATATACTGAAAGGTCAATTATATTGTGCAGCTTATCTCACCACCTGTAGTTATTTAGGTGAAAGCTCCAAAATGCTTGCCTAATATGTCTGTTTATCCAAAAGGAAGTAAAAAGGGAGAGCTAGAAAGATAGCATTGCATCACATTACATGGCAATGCAATGCACAGTTGCTGAAGTTGAACCAAAATGAGCTTGTAATCTGGCTTCTGCAACTTTGAACATGAAAAATCCAATGAGGAGAAGAAAAGCAAAGCCAAAGAGTCCATCCCAAAATCCGACAAACAAGCAAAATGAACAAAAAACATTGAATTCAATTCTTTCTGATTTTAGAAACTGCATTAAAGAAGGGGTGCACCGGTCCTGGAGATACTGCAATACCAGGTCAATGCGTGGAGTGGACAGAGCAAGCTCTTTTTCCATCTCCCTGTTCTAAAAATCCATTTAATATATGGTCCCCAGATAGGGGACGTATCAGATATTAAACTGATAAGAACAGATACTACACTTGATCTTAGCCAAAAGGCCGAGAAGCGATAACCAGAATTGGTTTCAAACTACGGAGCCACCCAAGGATCCTGAAAAGTCCATTTGTGGAGATGAGCTCCTGGACTCCCGTTAAGAAGACATGTTGTCAACCTCTAGATCCCTTACATGCCTGCACTTTTCGGCTTGCTGCTGCTGCAATCCACGCGTTTTAGATCTGCATAACTCCACCTCTTTAAACACAGCACCTTCACCCCCTGCTGTTCCCACCCGCCTCAACACCGTTGGAAGGGAGGAGAACCAATTAAGGCGGGGGGTGGGGTGGAACGAGCAGCTGTCTACCCTTAGCAGGAGGGCTCCTGATTACATACCTCTCCTGCTGCTGCTGCTGCTGGCTGTCCAGCAGCAGACTGAAGGTGGCTGCTGCTGTGCACAGGTATATAAAGGCTCAGAGCCTATTATGACACGCGCAGCCAGCGTTCCATTGCCACATTCCATCTACTGCAGGCAGGATACCTGGCTGGCTGAATGTCGCTGAGAAGCTCACAGAGACCGCCATAAGCAACAGTTTAACAGAATGCCACAGACTAATCAACCAAACTTTTTGGGTTGGGTTCTCTTTTATAGTCTGCAGGCATTAAATGAAAGAAGTCAGTGTTCCAGCAGAAGGAGACAACGTTTCAGAAAAGGCATTGTAGCAAACCAAAAAAGAAATTTTAAGCACAGCAGAGTAACCAGCGCACATACCTGTTAGCTCAGGTGAGTTTAAAAGGCTGCTGTTGATAACAAGGGCATTTGCTAAATAGATGGTGTGTGTGCAACAATATACTGAAAGGTCAATTATATTGTGCAGCTTATCTCACCACCTGTAGTTATTTAGGTGAAAGCTCCAAAATGCTTGCCTAATATGTCTGTTTATCCAAAAGGAAGTAAAAAGGGAGAGCTAGAAAGATAGCATTGCATCACATTACATGGCAATGCAATGCACAGTTGCTGAAGTTGAACCAAAATGAGCTTGTAATCTGGCTTCTGCAACTTTGAACATGAAAAATCCAATGAGGAGAAGAAAAGCAAAGCCAAAGAGTCCATCCCAAAATCCGACAAACAAGCAAAATGAAGAAAAAACATTGAATTCAATTCTTTCTGATTTTAGAAACTGCATTAAAGAAGGGGTGCACCGGTCCTGGAGATACTGCAATACCAGGTCAATGCGTGGAGTGGACAGAGCAAGCTCTTTTTCCATCTCCCTGTTCTAAAAATCCATTTAATATATGGTCCCCAGATAGGGGACGTATCAGATATTAAACTGATAAGAACAGATTTTTTTTTTTTTTATCGAAAGCCCGAATTCGTGTACAAAACCCGAGTGCGCTTAAAAAAGTGACAAGTGCCACAAAAAAAAGTGCACTAGGATGCTGGTCTTCTTGAAACCCTCTCCAAAAGGAGAAGGGTCCCCCAAACCATTCCCCGTCCCTCCGAGCCAGAAGGCCACAGCGAGGAACAGGGACAAATAGCCACCTCCAGCCGGAGCCAGAGGCGACCCAATCTTACCCCCAATACCTGCCCGATTTCTCACCCGAGCAAGGCACTGGGAGCCAAAGACTGTGCTCCCCTCCCGGAAGAGGGGAGCCAACAACGCTCTCCTCCCGAAAGAGGAGAGCCAGTGGGGTTCAGGGGGGAGCGGAACCTGATGGCCACACACTCCCCCCCTAGACCTGCCAAGAGAGGAACCCGTAAGGGAACCGCATCCCGACAAAATCCTAGTAAGGACGTGGACACACGTGAAAAAGTGGACACACAGTGACAAAAAAAAATTAAATAAATAGTGAAGGTTTCACAGTATAATACTGCCCGGACCTTCGACCGGGAATTGAAAAATTCCCCATCCTAAGGCCAGAAGGCCCGGAATAAGGGTGTGTGTGAAGAAAGAAATATTGAAGTGCTAGTGCAAATGTGCCATAAACTCAAGTGGGGTTCCCAATCCCAGTGAGTTAAGGCACCCCAGGGTCACCACTCCTGGGGCACTTCACACTTCGGGCTTTCGATCTTCCCCGGCCCAATGGCGTCGATCCTGGGGGGCCATGCTTTCCACCAGATCACTATATTAGCCACCTGGCGTACTAACAAGCGCCTAAACCCCAATGTGCATAATGTATCAATCTACTAGGGCGGCCAACATCCAAAACCGCCTTTTCGAAAGATACTACACTTGATCTTAGCCAAAAGGCCGAGAAGCGATAACCAGAATTGGTTTCAAACTACGGAGCCACCCAAGGATCCTGAAAAGTCCATTTGTGGAGATGAGCTCCTGGACTCCCGTTAAGAAGACATGTTGTCAACCTCTAGATCCCTTACATGCCTGCACTTTTCGGCTTGCTGCTGCTGCAATCCACGCGTTTTAGATCTGCATAACTCCACCTCTTTAAACACAGCACCTTCACCCCCTGCTGTTCCCACCCGCCTCAACACCGTTGGAAGGGAGGAGAACCAATTAAGGCGGGGGGTGGGGTGGAACGAGCAGCTGTCTACCCTTAGCAGGAGGGCTCCTGATTACATACCTCTCCTGCTGCTGCTGCTGCTGGCTGTCCAGCAGCAGACTGAAGGTGGCTGCTGCTGTGCACAGGTATATAAAGGCTCAGAGCCTATTATGACACGCGCAGCCAGCGTTCCATTGCCACATTCCATCTACTGCAGGCAGGATACCTGGCTGGCTGAATGTCGCTGAGAAGCTCACAGAGACCGCCATAAGCAACAGTTTAACAGAATGCCACAGACTAATCAACCAAACTTTTTGGGTTGGGTTCTCTTTTATAGTCTGCAGGCATTAAATGAAAGAAGTCAGTGTTCCAGCAGAAGGAGACAACGTTTCAGAAAAGGCATTGTAGCAAACCAAAAAAGAAATTTTAAGCGCAGCAGAGTAACCAGCGCACATACCTGTTAGCTCAGGTGAGTTTAAAAGGCTGCTGTTGATAACAAGGGCATTTGCTAAATAGATGGTGTGTGTGCAACAATATACTGAAAGGTCAATTATATTGTGCAGCTTATCTCACCACCTGTAGTTATTTAGGTGAAAGCTCCAAAATGCTTGCCTAATATGTCTGTTTATCCAAAAGGAAGTAAAAAGGGAGAGCTAGAAAGATAGCATTGCATCACATTACATGGCAATGGAATGCACAGTTGCTGAAGTTGAACCAAAATGAGCTTGTAATCTGGCTTCTGCAACTTTGAACATGAAAAATCCAATGAGGAGAAGAAAAGCAAAGCCAAAGAGTCCATCCCAAAATCCGACAAACAAGCAAAATGAACAAAAAACATTGAATTCAATTCTTTCTGATTTTAGAAACTGCATTAAAGAAGGGGTGCACCGGTCCTGGAGATACTGCAATACCAGGTCAATGCGTGGAGTGGACAGAGCAAGCTCTTTTTCCATCTCCCTGTTCTAAAAATCCATTTAATATATGGTCCCCAGATAGGGGACGTATCAGATATTAAACTGATAAGAACAGATACTACACTTGATCTTAGCCAAAAGGCCGAGAAGCGATAACCAGAATTGGTTTCAAACTACGGAGCCACCCAAGGATCCTGAAAAGTCCATTTGTGGAGATGAGCTCCTGGACTCCCGTTAAGAAGACATGTTGTCAACCTCTAGATCCCTTACATGCCTGCACTTTTCGGCTTGCTGCTGCTGCAATCCACGCGTTTTAGATCTGCATAACTCCACCTCTTTAAACACAGCACCTTCACCCCCTGCTGTTCCCACCCGCCTCAACACCGTTGGAAGGGAGGAGAACCAATTAAGGCGGGGGGTGGGGTGGAACGAGCAGCTGTCTACCCTTAGCAGGAGGGCTCCTGATTACATACCTCTCCTGCTGCTGCTGCTGCTGGCTGTCCAGCAGCAGACTGAAGGTGGCTGCTGCTGTGCACAGGTATATAAAGGCTCAGAGCCTATTATGACACGCGCAGCCAGCGTTCCATTGCCACATTCCATCTACTGCAGGCAGGATACCTGGCTGGCTGAATGTCGCTGAGAAGCTCACAGAGACCGCCATAAGCAACAGTTTAACAGAATGCCACAGACTAATCAACCAAACTTTTTGGGTTGGGTTCTCTTTTATAGTCTGCAGGCATTAAATGAAAGAAGTCAGTGTTCCAGCAGAAGGAGACAACGTTTCAGAAAAGGCATTGTAGCAAACCAAAAAAGAAATTTTAAGCGCAGCAGAGTAACCAGCGCACATACCTGTTAGCTCAGGTGAGTTTAAAAGGCTGCTGTTGATAACAAGGGCATTTGCTAAATAGATGGTGTGTGTGCAACAATATACTGAAAGGTCAATTATATTGTGCAGCTTATCTCACCACCTGTAGTTATTTAGGTGAAAGCTCCAAAATGCTTGCCTAATATGTCTGTTTATCCAAAAGGAAGTAAAAAGGGAGAGCTAGAAAGATAGCATTGCATCACATTACATGGCAATGCAATGCACAGTTGCTGAAGTTGAACCAAAATGAGCTTGTAATCTGGCTTCTGCAACTTTGAACATGAAAAATCCAATGAGGAGAAGAAAAGCAAAGAAAAAGAGTCCATCCCAAAATCCGACAAACAAGCAAAATGAACAAAAAACATTGAATTCAATTCTTTCTGATTTTAGAAACTGCATTAAAGAAGGGGTGCACCGGTCCTGGAGATACTGCAATACCAGGTCAATGCGTGGAGTGGACAGAGCAAGCTCTTTTTCCATCTCCCTGTTCTAAAAATCCATTTAATATATGGTCCCCAGATAGGGGACGTATCAGATATTAAACTGATAAGAACAGATACTACACTTGATCTTAGCCAAAAGGCCGAGAAGCGATAACCAGAATTGGTTTCAAACTACGGAGCCACCCAAGGATCCTGAAAAGTCCATTTGTGGAGATGAGCTCCTGGACTCCCGTTAAGAAGACATGTTGTCAACCTCTAGATCCCTTACATGCCTGCACTTTTCGGCTTGCTGCTGCTGCAATCCACGCGTTTTAGATCTGCATAACTCCACCTCTTTAAACACAGCACCTTCACCCCCTGCTGTTCCCACCCGCCTCAACACCGTTGGAAGGGAGGAGAACCAATTAAGGCGGGGGGTGGGGTGGAACGAGCAGCTGTCTACCCTTAGCAGGAGGGCTCCTGATTACATACCTCTCCTGCTGCTGCTGCTGCTGGCTGTCCAGCAGCAGACTGAAGGTGGCTGCTGCTGTGCACAGGTATATAAAGGCTCAGAGCCTATTATGACACGCGCAGCCAGCGTTCCATTGCCACATTCCATCTACTGCAGGCAGGATACCTGGCTGGCTGAATGTCGCTGAGAAGCTCACAGAGACCGCCATAAGCAACAGTTTAACAGAATGCCACAGACTAATCAACCAAACTTTTTGGGTTGGGTTCTCTTTTATAGTCTGCAGGCATTAAATGAAAGAAGTCAGTGTTCCAGCAGAAGGAGACAACGTTTCAGAAAAGGCATTGTAGCAACCCAAAAAAGAAATTTTAAGCGCAGCAGAGTAACCAGCGCACATACCTGTTAGCTCAGGTGAGTTTAAAAGGCTGCTGTTGATAACAAGGGCATTTGCTAAATAGATGGTGTGTGTGCAACAATATACTGAAAGGTCAATTATATTGTGCAGCTTATCTCACCACCTGTAGTTATTTAGGTGAAAGCTCCAAAATGCTTGCCTAATATGTCTGTTTATCCAAAAGGAAGTAAAAAGGGAGAGCTAGAAAGATAGCATTGCATCACATTACATGGCAATGCAATGCACAGTTGCTGAAGGTGAACCAAAATGAGCTTGTAATCTGGCTTCTGCAACTTTGAACATGAAAAATCCAATGAAGAGAAGAAAAGCAAAGCCAAAGAGTCCATCCCAAAATCCGACAAACAAGCAAAATGAACAAAAAACATTGAATTCAATTCTTTCTGATTTTAGAAACTGCATTAAAGAAGGGGTGCACCGGTCCTGGAGATACTGCAATACCAGGTCAATGCGTGGAGTGGACAGAGCAAGCTCTTTTTCCATCTCCCTGTTCTAAAAATCCATTTAATATATGGTCCCCAGATAGGGGACGTATCAGATATTAAACTGATAAGAACAGATACTACACTTGATCTTAGCCAAAAGGCCGAGAAGCGATAACCAGAATTGGTTTCAAACTACGGAGCCACCCAAGGATCCTGAAAAGTCCATTTGTGGAGATGAGCTCCTGGACTCCCGTTAAGAAGACATGTTGTCAACCTCTAGATCCCTTACATGCCTGCACTTTTCGGCTTGCTGCTGCTGCAATCCACGCGTTTTAGATCTGCATAACTCCACCTCTTTAAACACAGCACCTTCACCCCCTGCTGTTCCCACCCGCCTCAACACCGTTGGAAGGGAGGAGAACCAATTAAGGCGGGGGGTGGGGTGGAACGAGCAGCTGTCTACCCTTAGCAGGAGGGCTCCTGATTACATACCTCTCCTGCTGCTGCTGCTGCTGGCTGTCCAGCAGCAGACTGAAGGTGGCTGCTGCTGTGCTCAGGTATATAAAGGCTCAGAGCCTATTATGACACGCGCAGCCAGCGTTCCATTGCCACATTCCATCTACTGCAGGCAGGATACCTGGCTGGCTGAATGTCGCTGAGAACCTCACAGAGACTGCCATAAGCAACAGTTTAACAGAATGCCACAGACTAATCAACCAAACTTTTTGGGTTGGGTTCTCTTTTATAGTCTGCAGGCATTAAATGAAAGAAGTCAGTGTTCCAGCAGAAGGAGACAACGTTTCAGAAAAGGCATTGTAGCAAACCAAAAAAGAAATTTTAAGCGCAGCAGAGTAACCAGCGCACATACCTGTTAGCTCAGGTGAGTTTAAAAGGCTGCTGTTGATAACAAGGGCATTTGCTAAATAGATGGTGTGTGTGCAACAATATACTGAAAGGTCAATTATATTGTGCAGCTTATCTCACCACCTGTAGTTATTTAGGTGAAAGCTCCAAAATGCTTGCCTAATATGTCTGTTTATCCAAAAGGAAGTAAAATGGAGAGCTAGAAAGATAGCATTGCATCACATTACATGGCAATGCAATGCACAGTTGCTGAAGTTGAACCAAAATGAGCTTGTAATCTGGCTTCTGCAACTTTGAACATGAAAAATCCAATGAGGAGAAGAAAAGCAAAGCCAAAGAGTCCATCCCAAAATCCGACAAACAAGCAAAATGAACAAAAAACATTGAATTCAATTCTTTCTGATTTTAGAAACTGCATTAAAGAAGGGGTGCACCGGTCCTGGAGATACTGCAATACCAGGTCAATGCGTGGAGTGGACAGAGCAAGCTCTTTTTCCATCTCCCTGTTCTAAAAATCCATTTAATATATGGTCCCCAGATAGGGGACGTATCAGATATTAAACTGATAAGAACAGATACTACACTTGATCTTAGCCAAAAGGCCGAGAAGCGATAACCAGAATTGGTTTCAAACTACGGAGCCACCCAAGGATCCTGAAAAGTCCATTTGTGGAGATGAGCTCCTGGACTCCCGTTAAGAAGACATGTTGTCAACCTCTAGATCCCTTACATGCCTGCACTTTTCGGCTTGCTGCTGCTGCAATCCACGCGTTTTAGATCTGCATAACTCCACCTCTTTAAACACAGCACCTTCACCCCCTGCTGTTCCCACCCGCCTCAACACCGTTGGAAGGGAGGAGAACCAATTAAGGCGGGGGGTGGGGTGGAACGAGCAGCTGTCTACCCTTAGCAGGAGGGCTCCTGATTACATACCTCTCCTGCTGCTGCTGCTGCTGGCTGTCCAGCAGCAGACTGAAGGTGGCTGCTGCTGTGCACAGGTATATAAAGGCTCAGAGCCTATTATGACACGCGCAGCCAGCGTTCCATTGCCACATTCCATCTACTGCAGGCAGGATACCTGGCTGGCTGAATGTCGCTGAGAAGCTCACAGAGACCGCCATAAGCAACAGTTTAACAGAATGCCACAGACTAATCAACCAAACTTTTTGGGTTGGGTTCTCTTTTATAGTCTGCAGGCATTAAATGAAAGAAGTCAGTGTTCCAGCAGAAGGAGACAACGTTTCAGAAAAGGCATTGTAGCAAACCAAAAAAGAAATTTTAAGCGCAGCAGAGTAACCAGCGCACATACCTGTTAGCTCAGGTGAGTTTAAAAGGCTGCTGTTGATAACAAGGGCATTTGCTAAATAGATGGTGTGTGTGCAACAATATACTGAAAGGTCAATTATATTGTGCAGCTTATCTCACCACCTGTAGTTATTTAGGTGAAAGCTCCAAAATGCTTGCCTAATATGTCTGTTTATCCAAAAGGAAGTAAAAAGGGAGAGCTAGAAAGATAGCATTGCATCACATTACATGGCAATGCAATGCACAGTTGCTGAAGTTGAACCAAAATGAGCTTGTAATCTGGCTTCTGCAACTTTGAACATGAAAAATCCAATGAGGAGAAGAAAAGCAAAGCCAAAGAGTCCATCCCAAAATCCGACAAACAAGCAAAATGAACAAAAAACATTGAATTCAATTCTTTCTGATTTTAGAAACTGCATTAAAGAAGGGGTGCACCGGTCCTGGAGATACTGCAATACCAGGTCAATGCGTGGAGTGGACAGAGCAAGCTCTTTTTCCATCTCCCTGTTCTAAAAATCCATTTAATATATGGTCCCCAGATAGGGGACGTATCAGATATTAAACTGATAAGAACAGATACTACACTTGATCTTAGCCAAAAGGCCGAGAAGCGATAACCAGAATTGGTTTCAAACTACGGAGCCACCCAAGGATCCTGAAAAGTCCATTTGTGGAGATGAGCTCCTGGACTCCCGTTAAGAAGACATGTTGTCAACCTCTAGATCCCTTACATGCCTGCACTTTTCGGCTTGCTGCTGCTGCAATCCACGCGTTTTAGATCTGCATAACTCCACCTCTTTAAACACAGCACCTTCACCCCCTGCTGTTCCCACCCGCCTCAACACCGTTGGAAGGGAGGAGAACCAATTAAGGCGGGGGGTGGGGTGGAACGAGCAGCTGTCTACCCTTAGCAGGAGGGCTCCTGATTACATACCTCTCCTGCTGCTGCTGCTGCTGGCTGTCCAGCAGCAGACTGAAGGTGGCTGCTGCTGTGCACAGGTATATAAAGGCTCAGAGCCTATTATGACACGCGCAGCCAGCGTTCCATTGCCACATTCCATCTACTGCAGGCAGGATACCTGGCTGGCTGAATGTCGCTGAGAAGCTCACAGAGACCGCCATAAGCAACAGTTTAACAGAATGCCACAGACTAATCAACCAAACTTTTTGGGTTGGGTTCTCTTTTATAGTCTGCAGGCATTAAATGAAAGAAGTCAGTGTTCCAGCAGAAGGAGACAACGTTTCAGAAAAGGCATTGTAGCAAACCAAAAAAGAAATTTTAAGCGCAGCAGAGTAACCAGCGCACATACCTGTTAGCTCAGGTGAGTTTAAAAGGCTGCTGTTGATAACAAGGGCATTTGCTAAATAGATGGTGTGTGTGCAACAATATACTGAAAGGTCAATTATATTGTGCAGCTTATCTCACCACCTGTAGTTATTTAGGTGAAAGCTCCAAAATGCTTGCCTAATATGTCTGTTTATCCAAAAGGAAGTAAAAAGGGAGAGCTAGAAAGATAGCATTGCATCACATTACATGGCAATGCAATGCACAGTTGCTGAAGTTGAACCAAAATGAGCTTGTAATCTGGCTTCTGCAACTTTGAACATGAAAAATCCAATGAGGAGAAGAAAAGCAAAGCCAAAGAGTCCATCCCAAAATCCGACAAACAAGCAAAATGAACAAAAAACATTGAATTCAATTCTTTCTGATTTTAGAAACTGCATTAAAGAAGGGGTGCACCGGTCCTGGAGATACTGCAATACCAGGTCAATGCGTGGAGTGGACAGAGCAAGCTCTTTTTCCATCTCCCTGTTCTAAAAATCCATTTAATATATGGTCCCCAGATAGGGGACGTATCAGATATTAAACTGATAAGAACAGATACTACACTTGATCTTAGCCAAAAGGCCGAGAAGCGATAACCAGAATTGGTTTCAAACTACGGAGCCACCCAAGGATCCTGAAAAGTCCATTTGTGGAGATGAGCTCCTGGACTCCCGTTAAGAAGACATGTTGTCAACCTCTAGATCCCTTACATGCCTGCACTTTTCGGCTTGCTGCTGCTGCAATCCACGCGTTTTAGATCTGCATAACTCCACCTCTTTAAACACAGCACCTTCACCCCCTGCTGTTCCCACCCGCCTCAACACCGTTGGAAGGGAGGAGAACCAATTAAGGCGGGGGGTGGGGTGGAACGAGCAGCTGTCTACCCTTAGCAGGAGGGCTCCTGATTACATACCTCTCCTGCTGCTGCTGCTGCTGGCTGTCCAGCAGCAGACTGAAGGTGGCTGCTGCTGTGCACAGGTATATAAAGGCTCAGAGCCTATTATGACACGCGCAGCCAGCGTTCCATTGCCACATTCCATCTACTGCAGGCAGGATACCTGGCTGGCTGAATGTCGCTGAGAAGCTCACAGAGACCGCCATAAGCAACAGTTTAACAGAATGCCACAGACTAATCAACCAAACTTTTTGGGTTGGGTTCTCTTTTATAGTCTGCAGGCATTAAATGAAAGAAGTCAGTGTTCCAGCAGAAGGAGACAACGTTTCAGAAAAGGCATTGTAGCAAACCAAAAAAGAAATTTTAAGCGCAGCAGAGTAACCAGCGCACATACCTGTTAGCTCAGGTGAGTTTAAAAGGCTGCTGTTGATAACAAGGGCATTTGCTAAATAGATGGTGTGTGTGCAACAATATACTGAAAGGTCAATTATATTGTGCAGCTTATCTCACCACCTGTAGTTATTTAGGTGAAAGCTCCAAAATGCTTGCCTAATATGTCTGTTTATCCAAA